>NC_140591.1:772111624-773311624 GCF_964204655.1 Triturus cristatus | reverse complement strand
CAGAACAAAGTCCACCATCGGGCTAAGTGTCTTTGGCATGTCTCTAGTCTCTGCTATTGACGAAGTTGCGTTTTGGACTGGTCCCTGCATTTCCACAGTTCCAAGGTGCATGGTGCCATCCTCATTGACTGTGACCCTCTGCTCCCCCAGTGGAATTATGTTGAGGTCTTCTACGGACAAGCTGCTGCGTCGCGTCCCCTAACAGGCATGGGAGCCCTATCTTGGCTGTTGAATGCGTGCTTCATGGGGAGGGATTGCATCTCCCCTGATCTCCAGCCAGTCCCACATTTCCTCTGGGATCTCGAAAAAGTGTGCTTTTCCTTGCGACAAGATTTTCAGTTTAGCTGGATACAGGCACATATATTGAAGTTGTAGCGCCCGCAACTTCTGCTTGATCCCAAGAAATATTTAGTGTAGTCTGGTAAATAGTGATCTTACTTTTACTAAAGCTGAGGGCCTGTCGCTCATAAGCCGCATGCTGTCGCAATAATGAAGATTCTTAGCTATGATGTCCCTTTGCTGGGCTCCCGCCGATAAGCCCTGTGGACACAGTTGAATACGGATCCATTTCTCCAGGAACTGTTCCACTGACCCCTCTTCTACCCATTTTGGGAACCCCAGAAGGCAAATGTTACTGCGTCGAGTGCTGCCCTCTGCTTCCTCAGCTCGACGCTCCAGGCCCTTTGCAGTTGCCGTCATCTGGGCCATCTGTTGTTTAAGAGTTGTCACCTCGCCTTTCAACTCCACAATGTCTCCCTAAGCAGTAGATGCTTTATCTTCAACTTTTCACAAGTCGGACCTTAGTAGATTCACGTCTATTGATACCGTTTCAATTTGGTGTTCCAAGGCCGTTCTGGAGCCTTGTATGACTGCC
Source organism: Triturus cristatus (assembly GCF_964204655.1). Taxonomy (NCBI): domain Eukaryota; kingdom Metazoa; phylum Chordata; class Amphibia; order Caudata; family Salamandridae; genus Triturus; species Triturus cristatus. The sequence continues at coordinate 773,310,750 of NC_140591.1, read as the reverse complement.
AATATATTTGCACAAGGTTCATCACAGCCACCAGCCTTTCCCTCATCGTTTGTGTCCGTATGCCTAGTTATCCACTGAAGGGGGTGACACAGCATGGTATACTGAGTGATGGTATTAGTATTCGCAGAATGGGCTGCTTTGTCTTTACCAATGTCGTAGCAGTCCAAGTCTTCCACCACTTCAAATATCAGGCCCTGGGGTAATCTGGGAAGAGGGCAGGTGTGTTCCCCGGCCTGTATCGACTTGTACGCCTGCACTTGGTTCGGCCACTGTAATACTGTCCAAATTAGTTCCCACACCCCCACCGGTGCTGTCTCCACTTTTTGTATAGGCGCAGTACCCAGGGCCCGCGGGTACACAAGAGAGTTCATTTGACTCCACTCACACCGTCTCAGTTTCCAGACGCAGTCGCTTGGTACAATGCACTCCAGGTGCGGGCGTGTATCTAGGATCTCTATTTCAGTCCTGGGGGGATGGGAGGGGCAACTTCAGCCATAGCTGAGGTCGGGGCACCGGTCAGGCCATTGGCCAACCCATTGGCCAGCCAGGTTTGTGATGGGTGTTGCAGGTGGCATCGCTTGCGAGGGGATGGTGGTGGTGAAGAGTAGGTGAGTGAAAAGATAGGAGCTCTCAACCTACCGTGATTCAACTCACCGATGTAATTGAGCAATTTTAGTTTTTGAGCCCTGGGTATAGATCTATAAAAACATGAATGTAAGGTATAGCTCCTGTCTGGTTCACATTTTGCAGTATAAAGTTTTTATCATGACTACAACACAAATTTCCCACATCCGATGTGTGAAATTGCTCCATCCGATTGTGTTAGGACAAGACCGTTCTCCTCTTTTAGTCCTTTTATGAAAATTAGCATATAAATTGAATTCCCAGGTAATCGTACAATAGCATAGCTAAAATCATTTATTCAGTTGCTTTTGACTACCTTCCTTTATAGATAAGTCGGTTTTTACCTATCAAGGTCTTTTTAATGTAAATTTTTCTTCAGTGCAGGCATTCCAATTCATTAAGGAGTTTTTACATGACATTACCAATTTAGATTGTTCTTATACAACATACCTATTTTCACGACGTCTGGCCTCATTCACACTAAACTGAGCATAGTTTATACATAGGAAGTAGAAAGTACGCACCTCTGGCACCTTCTATCCCAGAACTCCTGATCCAGTCCCCTTTATTCCCAAATGTTACACAGGTAATATAATTATTGTATAAGGACATTGGGAACGGTAATACGTTTTTGTTCCCCAGCAGGGTCAAAGTGGATTACAGATTTTTGCTGTCAATAGCATAAAAGACAGCATATCTATGAAGCCAGTTAAACATTTTCCTCTGTTCACCTAGACTGCACAGCATATTAACAAATATAAATTCATGGATGGATCATTGGTATTTTACAGAGCCTAGTGCTAGTAACCCCTTATTTTTCTACCCACTTCATTACTCGAGCATGACTGGCCATTCCTACTCCTTTTTGCCAATATTTGAACAATTTCTTCTTTTTCCGCATGCATAGCACAGTAGGTGGTGGCCAAAATGTGATCGGATTTGATTACGTTTTTATAAACTGTGCAAATATTCAGGAAAGTGTATCCTAGTGCTAGTGGTTTAAAAAAAACTGAAGGTAGTAGAAGTCGGAGTAGAGTTTAGGCTCAGAAAAAATGGGTTTTAAGAAGTTTATGAGATTTGATGAGGTAGTGAACAGAACAGAGATGAAGTGGAAGGGAGTTTCAAGCTTTGGCAGTATTTACTGAGAAGGTCCTGACTCCCGTACAATTTTACTAAAAAGTCTGGACTGCTATGAGGTACGCATTGGAGGACATGAGCGTTGTGGTGGGAGCGCATCTCAAACATTGCCCCCATGTATTTATTTGTTGGAAGGGAAGTAGAGGCATTTGTGTGTTTTAAGAAGTTTTTGAAATTGGGTGAGGCAGCGTTTTGGCGGGGTGTTTCTCATAGACCTTATTCCTGTGTATTTGTTGCGATAGTGTGACACAAGCATTACGCCTTAAAGAGACATCTTTATTTAGTCAGAAGCCAAAGAAGAGATTTCAAGTGGGAAGACATTCTGATGTGTCTGCTCAAGCTTTGGATACGTTGCATTCTGATGATCTTTTAAGCAGGGAGGTAAATATAAAGGACGCTTCGTAGCCTGGCCTAGATAAGATGAGAGCTTGCACAGTAGTTTTCCTAGGCCGTTGCGTGTTATAGGAAGGATTCTTCTCTGAATTTTCTAGAGGTAAAACCAAGTGAGTTTATCATTCTGCGGGTAGAAGGTGTTCTCTCTCAGGTAAGAAAAGGTGAAGGGGTAAGATGTTCCAAGATCCCCATTAATAAGCTTAGGCTCTGTAAAAACGAATGCCCTATGACTCTACGAGAAAGCCCTGTTCATAAGATGCTACTTTTTAATGAGAATTCTGGTTCATTCTCGCACAAATATAGACGCACACCCAGGTACTTAATGCTCTCTAACTAAGTAGGTTACTTAACTGTTGTCACTTAGCTGTTCCTTCATGAAGTTTCTGTACATGTCGTAACTCAAACAGATAAGTTGCTTACCTGTCCTGTAGATGTTTACTATTTCACATTACCTTTTTGGTGCTGTTGCTTTTTTTTCCAGCCATAAAAAGTACAGAGCTTTTCTGAAGAAAGAAAAACGGAGAAAGAAGAGACAAGCACTTGCTAAGTTGAGAGATGAAGGTAAAAGAAGCTTTCAAATGTCAGATTTGGAGTTAGTTTATTTTTTTGATATGGAAGTCGCAACTATAGCTGTAGATCAGTTCTTCTTAAATTAGCTCATAATAACACATAGATGGTCAGTGATCCTGCCTGTGTACTGTAATACTTGCTCGAAATGTCATTCACTTTTTAATTGGCCCATACGACTGCCATTTGCTGTTGGAACTGTCACTTGTGATGTATGACTTTCGCTTGTTCTGTCTCAGAATCCACAATTTAAGAATTTTGTCTCCATCAAATAATCCATACTGGAACTCCATTTGCATCTGTGTGCAAGCACCGCAGTGCATAAGTTCTAGATGCTGTAATTCCCTGGCACGTCTCCCCTCCATTGAGCTACTGTGCCAGGCACAGGCAGTGGAGCTTGGAGTTCTTGCCGTGGTCCACACACAGGCTTTCCACTGAGGAGGCTGTAGTGGTAGTTAGAGAGCTGTGTGGCATGTACTCCCACCACTGTGTCCTGCGTCACTGCCCTCTGCCCTCTGAACTCTGCAGCTATGGGGAAAGGTAGCTTTGAGCAGATGCTCCAACACAGGACCACCATGGAGTTGCTATGTGAGAAAGCGGCGGTTACTCTACATGCAAGCTTTCCATGGATAGTCACTGTAGCAGCATCAGAATTGTATTGTTTGTAGCATTTATATAGTTTCAGACCCCTGGCGAGACCAGAAGCAACTTCGGTTAGAGTCATACTTCTGATGCCCGTTCAGTGGGTGTTTAATTGGAATGGTATGGAATGTTTTTTGTACTATATAGAGTTTTCAGATATGGTTCATTAAACTGAAAGCTGTTTGTAAGCATGATGTGTTGCACATGTAAACACCTATTTAGTGTTTTCTGTCTGTTTAATTTACTTATGCTGATGGAAAGAGCCAGGGTTTAGTGCAATTTAAAATATTAGGTGATTTTGTTCTCATTCTAATACTTTCTGGAGTAGAGCTATAGTCAGTCACCCATAGTTTGAATTGTTTGGTGTGGACTAGTTGTTGTTGAGAGATGGTATTTCATCCATTTGCCTCATGTGACTACTTTGACTTTGGACATGTTTAATTTGAGGTGGTTCAGTAGTATTGAGGGTTCGACCTCTTGGAGATATTGCCCAAGTTAACATGTTAAAGGTCTGATGGATTTTCAAATTATTTGCATGCCATTGGCATCTTTTTAGCAGTTGAGGTTGACAGAGGCGATGATTTCATTTAGAGGGGTAAGGTGAATATTGAGAGTGGAAATTGGTCAAACCTTCAGTGACATTGGCTCTCTGATTGAGTGGTGCTGGGGGTAATTGAAAGGACAAATGAACTTACAATTAAGGAGGAGGCAATCTATTTCTGTGCATTTCCTTGCATTCCACTGGTGGGGAGGCTCTGTGGCAGCGTAGTATCAATGATTGATCCAGAGAAAAGTGGAAGTAATAAGGGTGGTGCTGCTCCATGAATCAGCTGTGGTTTCGGTATCATCCCATCTGGTAATCAGTGCTGCCTTATTGCCATGACTAGGGTAGTATCTCATTTGATAGTATGAAAGTAGGTTATGTTTGTATATAATTCAAAATATTTGTCCAAAAGGAGATCCTTCAGTAAATTTGCTTAATAGCAGCCTTTTGGATATTGGACCAGTATGTTTATGGCCTGTTTTTAGGTATGGCTACAGACCGCTTTAGCAGATTGGGAGAGATCATGTCATCAATACCAAAAACTACCTAGAGCGAAGTCTTGAGACACTGTCAATCAGCCACAGGTTAGTTTGGGTCAGCCTTTTCAAGCCATTCCTCGAGAAAGTGTAATTCATGTTTTGAATCAGGCAAGAGGAGTGTTTTAGTGTGTTAGTCTGTATGCTCAAAGCATCCTTTCTGTACCAGTGAAACAAAGTGTCCATGTACTGTAGAGAACAGGCTTTTTGGCTCCTGAAAGTGTTTCACCCCCAAATGTGTTTTTGCTCCTAAATGTATTTTTGTGCTCCTAAAACTGTTTTCGTGCTTATGCTGTTGATGCACTAAGGGTGATTTTGTACCTACTGTGGATTTGCACCTAAAACATGCTACTACAGTGCAGCCTAATTGCACCATAGGTGGTTTGCACCCAGAAGTGTGTGTGGAATTAAGTGTTAGTTTTGCTCCTAAATGTGTTTTTGAATCTACTTGAGCTCTACAAACCTGTTGATGCTCAAAGATGATTTCCCACATAAACATGACTTATGCTCCTAAAGGTTTCCCACACTCCAACAGTGTCAACAATCAGATGTGATTTCAAACTGATGCACACATGTAAGAAAGAGGATTAATAATTTGGTTTGGTGACTACCTACCTGAAGGAATACTCACAGCCCTTGTCAGGGTGAACCATCATAGTCCTTTAATCAACCTGATCTCACCCCCTTGGTAGCTATTGCATAGAGCAGACAGACTTAACTAAGGGCCATGTGTAAAGTATTTATGCTGTACCAAAACAGCAATACAGTTCAAATTCAAAACAACAACAGCAACAAAACTGGATTAGAAACATGGAGTAAAGATTATTAAGCCAATGATACGAAAATGAAAAACATTCTGTGAGAAGCTGGCCTGTTATATGATGTCCACTAATGTAAGTGGGCACCTTGCACAAGTCCAGCCAACCCTTATGATGATTTAAGAGGTCTCAGACAACCTTAGAAAGCTATCCAAGTGGTAGCTGTGGAGTGCAGCCTTCAAGCTTAGTCTTGAAAATGTGTGAAGTAGCTTGTTTTACCAGAATGCCATTTTATAATATAGATTAAATGAAAGACCCACACAAAGTATGTGTAAAAATATGTATTTATTATATAACACCATCTAGTATGCTACAGTATCTCCCACTGGGAGATAGACACAAAGCATACAATACTAAAGCACAGAAATCACAGTAAATAGCACTAATACACAGTGGGCCCCAGGGGGGACCAACCTATATACTAAGAAAGTGGTATAAGAACTACGACTTGAGTCAAGACAATGTCGAGAGGACGTAGAATTGCTGGGAACCCACAGAACCACCCAAGGTAAGTAAATAGTGACCCCACGGAGAGCGCGTGCAGTGTGTGAACACAACTGCGTGCTCCGTGCAAGTCTATGCGCAAGTCACGGTTGGATTTTTAAAGATTAGGGACCCTTCTCAGTGGGCCCTGAAGAAACCCTGCGGAAGACAGAAGGTTGGAGAGCCACCCCACCCGTGGATACCTTGGTAGCCAAGTTACCTATCCCAGGGAAGCCGGGTGCATAGGTGTGAAGTGGCTTCGGAAACCGCCATCGAACCCAATGCAGGACTTCAGGAAAGAGCTGCTGCTGGAAGAGGAGAAAGTGTCCGGAGGAATCCAGATGTGGATTCTTGAAGAGGAGTACCTGAAAGCAGAGGGGACAGAGTCTATGTCACTCAGGGGTGACCAGGAGACTTGGAAGGATGCCCTCCGATGTCGGGTGCTTTAGGTAAGATGACGGTGACCTTGACTCTCCAGTTGCAAGGACCAGGAAAGGCTGAGGATGACCAGGACCCTCAAACTTGGTGAGAGGGTAGAGCAGGCCTTGGGAGCTGGGGAAAACCACCACCTGTGTTGCAGAGACCATGGAGTCTGGAGGAGCTCAGGATCTGCAGACCGGCCGAAGTAGTTGCATTGGCAAGCGCACCCACCCAGCCCTAATACACTAAATCCTGTCTGGGAGGTGGTCACATCTTCTTGTGACAGGATGCCTATTGTTCTTCCATCCTCTGCTTGAGCTTGGCTCAGCAGCAGGAGGGCAGAAATGTGTCTCTTGTCGGCAGCAACCATTTTGTGCTGTCCGGGACTAGAAGGCTGGTACTGGGGACCCTGAGAGCCTAACAGAGGGCTCTTCCAGTGCTTGGAATCATACCTCCCACACCATTTACGGTGTGGGAGGTATGATTCCAACATGTGTGATACCAAACATGATAGCATTTGTTGTAGCCTTTGTCGTGATGGTCATCACGCGATTTCGCGGTGCCCCTCTATATAGTATATGGCTGCTTCACTGACAACCAAGGAAAATGGACTCCGTAGGCTGCAGGGGTATCCTGCTTGTGCAGGTGCACCCTCTCACTTAGAACCAAGCACCTTGCCCTCAAGATTGTAAAGGCCTGCTATAGGGGTGACTTATAGGGTTTAAGTGCAGTGGCCTTTAGATATAGTAAACCTATAGCTTTATTAAGTGGTGCATGCACAACGTACACAGGCTGCAATGGCAGGCCTGTAGTTCCATTTTGAATGGTATCTCATGGGTGGCATAATACCTGCTTATGCCCATGCTGGGCACATGGGTACCATATACTAGGGACTTATAAGGGTACCCCAGTATCCAGTCTTGGATGTACCTAAGTACTGGACACAACAATTTAGGGAGAAAGCATATAGACTGGGGTTCTGATTAGCAGGATCCCAGTCAGATTAGTCAAAAACAGCATCACATCAAGTAAAAGTGGGGGTAACCATAAGAAGCAGATCCTACTTTCCTACACATTCAATAAGGGGAACCAGAGATATGATTTTTTTAAAGTATTAAGTAGGAATAGCGCCAAGAAGCACAAAGTACCAATGCTAGCCAATGGTTGTGAAAGAGCAGGACCTAGGTGCAATTTGAGGCTGGCCACGATGGAGTGCAGGTTGGATACACCAATCAGGTTTGTCCTAAAGCCCACCAGGACATCAGGGAAGGCCCTTAGAGAGTCACATGGTGTTAGGCAGAGGCCGAACAGCAAGGTCAAGTCCAGGGCCAGTTGTCTCTGGTCAGCTGAGTAGTTGCAGGAAAAGGCCTCTTGTAGATTGCTGTGTCCCTGTAGCTTTGAAAGGAGTTCACTCATATGGTCCTTAGAGTGCATTTCTTTGTCCTAGGTGCACGAGAGAGCAGGTCCAGCCCTTTCTGGGCTTTTCTCAAGTCACAGACAAGAGGTTAAGTCCCCTTCTGATCTTCATAAGGTCTAGGAGTGTTCTGAAGTGAATGTCTGGAGATGCCACATTTATGCCTGGCACGAGCTAGTGGATGGAAATTACTCCTGGGCACACCCAAACCAATGGGGTAATGGTTCCTAGGGCCAACCTTACCCACTTTGGACATTTAAAAAAAAATGGCAGAAGTATTCGGTCACACGTTGTCTCTGAGGGCTGGGTGTGTGTGTGGTGAGTGTACTATGGTAATACCAGTGTCTCCCACATCTAACACTAAAATCCAGTTTGTGGCAATCACCATGCACACAATAAACACAGAAACAGAAGTCTGATAGAACAAAGCAGGGGTTTCTTGTAAGCAGACAGTGGATACATAAGAAGTGTTCGGTATCCTGTTTCCCTGCCTCTACGTGCACCCCCCAGCATTATATGTAAATCCCAGTAGACCTGTCAAGCAGGGTTTTACAATGTCATGTCAAAAGGAGGCCTGCTGTGATTTGAGCACGCCTGCCTGTTGGGGGTGTGGGGGGGGTGGAAAAATAGTTTTAGAGTTTTTAATCTGTACTCTGGTTTTCTGTATAAGACAGCTGGCCTGCCACGTGAGAAATAGCTTTTCGGTGCTAGTCACTGTAAGGGCATATTAACATTTCTACTTGTCCCAATTTTATTTAAAAGTAGGAACATGAGCTCTGCCTTTTGTCACCGACAACGCCTAATTAGGGGTGATTTATTATTTAAAAGGGAGGTTTTGACCTATCAAAAGGGTTTATTTTGACAGGTCAAATTGAAGTTTTTACACTACTACAGTCAGGCTACACTGGTAGGCCTGAAGCCATGTTTGCACTGCAACTGGAGTGAATGACACACTAGGGGATGCAGACCACTAGTGACATTTAACTTATAGGCCCTGGGTACATATTGTACCATATACTTGGGACTTATATATAAGTTATCTGTACCAATTATGAATATGCCAATTTGACCATGTTTAAAGGTGGAGCGCTTTACTACTGGTTAGCAGGTTAAAGTGCAGATAATTCTAAAACCAGCAAAAATATATGTTCCATCAAAAGATGAAAAGATCTGAGGTGACCACACAGAAAAGGCAAATTTCCTACAATACTTTTTACTCCTAATGTGACATCTCGAAAGTGCATTTTCTTTCAAAACTGAATTAATTAGCACCTGCATGAAATTCTACACTCTTCCCTCGTTGGCACTAAAAGTTTGTCTGCCTAAAAGGGATGATTGTTTCAACACGTATTTTGTACTCCAGTGTCTCTATTCTATAAATGTGAAACACATGAAAAAACCTGTATTCAAGGAATTAAAACATTTAGGGAAACAAAAAAGTGTTTGGTAAATTGATTTCTGCCTAGTCATTTCACAGAATTCCACATATCAATTGTATAAAATATTTAAACATTACATTTGCTATTTCTTAAACTCCCAGAAAAAGAAGCAGAAGATGACCCATTGCCAGAAGAGGAGGAGGAGCAGGAGCAGGAGCAGGAAACAGATAGTCAATACGAGCTTGAAAGGTCTGTATAGGTGATGATGAGAGGTGTGATATTCTTTTCAGTTATTTCACATAGCCCTAAACATATCACCTTGAAGCCACTTATTGTAATGACGTAGTGTGCTGACCAAAAGAAAAAAAAGGCATTTCTCTAGAACATATTTGGAAGCTGGGATCTCCAGGGACAACCATCACAGCATACAAATTGGTATAGATCATTAGAAACTGTTATTGAAGTTTCTTCACGCCACTCTTGTGTCATGTAATAGAGTTGCGGAGAAAAAGCATTTATTTGTTCAGACTTTCTAATTTTATTTTTGCAAGTTCGGTTCGTTATTTTACCCTGACTTCTGATAAATCTCAGAAAAGATTGAGTTATGTTAAGGATTAGTTCTGATTGTTACAACTCTTCAATATATGAATGTATAAAATGTGGCTCCCATGTTACCCTGTAAAAAAGACTGCCAAATATCAGAAACATTTAAATAATACAATACGGAACTTGAGAAGAAAGGCATTGATTCTATTGTGTTTAGTTTGTATTGCCTCTTAAATTCTTCAAGTATAAATTATCAAATAATTAAATTCTCTGACTAATGTCCTAAGATATGAACATGTCTTTTAAAATATCACTGAGCGTATGTTTGCAAGTAGAACTCGCTCAGGGCTAAACTGAACTAAAATAATAGCTTTTTGTCTTTTGGATTTGGAATGGCAGTGACTTTCCATACAGTGGGCCCAAGAAGATGTGGCCAAACCGCCAGAGCTGCTAATTTTGGAACTTGGGATCCTGTTCGAAGTTGCGGCCTCCGCTCAAAATCCTATGATTCTGAGCAAATCACTTCTTCACTCTGTGCCTTACAAAATTATAATGTGAAATGTAATCTAGTGCTCATATAAAGCATTCATATGCCATTAGCTCAAGTTTGCGTTGATTTAAAGAAAAAACACTTCAGAAAATAAAGAGACGTCTGATTTAGCTTTCCAAAAATGTGGAATAAACAAGAGCAAGTACAAGGAAGAGCCCTTGTATGGTCCATAAACTTCCTAAGTGATTAAACTGATAACTCTGAAACAAATCAGTTACAGAGCAGTGAGCCATTGTTTATAGTCAAGGCCACTGTAATTATGGGGCAGGAGAGGGCTAAATTAGACATCAGAGTAGACTAAAGTATGCAGCAAGAAAAGGCAAATTATGCAGCAAATTGCGGCACACTTTGTGAAATTATTACTTTATTATATTGTTATGTATTTACACTTATTCACACACGTCTGGGCATAGGTTGCAAATCATTAATTCCAGTTTAACACTCAAATATAGCAATAAGCAAAAGAAAGGTGACCAGCCAACCTTTGCAAAGGGTCTTCCACTGCTCAGCAACACTTGTCTGTGCGTTTTTATTAACTCTTGAACCACTTGAGCTAGAAACACTTTTTGGTTAAAATCTGCAGATTATGCAGCAGATGATGGATTATGTGGCAAATCCATAACTATGCGAAAAAACCCGCGGCTGCACTATTGCATAATTCCAGTGGCTCTGAATATAGTGGCATTCTTGTTTCTGACATGCATCCTTTTTTACAAGCTAAACTTACATTATTGGTTTCCTTTGTAACTTTTGAGGTGTTTCATTAATAGTCCATAGCCATTTCTTATCAATGAGACACAAATTTATACTGGCAGCCATCATTGTTGTATTTATTTTGCTAGGCACAAACAGCAAGACATAGAACATCCAAAGCTACAAAAACATGACTACATACGCCTATTGATTTGTCTGTCAAAGTTTATATTGAGATTTAGAACCAATACCTATCCTTTCCCATTGTCCACAGGTTCAGACTTGTAACCCGTGGACACTGTCTATGGGCAATGATTCAGGGAAGGTTTTATACCAAAGATCATCACCTTTTTCAGCATTCAACTTAAGAAAATTGAACAACTTCCATTGTTGAACTTTACTCAGAGATGTTTGCAAATGTTATGGAACAATTTCTAATTGATGGTTGTCTGATAAGAGTCTAAGTGTCAATAGCATACAGTCTTGTGGACTACAGCCTTTGGACCAAGTTGATGCTCTTTAAAAACTACAACAAAATACCAAATGTATTCTAAAGCCAAAGATTCCAATCAGCTTTTCCGGGTGTTCAATACAAATATTTAAAAACTTGGAGATGAAAGTAGCCACAGGAATTTGAGATAGGAAGGAGGGCAGATTACTAGAAAATCAGGAAAACTAGTTGACTTTCTTAAAACTTAACTGCTGTGAAGAGGTCAGCTAAGATTTTATGGTCGACTCAATTGAAAGCAACTGAGATAGTCTATAAGACAACTGCAGTGATTCTTCTGTGTCTTGGGATGTTAAAGAGCCCTAACTGTGTGCAGTAACCAGTCTGGCATGGCTTTTGATGCAGCCTGTTAGTTTTCCCAATCCTTCTAATCTGGAAAGCAGGTGGTTACAGACTGAATGGAATCAGTTCTTGAAGACTTCTCTGATGGGTGCCTCCCAAGACGGCAACACAAGCAAATGCTCATGAGATATGTTATAAGTTTTACATTTATAGGTATATCACTCATTTTAGCAACCAACACATTCATCTTCATTGTGCCTTTTCTCTTTCATTTGCTTGCACATAACCTACACTTTGACACTTTGTTAAGTTTTTATGAATGTTTACCTTCTGTGATTGCCTTTATTAAAGCTTATACAATCGGTATTTACAGCTGCAATTATGTAAACCATTTTTGCAGATTGGTACGATCAGTTTACACTGGCAATTCTATAAAGGTCATTCTGGGGTGGCATGTTCCCAGAACTGCAAGTCTCTTTCACCATTGTGCAGCAAGGTCCCAGCTCCTCTGTTTTGCTGCCAATAAAATATATCGTTTTCTGTCATGGGATTTCCATTAACATGGTCCCTGGCACCGAATGGGCCTGCCCCCACGACCAGAGGATATTTTCTGGCCTTTCCGCACCAGAAAATGAGGCCTAAATTTCAGCACTCCAGGCACAAAGATAGACAGAAAAGTCACTCCTGAACAGAAAAGATTGTCCTTTTTCTAATAGGACCTATCCTTAAGTAATTCATGATAATGATTGCTGTGATGCCTTTGCAGGAATCGCTCCACTAGATAAATTGCTTCTCCTGAAAGGTCCCTTCTCTGAGACAGGAATTGTTCCCACCTATCCAGCAGTGACTTTCAATCGAGAAAGTACCTGGAATGCTCTTGGGGACAGGGTCAAGATTGGGGGCAATGCTCTACCGCAGAAGAGTGGAAAGACTTTGCATCTGGGAGAGTTTGGCCCTGCGGGGGTACACTCCCCTTCTATTGACTATTCAATGAATACGGCTATTCATTTATTGATAACATTAGACAATAGATAAGGTTCAGGCCTCAAACATAAGAATTCCTAAGATTGTAACAGGAAAACTCATGACTAATGGCTGATACTATAAAACAATTTAAAACAACAGTACATATATATAACATATTGTTGGGTCAGTTTTAATCGAGAGACAATTGCATCCGCCGTTGTTAGGATTGCCACCAGGCTCGCTCATGGTTACAGCACCCACGTTTTCGCCTTGTTCTCCAAATTCCTATTAAATACAGAATAAGTGCAAAGACTAGCGGTTTGCTAGTGTCAAATGTAAACATCCTAAGGACCACTTTGTATGCCCTTACTCCCAGGTTCTGGCACAGCAGCATTATCCAATGCCTCCTATAGTTCTTAAATACAGGGCAGAAAAATAAAACATGCTCAGTGGTTTCATAGTCAGCGCTACAATAGGGACACTGCCTATCTAATTCCCTTGGAACATGTGACCATTTGGCAGTGAAAGTACCAACGGGCACGGTGCCATAATGAAACTGCAAGTAAAGTCGGTTAGCCAAGGGACACTCAGTCCCATCTAGAAAATCCACTATCATGTAGATATCCTTAACCGCACAAAATGTGTTTGTCAATGTACCATGGGTCTCCTGCAAATGAAGGAGGGAGTCCCGGTATGCCCTATAGGTTGTTTTAACAAGAACCGTCGAAACCCATACCGCCACACCAGATACACACTCTAAACTTGTTGTCACCAACTCTCACAAGATGGTCTTCACATACTTTATCCATTGGATACTACTCGAGCCAGCATGGGCGAGAATTTCCTCCAGATCTTGCCGATAAGGCTCGAGTTCCAGGGTCGCCCAGATCCTTCTCCAATAGAGAAGGGGGAGCAATCACACTGTGTCAGAGAGTGATCTTAGCCCAAAGTCCAGCCTAAGAAGGAGCAAAGAAGAACTTATGGGGACACTAACCAGCCATCTCACAAATCTATTCTCCACTAGTGTGGTGGGAGAATCGTTTTCTAAGATACACTTTGATTGCAAAGGAAGAATTCCGTTGCATAATATTGTGAGGACTCTGCCAGGTTGGATAGCTGTTATCAAATTGTGTAACATTTCCTGCCTTGGTGTATGGGGGATGTGGGTGCTTTGGCAGTCTGCTTTCATTGTATTTGATGGGGGATAGTTAATCAATAGCAATCTTCCCCTCTCATTCCACCCAACACAACCACCCCTTGTCATCTCAACTACATTTCTTTAGTCTGTTTTATGTTTTCTTTCCAAAAGCCTAATTTCCCTAATTAACATTTACATGTATTGTTAGGAAAAGGCTTCATGAAGAATGGCTCCTGAGGGAACAAACGGCTAATGAAGAATTCAGCATAAGAAAGGAAAGAGCAGAGGCTGCAAAGCGGCGGCAGGAAGAAGAAGAGGTACTGCTTTCTGATGTAGTTTTACCTTCACCAAGTTTCCTGATAGAATCGCCAGAAATCTGGATTACTATTAAATATGTTTAATAATGTAGTCACAATTGGATTGGAAGCTCTGTTTTCCCGATACACTGTGATAGCAGAACAAGAAATGATTTTAAATGCAGTAAAACTGTATAATAAGTGCCCTGCAGCTTGTATTTTCTTCGATAGCCATAGATTGTTGAATGTCTTCATGTGTGCCGAGACTTTGAACACATGTTTAAATAATTCCATTTTTATTTCTGAAAATAATTTCATCATGAAAATTTGCATAGAGAAGGCTATATATATAATATGGCATTATAAGGTAAAACCTCCCCAAAAAGCAAAAACAGCATATATATTTATACATATATGCAATATATATCTATTTTAGCCACTCTACAGTTTATGAATTAAAAACAAAATCTACAAAGTAGAGCACCATTCAGTAACATTTCCTGCTAAGGCATTTTGATAAGCCTCGGCTCATATATGCGGCATATTTTCCATCTTGATTTCTGCTATGTGCACCTTGTATCAGGTATGCCCTAGTACGCCACTGTTTGTCAGTATTTCTCTCTGCTGATTTTGTGTTGAGTGTTCTGGTGTATCGTCTCTGGGTCACACCTGTTTGCTTGATGAAAGAAATCATTAAATGTTTGTCTTTTTTGCTTCTCTCTATGTTTTTTACTATTTTCCATGGATTTTTCCTCATGCCTTACGTTAAATCATTTCATACCTCACATGTTCATTCTTGCATGCATAGCTTGTTAAGTGATAGTTTGACATCCATCTTCTGGAACAATACTAAGCTTCACTTTGCTTTGCTTTTAAAGCGAAAGATCAAAGAAGAATGGGAAGAACAGCAAAGAAAAGAGAGAGAAGAAGAAGACCTGAAGCAGCAGCAGAAGAGGGAGAGAGAGGTGATGCCTGCATTTGGAGGATAGAAACACTGCATATCCTCTTACAGTACCAAAATTAAAACAACTCGAAGTAGGAAAGTCAGCACAATACCGGATGATGTACTTTGGTCTGTTTGCAAGACCTATTGGTGTTTGCTCTGATTATTTAATTGAACAGAAGGCGAGTTGCAAATTAATGGCTAGAGAGCCTGATAAAATTCGGCAGACTAGTAAACTCTTTATTGTGGTATTATTGTTAATAATCACAAATATGTTTGACCGTCTACAGGATCTGTGAGCAGTTTTTTAGTAGTGAAAAAATTGGCGAAGTATTAATGATAATATATTTTTTAATGTTTTTCCGAAAGCTAACATTCTCTGGGTTTAAATGCATATGGAGTGATAATTTTTCCCCGACTTGTAAAACATAGGAAATAAAAGGCGAAACAGTTTTACGTGGACAAAAACTGCAGCACTATTTCTTTACAGGCAAGGAGTTCCACAGGCCCAAAATGTAGCATAGTCAAAGTTGGGTAATTTCTTCACTTATTTTTAGCTCTCTGCAACTAAAATCTCTAAATAAAGGAATACTTTGCTGATGATGTTTTTTCACAAGCATTCATTTTTATGGACCTGTTTTTCTTGATATTAATGAATGAAGCCAGGCCAGGATCTCCTCTGGACCCATGTCCACCAGCACTTCTTAAACAATTAGTAGATCTGGTGAGTCTCGGGCTTGCTGAAATTTTTAACTTGATGTTTAGCTCTGGCATCTTTCCCGCTGGTTGGAAAGAAACGTCCATCCTTCCTTTATTAAAAAAGCCCACTTTAGATGCCACCAACCCCAACAACTATCGACCCATTGCCAGACTACCAATACCAGCCAAGATAGTAGATAAAATTATGAATATTCAACTGTCACAATTCATCAGCGAGAATAGTTTGTTGGATCATTCCCAGTTTGGTTTTCGTAAGGAACATAGTACGGAAACGTCGCTTATTAAGGCTACCGAAGAGATTAGAGCAGCGATGGATGGAGGAGGCACAGCTGTTCTTGTGCTCCTCGATCTATCTGCCGCTTTTGATACGGTTGATCATGTTCTCTTGCAACATCGGTTGGAGAAGTTGGGAGTGGATGAAGCGGCCCTGGCGCTGCTGTCCTCCTTCCTAAAGGATTGGAGATCAACGGTGTCACTTGACTGATTCGACTCGGCTCCCTACGTTCTGCCAGGTGGAGTCCCTCAGGGCAGTTCGTTGAGCCCCTCTTTGTTCAACAACTACGTCTCTGAACTGGCGCCACTCATCCGGTAATTCGGGTTTAGTCTGACGTCATACGACGATGACACCCAGATTGTGGTAGCTGCATATAAACATCAAACTTCTCCTTTTCAGCAGTTTCAAAACTGCATGTGTACTATTAACAAATGGATGAGTACACATTGCCTCACACTTAATTCCGAAAAAACAGAAGTTTTGATTTTTGGCAACATGCAGCCAACCTGGAGCAATCTGTGGTGGCCGGCGGAGATGGGCATACCTCTCAAACCAGCAGCCAAAGTAAAAACTTTGGGCGTATTGATTAACAATAGATTAACACTCTATCAACAGACTAACGCCATTGACTCTGCCTCATATTTTCTTATAAAGAAAATAAGGAAGATACTTCCGTATAACCCGACGGATACTAGGAAAACAGTAGTTACATCTCTTATTCAATCAAAACTAGACTACTGCAATGGTCTACACTTGAATGCCCAGAAGCAGTGCCTAAAGAAGCTTCACATGGTTCAAATCTCTGCGGCACGTCTACTGCTCAATATCCCCAGGCATAAAATGGTATATAATGAAATCCGCAATTTGCACTGGCATCCTGTACTTCAGCACATCAAATTCAAGGCATTGTGTCTTGCCTACAAGGCCTTGAATCATACAGGCCCCTCTTTTCTTCAGAATCTCTTTGTATGGTACCAACCGACCAGACATCTTCGGTCGATGGGGGCAAGACTACTGTTGCTGCCTAGAATCCGTACTGCACATTGGGGTGGCCGCAGCTTTCATTATGGTACATCTAAACTTTGGGATTCCCTTCCACTGGAACTTGGGGACGCCTGCTCCTTAACGGGCTTCAGGAGAAAAATAAAAACCTGGCTGTTCCAGAACTAGGCACAGAGCATGCTGATTGTAGTCCCTAGCGCCAAGACACCCTTGGGTATTTGTGCGCTTTTATAAATTCCATTAACATTAACATTGTAGCGATAATTGCACACTTTTTTTTCTTAAAAGTGTTCGAATAGATAGTTTCTCCCGGCTTGTCAAGGCCTATAACGCCTGAATGGCCAAACAAGTTTTCTGCTCCCTCTAAATGACCCAATGTCGTTTTGCGATCCATTGAGGTCATAGAATGTACATTAAGTCAAATGGGTGGTGGAGAACATAAGGTTGAAGTATTCAACTGTTGCACGAGAGTATATTGTAATGAAGGATCTCAACCTCAAAAATCACCACTTTAGGGGGCCTACAGCATAAGGAGAGCCGCAACATGTTTCCCTCAAAGTACCTGTTCTTACTGCTGGATATACAGATAGTCAAGGTCAGGGCACTTTACAGCCTCTAGGTAGAAGTTTTGTGCTGTTGTCTTTATTTTTATTCTGGTGCTAGGTTGGTCTAGCCGATTAATCTGGGACTGACACAATCCTGGTAAATTTATGTAACGTGCTTTGGATCACATACGAATAAATAGCCTCTTGAATCAAGTATGTGAATATCTGGTTGAACCTTTGCTCACCAGCATTGTTCGTATTAGTGAATGGGCACCAGGCAAGGATCTACTTTTCCATAACTTTAAGCTCTGAAGTGCAAGACTATTTCTCCTGTGCTCTTCCCCCAGTGCTCATGTTTACAATTAGTAAGCATTCAGCAAAAAAGCAAGTTCAGTCACAGTTTCCTCACTTTACATTGTATGTGGCTAATGTTTAACTTTCATTTGAAAGTCCATTGCTCCTTCTTCTTTGTGTCAAGACCGTGCAGATAGGTATGCTATGCATTCCCTCATCAAGCTTCAAGAAAGTAAAATACCTAAGAGATAACTGGTAGGGTTACAATAATGGTAACTGCACAGCCAGTCTTGACAACTGTGGACAAGGTCCTCAGGACCAGGAACCTTTAGGCAACATGCAAAGCTAATGCCTTTTCCATTTCAGGTAAGGCGTTTTTTATTGTGCTTTTCAGTTGGTCACGGTTTTGATATGCTATAAAGATGTCTGTGCCAATAATCAATATTTTTACCTATTGTACCAAAGTCAGAAGGTGTTTCTGAGTCTCTACTAATTGCCTAATGGCCCCAAAAAAACTTTGATAGAGTGTTCTGTCTGAGCAACAAGGCACGCAATTAATCAACTTCAGTCTTTATAGTACACCATACTATCTACTGGTTCCTGATGTTCTTGAGGCTGCCACTTTTGCACTCGCAGACCGGCTTTTAGTATATTTTGAGGGAAAAAATATATATTTATGTGGTAACGTCTGCTATTCATGTATGAAGAATTCAGCATTTTTCTTGTGTAATTTCTGGAATCAGATTTTTAAGCTATTTTCATTAAGTTTCACTTGGCCGTAGCAGGGTGTCTTAAAATGAACTATTCTTGGTCTTATTTTTCATCAAGCCAAGGTTTGAAGCCTTAAGTGCAGACGATGTGCCATCCACGACCTCTGCATTGCGGAGCATGTGGAGGCCACATCCTTGCCCCAAGGCTAGGAAAAATATGGCGCTTGGACCAGAGAACTTTCTTTTACAGTTACCCACTTCAGGCTCCTCTGGAAGAGCTTCCCCTACAGTATGAATCTTTTTTCTTATTTTGTTTGTGAATGGCCGTTCAGCGTGCAGGGTCCACTGATGTTACCAATACTAAAAATGAAAATGGAAGGAATCTTTTGGCTTTTTTTCTTTCAGTCTTTGTAGCTCCATTCTGACTACAACATGAAAAGTAACTTTTAAAAGGGATAATCTCCGCTTTCTAATGGAACTTTTCTGTTGTGGGTTCCTACACCCTGCACGGGGTTTGCTACAGTAGTACAGTAGTCAAAGCTGAGCAGGGGTTGACTCAGTAGACACCAGGGATATTTGAGAAGTGTCATCAACCCCCCCCCTTTCCCCCCCCATTGCTCCTCCCCCACTGAGGACTTCAGAAGTCTTCCTGCTCCTCTGGGGTGGCAGATGTGCAGGGTATGTTAGGTTTACCCCCAATCTGCTGACTCCAGAGAGGCAGAAAGCACTAGCAAACACCTGGGACTAGCATTTTTTTGTACGAAAAGTAGTGGAGGGATCCCCTACATTGGATCACCGCATCTCTCTTCCTGATGATTTCACATGGGCTAAGGCTGAGGGCAGCACGCTGTATGGGTTAGTGATCTGGGGCTTCACAAGCATGGTTGAGCTGAGTGTTCTTTAGTGATTCTACTGCTTTGTTTTCTGTTTACTGTGCCATAACAGATGCATACGTTCCATAAATATGCCGTAACTAAACAGCCAATGTTGTAACATACACAAAGTGTGGGTTAATAATAGGGCAGAACTGGGACCCAAAATCAGCTGTGACAAAAATCTTAAAACCAGTTCCACACTGCAGGTCGCTATGATTAGAGCTGTGCCATAGGAACATGGTTGGATTGTGGCACCCATCCTGCCCTGAAAGCATCTTACCATACATCCCAAAGGGAAAATGACAGGGTGGCAGAATGGTCAGTCCAGCCCCAGTTAACAACAATAATAATATTTATAAGAAGAATAACAGCTTGTTTTTTGTGTTGGACTAAATACCTCAGTTATGCTTTTGCTAAGCACTTTATATAACCTATATTACTATTACCCAGAGTCGAACAATTCTGAAAATAAATGAGAGCAGTAACCTCAAGCAATAATTGATACAAATATAACCAGATTCTTCAGACCAATTGCAGCTCAATTGAGAGTCCAGTCTGCAAATCTAGACAGTAGTATTCCAGAGGAATAATGTTTCGATCATTTTAGCAACATTTTGCAAGATACATTACGATAATGAGTTGTCATTTGTAGGTTCTACTTGATCAAAGCCTGCTGTATTATAGACACATTTTACCAACTCAAGTGAGGAATTACCATGTTTAGTCCTTTGGATATCCATAAAGCCTTATCCCAGAATAAAAGACAGAACTTCTGGCCTTGACATATCCCACCTGGACTATTTTTTCCTGAATAATATAGGCAAGCTTTTTGAAAACATTGTATGTGAAGGGCTACGAAGTTAAGATAGAGATTTTTAAACGTCACTAACCGGTCAACAGACCATTAGCTGTGGCAGGACACTGAAGCTTTGCAGAGGTATAAGAAGCTAAGTTTCCCTTGCGTAAAAATATGTAAATTGGTAAAGAATCCTTATAGTGTTCTACCCTTATTTTACCTCCTGTGTCATACTTTGTGAATGACCCTCAGAGCTTGAATTATAGTTAGAGTGCACTGTGCCTGTTTGTTCCTTGCCGCACCCTTGTCTGAGGGTTCCCAGAGTAGATCAAGACTGTGTGCCTTGTTACAAAAAAATGCACTGTTCACAGTGCAGGTTTAAATTTGCACCTGTACTGTGAAAAACAATAGAAAATAGTAATTGGCTGCTTGTAGATGCAATTTCACCTTACGCTACAGTTGAAAACCCAAGATCACTTTGCCAGGAGAACAGGCGTTCCCTTGCCTACAGATGCTGTGCGTGACCACACCTGCCTGGGCGGTTCCTGGGCCCCCCTTGCCACCTTCCAACGGGGCACCCTCGGGGGTGCACCAACAGTGGCCCACCTCATATGTGGCACGCAATTAGTGCACCACTTGAGGGCTTCTTTGACCCTGCATTTGTAATATCTAGTGGTTGCAAAGGCTTTCCCCATTGGCCCACTTGTGTTGGAGTGGGGCCACACAAGGGCCCAAAACAGCAAAAAACAAGCACACCCGTAAAACACCAGAGGCTCTCAGTATAATACAGCCTTAGGTGTTTATGACATCTCAGTCTATTTATCTTGTTTGCATTCCTTATGCCCCTCTACCTCTTTCAGTATTTATGAATATTAATGGATATGCCATGAAGTAGAAGGAGTTTTCAGTTACCCAAAACAGAAGTTGTTGTTCATAAATGTTGTGTTTACATTCCCACACACACAGCCCAATAAAACCAATGGAAAGGAAGCTTTTTTATTTAGATCCTTTATTCTGTAGTGGATTGTCCATATAAACAGACGATACCGGTGCTACTGTGCTGCCTGGTCATATTATGTAGTTAATTGTATTTTTTTAAAGTACCAGTGCAGTTGTTTTTTTTTGTCACTACAAGGTTGTTTTGATGGAAACTGTTTTCTGTTATCTCTTCTCTTTTGAAAGGACGAAAATAAGTGTGGTTGTTCAGCAGTTCTCTTCCACATGTTTTTAATTTGCATTCAAATAGGTTTTAATCAAAAAGGATTTTTTTTATACCTCTAGAAGATTTTTCATAATTGCGTGGGGGTTCCTCTTCGTTAAAAGTGTCCAGGACACCTCACTTGGTTTTTGGATTTACAGAAGATATCCATACTGGAAAACCAATGTTACAGCTAAGTATCGTGTCCATGTGAAAATATTAATGCTATTTCTTTTCCTTGAGCTAATTTGTTTTGAGGTCACATCAGTTTCCTCTAGATTTCTTTTCATGCATGTAGAGATTGGAGTTTGCAAATTCAAAAAAAGAATGCTGAGCATTTCCTTTTAAGGATGCTATAAAATAAGTGTTTGCTTATTGTACAGGAGACTACCATAGGCCAGGAGAATCCTGTTTTGTTGAAATGGTGGCATTGTAGGTGCGAGAGATCCAATTGCTTTTTACAAGTACTCTTGGTTCTTTGCACCTTCTATTTGGGCCTTTTTTTAGTGATCCCCTCTAAGCCCCCCAACCCCGTACCACCAAAATGAGCCGGGCCAAGGTAGGGTCAGTGTTTTAGAATCAGTTGATTCTTAAAGATGTCTGCTAGGCAGCTCCTTGGGCTACATCACATTTGTGAGCTATTCAACACTCTTTCTTTCATTGCTGTCGGTACCAGTGCCAATATTTAGTTTGCCCAGTGTATGCCGAGGAACGTCTTTCAGTGAACTCTCAGGTGTCCTAATAATGATAATCTTCCTATTGTCTTAGATGCTTTAGAATATTCCCACCCTAATGGAAAGAACTCAAAGGTGGACGTGAGATCAGCTGACAAACACATAACCCTCTGCCATTACTGTTGTACTCGGCCCACTTTCTACACGACCCATCCTACATCCTCTAACATGCATATATTTGCGTACACTGTTGGGCTAAAAATACAGCAATCGCTGAAGTCAGTCTTAACCTGCCCTTTACTCCTGTGCACTGTCTTATTCAAACTGTCAAAAAAGAGAAAGGGATAACCTATTGCAAAGTTGAGGAGATATTTGTGAACTGTTTTCTATTCCCCAATTTTGGAAATCTCTTAAAATACCACTGTTGGCAATGTAAAGCTTGATGAATATCATATGCAGAAAAAACACCCTTGTCATTTAAAATTATGCACATTTTCTCTTCTGTTGGCAGTTTTCATAAGCTATTATATCATAGTTGTCTTCCTCCTATAGTGGAAATGAAATTACATTTAAGGGGGATTTCGGTCTTAATACAAACATCTAAAATTGTCACAAATGCTTTATTTTTGTTATGGGAAACCCTTGTGGTGTAATAACCATGTTCTCATCGTATGTGTAAATGATGCTGTTTTTAATTGTAATGGGTTATATTATGTTTCTAAATGTGTAATGATGTTTAGGCTGTATCAGATTCTTACTGCTGCTCCTTAACCAAACTCTTACATAAAAGGTGACACAGCTGTCCTGTGCCTGGCCGATTCGTCAAGATGTATCTTTTTCAGTGATATAGGTCTTCTGTGGATGGAGGAATATTGACACAGTGCATACTTTCTTATTGTGTTTAACTCAGTTGACTAATATAAAAAAAAATGGTGCAGATCAATATTTATACACACTAGTTGCAGCATGCACCAAACATACCACTTGCCAAATTATTTAAGTAAAAGGTCGATTAACTTTTTAAAGAAAATGTAACACGAAAAGTAAACATTATTTCACAAAACTAGTGATACTTAAAAAATCTTTGAATTGTTAAATGCCTTAAACTGTGCTCTTTCGCCTCATAAATGAATCAACCTGCCTCATGCTTTTTAATGTGCACTTGTATCCCAAATATATTTTTTACCTTGGGCAGGTTCAAAGCAGTTGATGATTTGATTTTGTTAGCAGCCCTGTTGTCTCATGCTGTGTGGAGAATTCAGCGACAATTGGAAAAATTGGATGTTGCTTTGACTTTGGCTTTTAAGATGGAGAGCATTCATGTATGCTCTAAACATGACACGCAATCAAATGGCAAAGCTTAATACGGTGAAATCATTCACAAGGTATCGTGTAATTGAAGTGCTGTTTGAGAAAGAGATAACAGTACTAAACTGTGCGTTTTAATCCAAACAATGTGTGTGTTTGTCGATATATATATATATATATATATATATATATATATATATATATATATAATCTACTGGCGGTCGCCAGTAGATAGTTATAGTTACAACCTAGTTTCCATAGGAAATCTCAAAATTCTATTTTGAATAACTTTGGCGCCGGTTGACGAATCCTCGCGAAATTTTCGAAACAAATGGGGCGCTCCGTTCAGCTCCTACCCTGAAAGTCTCGGGGTGATTCGTCAAGCGGGCGCCGAGAAAAAGGGGGGGTCCCAAAACGCGTTTTCCCCATGCATTTTTCCATAGGAACTTGAGTCGCAGCTACAGCCCGAACGGCTGAACAGAATTACGTGGAATTTGGCAGAGAGGTAGCCATAAGGTCAAGGAAGTGCCTTTTGCAGGTCTGGTGTAAATCTGTTCAGTATTTCCTGAGAAAATAGCATTTAAAAGCATATCAATATCTATACGCGCGCACCGTGCGCGCACTGTGCGCGCACCCTGCCGTGCGCGAGCGCAATTCTGATTGGTTGAAAGATGTCGGTAAACATTCGAATCGGTCGAAACCAGGAAGTGTCGGCCGCCATTTTGTCTCTCGCAGTCTGAGGGGGTGAAAAAGAAAGGTGGAGAACGTGAAAAGGGGGCAGAGTGGACAGTTCCTGACCCCCTAGCCTTGGTCAGGGGGTCACAGAAGGACCCCCAAGGGAGAAAAAAACACATTTAAAAAAAAAAAACATTCGATTGGTGCGCGCACCCTGCGCGCACTGCGAACTGTGGGCGCACGGTGCACGCACGGTGTAAAACCTGAAAAAAAAACAACAAAAAAACATAACTTAGCATTTAAAAAACCGTACAAATTCACTGAAAAAAACATAGGTTTCACACACGTTATAGTTACGAATTAGCATTTAAAAAACCTTGCTGCTGCTCCTTCGGTTCGAAGAAAACGTTTTGTGACTGTCAAGCTCAATTACTCAAAATGTCAAGATGGTGCGAAGAAGGCACACCAGACTTTTTGGCATCAAGGGAGAACACCATGCGCAAGCATCAGCTTGCGGACGAAGGGACCTTCTTCCCTGATGACAGCTCCGGCTCCAAACTGTAAATCCAAGCTATTTCGCTAGCGCAGCCAGCCGGGAGTACTGTACCCCCCTCCCCTACCTCATCACTGGTCAAACAGTTACTCTGGAGCGCCACAAACAGACTACCAGGTCACTACTGCCTTCGGGCCATGGTCAGCACCGGCCGAAAACTTCAAACAGAACGCCCAGTCCTAGATCGGAACAGAAAAAAACATTCTACTTCAACACTACCTGCTCCTGCCTCGAAGTCGGGCCAACCTTTGGCACCGACAACTTTGACATTGAATCAGAAACTGCTGTCGGAGCCAAAACCATCGGCGTGGGAGCAGAGGCCATCGGCGTCAGAGCCGAGACCATCGGCACCCAGCAGCAAGTTCTGCTAAGGATCAGGGACTGTCATACTGATCCTTCAAAAACTACAAGAAGAGATTGATACCCATCAGAAACACCTAAAGATCCCTCCACATACATACCAGATAATCACCTGCCTCCCTGGATCAGCTGCTCAAACATCTAAACGGCAACTGTATCTTTGAGAAGCCTTAGACATGTCACCTCCACCAAAGCAGCGGAAGAGAATGGACAAGACTACAAGCACTTTTCATTTCACTACTTCACCACCCCTACCTGCTCCTCAAAACTCACCTTCACCTCCTGCTTCTCCAGCTGGCCCTATATCATACACACCTCAAGGGTCACCTCATTCAGATATAGGGGGACAGGGCCATGGGGATAGCTTTGTCTTCCCACCTCAGGATGATCCCTGGGATACCTATGATACTGATTCACCAGCAGATACAGATCCTAACCTATACCCTGCAGAACCCTCCCCTCCCGATGGTACTGCTTCCTACCATGACATCATTGGTATGGTAGTACCTTTCATAAAGTGGATCTGCATACCAAGCTATTAGAGGATGAATAGAGGATGATTTCATTTTTGAGACCCTTTCCTCCACACAATGCTGTGATGCTTAAAGGCATGCTCCATCACACCCCAGACATCTTCCATGACCCAGTTTGAGCTAGGGTCATTACACCAAGAGTGGATAAGAAATACAAGGCTTTCCCAACTGACCCACTCTATATCTGGGGCCAGCTTCTTCTGACTCTAGTGGTAGCTACTTCACGCAAAAGGGACAACTCTCAGAGCACTGGTGATGCCCCTCCACAAGATAAAGAGAGTAAGAGAAAAGATACTGCAGGCAAGAAGGTAGGTGTGCAATCAGCAAACCATCGGCGGATTGCTAATTTCATTGGGCTGCTTTCTCGATAGGACAGGGTACATTGGGACAAAGTGGAGGAACTCCTACAGTATCTCCCAGGTGAACACAAGAAGAAAGGCTATGAAATCATCTCTGAAGGGAAGCAGATCTCAAACACTACCATTTGCTGTGCCCTAGATCTTACAGATACTGCTGCTAGGGGAGTTAACTCTTCTATGTAGGCATGCATTGCTGTGTGTCTCCAGTTTCAAACCAGAAGACTAGCAAAGCCGTCTTAATTTTCTTTTCGATGGGGAGCATCTTTTTGGCCCACAGGTAGATACTTTGCTAGAAAAAATTAAAACAGACACTGAAACTGTGAAATCAATGGGTGCCATTTAAACCCCTTCCCATTGCGGTTCCTTTCGCTGCGCATCCTAGCATGGTGGTTCCACTAAGACCTCCACATCATACCAACGTCCACAAGCCTAAAACACCTCTCCCAGGGGCTATTTACGAGTCTTCTACTAAGGAAACAATTCATAAGGCAATGCTTAAAAATTCCATTGCCAACCCCTTCATATCCAACCTTATATTGGGGAAATCCTCAATTCAGAGAGGGCCACAGCGTACCCAAATGCCACCATGATATAATTTTTTCAGGTACTCATTCATCTATATTTCAACCGTTTCAACAAGTTACAGTCAGGGCAGTTATGCGCCTTGGCATGATGGGCTCATGCATTGCTATACCACCGCATGCCACGTTACAAATGCGTCCCATTACAGGAGTGCGTAACGCACCAATTCTCAACCGGAGGGTCAATGTGAAGATCTAGTGTTGGTCTTGCTACTCTCTGAAATGGTGGAACACCAACAACTTGTTAAAAGGACGGCCATTCCTGGACCCAGTTCCACAGAGTACCATAACTACAGAATCCTCCCTTTTGGGATGGGGAGCGCATCCACATAATTTAACTGTCCAAGGTCAGTGGAATCCTAGTTAACGACTTCTCCTTGCACTGGAAGCTTCCTTCCTCACCTAATTGCCAAGGTAGTCCTCACGACAAATATCACAGCCATGTATTGCATTCAGAAACAAGGGGGCGCCAGATCCTCTCAGCTCACTCACTTAGCCCAGAACATTTGGAAATGGGCTTTCCATCACAAGAACCACCTCTTAGTGGAATACCTGCCAGGTGTGGATAACGACTTTGCCGACTTGCTCAGCAGAATGCAGCAACAAAAACACATGTGGGAACTCCACTCACAAGTCCTCCACCACTACTATCAACGTTGGGGACTACCAGACATAGACTTCGCCACAGAAGAAAATGCCAAATACCCAAACTCCGCCTCCAGGTTCTCACACCCATAGTCCCGAGATTATGCACTATGGATTGGTTGGCCAGGTATATATTTCTTATGCTTTTCCTCCTCTCCCTCTACTTCAGTTTGTGGTTTGGAAAGTTCGACAGACATCGCTTATCCTCATCCTGGTGGTTCCCACATGGGCACGATAGCCATGGTTCACCACCCTCCTCGAACTCTCTGTGGTCCCACACAGGACACTCCCCAATAGGCAGTACCTTCTTATTCAGAACCATGGAGAAATCAGGCTCCCGGATCGCAGGTCTCTCAAATTTGGATACTTAATCTTCCACTGGAATGCACGGACAATCTCAAAGAGGCGCACAGGTCTACTACTTGTGCATGTTACACTGCTAAATGGAAGAGATTTGTTCATTATTGTCGCTCCAAACATATTGATCCCTTAGTGGCCAAAGTACAAGACATTGTCTGCTACCTTCTTCACTTACAAACTTCTGGTTTAGCTTTCAAATCCATAAGACTACACCTAGTGGCTCTAGCTGCTTACCTTCAGAACAGGCAACAGGTTTCCCTATTCTGAATTCCTGTCATTAAAGCCTTCATGGAAGGTCTTAAATGAGTCATTCCTTCTCCTGTCCCACCAGCCCGATATGGAATTTCAATGTTGTATTGACACAATTAATGGGCCCTCCAGTCACACCCCTCCATTCCAGTTTTTATCCTGGAAGGTAACATTTCTGGTTGCCATCACTTCCCTTAGACGTATCAGTGAGCTTTAGGCACTAACCTTGAAAGAACCCTTCTTCCAAATACATAAGGTTGTACTTCACTCTAACCATAAGTTTCTCCAAAAGGTGGTCTGACATTTTCACAACAATCAATCTATTGAACTTCCTGTATTTTTCCCTCAACCTGACTCAGTTGCGGAACGGGTTCTCCATGCATTAGATGTTAAATGACCCCTCATGTATTATATTGACAAAACAAAATCTTCTAGGAAAACAAAAAAAGCTTTTTGTTGCTTTTTCCAAACCTCATACAAGTAAAGCCATTTCTAAATCAGGCATTGCTAGGTGGATTATTAAATACATCCAGGCATGCTGTTCCAAAGCTGAAAGGGCCTTAACTATCCCTCCTCCAGCCCCTTCCACCAGGAAAAAGGAGCCTCTATGGCCTTTCTTGGGAATATTCCTATTGCTGATATTTGTAGAACAGCTACATGGTCCACACCATATACTTTCACAAAATGTTATTGTGTGGTTGTACTAGCTCGCCAACAAGCCAATGTTGGTCATAATGTTCTATGTACACTTTTCCAAACCACTACAATTCCCTCAGGCTAGCCACCACTACTTTGGGATGACTGCTTTACAGTCTATGTACAGCATGTGTTTCTAAAGCCATACATGCCTCTAACGGAAAGTGTGACCCGGTAAGCATCTGTTTGTGGCATGTATTGCTGTAGATTCACACATGCCCACCCTCCTCCCCGGACGCTTGTGTTAGTTGCAGTCAATTTAATATTTCTTGCTTTCCTCTTTGCATGTACATCTCTCTATACTATGCTTCGCTTCATATTTCATCCTCACCATCCATGCTGGAAAACAGTCAAACAAGAGAGTCGACCATGCACGTGACCAGCAAGAAGAGGGGTCACAGTACCTTGTTACTCGAAAGACTTTCTTTGAAGAATAACAACCTGCAAGCATTGGAGCCCAACACTATATGGCAGGATTATGCACCGCATGTGATTCTACAGCACTGCATGCCACAAATAGATGCTTAGTGCGTACGTAACATTATATATATCAAAAACCAAGTTGCTCAGCAGCTTAAGGGCGCACTCAGAAGAAAATTCTTTATTAGCCAACAGACATCAAAGCGCACTTTAAAAATCATGTAAGTCCGCCTTACGCGTTTCAGAAGTGTTCCTTCTTCAGAGGCGTGGCTCAAAACATTCGCGTTGCTGCGGGGCATGAATTTGAATAGTTGCCCGCCAATGGGCTGCTCAGATGAACGTCCCAATGTCTTCTGGGATTTGAAGTTATTTTTTAGCCCCGCAGCCTGCATTGTACCCAAATGGGATTTGTGCCTCATAAACAAACAAACGGTCCGCAATGGGCCGCAAAGTGAACATACTGCCCAACATCCACAGGCGCTGTCTCCCCATGTTGAGCATCGATAAATTTCGAGCCCATGGACCCTGTCACATCCATAGGGTGGTGCCGCCCTCCACGGCCTGGAGCCACCGTGTATACATCAAAAACCAAGTTGCTCAGCAGCTTAAGGGCGCACTCAGGAGGCAGAATAAAATTATTTATTAGCCAACAGACAGCAAAGCGCACTTTAAAAATCATGTAAGTCCCCCTTACGCGTTTTGGAAGTGTTCCTTCTTCAGAGGCGTGGCTCAAAACATTCGCGTTGCTGCAGGGCATGAATTTGAATAGTTGCCCGCCAATGGGCTGCTCAGATGAACGCCCAATGTCTTCTGGGATTTGAAGTTATTTTTAATATATATATATATATATGTTCGATATGGTCGCCTTTCTCAAAAGCTTGTTGTAATTTATCAAATAAAGGAGAGAAATACTTTGTAATATTGTGGAGGGAGGGTAAAGGGCGTAAAGTAGGAAGAGGGGCATTGAGTGTCCAGGCTACACAACTTTTGTTTTGGGTCCTTATAGTCAGTAGCCTTTTCAGTACTTGATATAAGACGGTAATCAGTTTAAGTAAACTACGCCATCTGGTGCCTCCAGGGCATTTATCAGGAAAGGGTCGTGTGGCATCATCATGTCAGTACTATTTGTAAAGACACAAGTATGGAGATCATAAATGCTAGGGGAAAATCATAAATGGGATTAAAATCCAGTATCAGTGTGCAAAAGGAGGCAGTACACAAATAACAAAATGGTATACTTTGGTGCTAGGTAGCACTTTCTACCTGAACACCTGTATCCTTATGAACAGAGATCAGGTAAAGGATATTATTGTTTTCTTACATGGACTGAAAATATTAATTGTTAGTCTTTCAAAATTCTCTTTCCAAGATCTTCCAGATAGATTCTATTGAAAAGTCCTAATTTCAGCCCTTTCAGAGGGGAAAAAGCATTAGCAAAGCTATTAAGTCTGTCCTCCACAAGCCAGCCTTTTGGTTTTAGCAGACCTGTGCAAGAAGGTTTAAAAGTGTGTGATACAAAGAAAAATTGTTGCCATCTAAAGGTGGGGTGCACATGTTTGCTTAAAGTAAAAAGTCACTCATTGCAAATGTACATTTAAAACCATTAACTGAAAGTAGAAATAAAAGGAGAGATTGGCCAGCCTACCAGACCGGACACCGAAGTGGACTACTTTTTAGGTGAATGTACACAAGTTAAATGCTGTTTTTCTCAGGTAGGTGAGTCAAGAGATGAAGAGGACTGACCCATTGTCTCATGATGTGTGTGCTGTGATGGGTGAAAACAAAACTTGAATGAAATATGTACAGACCAGTCGATAAATTTGTGCTGAGTAAAAGCGTTTGTGTATGCATATATGTATGTATGTATTTTTATTCTGAGTTTTCTGGGAAACCAAGGTGCTACAGTTTAGGCAGTTTTGAGGCCAGACAAGATGTTAACTATTAGGAAATATTAGGAAATGGTTTTATAAGATAGGTTCCCCGGAAAATATTCTAATGTTAGCTGATCAAGGATTCCTAGAGTTAGGATATGAGACCTGGTTTGGAGAAGGATGGGGCTCTGAGATGGTGAATTAGGAATGCCTCCCGCAACAAACAGATAACCCCCACACCTTGCACTCTTGATGCTTCTCAAACTCACTGTGTATGCATCATGTGCCTTTTGCAATGTGATTCATGTGCACCCTCTGTCCACAGATAGACTGTGGCAAGGAGGCCTCTACAGTAAAGCTCGCTGCACACATAATTTTTTCTTTGGTTGAATAATTTTTCTTTTAAGGCAATACAGCAATCGTTTAATAAAATGACAACGTATACAATTAGGCACAGTTTTAAAGGACTGCAGACATGGGAACATGATATATATCAAGCAAAGAGTTTGATTCTGTAGAAATAGAGAAACAGACGAGATAGAGAAAATAAAGATAATCTAAAGAGGAAGATCAGAAAGAAGGAGGAATGACAGGCTAAGAAGATGATGAGTGCAAATAGAGAAATGCAGTAAAGCATAACCAGTGCAAATCAGATTTAGGGCATGATTATGAGTTTGGCGGTCTCACCACCATACTTCAGTGGCGGCGGTCTCCTACCCATCATAATAAGATGTCACCACTGCGCCAGCGGCCATGTTTCTGATGGCGGGGAATATCTTTTCATATGTGCCACTGCATATGTGTATATCTTGACTGCATAAGTGTTAAGATATGCATGACACGTGAAAACATACCTACTACCAGTACCTTCCCATTGTTAAAGTCTGTAGCATATGTGCCCTGTCCAGTCAATGGGAAAACACTCCAAAACGGACTTACCTGGTTTTCGGCACCAACAGGTTCGGAAGAAATTTCAGTTTAACTTCGTGAAGGTTTGGTCTCTCAAGAGCTTCAGGTAGACTTTATAAACTAAGGTTGTTACGACGACTCTTGTTTTCCAAATCTTGTGTGTGACGTTTGAGGTTTAGAATATCTTTTTCTAGCAAAGGAATTTTATCCTGAATAGAACTGACACAATGTTCCATCTCCACCATTTTACCTTCCATAATAATCTATTGGCTTTCAATGTGCTGTAATTTCTCATCAGTAGCACTCACAAAAGGCTGAAGACCCCTCACTTCATCAAGAATGATATCCAAAACTGGGTTACTAGATGAAATAATGGATGATGAAGGATATTTTTTAGCCCTTTTAGGCTTGGTACCATTAGAGGTAGCCTTAGCCCCCCAAAGTGCGTTACTGGCCATTTTATTATGAAGCAACTTATTGCGAGACTTTTGCAAGAATTTTATTCTGCCCATAAACTGACTACAGAATTACAAGACAGCTGCACTTCAAGTTGTTGTCAGTCAGTAGGAGAAAACGTTGTTAGAGTGTGACCAGAAGAGTAATTAATTTAGTTATATGAGAGAGACAGAATTCAAAATGGCGGTGTCATAATGAAACAGTAGAAATACATGCCAGATAAACTGTAGATAACCAAGTGGTAGCTTGACAAGTAAAAAGAAAGTATTAAGAGCTGAGGGCATTAAAGTAAGTTATGTACAATTATTAGGCTGCCCTTCAAGTAAAAAGCACAAGCATGTACCATTTTGAGAAACGTGTCACTCACAGGAAGGAAGATTGCCCCACTTAGGAAAGGGCTCTCTCAAGGAGCAGAAACATGCCATAAGGTTGAGCAGGAGCTGAGCAGAACTCCTTTGAGTTAAAATTGATGACACTGAATGTGTATATCCATAACATTCAAAACTGAATATGTTTTATTTGCCTAAATTTGCCATGGATGGCAACAAACAAAATGGCAGTTTAAAATAATTGTAAAATATGGGTTGTACAGGGAAAATATAGATTTTATTTAGTAACTTTTTTCATTGAATATATTTCAGCCTTTTATAATCTCCACACCAGACTTGAGTTGCTCCCCTTGCTTTTAATGTGGACCAAACTTTGACCTAGGCATGCTGAAGTTTCTTTGATCAGTAATACATTTCTTCTTGCCAATCTAAAATGGATTGTACACTAGGTTTTCTTCTTGCATTCAAGCTAGAGCAATTTGAACCCGTTGTCTTATTTTCTTAACACCAGTACCTGAACATATGAAGGGGACAGGTATTAAATTTCCCCATTGCACTAGAAAGACATCATTTCAGTTTCCATTCCTTGCACATTGGTGACACTCGTATTTTGACTATTTGCAAAGGTTAAGACCATTTTTCCTAAGCAGTCATGCATTTATTAAACTACGGTGGTTTTCTGCGTATTTCTATGTACTAAAGTGCTGACCATTTGGGTCTATAGGCATTTTCAGAATGTCTCATTCTGAAGATTTATAGAGTTTATCACAAGTGTATTCTTTTAAAAGATTATCACCCTCAACAAAGCAAAATGTATTCTGTAAATGCAACAGACTTAAGTTTAAGATGTTCTTAACAAAGTAAAAAACAGATACTTTACGCCTCACAGATTTTCACTGGTCCTCTGTTTACACCGTTTCTAGGAAGCAGTGCAGAAGATGCTGGATCAAGCTGAAAGTCAGGTGTGTAAAAAGCAAACCATAATTTTCCAAAGCCTTTGTTTTGTTCATCTATTCTGGTGTGTATATGTTTGTAGCATAAGAAAACTCTTTCAGTCCGAAATCAACTTTCCAGAACATAGCCCAGCTTAAAGACTCCCCAAAACACACACACTCTACTGAGCACCACTGGATGTAAATGTACCAGGCTGCTGCTTGGTCTGGAAATCCACATGCTGTTAATATGTGTGTTCTAAATCTGATGTGCATCATTTTCCAGTCATGTGCTCCACAGGGAATTACAAGTACTGTAAGCGATCTGGTTACATTTTAAATGTATTTTGTATTAGCCGCTAGTTAAGACACATTCTTAGGAAATGTATTTCTCTTTTACATACAACCCATAGCATATTATTTGACATCCATAATTGAGGGGAGTCATAGTGGAGGTCCCTTGGTAAGGTGTCTGTAGGAGCACATATACATGTGGCTTTGAAGAGATATACTAATGACATCAGAAAAGGGGGCAAGAGTGACTTTGGCCAGGAAATGGCTCTAGTCTGTTTACAAGCAGATAGTGTATTCCTGAACCCTAAATGTAGACTTAGTGATTTTGTGTGTGCAGAGTGATCTTAGATAAGTAGCCTAGACAGCTCACCACCTGGTTGGATAAAAAAGCATATAAAAAGATAGATGCCTTTTAAGTTACTTATATATAAAGCAATGGTTGTATATTTGTTGATTTTGTTTTGGGAACATGATGCATTGTGCTTTATACTGTGTACTCATTTTGGCCCTTCCTAAAATAATATAAAAAGCTATTTTCAATCTACCTTCTAGTCGATAACGGCCAAGGTCGCTTCATCAGTTGTGGAGTCATTCTTGAAAACATTGAATGCATCCTTTTTAACCCCTTCTGTGCCACGCCCTTTCCCCCTCCTGTGCCGGGCGTTTCATTATGTGGGCGGGTTTCATGACGAGATAGTCTCGTCATGGGCACAGCGCGACCGTGCTCCATGACGAGACTATCTCATCATGGGCACAGAAGAGGTTAAATCCTTAATTTCCTTATATATCCGATATTGTTGGGCAACGTCACTGAGTGGGGTATTAAGTTTTAAACCTAGGTTCCAAAAGTTCATTATTGATTTATTCCGTCTAATAAAATTAACTTTGCTTAAGGCACATGCTTTCTTACTTATGATATGGTCATTCCATAATAGCATTAGAATTATATTTTAAATAATCACACATTTGCCTGACATACATGTATCAAGCAAGCTAAAACAAATAGACCAGAAAAATCAAGGGCAGATACCGAACTATGGAGTCTTAACTTTTTTGTATTCAACCATTATAATATTACATCTGTTACAACATTAGATTGGTTACTTTAGCATCTTGTAAAGAAAATATTTCTAAGTAAGAGTAAAGGATTGGTCGGAAGAAATAACCTCCAGAGCGTTTCACAGAATAATTGCTAAAGGTAGGCTTGATCCTCTGCCTTCATTTCAGATGCCTTGGACATCTTTGCTTGCAGGGAAGGTGAAGGGGTCAATAGAGATGATTGTCAGGATGCTTTTCTCTTTATTCATGTCCTGAGCACCTAGCCCTATCATACAGTTCAGAATTATTTTATTTTTGATGAGAGTGAGAGCATAGGTCCTGCATGTTACGTCTCTTTTCAACCTTCTTGAACTACCTTTATCTGAACACATCCACCATCAGTTGCTTTGTCCCTTTATGACCTTTATACCCTACCAGTCTGCTCCCCATCACATCATTCCAAATGCACAATTCAGCCATCAAATACGTATCATATAGCCTCCCACAACTAACGCCATCTGTTCTCATCTCTACCTCCCACTACCTGTCACAATAAGCACTTGGAGACAGTGAGTGTCAATCCCTCTATCCTCCCATCAACCATTTCAATGGTCATGCTCCCCCTCCCTTAAGCCCTACTGCTCACCTGTTCCCAATCTCCCCATGATCTTTGGACTTCCTAAGCCACCACCCCCACTCGCTGAACATCATTTTTGCCTTTGAAATATGTATCTGCTCCTAGAAATGTACCAACATCAGAGATATATGAAGAAGGAACACGGAAATATGACTGTCCTTCACCACACTATACTGTTATGGCTCTAACTCAAGAGCAAACACCCAAGGAGTTTAGGGTTCATTTACAGATCGTTTTGCATTATATAGTGACATCTGTTTTGTTTTTATGCAAGTTTCTAATGCCTTTGGTTTTCCTGACACCTTGAGATTGAGCTTGCAGTTCTATTCAGTGCTTACACATACCTTTAAAGATTCTACATGAAGGACGAGACCCTATTGTACTTTAAGTCATGCTGGACTCTCCTTCCTCTTCTTAACCAACCACAACTTGTATTCCAAGAAAATATTTAAAGTCCTTTCTCCTAATTACCCAAAAGAGGCATTGAAACAAATGTTCATTGTCGATCTGCGTATTATCTCAACTGTCTGTAAGAGGGAGATTGTTTTCTCTTTTTTGTGTTAGCTACATATTTACTCCCTTTGTAATGGTTTATGGTGTTTCTTCTCAGTTTAATTGATCATTTTAAAAATGACATCACAGCATATGATTTTAAAAGGAGATTTCTCTTTACACTGTTGCAAGAGCGTGTACATAGGGGAGATACCTATTGCTATTGAATGTAATAAAGATGCCTGGAGAAAGTAGGATTCCAAGTAACATTGACTTCACTACATTCAGGCATACTTTTTTGATTTTCAGAAGTCCAGAGATTTGATATTCGATACATAGGGTGAGGGTTGATGATTCTTCTTACTTTAAAGATTTAAAATGTATGTCTTAGCACCACCTACAACTAATATCTTTTCAACAGTTAGAAAATGGTGGCACTTGGCATAATCCTGAAGCGCCACATGACTTTGGAACAGAAAAAGACAGAGCAAATTGTCCTTTCTATCTTAAAACTGGAGCATGCCGATTTGGAGACAGGTAATTAGCTTATTTTTAATATATATATATTTGCATTTCATGCTTCATCAGTAATACAGTTTCTTGAATTAGTGAGGAATTTTGAACCTTTTGTGAAATAGAAGAACCTTTGAATCTGTTGAACCATGATGGGAATAAAAAATGCTTAATCTGTTTTCATCTTGTTTGTCATAATTTAAAATTTGCAGAAGCTGTACTTTGTTGCTTGAGCTATGTTCCAGGATAGAGAGTTTCATGTACTTGAACAGAACCAAGACTTAGATTATCATATTGAAATAAAGGAAATTAGTTTCACTATATTTTATCTTACTTGCA
Source organism: Triturus cristatus (assembly GCF_964204655.1). Taxonomy (NCBI): domain Eukaryota; kingdom Metazoa; phylum Chordata; class Amphibia; order Caudata; family Salamandridae; genus Triturus; species Triturus cristatus. The sequence continues at coordinate 773,274,234 of NC_140591.1, read as the reverse complement.
GGTCCTGACCCCGTCACCTCCCACCCTTACACCCCTCCATAAGCCAGGAATCACAGTACTTTATCACATAACTTTTGTGCAGTCCACAAGTCAAAGCGTTGATGAAAGGGATCAATCCGCTAGCTATCTCTATCCTGCAAAAGACTCCCTTTACTCCTAATAGACCACCGGGTGGAACTAACCAGAGCCCTCACCATGGGTCACCTAGATTACTGCAATATCATCTGCACACGCCTCATTAAAACACTCATTCAAAGGCTACACAGACTACAAAAACAGCCATCCAGAATATACTTTAACATACACAAGCAGGCTCACCATATTCCTACTTTGAAAGCACATCACTGGCTACTAGTTCAGACCCAGATCAAATGTAAGGTTCTCTGCACCACCCACAAAGCCTTTCTGTAGAAAATGGACCAACAGTCCTTTAGAATCTATTACCATGCTATGCCCTATCCTGAAACCTTCACTTACTATCTGCTATCCTGATCTACAACTTTTGTTCTGGTGGCTAAAACACAGAGGCAGATCGCTGGCAATAAGGCCTGAAATTGTGGAACATGCTTAGTAAATTCCTGAGATCTGAAATGTAATTACATGTGTTGCTGTAAATCCCTAAAAACAAAAGTATTCAGAATCAGTTTCTAAATTGACCCCCCTTCTGATGGATACTTCAAACCGCATATTCCTCAACTTGTGAATATTACCCAGGTATCAGACTGAAAACTTTTAGATCCGTTCTCCTGCGTGCCAGTGTGGCGCAATACCAACATCATTTCACTCTGGATGTGACAATCGGAGCCACATCAGTTCCTGTCTATGCCTTAAACAACAGAGTTTAAACTGTGCAGGGACCGTCTCAAACAAATGTCTGTGACAAATCCTCAAGCAGTCTGTGGCGCCTGGTGTCAGACCACTCCATCATTTGGACATGTGAGTGAGCTTCATGCTCTTTCTTTCAATCCACCATATGACACCTCCTTCCCAGATGCGTTTGTTTTGAGGACTTGAACTTAATTTCTCAAGCTTACAGAGAGCTTACCGAAAGCAATTACTCCTTTTCATTTTAGGCAACTGATCACCCTTCTGGCAATCTTTGGTCTACCTCCTCCCTCTACGGAGGAAGAGAGACTCCATCATCTGGACCCTAAAAGATCATTAAGCTTCTATATCAATCATGCCAAGTTACACTGAGTGGACAATCAGCTCTTTTTGGGGTTTCCCGGAGCAAAGACGGGTAAGGCAGTGCAAAAACCGACCTCTCAATGGATTGTTCTCTGCATAAAGATCTGTTACACACTGGCGTAGAATCACCCCACAGTCGACATGTAAGCTCATTCCACCAGGGCCAAAGCAGCTATAACTGCATTGCCAAGCTGAGTGCCTGTCCTCGATATCTGTTAGGAGGCTAAGTGGACATCGGTACACAAGTTCACGAAGTACAACTGCTTTGACATTCAGATCCGTCAAGAGGTGCATTTTGCACGCAAAGATCGATATTCTGGTCTGAGCCAGTTCACAGCCCCGTCACCTTTGGAGGTGCAGCTATTGTATCTATTCATAAGGTAAGGAATCTGTAGTTCTAAGTATTCATCAAAAAAACAGGTTACTTACACAATCTTTCTGGTGGATACTCTAACCACTTATTCCTTACCGACTGTCCTACCGCACTGTTCCATGAACTGGGCTATTTTCCTTCTAAAAAGGTCCCACGTCTAGAGATCAACACCCTGGTCATGCCAATCTGCAGATGGGCTCTACGTCTGAGGGTGCAGACAGCTTAGAAAGCAACTGACGTCTGCACACATGGGTGGCGCTTATATGCCCTGTTGTTTTTGGGGGTGAAAAGAAAGGAACTGACATCAACATAGATGGATGGTGCTTACATGTAGGTTGTCCTGTTTTCAGTGTTTATTTTTTGTGGCTTTATTAGTGTTTTCCAAGCCTTTTGGCATCAGCTCATATCAATGTTTATTCTGCTACCTAACTCCCAGATAGACAATAACTGCATTTTTCAGTGTTTGCAGAACGTTATTTGCTTTGATTTTTATGTGGCACATATTTAATTTAAAGAAGTAATTTAGGGTATGTAGTATCTTCCACTTGGCAGTGTATCCAGTGGACTTTTGTTAGACTATTTTAAGCATAGAAAGTCTGTGTAATGCTCACTCACATCTCATTCTCTCTCACACTTACTCTGTCAGGACTCTGCCTGGTTTACAGGGCTATTAATGGATTTAAAAGTAACAGTGTCATATTCAAACATTTTAATAAACAAATTCCTAGACACAGTCGAGGGTCATTCGCTTACTCTACTGACGGAATGACATAGGGAGGGGTAACCTTACCGACAGCATAGTACCCTGTGAAACCTTTAACATTTTGAATGACTTCAGATTAATGTGTAGCTCTACATTTTGAGGCACCTGAAACTTGATGCTTTAACCCTTTCGCTGCCAGGCCTTTTCCCCCTCCTGTGCCAAGCCTGTTTTTGGCTATTTGGGGTAGTGCGCGCTAAGGCCCCTGTAGCTTTTTGACCACATAAGGTATCCACGCCAAATTTGCGTCCTTTTCTTCCAACATCATGGGGATTCTAAAGGTACTCAGGGTTTGTGGATTCCCCTGGAGGGGTCACAGAAATGACCCATAATACACCAACATTTTGTTTTTTTCGGAAAAATTGGAAAAACGGGCTGCAAATGAAAGCATCTGGGTTTTTCCCTGCAAATGTTATCAAAAAAGGCTTTGTGGGGTTGAAATCACCATTTCCCCAGCTTTTCGGGGATACCAGACTTTTGTCAGAAACCCAACATTTTTTACACAGTTTTGGCATTTTTCTGGGACATAGCCGATTTTTGCTATTTTTTGTGCTTTTGACCTCCTTCCAGTTAATGGTCGAAATGGGTACAAAAGCAATAATGGATCCTGGAAAGCTATACATTTTAGAGAAGTAGACAAAATTCTGAATTCAGCAAGGGGTCATTTGTGTAGATCCATCAAGGTTTCTTTATAGAAACTAACAGGATAAATTGAAAATTAGTTGAAAAAAACAGCCTTTTGTGTCAACGTTTTCACTTGTAACTTCTTCTAATTATGACAGCTGTTTGAAAGCAATATACCATTACATCCGCTGGACATTACTGGTTGTGGGGATATATAGGACTTGTAGGTTCACCAAGAACCCGACGAACCCAGAGCCAAAAACTGAGCAGCAACTTGCAATGTTTTTTTTATTATGTACCGGGTATATAGTAATTATTCTGTAAAAATGTGTACATGGAAAAATCGGTATGAAAGACACCTATGTATTTCTGAAATGGGAACAAAATATAGAGTTTAGAAACAGTAGATATTTGCACATTTCTGAAATTGGGAATACTCATACTAGCATGAGAATTATCAGTCATTTTTTTGAATGACTTATTTTTTACACAATGTCTTTCATTTGGAAGGCAGAAATGCATCGAAAGTCAATAGATAATAACAGTTCCTTTACAAATCTGAATTACCCTAAGTCTCCCGATAAAAATGGTACCTCACTTGTGTGGGTAGGCATAGTGCCCGCGACAGGAAACGGCGCAAAACGCAACGTGGTCACAACTCAATATCGCAGTGAAAAATGACCCTTTTTTGGCAAAATGTCTAGCTGTAGATTTTGAAACCTAGCTCTGCGGGCACCTTGGGAAACTTAGCAAACCTATACATTTTTGAAAACTAGACACCCAGGGGAATCCTGTATGGGGTGACTTGACTGCCTCCCACCAGGGTCTGTTACCCAGAATCCCTTGCAAACCTAAAAAAATGTAAAAAAAAACCCCACATTTTCCCCACAGTTCTGTGGTGGAAAGTTCCGGAATCTGCGTGGATCCACAAATTTCCACCCACCCCACTTTCCCCAAAGTCTTACGAGAAAAACGGTACCTAGTGCCCGCGACAGGAAACGGCGCAAAACGCAACGTGGTCACACCTCAATTTCGCTGTGAAAAATGACCCTTTTTTGGCAAAATGTCTAGCTGTAGTTTTTGAACTCTAGCTCTGCGGGCACCTTGGGAAACCTACCAAAACCATACATTTCTGAAAACTGGACACCCGGGGGCTTCCAGGGAGGTATGGCTTGCGTGTATCCCCCAACGTTTCCTTACCCAGAATCCCCTGCAAACCTCAATTTTAGCTGAAAATCAAATTTTTCACACATTTTTGTGTGGGAAAGTTGTGGCATCACCGGGCTCACTCATATTTCCCACCACCCAGCGTTCCCCCGGGTCTCCCGGTAAAAATGGTGCCTCACTTGTGTGGGAAGCCCAAGTACCCGCGACAGATTGGAGTTTGGATACTGCTTCTATCTACTTCACAGCCTGAAGTAACCAAAAGCTTACGATTCTTGTATTATAAACACTCTAAAATAAATTAATACATTTTTAAAAATGAAGTAAAATAAAGGAAATGTGCTTATAAGAGGCGCTATTTTCTTTTCTTTTTAATTTAAGTAAACACAGCGAATTAACCAATCCCAGAGTATATTGGACTCTATTATTATTATTTGTTTTTTAAATGATCAGAAAATAGTCTTGTTATAGACTGTAAATATGTATATATAAATATATATATTTATGTACAAATATCTCTTTCTCACTATATAAAAGTCTGTGTACATGTGGGGAAGTGGATTTCTGTTGCAGTACGCCCTCCCCCCACTTTCCCTCACCTACGCCATGCTAACTGCCATGCCTTGATGCAGACAAAAACAAGGAAGGCGACATGGCACACTGTCTGTGTGCCATGTCAAAGCAGCACTACCTAAGTCACTCCTCTAGCAGGCCTTACTAATCCTAAGGGTGCACTGTATCTCTGGTGTGGGCATATCTACATGAGCAGATATGCCCCTACAATATGTAGGTCTATTCTTAATGTTGTAAGTGCCAGGGAAACCATAAGAGAGTACATAGGCTGGAAACTCAACAACTCGAGTTTCCCTGCACTATGATGGCTTCACTGAACCCAGGAGTGTTTGTTACCAAATAACTCCTCTCTACAAACCCACACTGATGCCAGTGCTGAATTTATTAAATTGTGTACCCAGAGGGCACCTCAGAGATGACCTCTGGAAACCTACCAACCCTGGTGTGGTCTCTGACTGGCTTTATGCAGCCTGCCATCACCAGGCATGTTTCTGGACCCATGGGTAAAGAGCCCCTGCTCTCGGAGGCCAGAAACAAAGCACATCCTGGGTGGAGGTGTCGCACCTCGTACCCCAGGATGAGCACGGTGCTCGAGAGGGAAGCTTCAAAGGCCTTTACGCCTCTGTAATGTGACCCCAGCCTCTGCTGTTAGCAGCGGATGGCAGCCCCTGGTTTAAACCCTCACTTTTGGTGTTAGAACCGGCGGGAAACCTTAGTTAGAATAGGAGTTGTGCCCCCCCTTCACCAGCTCCACCCCTCAGGTGCTAGTGGAAAAGTGAAGCACATTTCTCATTGCCCACCATCTTGAAGATAGTGGGGCTTATCCAATCAGGGCTAGGGCTGTGCCTCCCCTTCCCCCGCCCCTGCCCCACAGGAAGGTGGCATAATAGAGGGTGTAGACACTACAGGTAAGAGACCCATTGGTTCCTACCTGTCACTCTCCTGTAACTCGCCTAGATCTAGTATTTAGGTGGCATCCCCAGACCCTGAAATCAGATTCTCGATGACCTGAGAAGAGCAAGATACTACAGCGTTGCACCAGCAGGGAAGATTATAGGCACCAACTGACTTGGCCCAACCCTACGGGTCTGTCTGAAGCCCTCGACTATCCTGCATCAAAAGCCAACCTGTCCTGCGGCCCAGCGACCTCCAAAGCCTTGGGAGGACTGCCCACCTTCGACAAAGACCAAGATGTCCCATGGACAGCGGACCCACCTCTGCAACCAGTGCCCATGGCCTGAGCCCAAGTGGCTCACCGGTCCTGTGAAGGTTCCCCAGCGCTTCTGAGAAAGAGTCCACTGTGGGCTGACCCCTACCAGACTCCACCTCGACACCTGCAGCCCCAACTCGAAGACTCCCCCTGACAGTGACCTGTCCGGTAACACTTTTCTGATGCCTAAGGACACCCCTGCACCTGAAGCCCCTTGGCCTTGGGGAGCGCAACCAATTGTGTCCCTACATACCCTAGCATCTCAAATTAACTGGTTAGCTGTGTATTTTCTTTGTCCGGCTTTCTGGCCTGAGCCTGCAGCCTTTCTTCGAAACCAATCTCCCCCATAGTTTTGCATTGGGCGCCCGACTACGCTATGTTGGCATTCTGCAACCGGCTGCCCCTGTGCCGCTGAGGGTTTCAGTATGGTGCCGCCTTGTGGCCCCCGTGCTTAACTTAACCCCCGGAGACTGGGTTAACAAACCGTGTTACTCACCTGTGAGCAGCATCTCTCTGATTGCCCCCGTTCTCAATTGGATAACATTGGCACCAGATTCCGAATTTGAAACCTGCACCCAGCCGCCCCAATGCTGCTGGAGTTGCAGATTTGCTACTTACCTGAACCTTGCCTGGTGCTGATTCTTCATCCTGAAAACCAAAACTAAGTTGTATACTTGCCTGCAAAACTGCATTCTTGTTTTCCTCTTATAAGTTAACATTGCTGATCTGAAAATTGTACAGTGTCCACTTTTTAAAGTGAAAAGTATTTCTTATGTGAAACGTACTTACCTTTTTACGCATTTCTTGGTCTTAAAATAAATCATGAAAGAAGCTTATTTTAAATTGGCGTGAATCTACTTTCTGAGTCGTGTGTCATTTATTAGTCACTGTGTGCATAACAAATGTCTTGCACTCTTCTGTGTTAGGCCTAAGGCAGCTCGACCACGCTACCACAAATAGAGCACTTTAGGTTTACATTGAGCCCTGTACACTTTTGAGGGAATCTCTGGACTCTTTACACGATATAACACTTAGCAGTATCTACACCAACTACTTCTGTTAAATTCATTCATCAATCACCTCTACCTCAAATCATTTCCAAAGGTCCCTTAGTAGCAACCACCTCTATTCATCTGTCCCTGAGTGAGTTCTTTCCACATCTATGCACAACGAACAAGAACCATCTAAATATCTTTGACTTGATTTCTGACTAAAAGCGGGACCTCCTAGTCAACATTTAATGCATCTCAAACTTGCATGAGGCTTCTTCATGGATATGGTATCCTTACATGAAATTACCCCAAGAAGACAAGAAGGATTTGGAGTTATTTTCAAAGACATCTTACAGACCATGAGCGTTCTAGACATGGCTAAATGCAAATCGTTTTTCTTTAGCTGCTCTCCCTCAGCTACCTACATTCTGCTCATTCCTTTTGACCTTTTGTCAAAAAACAGAGCATTCATAAATGCCATCCTTGATGTTATCACGAACATAATTGTAAATCACAACAAACAGTGCTTCTTGAGAGACCAGACACCTCGTTCGACTGCAATAGCCTTGCCCATCAAGATCCCTCACTATTAAACTAGGGGCCCCAACGTAGCAAACAAATTGTCTCGGGACCTTCACATTTATATGGATTCAACTGAGATGTACTTTCCCTTCCCCCATGTCGCATCACATAACCTGGAGTGAACACCACCTCATCTTTCTTTTTTGAACCTCCTCACAATTACAACTACTACAGTGGCAGTGACCAACAAAACTACCTACAGATAATGGAATAATCACGGCCTTTCGGCACTTGACTGTTCTGTTGGCAACCATCTCTCCCCTGTTCAAACAGTGAAAGTGGAAAACCTTTACACCTGGGCTCTCGAAAGGCTTTGACAAAGTGATATCTGTCAAGACATCCACTCAATCTAGCAACAGAAATATTATTTGTGGCTTCATGAAAAATGAAGAAAGTCAAGGGATAATTCAATGATTTTCAGTGTCAGTAAAAGAAATCGAAAAGATGAAATGATAAATCATGTCTCCAATGAGAACCTCAATTCATACATTTGAAATACAAATACTAGGGGGGCGTGGCTTGGACGGCGTTGGTGATGGCCGCCTAGCCTGTTCTCTGCCGTGCAGGAGAGCGATCCCATTGATTTTCGGGGGCAGAAAAACACCTCTTCACCCGAATGCACCGCGGAGCTGGACTTTCGAACCTCTAAGGAACACTCGGTGCGAAGCTCGGCTCTTGATATCGGCCGGACGCACCTTTTTGTCGACATGCTGCCACGACGCTGATCACAGAGCGGAGCGCGGTCAGCCTGCACGTCTCCTGGCGGGAAGCGGCGGACCTAGGAGACGCGCACACGGAGAGAAGGTGAGCCTTGAGGGAGGCGCCGGACAATGTATGCTCACAGTTTTTAAAATTGGTGAGCTTATCGGCGTGGTTCAGGCTTGCCAGTAACTCCGTGTGTCCGCCTGCCTGTCCCTAAGATGGCCGCCCGCCAGCTACCTTACAAGCAACAACAGCGCTAATACAGTTGCTAAAGCCCTGCGGAATGCCCAAATGACACGGTGCCTCTGCCCTACGCCTTCCTGAGGGGTGCCCTTGGTAGCGAGAGCGCAATTTCAGTGGCGATACAGCCGAAAATAGTGAGAACCTTCCTTCACTGGTGCCTGACCCCAAGATGGCGACTCAGATCAATCTTCCACCTTTTTTCGGCGCGAAAAACGGGAAAGAGATGCAATAATAGTGCTCTGTGCACTTTTAACAAATGGGAAGTTTGCTCAATCAGTCCTGCAGACCCAAGGTGGCATAATCTAATGTCATATTATCTTTTGGAGTTGCAGCCACAAATGGTAGTACAGCCACAAGCAGAGCGTGACACATGAACACTAGCCAGCACCGACACCATCTGCTAGATCTCTGAACCTTAAGATCACAATATTGAGATCTCTGTTGGACGACCTAACTCGACCAGCGCTTTGACATCCTTCAGACCACCCTGTCCTTTCTCGCAAACTGGAGGGCCGTCGCAATAGCGTCCTTCACACACGACCCGCCTGCAAAATGTCGGACAGGGATGAGAAGAAGAACAACAAAAAGGTAAAACCGGAACCCTCATTATCAGACTCTCCTATTAAATCGAGGACGGACGTCAACAGTACCCTAGAAGTAATCCTGAAAAAACTGGCAGAGGTACACGACCTAGCAAAATCAACCAAATCCAACACCGACTCTATGCAGCTGGAACTTACTGCAATTAGAGCCGACATGAGCTCTGTACACAAAAGCATAGATGAAGCGGAACAGAGAATTAGTGACTTAGAAGACAAATCCAATATTGCATCCACTTCCATACAGCAACTCCAGGGATCAACGGTCCACCTTAGACGCCAGGTGGCGGAATTAGAGGACAGGAACAGAAGGGGCAACGTGCGCATTTTTGGAATCCCGGAGAATGCGGAGAAAGATGCGAATTCCTGCGTGGACTTTCTAGAAGCTTGGATTCCGAAGATAACAGGGATTTCCTTCCACCATGAGTTTGAACTCGACAGAGCCCACAGAGTTCCTAGCTACATCCCTCATGGATATAGAGGCCCGCGTCCACTGATATGCAAACCACTGAGGTACCAACATACGGAAGCTATACTTCAATTCGCAAGACGCAATCACAAAATTTCCTGGGAAGGCCATAATATAACTTTTACCCAGGACTACTCAAAGGACGCACTCGAAGTCCGGAAAGGATTCCTGGCCCTGAGAGAAAAACTTAGATCAAAAGGCATTCAATACTCCTTTGTTGGCCCGGCGAAATTCAGGATCACCATACAGGGCAAACCGAAATTCTTCACGGACCCCAATGCACTGGCGCAATTCATCGGTGACTCTCCACCGCAGAACATGGACTTGTCCAATGGCTCTTCAAACAAACGGAAGACCAACTCGCAAGAAAATATAAACTCGGGCTCTGGTCATGGGTGACTCTAACGGAACAATTTCAAACCTCTAATTTGAAGTGCATAATGTTCTCATTGTTCAGTATCTCCTCTGATAAATAGTTAGTTGAAATAATCTTCACCCCGGAGCAGCCAAACTTTCTGCTGTCTCTTCTGTTTTCAGTTTCTGTTGATGCTTTGATTTGAATCGACTCCGTCAGGTAAGACCGCCCAGTATTCATACCGTGGTCACCTGTACTTCTATTAATATCCTTAACAAGTGTTTTAGAATGGATCTTGCTTGATGCTCTCTAATCCGAAATCGGAGCATATGCTCTGTTCCTTCACTCTCTACACCATGATCATACCGGGGACTCAGCTGTTCCTCAGGGACTTTCTATATATGTATCTGCAGAAACTCCCCTCATGTCATCTTGCCTTCTATTTGTGCATACCTTTTGTTTACGCAGGTCTTACACGCAAGTATGCACACGGTGGGCGGGGCTAAACGGTCATTACTCTTTTTGAATATGTTCTTAAACTTCACTGGTTGGTTAAGTTTTATGTTTACAAAAACTATCAGTGTATCAAACACTACTATATACTGCTTACTACTTACAGCTATCGAATATGGTTAATTACCTGTTCCCTATTACATCCATCAGTCTAACTCCTTCCTGCGCTGCAGATGGATGGCAATGCCGTCGCAGTTCCCAAGTTCTGTTGAGAAGGGAGGGGGGAGGGGGGAGGGTAGCAGAGGGAGGGAGGGAGGAGGGAGGGGGGAGGGGGGAAGGGGGGGGGGGGAAGGGGGAGGAAAAATCTGGTTTGTTTCAGCATGCTTTTTCTATTTGAGGTTAATGCTCTTTCTCAACTATATGTCAGCAAAAGGACTGCTTTCCGATATGTCATGGGGGCCCTCGCAGCACACATGCAGTGACCTAATCTCTTGTGCTACTAGCCTATCCACAGCAATAGCTTCCAGTACCATGCTCACTACAAACCCGAAATGCGTCTGCTCTAACGTCACCATTGTAACAGCGCTACACGCGAGACAGAACAGATCCAATTACGCAGCTTACTCATTCATACTCATCACACACCTACCACCCTTTAACGTACTCTTCAACAACAATACACCAGAACTAGAGCGACACCATAGTAACCAATGACTCGTAATACATCCATCTCGGAGGGCCTTAACATTGTTTCCCTCAATGTCAAAGGTCTCAACCATCCGGTCAAGAGGAGAAAAGTTCTAGATTATCTGGCAAAATCCAAGGGCGACATTCTACTCCTGCAGGAGACTAAGCTATCAAAGGATGACGCTGTCTTTATAAATCAACATTGGATATCTCACAACCTTTGCTCCCCAGCAGTTGGCAAAAAAAGGGGGGTTCTCACACTTATAACTAAGAAATCCAACATCTCCGTAGTTTCACACACTCACGATGATAACGGCCGTTTCATCATGACACACCTTCAGAGAAACGAAGATCAGATCCATGTCTTAAATATATATGGCCCCAATACTGACGATCCAGAGTTTTGGGATTCACTAGCCCCGACCCTAGATTGTATTCCCCAGGGAGAACTACTAATTGTGGGGGGCGATTTCAACCTGCCACTTGACCCAATCACCGATCGACATTCGAATTGCGCCTACCACCCCACACGCTCACATACTAGTTTACAACGCCTATGTTCCAGATTCAACTTACACGACTCATGGAGACTCCAACACCCTGATGGCCGTGATTACACTTTCTACTCGCATCCTCATAATTCCTACTCGAGGATAGATTATATCCTCATTAATAGCCCCTTCACCCACCTCATCGAAGAAACCAGTATTGCCCCTAAATTGATTTCCGACCACTCCAGCATTCAGACCAAACTAGTGGGTTCCAGTTCCATTCTCCCCCCTAAAAGATGGAGATTCAATGACGAAATATTCTCCGAGCCAGAAAACAAACGAAAAATTGAGGAGGCCATCCTTGATTACCTCAAACATAATGACACCCCCGACTCAGACATAGCGAGTGTTTGGGAGGCACTCAAAGCCACTTTGAGAGGAGTAATAATAGGCATCCGAGCTCACACTAACAAAAAACTAAACAAAGACCTATCCACTCTGGAAGACAACATCAAAAAGCTGGAATCCGCCCATATAGCAGATCTCCAAAACTCGAATATTTTAAACGACCTCACCAAACTCAAATATGAATACAACTCGATACTCAGCAGAAGGGCAGGGGTCTGGATCAATAAGTTTAAGGCTCTAAGAACATGTGAGGGCAACAAAGCTGGGAAGATCTTAGCATCATATCTAAAACATAAAAATAAGCAATTCAACATTGCCTCAGTTAAAGATAGCGACAATGTCATCCAAACAAAGCAGAATCTCATTCTTAATACGTTCAAATCATTCTACCAAGACTTGTACAAAAACAACCTAGACTTTGACTCGGAAAAATGTGACAGGTACCTAACCTCACTGGGTCTTCCTAAACTAAACGGTACTGATAAGGACACACTGAACTCTCCGATTACCCTTCAGGAAATATCAGCGTCCATTAAGACGCTTAAAAGTAAGAAAGCACCGGGTCCTGATGGGTTCTCAGCCAGCTTCTATAAAGAACTCACAAACTCCCTGAGCCCCACTCTCGTAAAACTATTCCAATCCTTTAGTGTAACAAAAAGTATTACCAATTCCATGAGTGAAGCTACCATCATAGTCATACCTAAAGATGGTAAAGACCCTCTGCTAACCAAAAATTACAGGCCAATCTCCCTAATTAACTTAGATTGCAAAATTTATGCTAAAATCCTCGCCACACGTCTAAATCTACAACTTCCAAAGCTAATCAGCACATCACAAGTAGGCTTCATGAAACAGCGCATGTCTAACGATAATACGAGGATCCTCTGTCACGTCATTGAAAAAGCCAAAATGCTCGCAGCCCCGGCCGTAGCCATTACCCTCGACGCAGAGAAGGCGTTTGACAGAGTCTCCTGGTCTTTTCTCAAGAGCTGCATGTCCACCTTTAACCTGGGAGAAACTTTCACTGATTTGGTTATGGCCCTATACCGGTCACCTTCCGCACGCATTGCTATAAATGGTTCATTGTCGGACGCCTTTTCCTTAGAACAAGGGACTAGACAGGGATGTCCCCTCTCCCCTTCACTTTTCCTCTTGGCAATGGAGCCCCTAATTTCACATATAAAAAAAAATGATAACATCAAAGGGGTGGAATTCGGGGATAAGTGCGTCAAACTCGCCGCCTATGCGGACGATATCCTGATTGTAACGGAATCACCAGAATCTTCAATCTCTGCATTAATGTCCACCATAGACAGTTACTCTTCCCATTCAGGATACAAACTTAACCGGGATAAATCTGAGGTCAAACCACTCAATATTTTAACCACCAAAGAGGTGCTGGGAGTCTCAGGGCTATGCTGGCAACCAGAGTTTGTGAAGTACCTAGGTATCGAGTTTGGTGACTCCCTCATGGAGACCCTCCATCGAAATGAAAAAATCACTTTAAATAAAATTAAGACGCAACTAGAGGGGTGGTCCCCCCGTTTCATCACTTGGTGGGGTAGGGTGGAAACCATCAAGATGATGATTTCACCTCTGGTTAATTACCTCATATCTATGCTCCCACTAACCCTCACACCAGACTTCTATCACAAATTAGACATGGCCATCTCTAATTTCCTATGGAAAGGGAAAAGAGCAAGAATCAGCATAAAAAAGCTTCGCTTAGACAAATCAGCGGGAGGGGTTAATTTACCAGACTTTAAGAGATATGAGACCGCTTTCCTAGCCAAACAAGGAGCCCATTGGCTCGCTCCCTCACCTGACTACACCCCAGTATGGCTCGAAATTGAGGAGGAAATTCTTAACGGTATCTCCCCTAGCGCGGCCCTCTCATCCAACCTGAACCAACTGACCCATTCTAAATCGATATTTCATAACACAAAATCTGCTCTCCTAAAGTTTGATAGAATCCTAGAATTCAGCATCAGGCGCTCACGTTGGGAATCCCTCTGGGACAACCGTAACATTTTGTACAAGGGTAAGCCCATGCACAACGAGGCATGGATCAAAAAAGGCATACTGTTCCCACACCAGCTGTACGCGGGGGAATACCCTATTCCCTTCAGAGACCTACAAATCAAATACGATCTTGCACCAATTGAATTCTATAACTTCCTCAATGTAAAAACGGCTTTGTCCAAACTCAAACTCTCCCCGACACCGCCCTCACTCCCACCATACCTTGCCAGACTAAACAGACTAGGACACCAGGTTTCCTTTCTCTATAAACTCAGCCGTCCCCAACAATCTGGCCTTACTGCCCCAATCACACAATTCTGGAATAACCTTTCATCTAGGCCAATCACAGACTCAGATTGGACCAATGCATGGATATCCTGCACGAGACACAAAATCAGCCCTACACTATCACAGACAAAATACTGGCTCTTGCACAAAGCCTTCTGGACCCCTGCACGATTATTTGCACACAACCTCTCCCAAGATGCCTTTTGCTGGAATTGCAAACGCGCGGAGGGTGACTTATCACACATCATCCTAGACTGCGACTGCGTGGCGCACTTCTGGGAGAATATATTCGACTTGATCTCAAAGCTATTCCACATCCCACCGGTGAAAGAGCTCCCTTACCTAGTTTTCGGTTTCACCCAGAACCCATCCCTTGATGCAGATGATAGGGCATTACTTGACCTCCTCCTCTCGGCTGCAGTTAAGACAGTCCTCAGCAACTGGAAAGATACCAGCAAGGCTAACTACGCAGGGTGGTTAAATTGGATAATTAGCTTACGTGGAGCAGACAATATTACACTCCTTCAGACACCGTGGCGACCTGCCACGAGAAAACTATGGTCGACTCTTGATAACTACTTCACGACACGTAAGCCACCTTAGATGGGCCCACACACCGCCCACGACTCACCAACACATGCTGCCCGACTGCCTTCATTGCACTCCTAGCCACCGTAAATACTTGTCCTTAATGAATGAGTAAAATGCTGTTGAAATACAATGTCTGTTACTGAATTGTTGTGAGTATGTTATACGTACTCTACTGTTGTACTTTTGCACTGTCATTTACTATGATGTACTGTGGCGTACAGTAAGTTTGATTCGTAAATTTATGACTCATAATACACTACTGGACTTGCTTTATATATGTCTATGCTGTAACAACCAATAAAAAAACTTTTGAAATAGAAATACAAATACTAGGCTCCCTTCTTTACTATATCAGTGATCAAAGATTTTTAAGAATGCAATATAAGTGCTCTCTTTTGTTATGAAAATGTATTTTCAATGGGTGCTTCATGTTGTCATTTCCCAAGATAAAAGAAGCTGCCTTTGGAATCTGTGCAGAAATCATAACTTCAGCTTGAGAGGCAGCTTGCCTTTCCTTGTGGCGACGCTGTCATTGAGATAGGTTCATTCCTTTCTTTACTAGACAATGTTGTGATTCGGACATGTGGGCAAATACCTCAGTGAGCAAGTTCTCTCTCTTATCCTCTTTGGCTGATTATCCTTACATGTTATTTTTAATTCCAATGCTTCCATCCACCAGTATCTATGGAATGAGCTTTTGATTCTTTTCAGTGCTAACAACCATGAATGAAGATCACACAATGGAGAAAGAAAACTGAGTTATTTATAATTGTAGTTCTCCGTCAATGGCATCTTCATTGAAGTCATAAACAGCCCACCTTCCTCCTCAATGAGGCTTAAGTAAAGATCTGAATCCTGATATTAAGTCAAAATGAGCGAGATGGTCAGCATCCACAGCAGAGCACTGTGTTTGTAATGAAATTGCTGTATCCTTTAAAACAGAACAATTCCCTTCCCTCTTTGAAAACTGGTTCACATTACAATTTAATTGATTTGACTATTCTGAATCTGCACTCTTTTTTTTCTTTTTAACTTGTCTGTTAATTATGATTGTCTTATTTTTAAACGAAAATAAAAAAAACTGAATGTAATACATTGATTGTTTCTCTGGAGATGAGCTCATTAAAACAATACTTTTTAAAGGGAAATGTTCGATTTTAACACAACTAGTAATGTTGTTAATTTCTGTCTTAAATTAGGTTTTCAATGACTGAGAACTTGGATTAAAATCAGTAATTTTACTATCTCTTATTACTTTAAACATTTTGGCAGGTGTTCGCGCAAGCACGCCCATCCAACTTCCAGCCCAACCCTCCTCATCAGAGGTATGTTTGTTACATTTGGAATGGAGCAGTACAGGAGGGATGACTATGACACAGATTCTGGTTTGGAGTACAGCGAGGATGAAATCTATCACCAGTTTATAGAGTTCTACAATGATACTGTTCCTGAATTTAAGAGTGTGGGAAAAGTCATTCAGTTCAAGGTATGTGCCCATTAATGTTTAGTTTTGGTATTGGATTTGATTCTTAAGATGGCTTTTTCTTTAGTGTTCCTTGTTTAGAGTGGCCTATGCTCTTACGATGTTTAAGTTGAAGAAGCTTATTTTTTTTTCTTGCCTGATATTTTATAGTTCACTGCACTCCCCTTTAAAATGGGATTTTCTGTGTGTGTTTTTTTAATTTATCTGAAAAACCACTGAACAAATGTTCACCACATTTGCTCAGCATGAAAGCTATTCAGTCACTGAGTGGCTTTTCTTTGTTTGGTGAACATATAATCATCCGGTTTGGGGATTTGGCAAAATGTGTGTGACAAGTATGTCAAACTGTTACTTTATTGGCGTTGGGTCACAATCAGTTGAAAGCACATGCGCAGCAGGTTGCAGATGCAAGCTGCAATAACATACATACAGTATCAGTTTGTTATCAGTATGAATTTGCTGTCCTTTGAAAGATCACAAACAATCCCAGCTATAAACACAATGCTGTCTACACACACCCCGGAATACATAGTTCCTTTATCCAGCCTCCTTGACCGCTTATGGTGCTTACGCTACCACCTGTACTGATCCTCAGCAGAGAGGAAGAAACTGAAGGTAGCCAGGATAAACATGCCTTAGAGACTGCCTAGAGACCAGGACCATTAAGTGTAAAATACATTCCTGACTGTGATTTGACCGAGAAAGAAGTTGTGCATCATAGTCATGTCCCTTCCCTAGTAAGGGTTGAGGTCATGAGTTTAAAGAATGCTAGGCATGACTACCTTTGAAACCGGGGTCCACCATCTATAGCCCTCTCAAGCAAAGCTATTCAAAGGAGATATGAAGAGACCATGGTATCAGGTTCCTTTTGATTTTGCAACAGCTGATGGTGCCGTACCTCAGCTATAAATTACTGTTCTACCTCTTCCCCTGCCACCACAGCAGCTACCACCTTTGTCACACTGCCTCATATCCCACAGCACAAGGATAAGAAAGAGAGAGAAGAGGTGAAGATCAGAGAAGTAGTAGTTGTAGGTCAGTGTGGAGATAGGCAGGAAGATATTGATCAAACCAGCAAGGGTTGTGAGAAAGTCATCCTTTTTGCCCTGATCACCCCCATTTATTTGACTGATACTGGTGGGTACTGACTCTGATTGTTCACTGGGCTCCGCTAACCGGGCCCAGGGCCAGTGCTCTCTTTTAACCTACCTGTAAGTCCCTAGTATATGGTAGGGCATGTAGGTTTAGAGGCCCAGTAGATTTTAATGTACTTAAGTGTGCACTGCTGTGGTGCCTGCTGTCATTTTAAAAGCCAGCCCTACCTTTCAGGCTGCTTTAAAAAAAAAAAACAATGTCCAAATTTGACTTAAATTAAAGGTACTTACAAAGTCTTAAACTACCTTGTTTGTTACATATAAGTTACCTCTAAGGTCTGCCCTAGGTGCCCAAAGCATAGGGTGCCATGTTAAAATAAGCAGGGTCATTATAAAAGATGTTTTATATGCCCTAGTGAGGGAAAAACTGCCAATTTTGTTTTTCCCCGTAGTAGTACATTAGCTCCATAAGCTAACATGGGAAGGCTTTATTTAACATTAATAAAGTCTATCTTTGGACAGGAGTGAGCTAAAATAATGATTCAAAGTGTCAAATAATAGTAGCAATAAATCCAACAACTTGCTATGGTAGGATTTATTATAATTATTACAGGAAATAAGTTATAGAACTACTTTCCTAAAGTTACCCAGTTCAACCCTGTAGCAGCCTCTTCTGATTGGCCAGCCTTTGACAGGCTGAGCCAAGCTGCCTTAATGAGGTGTGAAGTGGCCCGGGCTGAGACAAAGGAGACATCTGGTGGGAGGAGATTTGCAGCAGCAGATATCATGTGCATTATGGTAATTGTAGTCCTAACTCTCCAAGGAGCAACTCAAAGCTTCTGGAACCTTGGCTGGTGTTGTGGACACTTCAAGACTCCATAAGGACCTTCTGAAAGAATATCCAGAAGTTCAGAGGCGAATTTTTGTGAAAAAGCTCCAAGAGTTGACCGACCTGTCATCACTAGTCAGTGCAGCAACATTGAACCATGAAATTCAGGCTTGTCCCGCTAAAGCTCTGGAGCTCTTCGTCATCCACACCGAAAACCAAGAACTCTAGGATTTTACCAAGGCCTCCCACTGAAGCAAGCTGCCGTCGTCAAACCGCAGCCAATCTATAGCCTAGAGACTGGCTCCACGTCAAAAGAAAAATAACCCAAAAAGTGCCTATGTGCAAGGTTACATTTTGACCAGCCCCAACCACTGCATCGTATTTGACCTGCACTCCATCGCGGTCAGTCTGAAACTTTTGACTTGGTCCCATTCAAGCATGTCCAGATGTCCTCGGTTGGCGCTATATGCTTTTAAGCAATAGAAAGCACGTTTACATTTAATCTTCAAAAAGTCATATCTCCGGTTCCCTACATTGGATCTTTTTTGTTTTGGTATCATTGTAAAGGTAATATTAGTTCCGATTTTTATAAATTGGTGTTGGAATTGTATTGTGTGTAGTGTCTTTGCATTTATGGTCAATGGTGTGTTTTTAAATGCTTTACACACACCTGACTCCTAAGTTAAACCTGACTGCTCTTGAGCCAAGCTACCAAGGGTTGAACAAGTTCTAATTTATTGAGACTTTATTGGCCCTTATTTGTGATTGTAGTGGTTCTACTAGCTCTAGGTACCTACTAGCACCTACTAACAAACCACCTTCCAACATGGGTGAAGGAACTATGCAGTCCCTCAAGAAAGCCAGAAGACTGTGCCCAAGGCAGATTAGTTTGTCAGCAAAATGCTCTAAGGGAACCATGTTCCAGAGACACTACAAGGCGTAAGAACTGGTGCAAAGGCCTTTTGCTTCTTATCAGTTCTCTAGGAATAGCATCAGGCTACTTTGTGTGGCCCCAGAACATCCCAGTTGTCTGGAGGTGGGTTCTCCTTCAGAAACCTCCCTGATTCCAATAATTGCCGAGGCATACTTTCACCTTTTGCAGAAAGGAGAGTTCTATACCTCCTATGTGCATATTTCCATATCCCTACACAGACAAACTCTACAGGCAGTTCTTGAGGATCTTAAAGGCAAGGCAGCATTATCGTTTCAAACTACTTCCACTAGGCCTGGAATATGCACTGATAATTTCCAGCAAATGCCAAACCTAGCCGCTGCCCAACTGAGTAAAGAGGGTTATTAGTTATGTGTGTACCTTGACGGTTGACTCTTGAAAGCACCACCAACACAGGAGGCAAGTAGTAAGAGGAAGCCTTCCTTGTACTCTTTTGATGTGGGGGCCTTGCTCTAAAAACTAAGAATCAATTTGCAGTATATCTCCACAAAGGGTCTCTGGTTGGAGGAGAACAAAAAGTTTCATATTAACTTTTTGAGTTGCACATTACATGTCATGGCTTGGAAGCAATCCTGCAGAGTTTGAAAAATCAGTCAGTACTAGGGCATTGAGACCCTCACCTAGGCCATGCAGACTGCCACAGCAACATGCAGGGCCTGGTGCAGACAAAACGAAAAAGTCAACATTGTACACTTCCTGTGTGCCACGCCAAAAAGCACTGCCCCAGGTATAGCTAAGTCACCCATCAAGCAGGCCTCACAGCCCTAAGGCAGGGTGCAGTATACCCCAGGTGTGGGCATATATGCATGAGCAGATATGTGCCTACAATATTTAAGTCCATTCATAGAGATTGTAAGTGTCAGGGAAGCCATAGAGAGTACATGGGTTGGAAACTCGACAGCTCTAGTTCTGCAGCACCATGATGGCTTCTCTGAAACTAGGAGTGTTTGGTATCAAGCTACTCCTCTCAATAAACCCACACTGATGCCATTGTGGGATTTTTTTTATTGTTTAACAAATCTTTTTATTGAGTATAAAACCTATATAGCACAGTGACCATGGGAAATGGATGATAAAGACATCATAACATACAGTTTCTGTTTCTCAAACAGTTGGTACATTAGACTATGGCCCACCATACACCCACCCTCCACTTCTCAGCTTTACAAACCTCGATAGGCTACCCAGTGGTGCTACACTTTCCCCCATTTCTTAGGGCAACCCCTGCCCTTGTACAAAACTTTTTCTGCAGCGCAACACCAGTCTAAATCAGTCTTCCATTGTTCCACCTTCGGTGGTAGGGCAGCTCCCCATGCCCAGACTATATTTCTCTTAGCCACCATTACAGCTACCATTAGCCAGAGTTTCTGGTATTTCGGACATGCCTGTTCCCCCATTACACATAATATGTGCCATCTGGCATCTATGGGAATTTCTTGTCCCAGGACCTCTGACATCACCCTTATTACCGTCCCCCATTAGTGATATATAATAGGGTACTCTCAGAGGATGTGGAAAAAGGTATCTTTTCAGTCACAGCCCCTTATGCACGTATCTTTGTGGCTGTGTCCAAGTTTGTGCATGAGCTTACTCATAGAGTAGACCTATGGAGGATCCGTAACTGTACTAGCCTGAGTCTCGCCCTGACCGCTACTTATCTCGGGCTTTGTATGGCCTCTACCCAGTCATCGTCTGACAGTAACCCAGTGTCAGTTTCCCAGGCCTCCCGTAGCACCCCCAGGGGATCGGGTGAACTATTGACAATTTTTTTTATAGGTGAGGGTTAATGCCTTTTCAAGGATTGGGTACAGTAGCAGTCGATCCTCCAGGGGACTGTATTCCGGAATATTTCCCCCCCTCTCGGATGTGCATGCGGAGTGGGCACCCCAACTGTATGTATCTATATATTGCCGCTTCCGCTAATTGGAACTCAGACTGTAGGGCTTCGAACAATATAATCGCTGGGCCCGCCACACATCACCTAGATGTTCTATATCTAGCAACTTCCATTTGTCGGAGCCCTGTGGTTTGCCGACCTCCATTGTGGGATTTATTGAACCATGTACTCAAAGGTGCCCCCTGAAAACCTATCAACCCTGGTGTGGTCACAGGCTGGCATAGGCTACATGCCACCACCAGACATGATTCTGGACCCCAAAGTCGAGAGCATCTGCTTTCTGGGTCCTAATGCACATCCTGGGGTGAGGAGTGACACCTCCCCCAGGATGGGCACAGTGCTTGAGAGGAAAGTTTTAAAGGCTTTCCGATTTTCTAATGCGACCCCCCGCCTCTGCTGCTAGCAGCAGATGCCAGCCCTTGGTTTACACCCCCACTTTGGGTGGGAAGCCCAGCGTGAAAACCTAGATGAATAGAAGGTGTGCCCACCTCTGCCAACTCAACCCCTAAGGTGGGGGAGGCGAGTTCAAGCACTTCTTTCAGTCCCCGCCAGCTTAAAGATTGGGAGAGCAATCAGGGCTAAGACTATGGCCACTCCCACAAGAGGGTTGCATAATTGAGGGTGTAGTCGCCCCAGGAAAGGTGTCCTTTGGCCCACCGGCTACTCCCCTAAAATGCCCCTAAATTTAGTATTTAGGTGGCCCCCTCAGACCGGGGAACCAGTTCCTGCCAAACTAAGGAGAAGGATGAAGAAGACGCCACGCAGCAAAGCCTGACAAGGACTACTGTGTTGGCCCTGGCTCTACAGGCCTCTCTCCAGCTTCCAAGACCATGCAAAAGAAGACAACACCTGTCCTGCACCCAACGACTTCTGTAACCTGACTCTCCTTCGCCGGAGACTCCAAAGGACAGCGGATCCGTCCCCAAGAAATCTACAGAAAGGATTCCGGTGCATTTGAGATCTGCAAGCTCTGCCCACTGTGCACCCGACGCCTTCGGCCCATGCCCCGGTGGACCACGAACACAGAACAGGTTCCCTAGCTATCATGACCTCAAGTCCAGCATTGGCGGGCCCCTCCTGGACTCCACAACAACGCCTGCAGCTTGAATACAGAGGCCCCTCCCTGACCGGCTTCAGTAAGAAGAATCCAACGTCTACAGGCACCCCTGCGCCCAAAGCTCCTGGGCCTTGGTGAGCTGAACTGACGGTGCCCCTACGACACCCTACACCTCTACTTACCGCTGCTGTTGCTGGTCTCCCTCTTGCAGCCTCTGATTGGCCACCTGCAGCCTGTTTGTCCTTAGCAAGTTCTCCACTGAAAAGCATTGGGTGCCCAACACTGTATTTGCACTCTGCACCCGGCAGCTCCTGTGCCACTGGTGGTGTGTTTGGTGCTTCTTTGTGCCCCTCGGACTTGGTCTTACCCCCAAAGGTTGACACCTGCAACCAGTTTACATACCTGCAAGCAGTGTGGCTTCAAGCACCCGAGTCTCAATTGAAACACATTGGGGCAAACTCCCATTTTGACCTCTGCACCGGGCCGCCCCTGTGCCTCTGGTGGTGAGGTTTTGGTACTCATCTGGCCCTTGCCCCTTAATGACCTTTAGTCATGAAGACTGGAACTGTCGTGCACTTACCTTTATAACCACACTATTTGTTTTCCTCCATAGGATAACATTGATCTCTTTCACAATTCCACTAAGGAGCAGAATACGAATCTGGCGGTCCTCGAACTGACAGACTCATGGAGGGGCAGCGGTGGAGGTCTTGCGACAACCACATAACTACCCTAGTGGTCATGCTGCCCTGGAACCACCAACACCACCAGCAAAACTTTCTTCCCTGGCGGTGGCGCAGCAGTCCAGAGTCATCCATATGCTTGGCTGGACCGCCGTGGTCCTGCCAAGCATATTAGAAGTTTCCTCTCCGCAAGGGTTTTCATGGTGGTTCCTCCTCCACGAAAACCCTGGCGGCGAGGAAACAAAAGAGGCCTTGCAAGGGCCTTGTGGCCTGTGGATGCACACAGAGGAGCACAACATGCGCCCCCTGTGTGCATGCACAGAAGTTCCAGAACTTCATAAACTTTAAAGTCCATGCCGTGCTGGAACAGTTTTTTTTTTTTTTAAATTTTTATTGTTCTTTACCAACATACACAAATCAAGTTAAATCATCTTTAACAACGTCGTGCCTTCCCACCCCCCCACCCCGGTCCAAGAGGTAACCAAGGATAAAAGCAATAAACATAAAAAATACAGAAAAAACAAAGAAGGAGCAAAAAAGAGACATTATATACTTATCAAAACTAACACACAGTCCTTACAAATATATACAAAAACAGAAAGTAGCTGTCTATGCCAAAAAAACAAAAAAGAGAGCAAGCTTAAAAAAAGAAAAATAGGTCCGAATAAGAGCAGGGAATCGGTGAAGAGAGACAGAGAGGAAAAAATGAATCACAAATATACAGAAAAAAAAATTCTGCATATACATTATGCATTATGGGAGCTCAGAGTATCAAGCCATCTAGTCAAAGGGTCCCAAACCACTAGACCCTTTTCTCTAGCTCTTCTTCCCTTCTTAGCATAGACAGCTCTCTCCAGCCTATACGTAGCAAAAAATCTAGCTTGCCATTGTCCAAAAGAAGGGGGGTTCAGATCTTTCCACTGCATAGCAATACATATCCGCAAAATAGACATAGCAACGAACAACAAAGCACCACCTTCTTTAACATTAAGCAATTCATATAACCCTAACATAATGGTAGTTGGCATAAGTTGAATATCTAAAGAAAGGATTCTGTTCAAAAACAATTGTACCTCTTTCAAAAGTGGTGCGAGTTTTGGGCATGTAGCGAACATATGCACAGAATCCGCACCATACTCTGTACAACGAGGACAGGTAGTTCCAGAACCAATTGCCCATTTCGCAACCTTATTAGGAGTTATATACATAAAATATCCGGTCTTATAAAATTGTACTTGCAATTTAGGGGATAAGAGGTATGTTCGTGCTAGACTGAATGCAGAGCAAAAAACATTAGAAGAGATATTCAGCTTCAGCTGCCATTTAGCCTCTATTTTACTCAAATCATCTGGTCTTAGTTCGTTCAAAGTGCGATAAATATCTCCGATCCTGGGTATTTTAAAGCCAAGTAATTTTTCTATAAAATCTAGAGCTACAAGCCCAACAGACCCCTCAATATTCTTTACTAAATAATTTATAATCGCGTGATACTGAAATATCTGGTCGTTGCTTAAATTAAAGCTATTTTGCAATTCCTCAAATGACAGAAAACGCCCAGCCCTATATAAATCACCTAATCTATAAACACCAGCGCGGTGCCATTGCCGGAGATATGTGTTTTTAAATATTAGTGGGAGGTTGTCATTATTTCTGATCGGAGTGTAGTAGCTTAGCCTGTTAATTCCAAATATTTTACGGATGTTACGAAAGACCTGGTAGGCACAGATCATTGTCTTAAATTTCACTCGCTTGTAGTAGCTATATTCCAACTGGTGCCAGAGACACCCCTTTACATTTTCCCCCATCAGCAAAACATAGGGAGAGGGCAGGCCTGAAGGAGAAAGAATATATTCCTCATGCATCAATTCACAGCATTGTGGTAAAGAAGCAGCCCAGTAATATAATTTTAAATTAGGAAGAGCCAAGCCTCCCCTCTCGCTAGATAAAGAGAGAAGGTTAAAAGCCCTTCTCGGTCTCGTGTATGACCAGATAAATTGAGAGAAAATTTGTTCAAAAACTAAAAGTATACGTCTATTAAAAATAAGCGGAATTGTGCGAAAAAAATTAAGTAATTTTGGAAAATAAGTCATTTTTAAGACGTTACATCTTCCAAGTATAGTTAAATGTAAATTGTCAATTTTCCTGAGTGATTTTCTCATATTAGTAGCCAGGGGGGTCAAGTTTTCATTCACTAAGGTGTCCAGGTCTGACACAATATCAACCCCAAGATATTTTGCTTTCTTGGTAATTCTTTCATCTACCCAGGTTATCATTTTATTAATAACTATCTGTGTCTTTGCTCGATTCAGGGCATAACCAGAAATCATTCCAAATTTTTGAGTTTCTTGCTCCAAAGTCTTGATAGCGAGCTCGGGTGCCGGGGTAACAATAGCGATGTCATCGGCGTAAGCCATAATCTTTGTATCAATACCGAACCTCGAAACCGGGGGAATTAAAATATTGGCTTCTATTTTTCTAATGAAAGGGTCAATATAGAGGGAGAAAAGCAAGGGTGAACAAGGACACCCCTGCCTCGTTCCTCTAGTTATCTTTATTAATTCAGTCAATTGGCCATTGATGCATATTTTGGCTGTTGGACTCTTATATAATGCCTGTACAGCCTGAATAAGTCTTACTCCAAATCCAAGACGCCGCATGATGGCCCAGAGGAATTGCCAGGAGACCCGATCAAATGCCTTTTCAGCATCGAGGAGTATTAACGAGATCGGGTCTCCTGTCACCTCAGCGGCGTCAAATAGAGTAATAGTCCGACGGACATGTTCAGTAGTACCTTCCAGTGCGGGAAAAACTACCGCTTTCTTCGCCGGGAGGATTCGGGCTCAGCTGGTTTCGCTAGGAGGTAGAGGTGTCAGCAGAGGGGCAGGTGATATCCTTATCAGACGCCGTCGCTGGGAAATGGCTACCCGTGGACAGAGGATACATAAATCTAGACCCGCCACCGCACAGGAGGAGATGGGAGAAAAGGAAAAGCTGGACAAAACGGAGAGACCTGACTTTTCATCAAAAGGTAAAAAGGACTTGGGATCAAAAAAGAATATGAATAAATCTGGAGGGGTTGGTATGTGCTCAAAAGAGAATGCTGGGAGTTCTATAATTAAACATTTCCCAATTCTTAAGCATACCCCCTTTCCTTCTACAACTGCCTCCGTGAGCTCTATTGAGCCCCTCATAGAGCATGGAAGCATACCATCTCTGCAGTCACCTCAAGATAAGGCATCGGCGGATAAGACAGACAAGGTGCTAGTGTCTGAGCCTAGTCTCTGCAATCAAGATATTGTTAGTCTTGCCTCCACGACTTCTACGACTTCCGCCTCTACCTCTGCTGCTTCCAATATTACCCTCTTGGCTTTAACAACCCCCCCCCCCCCCCCCCCCTGCTCCTTCTATGATTTCTGAGAATGGTTTGGAGAACCTGACACCCGGCATGACAGACCCACAGACTCCTGATCTAGTTAACGAGAACTTTTTTTCCGTTTCAGATGGATCTCTAACTGAAACTGACAATGAGCTAGCGAGCTCCGCAGGAACCAGTGTATCTGAAGGGTAGCTGAACTGCCTCTCCTCTAGAACTGTTAAACAGAATAAAATATCGACTAAAAAACGTACCCAATTGAAGCGAGGACACATAGAGCTTCACGGTCCCCCCTCATATGGAGATGCTAACTTACAATTACTAGCAAGCCCACAGTCTTCTATCGAAATCCCTTTGGAGCCTTCTCTATCAGTAATATTTGCCTCCATCAAGCAGTTTCAGGAAGAGGTCCGATCAGACAACCTTGCCGCAAAAGGGGCTACCAAAAAACTCCATGGCAGTGTAAGGAAACTAAATAAAATCTGCACCGATATTGGTGACCGGGTCTCTATGGTAGAAACCCGGACAGAGACCCTAGAAGCAGAGGTCTCCCTACTTAAGGAACAAGGAGCATCCCATGAGGCCCGTATTACTGATATGATGACCAAACTCGAGGAGCAGGAAAACAGGCTGCGGAGAAACAACTTAAGACTGTTAGGGATACCTGAAGGAGTAGAGGGAGGCGACCCTAGAGGGTACATTGTAAAACTGCTCCGGTCCGCCTTTCCATTACAGACTAGCTGGAATTGGGACCAGGAAGTACAAAGGGCTCACCGTTTTCCCTTTAACCTAAGACAAAACAAGGTCCGCAGTAATCATGAAAAAGAGAGACCCAGAGTTTTTTTGGTTTTTTTGGGCAATTTCCTTGTAAGGCAATTCATTTATGATCAGGCTAGGCCAAACTCCCAGAGAGAAGTCGATGGAGTTAAATTTTTTGCTAAGCCAGACTTTGGGCACACAACAGTGGAACGCAGGTGGCGTCTGCGTCAATTAATATCTCCTCTGCAGTCGCAAGGCGCTCAAGCCTTTCTGATGAACCCTGCAAGACTGAAAGTCATTTTTGAGGGTTCGACCCGAATGTTTATCTCCGAAATCAAAGCTGAAGAATATTTAAAGGAATTAACTGGTAGAAAGAGAAAATAAATCTTGTAGTTCAGGACTCTTGGGACTTTTGGGACTTCTGGGATAAATAACATCTAAAAAAAAAAAAGCCCTACCCTATCGGTGTGGGGGTGTGGGGGAATCAGCCAAAAAAAAAAAAAAAATGGGGGGGGGGGGTTGAGTGGCGTGGTGGGGGATAAGGGGGAAAAAAAAGGAAGTTACCTCTTTAAAACTTCTCTTTTTGGGCAACTGATAGACTATTCAGATTGGACTGTTTTTCTTTTGCGGCAGCTGGGGGTCTCACATTTGTTTCCATCATTCAGGGGGTTCCTGACTGTTTTTTTTTTTGGGGGGGGGGTGGGGTTGGGGCTGGGGGTCCAGGTTTTCATTGAATACTTTGGGGTTAAAAGCTAATTTGTTAGTATTTTTCCTTGAAAAAAATATTTAATGTTACTTTTTAGGTCTTATTCACGGTGGCAATTTAAGAGAGCAGGAAATTGGCTTGGCCGAAGAGTTTACAGTGTCAGGGGGGTGGAGGGGGAGAATGGTGAGAGGTGGGTTGTGGGCTATGGGTGTGTGGGAGATTTGATTGATACAGGATTACATGTAGGGTATCAGCCTGGCTATTATCAACATTTAAAAAGTAAGAGGAAAAGATGAATACGCCAAATAAGCTTAGAATAGTCTCATTAAATATTTGCGGCCTGAATGAGTTATTGAAAAGGCAGAAAGCTGCGCAGACATTACATCAGATGGGGGCGGACATGGTATGCCTCCAAGAGACTCATATTGAAGGCTCTCAGAAATCTTTGCTGAATATTCTTGGTTTTAAACTTATTGGGGCAACCTCGCAGGGGGTCCGGATAAAGGGAGTTGGGATCCTGGTACGTAATACACTACCAATAGTAGTGAATCAGGTTAAATCCGACGCATTGGGGAGATGGGTCATCGTACAATGCTCTTTACCTCTTAATCCTGTGTTTACCATTTGCTCGGTATATGCTAGCAACTTGGACGATCCTGGGGTGATAAATCACGTTAATCAAGAATTAGTGCATTGGCCACTTCCGATAATTTTATGTGGTGACTTAAATCTAAATCTCCCTAGCATTTGGGATTCCCACAAATCTTGGGACTATAAGGGAATAAAACCTAAAGTTTTTTGGGCTCTGACTAATCTAATAAATACACATGGCCTAATAGATGTCTGGGCTTATCTCAAACCTTGTCAGAACGGCTTCACTTTTTTTTCTGCCCCTCATTTGTCTCTAGCTAGACTGGATTATTTCTTCGTTTCCTCTGCTTTTATTCACGATTGTTCTATTGATGCCTCCCCCCGATTACTGTCGGATCACAATCCTCTTATCTTAAATATAGAGGGCTGGGGTGTTCAGCGACCAGGCGTAACTTGGACGTTTGAAAAGGCTCTGTTATATGACAATAACTACCGAGAGTACATGACCGGTTGGCTACGGGAATTTTTGGATATGAATATTGAGACAGCATCTGTAATGGTGGTCTGGGACACCCTTAAGGCAGCCATCAGGGGGGAAACATTACGTTTCTCAATCCGAAAGAATAAACAGGAAAAAATACAAATTGAATTATTACATCTAAAGATAATAGAAGCGGAAAAAAAACTAACACAGGCAGTTCTGACGGGCGTTGGATTAGATGAGGCACAGACTCTGGTAGCAGTTTTTAAATCAGAAATGGGGGCTGTGTTAGCGGAAAAAATAGCTAGCAAATGGGCTGCATCTAGAGAGAAATGCTACGAGTGGAGTGAGCGTATCGGACATCAGCTCTCTATTTCCACAAGACAAAGAATAACAGCAAATACCATTACTGCTATCAATACTGAGTCTGATGGGCTTATCACCGATTCGAAAAAAATAGAGGAAGCCTTTAGGCAGTTTTATGAAAAGCTATACTTAGAAGAAATCAATGGGCCATTTGAAGACTTAGATATGAAGATAGGAGAATATCTAGAGGGAATATCGATTGGTAAATTGAATGATGCTACTCGAGACTCATTGGAAAATATCCCTGCTTGGGACGAGATCGCAATAGCACTGGCTAGCCTTCCGGATGGTAAAGCTTCTGGGATGGACAGTAACCCAGTCGAATTTTATAAAAAAAATTCGGCTCAAATTAAAGACCTTTTTACAAGTGTAGTAAGGTCTATCTTTGAGGGGGCTGCTCCTCCGAATTCCTGGTCTCTAGCCAAAATTGTGATATTCCCAAAAAAAGATAAATCACCCCTCGAGATGGCATCCTATAGACTGATAACCTTAATTAATACTGACTCAAAAATCTTCTCTTTAATTATTGCCATGAGAATATCTATAAACATTGAGTCACTAGTATCTAAATGGCAACACGGATTTATACCAAAAAATGCTGGAACTGTTTTTGACGTTCCCATTGAGGTGCCATGAAAACGCCAAAGGAATCGCCTGCCAATGTCTAAAAAAGTAATTATACGGCGGGCGGTTCTCACGCAGGTTTGGTGGTGTGGCACCAGGGTGTTCTCACTGCCACATCATCAATCTCGTAAATGGCCCCAGAGGGGCCGATTCCGATCCGGGTCAGAAGAGCACCGAACGCGATCCGGACGGAAAAACTACGAGCCATACGCGTGTTTTCTGGCCGACTTGTACAGCTGTACGAGTGAGCAAGTCTCGGTCGTAAGCTAACCGTGGCGTGCAATAGATGCGATTCACGACTGAGCCAGTACGATGCACGCGTCGAACAGCCTGTGCGAGCCGGAGTGTCCGGCTCGCAAATTGACCGGGTGGTTGCCTTTGGGAGTCCCCCTGTCATCCGCAGCCCTACGACTCGGACACAGGGGGAGACCCATGGGTCTCCCCAACACAGGCATGTATGGTGCGGATGGCACCGATGCGTACCCACTGTAGGGGGCGCACTTGTCCGCGACGTACCCATTCAGTCAATGGGAGCCCATGTACGCGTCGTATGACCGGCTCCCATTGACTTCTACGGCATTTCGACCGAATCGAGTCCGGCAGCATACGGCCGCATCGTACTCGCTCGTTCGGACTGCAGGACTCCGGCTCGGTCGCCAAACACTCCGGATCCGTCTCGGTCGGAGTGCTTTCCGACCCGGATCGGAATCGGCCCCTTAGTGTCGACTTTTGAAAGTCGTACTTTTTTTCCTAGAAACGTGCTTACCTTATTGTGAAGATCTTAGTCTTAAAATAAAGCTCAAACAAAGCTTATTTTATAAAATTGGTGTGGATCTCTATTTTGAGTCGTGTGTCCCATATAGGTCAATGTTTTACAATAAATGTCTTACACTCCTCTGTGTTAGGCCTAAGGCTGCTCGCCCACCTTCCTCAAACTGATTAATTTCAGCCCCAGGGGTGGACTCCCCTTGGCCTATGATGGGTAAGAGAAGGGGTCTCGCACATTCATCTTTAATAAAACAGCAGCCCAGGCCGGATTGTGTTTTTTGTGACGATCTTGCGGGAGTCCTGCATGATTGCAGCAATTTTTGCCGATTTTTTTTAAATTATTATTATTACTTTTTTTGTGCTTGGTGGGGTTTGGGGTCCCTCTGGGTCACCTCATGGGGATATGGAGATATATATATATATATATTATCTACTGGCGGTCGCCAGTAGATAGTTATAGTTAGGACCGTGTTTCCATAGGAAATCCGCAACATTCTATTTGGAATAACTTTGGCGCCGGTTGACGAATCCTCGCGAATTTTTCAAAACTAATGGGGCGCTACGCTCCGCTCCTACCCTGAAAGTCTCGGGGGGATTCGTCAAGCGGGGGCTGAGAAAAAAGGGGGGTCCCAAAACGCGTTTTCCCCATGCATTTTCCCATAGGACCTTTAGTCCGAGCTACAGCCTGAACGGCTGAACAGAATTCCTTGAAATTGGGCAGAGAGGTAGTCCTCAGGTCAGGGATGTCCCTTTTGCAGGTCTGGTGTAAATCTGTTCAGTAGGTCCTGAGAAAATAGCATTTAAATCAATATATATATCTGTAAGCGCGCTCCGTGCGCTTACGGTAAGCTTACCGTACGCGTACAGTGCCGTGCGCGAGCTCAATTCTGACTGTAAACATTCGAATCGGTCGAAATCAGAAAGTATCGGCCGCCATTTTCTGTCTCTCGCACTAAAAAACAAAGGTTGATAACATGAAAAGGGGGCAACGAAGAGAGTTGCAGACCCCCTAGCGTTCGTCAGGGGGTTCACGAAGGACCAAAAAGTATGAAAAATAAATTTAATAATTTTAAAAAAAAATTGCGAGTGCGCGTACGGTAAGCTTACCGTACGCGTACGGTAAAAAAAAATAAAAAAAAGAATTAACAATCACATTTAATATATAAATCTCAGGACCCCCAAGGGAGAAAAAAACAATTGATATTTTGTAAAAAATGGCGAGGCGTGCAGGGTGCGCGAAGCAAAAATTTAAAATAAATACATAACTTAGCATTTAAAAAACCGTACAAATTCACTGAAAAAACCATAGGTTTCACACACGTTATAGTTAGGAATTAGCATTTAAAAAACCTTGCAAATTCACTTAAAAAACCATAGGTTTCACACAAGTTATAGTTAGCTATACATTTCACTCGTAAAAAACCAATGAAATTCCACGTTATAGTTAGATCAGGTAACTATAACTTGCGCGACCGCAATGCACAATGTGTCATTTCAGATGTCATCATTGATGTCATGAGTGATGTCACTGACCATGTCATAAGTGATGTAATATGTGACGTCATCAGCAGTGCATTGCGGGGGCGCAAGTTATAGTTACCTGATCTAACTATAACGTGGAATTTCATTGGATTTTTACGAGTGAAATGTACAGCTAACTATAACTTGTGTGAAACCTATGGTTTTTTAAGTGTATATATATATATATATATATATATCATAAAATATTTGTTATTTCCAACATAGTTTATATAAAGTCAAATGTAAACAATTGACACAAGATTCGGAAACATACAGCTCTCTGATTTACTCAGGGAGCTTTTTTTTCCCCCTTGGGCCACTTCACTCCTGCTGGAACATGTGCTCCGATTGGCTGCCAGAAATGTGGAAACATTTTGCTGTCAGCCATTACAGGACTCGGGAACTTAATCCCATGTCCTGAAAATAAAAATATATATATATATTCACAGAAAAAACCATAGGTTTCAGGTGCGTTATAGTTAGGAATAAGCATTTAAAAAACCTTTGACATTCACTGAAAAAAACCATAGGTTTCAGACCTGTTATAGTTAGGAATTAGCATTTACACAACAACTGACAAAGTGATACAGATATTCAGTTTAGTCAGTGTACAATATATTTATTGAGACACTATAAATTAGTCAAGTAAACAGTCAATCACACTGCTACTAAATCCTCCATCCAGATATTTATATATCCACTCATTCTTCAATGCAGATTGCTATATATATAATACATATTTAAATAACGAACCAAACCACATTCACTGGATGATGTCATCAGTGATGTCATTTGAGATGTCATCAGTGATATCATCAGTGATGTCACTAAACCATGTCATGAATGATGTAATATGTGACATCATCAGCAGTAGATTGCGGGCGCGCGAGTTATAGTTAGCGGAACGAACTATAACGGAGGAATTTCAATGGTTTTGTACGAGTGAAATGTCCAGCTAACTATAACACCCCTGAAACCTAGGTTTTTTTTTAGTGAATATCTAAGGTTTTTTAAATGCTAATTCCTAACTATAACATGTTTGAAACCTATGATTTTTTCTGTGAATTTCAAAGGTTTTTTAAATGCTAATTCCTAACTATAACATATCTGAAACCTATGGTTTTTTCAGTGAATTTCAAAGGTTTTTTAAATGATAATTTTTAAATATATAAATAGTTATATATCGTTTTTTGATAGTTTTTCTAAATTTTTTAAACTATTTATTTTTACATATTTTATTTTTTAAATTACATTACATATTTTTAATATAAATTAAAGCAAAATGATTTTAAAAATATTGAAACTCTAATATTGTTTTTTTATTTGATATTCTTTTAAATATATTTATACTATTTTTTTTTTTGGTTTTATTTCCAATTATTTTTTGGAGTCGCGCACCCAAAGCGTACCTTTCTCGATCACTGCGCGGAACCTAGTCGCCATTTTACGATTGTTGTGTAGGATCCGTGTAGGGATATATGATGGGTGCGTAATTTCCTGCGTGATGGCTATGCGACTGGTACGCGACTCCAAGCGCATACGCTACACATACGGATTGCGCTTGCGCGCTTCCTCGTAACGTCATATACGTGTTCCACGCGGTAGGTGCGCGACTCCCACGAAATTTTTTAATGCCGAAAAAGATATATATATGTATTCAATATTAATATTAAGGCAAGACATTATCTGACCTAATCAGCTGTAATGGAAGTAGAGCTAAAAAGGCTTGATGTTTTGCACCTTTCCCTGGTCGGAAGGGTAAATGTACTTAAAATGACTTTTTTTCCTAAGATTCTTTATTTGTTTCGAGCTATTCCGTTATTATTGGAGGAAAAATTATTAAGAAATCTCGAAGGCCTTTTCAATAGGTTTATTTGGCAATACGGGAAAACCAGACGCTCGATGAATCTTATGTCACTCCCGCCTGATAGAGGTGGTTTGGCTCTTCCTAACCTTAGGTCATATCATTTATCTTGTCTACTCGCTCATATGTCAACTCTCTTTCAGCGTGATTCTAGCCTAGTAGTGGCCCAGGGCAGTCATCAGGCCCCCCCCTCTATTTTTGAGCTCCTTTTTGGGAAAAACGCTATAGGGCTACTCCTAAGGGAGGTCGACAGGAGATTTTATAAAAAGCCTAGACTGAAGGTAGCGAATGGGATTTGGGGAACTTGGAAAGCAGTCCAAAAGCTGTTGGTAATCCCGAAGTACAACTCTTATCTCCTTCTCTGGAACTCTAATTTGTTTCCGTTTCTGGGTATGAATATGAGCAATCCTCTTTGGAGCGAAAATGGTATCAGATTTGTAGGCGATTTGTTGGAGGGGGAGGTATTCTTAAGCTTTGAAGCACTTCAGTTGAAGTTCGGGATCTCTTCTAATCACTGGTTCTTGTATGGACAGATAGTAAAAACAGTGACAGCTTTTAGACCAAGAATCATAACATTCACCAGTATTCCTCTGGTCGACTACATTGGGAACGGGGGTAGTAAAATTACAATTATATATAGCCATCTGTTGGAGGGAATACAGGATGATCTAGAGAAAGTTGAGTCCTCATTAGCAGTCAAAACAGGTGATCCAGATGTGGACCTTGATCTTGCTTTAATGTTAAATAAGAAATTATTTCGTTCATCCAACTTGAGGGCCCAGCACTACAAAACAATCTTTAATTTGTATTTTACGCCGGCAAAACTCGCGGCGTGGGGTTTGGTGGCGAAGGATAATTGCCCTAGATGTGATAAAAGCCCAGCGGATTTAATACACATGTTCTTTCAGTGCGAAAAGTTATCTATCATATTGAAAGAACTATCAATTTTTTT
Organism: Triturus cristatus; assembly: GCF_964204655.1. Classification (NCBI taxonomy): domain Eukaryota; kingdom Metazoa; phylum Chordata; class Amphibia; order Caudata; family Salamandridae; genus Triturus; species Triturus cristatus. Next base: position 773,239,460 of record NC_140591.1, on the reverse strand, counting down.
GGAGGGGCTTTTAAAATGTAAAATTATTATCTCTCCCACATTGATGTTAATGGGAGTAGATAGGAGTATGAAATTATGTAATAATGCGGAAGCTCTGGTCTTTATTTGTATAGCTGTCCTTCGCATTATTATTTCTGCAGGTTGGAAGGATTCTTCTCCTCCTACATTTCAAATGTGGCTGGCAAGGTTGCTCGGGATCCATAATATTGAATCTTGTTTATTTGAATTAAAAAGTGCCACAGTTAGGGATAAGGGGCGGGCCATCTGGGCTCCATTAACCAGCTGGAGAAATCGTTAGCAGCCGTACATTTAATTATTTTCTTTTTTGCATTTACATGTCAAAAGTTTATTAAGGCATTTGATGAATAATTAATTTCTACTGTCTTGTGGATTTTCTGTGTATAACATCTGTCAACTAAAAAAAAAAAAAAAAAAAAAAAGACATTATCTGACCTAATCATAAAAATAATATACTTTTACTTTTAATAAACCTATATTAGTTTTTAATGCGATGTCGCGCTGGGTGCGTGCTGCCTGTGCGCAGAGTGCGCGGACCCCATGTGACCTGAAAAAAATAATTTGATTGGTTCATAACATTTCCCATTGTAACTATTGAAGGACCCCACCCATTTCCATCATTCTTCTTTGAGCTTCTTTGGAGGAACATCTAACACCTCAGAAGAACTTTTTCTTGCAGATTTTCACAGCTGCTATTCATTTCCATCTGAAGACAATGGCTTCTGGACAGCAGCCCCCATCAGATTCAGAACATTCTTCAGATGATGGGTTTGTTCCTGAACCATATAAAAATAATACACGTAAACAACTTATGAGTCTAATATGGTTACGGACCTTGACACAATAGTAAAAGTGATGCTACAGATAGTGAGACTGCGAAATCATGTATGCCTATGTGTGTGTATATACAACTATGTATGATTCCCATCATCCACCCGACGTGGTTAGCTTCATCATCTGGGAACCTAGGGAATTTTTCAGAGAACCATCTTCTACTTGAGAATTGTAGATCCTGGTCTCATGAATCTCCCAAACCATTCAATGGTGTGATGTTGTTGTTCGATGAAGATAGGGTAGGATGGCTGCAGTGCTTGTGAAGAGTGCTAGTGTGTGAGTGCTATTTAAAAATTATCTAACAAGGCACTAAGAGAACTTTATTGAATCGCTACCTTGTTGACAATATCTAAAAACAGTGCTGTAACAGTTTCAAAAATATAATAACTGTGTTGGAAAAGGTCTACATGTTTCTGCTACTGGACGAAATTCATCCAAGCTTTCATCAGGACCAATAAAGCTACTGCAATAATCAACAGTGCCAAAGTGACTAAAAAAGTAATATATACAACCTGGACCCAAGTGGGGGCCAAGAAACTCCGTTGGAAGTAGTTTTACTTCACTGACCTGAACGGATAGGAAAAGAAGAGAAAAGAAAACACAACATGGCAAAACACAGTGACATCGTGTTATTTTCAAGGTCAACAAATAGCATCCAGAAAAATATCAAGTATGCAAATACTCATGTATTAAGACTCTCTTAAGTCTGTCTAATTTAGTTAAATAACAAACTTTTAGGCACTTACCCAATTAGTGGTGGGTGTGCGCCTCACCTCACCTGGCAACTGCTCAGGTTTTTGGAGGCCCCGCTCTGTAAGAAAATCAGAGGGTTCAACTAAATCAAAACCCATAAATTGGGTTGTTTAAAACCGCTATGGCCCACTCCGCGCTCAGTCAAGAAACGCCTGAAACACACGGTCTGCCGTTCGAATGGAATATTGTAAATAAGAGCTCAAGGAGGTGAATGACAGTGATGATAGTGCATCTGCTCTTGCTTACTTTAAAACAATGAAGATTGTATGCTCACCTATCCGTCGGTACCTCTTGTCGGAGCTGAGCTCGAAGGGGAGGCAACCTGCGGAGTGTGAGTTGTCTGTTAAAGTACAGAATGCCGGTCTTGGTTGCTAAGGCAACCGAGTTCACGGCGGCAATGGGACGCTGATGAATGCGTCATCCCGTTACGTTGGGGTGCCTGGGAAATGTAGTCTTTCAAACCCGCTTTGAATTAAAAACGGGGTTGTGTATTTTTCATGTCAAAAACCCATTCGATTGCTCTCAGCCACCTGATGGCTGAACAATCAGATGAATATTATCCATATTGAAGCCCGAATTAGGTGTCATAATGTAAAAGACAATCAGAGGTCATATGATCATTTCATTCTGATTCAAATACGGGCGATATTGGATATGTTTAGTGTGAAGGCTGTCATTTTGCCAAGACAGAGTGTATGGTGCTTGGTCATATCTGTATTAAAGCGATGACCATGGGATATCATCATTTAACCCGCGGCTGTCACTGTGGAGTTTAAAAACCCATTTCTGTTCCTTCTGAAAGAGGAAGTTAGTGACATCTGTTATATGTGGTGGAATAAACGGTTGTTCCAGCACGAGCCATTTGATATCTTCTGGTTTATGATTCTGTGACAAGAAATGGTTGGTCATTCTGGTAGCTTGTTTTTTCCGCCTGATAGTGCTCTTGTGTTCACTTATTCTCACTTTGATTTTGCGGGTGGTCATCCCTACATATTTGAGTGAGCAAGGACATGTAATCAGATAGATGACTTTCTCTGAATTACAGTTAGTATGTTTACGAAGGACCCAGGGTTTTGAGGTACCAATATCCACTGATTTAGTGGGTGCAGTCTGTGAGCACACTGAACAGGAGCCGCAAGGATAGTGGCCTTGTACCGGTGGCAAGTCCCAAAGAGTGGGTGTAGTGGAGTTGCTCTTGACTCTAGGTCGTGTGTGTACAAGATTATCCCTAAGGCTCGTCCCTCTCTTGAAAGAGAACAGTGGAGGGGGAATCTTATCGTTACTCCCAGTCAAATTCAAGTTCAAAATGCGCCAATGTTTGCGCACCACTTTTTGCACATCATTAGATTACACCGCAAGAGTCTGAGTTCTTACTTACCAAATATCCGGTCATGCCCTACTTTTACGTCCTCCCTAAAATACATAAAGCCACTAGACCACCACCAGGACGTCCCATCATATCAGGGATAGGGTCACTATTAGAACCCTTGTCCACTTTTGTGGACTTTTTTCTACGGCCATTGGTCAAAGAAATGCCAACATTTCTTCAGGACACCAAAGATGTCCTAAGACTACTACCGGAGACTCCTTTCGACACCGAGACAGACCTGCTGGTAAGTTTCGATGTCGAATCACTCTACACCTGCATTCCCCAAGACGAAACATTAGAAGCAATCAGGGGTTTATTGGACACCAAAGAACTTGTCACGATCACGCCTATAAACTTTATCATGGAATGTGCCAGGCTGGCAATGAAGGAGAATTTTTTCAGGTTCGAAGACACCATCTACCTTCAAACGTCAGGAACATCGATGGGCAGCATTTTTGCGCCCAGCCTGGCGAATCTCTATGTTCATCTTTTTGAACAGAATAGCGTGTTGACTGATACCAATCCCTTCCGCGACAGGATTGTCATTTGGAAGAGGTATATTGACGACATCCTTGTAATTTGGCACGGGAACCTTACAACCCTGCTCGATTTCCACGCTTGGCTTAACAACCAAAATAATTTCTTGAGGTTTACAGTAACACACGATAAATCCAGATTGCCATTCTTGGATATCGTCATCTACCCCACACAAGGGACTCTTGGGAGTGAACTGTACAAAAAACCACAATCAAAAAACTCTCTGTTGAGCTTCCAGAGTCACCATCCCAAGTCGTTAAGACAAAATCTACCTGTCGGACAGTTTCTGCGTATTCGCAGGAACTGTTCTACCAGAGAGACTTTTGATAGACATGCAAAAGACCTATCTCAACAACTGATAGTGAAAAAATACCCCACACCTCTGGTAAGACAAGCTAGGAAAAGAGCGGCAAATAATAACAGAGAGGCTCTCATTGCGCCTTCTACACCTAAACCACCACTCACGAGACTGACATTTGTCAATACCTTTAGCACACTATCTAATGATGTGCAAAAAGTGGTGCGCAAACATTGGCACATTTTGAACTTGAATTTGACTGGGAGTAACGATAAGATTCCCCCTCCACTGTTCTCTTTCAAGAGAGGGACGAGCCTTAGGGATAATCTTGTACACACACGACCTAGAATCAAGAGCAACTCCACTACACCCACTCTTTGGGACTTGCCACCGGTACAAGGCCACTATCCTTGCGGCTCCTGTTCAGTGTGCTCACAGACAGCACCCACTAAATCAGTGGATATTGGTACCTCAAAACCCTGGGTCCTTCGTAAACATACTAACTGTAATTTAGAGAAAGTCATCTATCTGATTACATGTCCTTGCTCACTCAAATATGTAGGGATGACCACCCGCAAAATCAAAGTGAGAATAAGTGAACACAAGAGCACTATCAGGCGGAAAAAACAAGCTACCAGAATGACCAACCATTTCTTGTCACAGAATCATAAACCAGAAGATATCAAATGGCTCGTGCTGGAACAACCGTTTATTCCACCACATATAACAGATGTCACTAACTTCCTCTTTCAGAAGGAACAGAAATGGGTTTTTAAACTCCACAGTGACAGCCGCGGGTTAAATGATGATATCCCATGGTCATCGCTTTAATACAGATATGACCAAGCACCATACACTCTGTCTTGGCAAAATGACAGCCTTCACACTAAACATATCCAATATCGCCCGTATTTGAATCAGAATGAAATGATCATATGACCTCTGATTGTCTTTTACATTATGACACCTAATTCGGGCTTCAATATGGATAATATTCATCTGATTGTTCAGCCATCAGGTGGCTGACGCATTCATCAGCGTCCCATTGCCGCCGTGACCTCGGTTGCCTTAGCAACCAAGACCGGCATTCTGTACTTTAACAGACAACTCACACTCCGCAGGTTGCCTCCCCTTCGAGCTCAGCTCCGACAAGAGGTACCGACGGATAGGTGAGCATACAATCTTCATTGTTTTAAAGTAAGCAAGAGCAGATGCACTGTCATCACTGTCATTCACCTCCTTGAGCTCTTATTTACAATATTCCATTCGAACGGCAGACCGTGTGTTTCAGGCGTTTCTTGACTGAGCGCGGAGTGGGCCATAGCGGTTTTAAACAACCCAATTTATGGGTTTTGATTTAGTTGAACCCTCTGATTTTCTTACAGAGCGGGGCCTCCAAAAACCTGAGCAGTTGCCAGGTGAGGTGAGGCGCACACCCACCACTAATTGGGTAAGTGCCTAAAAGTTTGTTATTTACCTAAATTAGACAGACTTAAGAGAGTCTTAATACATTTATGAGTATTTGCATACTTGATATGTTTCTGGATGCTATTTGTTGACCTTGAAAATAACACGATGTCACTGTGTTTTGCCATGTTGTGTTTTCTTTTCTCTTCTTTTCCTATCCGTTCAGGTCAGTGAAGTAAAACTACTTCCAACGGAGTTTCTTGGCCCCCACTTGGGTCCAGGTTGTATATATTACTTTTTTAGTCACTTTGGCACTGTTGATTATTGCAGTAGCTTTATTGGTCCTGATGAAAGCTTGGATGAATTTCGTCCAGTAGCAGAAACATGTAGACCTTTTCTAACACAGTTATTATATTTTTGAAACTGTTACAGCACTTTTTTTAGATATTGTCAACAAGGTAGCGATTCAATAAAGTTCTCTTAGTGCCTTGTTAGATCATTTTTAAATAGCACTCGCACACTAGCACTCTTCACAAGCACTGCAGCCATCCTACCCTATCTTCATCGAACAACAACATCACACCATTGAATGGTTTGGGAGATTCATGAGACCAGGATCTACAATTCTCAAGTAGAAGATGGTTCTCTGAAAATTCCCTAGGTTCCCAGATGATGAAGCTAACCACGTCGGGTGGATGATGGGAATCATACATAGTTGTATATACACACACATAGGCATACATGATTTCGCAGTCTCACTATCTGTAGCATCACTTTTACTATTGTGTCAAGGTCCGTAACCATATTAGACTCATAAGTTGTTTACGTGTATTATTCTGTTGACTTGGGGATTTCACAACTATTAGAGTCTTAAAACTTTATCCCTTTGACCCTCACTCGTTATCGAGATATCATATGATAGTTTGTTCCTGAACCTCCATGCCCTGAACGATACACCTCAGTAGTTTGGAAAAAAGATTCCTTTCCTGAAGGACAAACTAAAACTAATGCAACTAAAGTCACGTGCAAAATCTGCCAAAGGGTCCTGTCAAGAGGTGATCCAACCAAGAAGTACTCTTTCGGGACCGCAAGTATGATGAAGCACCTCAAGACTCTGCACCCCGTCAACCTGGCAAGAGAGGAGTGCAGAAGACTGTGTGACAACCCTCCGCCAGCAGTGGCAAGTATATCTGCTGCATCGCCATCTGTCGGTCACCTGGACATACGACCCAAATTCGGACAACTTAAAATTAGTTGCATTATATGCAACAAGCTGCTCTGCTATGGAGAGCAGTCTATTGACCTTATTTGCAGAGCGCAGAAAAACCACCAGTGTTAAAATTTTGTTTATTTATTTTCCCTGAAGTTCACTGTATTGTTCATCCTGTTCCCTTTTTTTCTTTTAATAAAAAAAAAGAAAATCACAAAATCGTTGAAAAAAGCACACAAAAAATATAAATAAATAAAAAAAGTTATTTTCAGAACTAGCTTCTCTGGTTAATAAAATAGCTATATTTGAATAATAGTGTGTGAAAGTTTAGATGAATGTATGCGTAGTGCATAATTGACTGAAGGAATGCATTAATAGTGTATGGTGAATGTATAAGTGCAGAACTATAAGGAAGTGCTGCAGCATGACACTGTAAGCTCTTTAGCTGCAGTGTGCTGTGGTACTTCTGAAGCACAGGATGCAACATATGTACATAAATATGTTGCAAGTCTATGCTTCTCTCTGCACTGCTGCTTAAACTTTCAGCCATGTGGTGACACAGGCACCCTTGCACCATGGTGCAAGGATATCTGTTGAGTTTGTTTTTGTGTAGGAAGACACACCTTCCTGCACAAAAACAATCAGTAAAGACATTTTTCTCCTTCAATGTATGCTGAGCATTGTAGCATATATTGAAAGAGAAAAAATGAGGAGAAATGAAAACAATTCTCCTTGTTGTGCCTTACTACACCAATTGGAGGATGGTCCAGCATTCACACACGTCCAGATTTAGGATTTCTGATAAATCTGGAGATGTGTCTTGTTCTATGAGTGTTCTGTGCAATCACGCACAGCAACACCTATAGAACGCCCTTTCAACCCAAAGTGGTGTGTATGATGAGGTCGTATTTACATGGAGAAGAAAAGATACACCGAGTGCCTTTTCCTCTCTTTGTAAATATGAAAGAGTGTCTTGCGCTATAACTGTGTTACAACAAGCATTGGCATAGCCAATAGGTCTCGTTTTCGGGACCTTATAAGTATTTAGTTATGCAACTGTTGCATGGCTAAACACTTATAAGGTCCCAAAAGCGAGACCGATTGGCTATGCCAATGCTTGTTTTATTTTGCTGTGTATATAGTGCAAACTTTGACCTGAAGGTTTTGGAGTGCTTTACATGAGCACCAGTTACATTACACAAGTACACATACATTTTTGGTTTAAGCGATTTTCCCAGGATCACAGGGTGTTGAGCCGACACAGTGACTTGAACCTGGTTCCCCAGTTCCAAAGTCGGCAGCTCTGGCAGTTATGCCACATCCTCTCCGGGAGTGGGTGTTCCAGGGCAGAACTTCACAGAACTTTTCGTGGCCCATGTCTACAAAGTTGCAGCAGTTACAGGTTTCCAAGCATAACCTGAAATACTCTTTGTAAATTCCTGAAATTATTAAATATTCCCTCATGCAAGGTTGTAAACCTCTGGGTAGCAAATTTACTCAGTTCTAAAGCCCTTCGTCTTTTAATGTTTCCCGCCCAGAATTATCAAAATATTTTTTGCTGTGATCATATAATCGGTGCACTTCTACAAAAAAAAGCACAGAGTGACAGCCTTCTTCTCAACTGGCTGACAGGCAGTGTGGGAACAGCAGCACGCCGCGTTATGTGGAACACGGTGAAGGACAGGCAAGCCCCTCTCCTCTCTGACGCCATTGCATCCCTGGCCTGTGTTCGAAAGCACTGAACACATTTCATGGGGGTGACATGCAGAGACAGCTCAATGCGCCAGATGACAAGCTCATTACATGACTGCTGCTATTAATCACTGCTTAAAATGCGATCAGCAAGCTATGATAAACCAAATGATTGACAGGGGAAATGTGACATTGTGTGTTAAGTAACTGATTCTGCAGAATTCAAGATGTCTGCTTTAATCCCGAATTAGGAGAGTGAGTTACAATTTTAAAAGCAGATTTAACTTAGTCACCCAAGCCTGTTTCGCAGTTAAACGAATGTAAACATGAGCAACATACTTTCATCGTCCTTTATTAGACAATGGACAGAGGATCTGATCGCAAAAATAAAACTGCTGGCAGTCTGTTCTGCTCAATACCCCATGAGAATGAAGGACTAATGCTGTATCATTTACAAGGAACGGGAGCTTGAGAAAGCTATACACTGCATGTACACAAGCGAGGCACGCAAACAAAGTACTTCCAGACGTGCACACATACAGAGAGATTAAGACACAAGAACACAAGCACTTATTGCCAGGGCACAAGTATTAAACAAGATTTGGCCAATTTGTACTCGAGTGAGCAAACTGGAAAGGGTTGGACCGAAAGGTACTTACATTCAAGCGATGCACAGATGGCGAAAAGGGCGACCAAAGAAACGAGCAGGAACCAAATAGCGAGCATTGGCCGCACAGTAGTAAAAGTAACGCCGCGCGGCCGTAAAAGCGAAAGTCATCGCGATCACTCTAAAAGCGAAAGCACACTAGGGATGCGCACGCAGCAGCGGGGGAAGGGGCGGAGATGGTGCTGAAGGCTGGCGCAGGAAAGGCAGATGGCTGGGCGAGAAGGGAGGGGGGAATGCGGGGAGCAGCTGTGCGTGTGCACGCCATCGTGCACTCAAGCTTGTAGCCGGCACAAAAATGTGGGTAGCACTTTCAAACCCCACCTACTAAATGTCTTGCAGAGCAGCGCATGCGCTGGCTCAGGCGAGACCTACAAAGTGACATATTTTTGGCACAGGATGCTTCTACATTTGCCCCATAAGTGCTTAGGTATTGGCAGACTTTTACAATAAGAACATTTTGCTAATACATTGTTTGAAAAATTGCACGAGAATGATAGAAGGTAAGCACAGAGTTATGTCTCCAAAGATGCTCAAAGAAGAATTATTGAAATGATTGCGGTCCTTCAATAGGTACAATGGGAAATATCATGAACCAATCAAATCTTTTTTTTTCAGGTCACATGATATCCTATGACAGGGAGATTCCAAAACTACATAGGTATAAACTGGGTGTTTTGAAGACTGTATTAATACTTTGTAGCTTCTTGCAGATCTGCTTGCATAGTATATAAAGAAATTAACTTGTACTTGGGTTAATGGCTAGGACAATCCTTAACTATACGACTAATAAATAGAGTAATTTCAGTACTGCAAAGAGAGAACAAGATAAATGTATAAGTACTTAGGTTTTGGCAAAGGGACAGGACATGTTTACAGAGTGGTGAAGGGAAGGAATGGGGCCTGATGTGACATGTGCAAACGCACTCTGTGACGTGTTTTAAGTTGAGGAATTTAGTGTCTTTTAATCCTGAAAGTCCCTGGGCCCTACTAACCCACCATGTCTCTCTATTGAACACCATACAGCTGCATTGCACAGAGGTTCTCTGAAACCATGTCCCATTTTATACCTCTCTGCAATGCAAGTCTTTGGCACTTTCTGCACGTATCTGGCGGGTTAGTTGGCCCCAGGGACACTCACTATTCATGTTAACTTTATCCTGTAACTTAAAACGCCCACAGAGCATCTTTCCACACATATCTACTCCGTCCATCCCCCCTTTCGTCACCAGTGTGCAAACACAGCCCATTGTGTATATTAATACTTAGTTAAACTTACCTTCACAGTAATAGAAAAAACAAATGCTGCACATTTTTTTCAGTTGTTTTTTATAATTTAAATTTCTGAAAATTTCTAATTTTAGAATTAGTATCTGTGAAAGAGAAGAAAAATACAGTTATAATATATAATAATATATTTTTTACAACACAACATAATTTTAACATTTTATAAATTATTTTCTTTGCCTTTTTTGCTGTTCTCAGAATATATTGAATTTCACTACAAACAGCGATTTCAATCGTACTCATCACATAACAGCGGGCAAAAAAAACCAATCAATTAGATTGTTTAAAAAAAAAACTATATCTAACATATTTATCATATATCCAACTATTTTTGAACATTCCACAAAAACTACATCCTCAATAACAAACCATATAATACAAAACACCCATATGTAAAATGCTTTCTTCAAAGAGAAATTTCTTACTTGAATATGAAAGAAATCAAATAATACGATGAACAATTATTCATACATCGTCAATAACAAACCATATAATACAAATCACACAGATATTTAAAATGGTTCCTTCTAAGCAAAATTTCTTTACTTGAATCTGAAAGTACTCAAATAATGATCCAAAAAAGAATTATTTTTATAATTTCTGTACATTGTAAATGAGGTTTTAAAAAATATATGCTGTGAGAATGTGCAACAAAAAGTCCATAATTCAAATGTATACCTTTCCTCAGGGCCAAATGGTATTGCTGAAATCCTTCAAACTGAAATTGTCCAATAGTAATCATATTAAGACATTTTAACATATTCCTAATACACTGAATTATGTTGCTAAAACTTTGGCTTTAAAAATATTAGGTAGGAATTTGGTAATTCGCGAGGCAAGCGTTGTTTAAAATCCAATTGAGTATCATTACAATATGTCTATCCATTATCACATTTTAAATACGCAGTGTAATGTCCAGTTGTTGTAGAAGGACCATCATGGAAAATTATTGCTACTGCTACAAAAGTTCTGCTACAACATTTTTTATCAAAGTTTCCAATTTTCTTCCATCAGCTGTACAACGTTGCATCATTAAAATTATATATTGTCCATATCTTTGTATAAATAATATTGATAACAATTTTTGAGTTGCATTGGCTACAGTCCATGTTCTGATTTGCTGATTTAACTAGTTTATTGAAAGACACTGATTTACAGTCTGGTAATGTCAAATATATAAATCTTTCACTGTCTATGTCAGTGCTACATGTGAACATACACTTTTCACATTGATGATCCCATTTATAGCGAAGGCCAAAAAGATTTTCAATTTCTATGCCTTCATTTTCCAATATGGTCAATCAATCAATCAGTCATTTCATTTATAGAGTGTGCTACTTTACCCGTAAGGGTCTCAAGGCACTGGGGGGGAGGGGGTGCTGCTACTGCTCGAAGAGCCAGGTCTTGAGGAGTATTCTGAAGGTGAGGTCTTGGGTCTGTCGTAGGTGGGTGGGGAGGGTGTTCCAGGTCTTGGCGGCGAGGAAGGCGAAGGATCTGCCACCGGTGGTCGTTTGTTGGGTGCGGGGGACAGTGGCGAGGGCGAGGCTGGCTGAGTGGAGCTGGCGGGTGGGGGTGTAGAAGCTGAGTTTGTTGTTGAGGTAGGCTGGTCTGGTGTTGTGCAGGGCCTTGTGTGCGTGGGTGAGTAGCTTGAAGGTGATCCTCTTTTTGACGGGGAGCAAGTGTAGGTTTCTCAGGTGGGGGGTGATGTGGCTGCGGCGTGGGATGTTGAGGATCAGTCTGGCGGAGGCGTTTTGGATGCGTTGTAGTCGTCGCAGGAGTTTGGCCGGGATCCCTGTGTAGAGTGCGTTGCCGTAGTCTAGTCTGCTGCTGACGAGGGCCTGGGTCCCAGTTCTCCTTGTTTCGGTGGGGATCCACTTGTAGATCCTGCGGAGCATGCAGAGGGTGTTGTAGCAGGAGGAGGAGACTGAGTTGACCTGCTTTGACATGGAGAGGGAGGAGTCGAGGATGAATCCCAGGTTGCGTGCGTGGTCCGTGGGCGTTGGTGCTGTTCCTAGTGTGGTGGGCCACCAGGAGTCGTCCCAGGCAGAGAGGGTGGGTCAGAGGATGAGGACCTCCATCTTGTCCGAGTTCAGCTTCAGCTGGCTGCTCCTCATCCATTCGGCGACGGCCCTCATGCCTTCGTGGAGGTTGGTCTTGGCGGTGTGTGGGTCCTTGGTGAGGGAGGGGATTAGCTGGGTGTCGTCAGCGTAGGAGATGATGTTGAGATCGTGTTGGCGGGCGACTTGGGCGAGGGGGGCCATGTAGATGTTGAACAGCGTCGGGCTGAGGGATGAGCCGTGGGGTACCCCACAGATGTTGGTTGCTTCAAAGCGGAAGGGGGGGAGGAGGACGTTCTGGGTTCTTCTGGAGAGGTAGGATGTGGTCCAGTCCAGGGCCTTCTCCTGGATTCCGGCATCTTGGAGGTGTGTTCTTAGCGTGCGGTGGCATACCGTGTCGAAGGCGGCTGACAGGTCTAGGAGGATGAAGGCTGATGTCCCGCCGTTGTCCAGTTGAATCCTGATGTTGTCTGTGGCGGCGATGAGGGCTGTCTCGGTGCTGTGGTTTCTTCGGAACCCGGTCTGGGATGGGTCTAGGATGTTGTTGTCCTCGAGGTAGCGGGTCAGTTGCGTGTTGACGACTTTCTCGAGAACCTTTGCCGGAAACCGGAGCAGGGAGACGGGCCGGAAGTTCTTGAGGTCCTTGGGGTCCGCCTTGGGCTTCTTGAGGAGAGCGTTGATCTCAGCGTGCTTCCAGCGGTCTGGGAAAGTGGCTGTCTCGAGGGAGGTGTTGATAACTTTCCGAAGTTGAGTTGCGATGGCTGTGTCTGCTTTGTTGAATATGTGGTGCGGGAAAGGGTCCGACAGTGATCCAGAGTGGGCGGAGTTCATGATTTTGCGTGTTTTGTCGTCGTTGATGTTGGTCTAGGAGGTAAGGCGGTTGGTGCGGGTGGTGTTCGCCGGGGTGGTGAGGCCGGGTGCTGGCGGGCATTCGTGGTGTTGAAGCTTTCGTGGATGTTGGCGATCTTGCGGTGGAAGTAGGTGGCCAGTGCGTCGCACAGTTCTTGTGAGGGCGGGATGTCATTGGTGTTGGCGCTGGGGTTGGAAAGTTCCTTGACGATGCTGAAGAGTTCTTTGCTGTCATGTGAGTTGCTGTCTAGGCGGGCTTTGAAGGACGATCTCTTGGCTGTCCTGATGAGTTGGTGATATTTGCGGGTGGCGTCCTTGTGGGCAGCGTGGCTGCTCGATGTTAGTTCGTGGAGCCATTTCTTCTCTAATTTCCGGCATGTTCGTTTGGAGGCCTGGAGCTCTTCTGTGAACCAGGCGGCTTTCTTGCTGGTGCGTTTGTTGGAGGGTTTCTTGAGCGGGGCGAATGTGTTGGCGCACTCGTCGGTCCATTGACTGAAGTTGCGGGCGGTGGTGTCTGGGTCGGTGGGTGGGTTCAGGGCAAGGGTGTCGGCCAGCCGGTCTTTGGTGACTGCTCCAGCAGCGGCGGGGCAGTTGCTGGGGGTGGTCGTGCGCGGTGTGCTTCTTGTAGGTGAAGTGGACGCAGCGGTGGTCAGTCCAGATAAGTTTGGTGGTGTGGTTGAAGGAGACTTGGGTGCTTGAGGAGAAGATAGGGTCGAGCTTGTGGCCGGCGGAGTGGCTGGGTGCGGTGACCAGTTGTCTGAGGCCGAGGTTGGCGATCAGGGTGGTGGAGTTGACGTTGTTGTTCTCTAGGTGGAAGTTCAGGTCTCCGAGGGGGATGTAGTCCGTAGAGGCGAGTGCGTGGGTCTGGGTCCGGGGGGGTCTGTAGACGAGGGTTCCTCTGAGGGTGGTTTTGGGGTCTGTGCGGATCTGGAAGTGAAGGTGTTCTGCGCTGCTGAGGGTGTCCTCTGAGTGTGTGGAGACCTTGTGGGAGGACTTGTGTACGATGGCTTTTCCTCCTCCTGTTCCGTTGGTGCGGTCTCTGCGTGAGATTTTGTAGCCATCCGGGATGGCCATGGCGATGTCGGGTGCCGAAGATTCGTTCCACCAGCTCTCGGTCAGGAAGGTGACGTCTGGGGTGGAGGTGTCGAGCAGGTCCCAAAGCTCGACGGCGTGTTTGCGTGCGGAGCGGGTGTTCAGGAGTATGCAGCGGAGGTGATTGAGTTCAGTCTTCGGTGGTTTGGCGGTTTTGTCGCAGGTGAATCTGCAGTTGTGGCAGGAGAAAGGTCCCTGGGTGCGTTTCGGGGTGGCCTGGAAGCAGGTGTGGTGTCGTCCGGTGTTGAGTGCGTGGAGAGTGCTGGTGTCGTACCTGAGTTTGGTGTCGTGGTGTTTGCGGGGTTCAGGGGTTCTGGCGCTGGGCGTGGTCCAGGCACGGACGGGTGTGCCGTCCGGCGCACCAGCGGCGTGGTCGCGCTGCGGCCTACATGATAAGGCGGGAAGAAAGGGAGGAGCAGCTGGGAGGCGGGAGCGTGGCGGCGAATGGGCGGCGAGGGGGGCAGGGCCGCCGGGGAGCAGCGGCGGGAAACGGGCAGGAGTTCCAGAAGCGAAAAAGGGGGGAGGGGGGATAGGCAGAGGGAGAAGGGGGAAAAAAGCAAAGGGAAAAAAAAGAAAAAAACAGGGCACAAAAGGCACAAAACAGTAAATTATACAAAACCAAACAGTAAGTTATGTAAATCGGGGCAAACACTGGGCAGCAAGGAGCAGCAGAAAGGCGGGCGTCAGTCAGGCACCGTGGGATCGAACCCGCGCCTTACAGCGCCACGGAGCAGCAGCAGGAGCACTGGCGCAGCAGGAGGAGCTGTGCGACAGAGGGGGAGCGACCTGGCCTGCGAGCAGGGTCAGGGTCACTCTTCCTGTCACGCAGCGGCCTCCATGATAAGGCGGGGAGGGAGGGAGGAGCAGCTGGGAGGCAGGAGCGGGGCGGAGAATGGGTGAAAATGGGGGGCGGGGCCGCCCGGGAGCAGCTTTGGGAAACGGGCAGGGGTTACAGAAGTGAAAAAGGGGGAGGGGGGGAGAGGCAGCGGGAGAAGGGGGAAAAAGGCAAAGGGAAAAAAGAGAAAAAAACAGGACACAAAAGGCACAAAATACGGTAAGCATATACATTAAAAATTCCTGAGCATCTTGTTGGATATTCTGCGTAAATTGTGTAGAACCAGAACATATATCCAAAAGATTACGAATATCAGAAACGCTTTGCATTTTAGTTTTATCTGTTCTCAATTTTTTATAAACAGAATGCAACAAGGAACAAAATCTTTTTTTCCCGATTCTCCTCAATTTGCTCTTGCAATCTTTCAAGAAAAAAAACAACATTGACCACTACATTAGCATAGCGGTTGATACCAGAAGTATTTTCAAACTGCTAATCAGCAATCTCTTCTACAGTATCCTTTTTCTTTTTACTTGCAATCTCAACATTATTCTGATTTTTTTCCTTCTCTATAACTTCACTACAGATATTCTCATATCTTCTTTTTTGACCTACCACACGCTTTTCAAACACAGGATATTGCCCTAAATGGGGAGCATACACTCTTCTTAACCTATTATATTCTTTTACACAGTTTCCTTCTGCAGTAATCTTTGACTCATCAAAATCAATCAAAAACCAACCAGATAAACTTCTGACTCGCGACAAAGCAACATATGCCATACCCTCTTTAAACATGGTACTTCCAATCTTCACCAAAGCACTGTCTACACTTAATCCTTGAGATT
This sequence comes from Triturus cristatus, assembly GCF_964204655.1. Lineage (NCBI taxonomy): Eukaryota > Metazoa > Chordata > Amphibia > Caudata > Salamandridae > Triturus > Triturus cristatus. Next base: position 773,223,710 of record NC_140591.1, on the reverse strand, counting down.
TATGAATAGTCACTGCATATGCCAAAGAAAGATGTTTTCTACGTACATACAAATCTTTAACAAGCAAAAAACGAGCAGAACAACGAGCAATTTGTTTCACTTCTTCAATCTGATCAAATTTAATTTTTAAACATTCAATTCTATCTTTTTTTTTGATAATTCACAAAATCAACAACTTTTCCCATTGCTCCATTCACTAACCCTTTTTCAACATCCAATTTACGCCACAAAATAACCTGACAGTTTACACATACATAAAAATTATTTTCTAAACCAGCAGTTTTAGAAATAGATTTTCTAAAGAATCCAACTTTGTTTTCAATTTATCCGTCAAAATAATAATGATTCCTTCATGCTCTATTTCATCAATGGCTTCCATTTTTATTATTTGTTCATTTTCTAGCTTCAAAAGTTCTTCATTGAAAATAGAGCATTCACGCACTTTTGGCATTAAGCAGATTATAGAATTATTTTCTGCAACTTTTTTATATATTTTTTCAGGAAGTATATTTTCATTTGGAAACAAGTATGTAAGTAGTTGACTTTGCAAAGCTTGTTTGCCATGTTCTGTCAGTACTCCAATTCTTATATCTTGAAGAATACTTCCATATTCAGCATCATTTGCCTGTCGCATATTTTTCGGGAGTTCTTTGTACTCAAAATATGACCAAATATTAACATTTCCAACACTTCCCAAGGACGTTTTGGTGTCTTCATGTGCAAGTGTTTTAAATACTGGTTGTCTTTTTACGGGAGTAAGTTGCAGTAGATCTCCAAACACTATGACATGTTTTCCTCCAAATAACACATCATACTCTGTTTTGAGAATTTGCTGCATTCTTAAACGTACAAAAGCAAGCATTAAGTTTGAGACCATGCTTACCTCATCAATAAACAGAAGTTTCATTTTCTTTAGTACTCTTGAAACTTCTAAACAAGCTTCTTCAGATAGCTTGTGATATTCCAATTTGTTTTCATGCTCCACAGGTAGCATGAGTAAACAATGCAATGTGATTCCTTTAATGTTGTGTGCTGCCAACCCCGTTGGAGCAGTTACAACACAAGACAAATGTGAGTCCGTTGTTTTCTGTGGATAACTGGTGATTACTTTAATTAAGAAACTTTTTCCTGTTCCAGCTTGTCCACTCACATAAATTCGTATAGGTTGAAATGAGGTGCATGTGCATTTTTTCTTTTCATGAAGAAATCCATAGTCAATCAGTTGTCTCACTTGCTGATATATTTCATTCTGTTCAACATTTAGTTGTTCTTCCAAGTTGGCTAAGTCCATAATATCTTCTTGAACTTGATGCATTGCTGTTTCCACCTCATTCATGGCGATTGCTGCTTCATTTTCAACAATTGGTTGTCTTAGTGGATCTTGACTCAGTGGAGCAGAGCTTTGACTGTCTTGAGAACTGTCCCTAGCAATCTCAGCTGCAATAGGAGCTTCTTGATCAATATCATCGTTCAACATTTTCACATAATTTGGAAAAACAGAACATTCTATGGTATCTTTACAAGCATTGAAGGAATCTTCATAGCTGTAAAAATCTCCAAGTAATTCCAATTCTGAACGCCACGGTTTGAACAGTTGCAAAAGTGCTAAATAGTAAAATTCCCTTTTAGCAGGAGTGTCGCAACTCAGTTTCCTGTGATTAATTAAATTTCCTTTCCTTTGTTTCACCAAACATCCTTCGGCACCAATAACTGCATATTTTCCTTTGAATGTTTTCTGTAGTATTCCGTTTAAAAGTGTAGTTTTGCAGCACTTCATAGAGACATATGTTCTCAAGATGATGACTTCTATTTGGATAATATATGTCCAACATATTTGTTTTCAGAATATCTGTACTTTCTGGTTCATTTAATGCTAACTAGTCAATTTCTTGTACAGATTTAAGAACTCGATTTCGTGTTGCAGCAAGACCTAGACTCACCCAAATGATTCTTCTAGATTTGGAGTATAAACTTGCAGAGGATAACCGATCTGAGCATTCATACGCTCCAATCTCTCGATGTGATAACATCTTCAAACTGAAACTGTATAATTTCTTACTTAGACTCTTCTCGTGAGAAATCTCTTGCCAAATTTATTTTAATTCCGTCTTTTCTGATTTTGTAATGTAGGATGTTACATACCGAGCTACAGCAATGGAATTATCTGCTACGTACTGAATATCCATGTTAGCATTCCACATAGTGACAATAACCGTATTGTAATCTTTTATGTATTTTGATTCATCACATCTTCTCAAATTGTAGGAATTTCTGTGAGACTTTCTAGTGATAGTATGTCTCACTGCTGACATAAAACTATTTACTCTTCCTTTTGATATTACAGGATGTGGAAATCCAAAACGACATTTGGTATAAAACTTTTCCTTAGACTTGTACTTTCGTCAACAGTATTTTCCACATCAATGACTTTGGAATCGTAAGACTTGTTGTCTTAAATTGTTTTCTTCTGTGCTTTTGGGTATGGCAAATGTGGCATATTCTTAAATGAATGACAAAACAGTATCATCAGAATCAGTCCCAAATGTGGGGGAATATTTGATCCATATGAGCATATGTATATGAGGAGCACCTCGAGCTTGATACTCCTTTCTCCAAAAGAAATCCACAACTTCTCCAAGAGGAGAATTCTTTTTATTGCAGATACAAGACATCATAGCTTCAAATCTATGATTGAAATACCTGCATACATTAACAGGATCCAAAGAGCACAATTCTCCAGGTGTCTTGTATTCAATATTTTTTATATTCGAATTTGCCTCTCGAAGATATTCAAGTAAATCATCCCAAGCGTATTCAGCACAGCTTAGGGTAAGGAACCACGTAGGAGTTCCTACATTTCTTAGCATACATTTAAGTTCTCCATGACGACGGTACCAATACTCATTAGTGCCACGCTGACATGCCATCAGATTAGCTGAGATTCTAAATTATCATCTCTCTGATGTACTTATCCATAAATTCCTTCGCAGAAACATTTTGCAGATGTACTCCTGTTTTCAATATGTGATGTGATTGACTGCATATGAAAGTCCAGACAAGTCACTCTCAAACAAAAGATGAAATATATATGGAATACATTGTCTAAATCTTGGATCTTCTGCATATAATCTTGTTGTGCGATATTCAGATGCAGGAATCTGCACAGGTCGTTCATCATATCATCCACCTTTTCCTGTTGGGAAAAACTGCGGAAAACAACGAGCTTCCAAACTTTCTTCCCATACACTCATGGGACTTCCCTTTGGTTTTTTCATTTGGAATAACTCAATAGTATTCCCCATCACTTCTTTGGAATGAAGTGGATGTACACTGTAATGTTCATAGATTTCTTCACATCTGGACATGTCCTCTTTTTCAATTTGTCCACTTGACATTTCAGTATCTTCTGCTAAATCTATTTCTTCTTCTCCTACATACACATTTCTATAGTACTTATTTTTTTATCAGATACAATGGAGAAGTGTGGCTCAATGATTAGAGCGGCAGACCCTGATGCAGAGGTCTAGCCCGGGACCAGGGTTCAATTCCCCGCCTAGGCGGGTTTTGGGCTCAGAAATTCCACGGACCTGATAATTCTCGCCTCGGTGCCATTCCAATCATGGAGTCCCACTCTGCAACTCTGGGCAATAGCTTGCTTAATCTCCACAACGGCCCCCACAATGCTAAGGATGCCTGGCCTCCACCTTGGGGGTGCCCAGGAGTGGACGCCTCACAGGGAAAGCCAGGATGGGTTCTACAGCAGTATTCGTACAAGCGCCTTGAGACCCTTGCGGGTGAGTAGTGCGCTATACAAGTATCAAAAAAAAAAAAATGTTGCCTTTTGCACTTTTCTAACATCCACTAACTCTTGCCAGATTTTCTTATTCTTAGTAGGAACACCATTAACTAGTGGTTAATTTTCTACATTCTCTACACCAATAGTTTCAATATTTTTCTTTAAATCTAGAGGTAAATATACAACTCTTCCTTTTAATCCTCTCTGCAAATCTGAAGGAGGCAGTTTACCTGTTTTAGGCTCCATACGAACAATAGCCTGAAACAGGTGCACATATTGAATGAGAATAGACTCAAAGGTATTTAAATCTATCAGTTCTGGAGGAATAGCAACCAACTCTAGATTATTATGAACAGCTATAGCGGGCATTTTATTCTCATCTAATTTGTTATAAAAATATTTGCAAATACGCTGGTCAGAACCCAAATCAAAACAATTCTCTACCAACAAATAAGTTGTAAATTCCTTCCACTTATCATTATTTTCTCTTTCACTTTTTAAATACAGATCAACAGTCCTAGTCTGATTTTTATAGTGAGTTTGCCGGCAACAAACACAAGAATAATTTGGCCTTTCACCTGAAATCACCTTAAACTTTGTAATTTGATCTTCAACATTTTTTGTAGTACTATGTTCAACATTCTCTTCAAAATTTTCTTCTATTAATGTATCAGTTTCTGCACTCTCTTGTTCAGGACCAAAGTAACAAAACTCACTTTCATCACAAACCTTCTTCACATCTGATACTGATCCACGCAAAAGAGCACTGTTCAACTCATTTAACATTAGTGCTGGACTTTTTGCGTAATACAATCTTCTGACTAATTTCTGCATTTGAGTATGGTGTATTGCTAACACCCTGAAATGGTCAAAAACACTTTGACATACTTTCCTAGAAAGACAAGCCAGAGAATGACCTTGCAAACCAGTATTTTGACTCACTCTGCAAGGGTCTAGTCCTTGCAATATCTTAATCTTTTGTTTAACAGATCTTTTACTATATGCTCGTAAGAAACTGCGTAAAATATCAATAGATTCTTGTCGTACACTACAAATACTACTGAAATCCCAAGTGTACACTGGGGCTTTAGGACGTCTGCCTAGAACTTCATCAGCTATCACTTCTTCTGCATTCCTGGGAACCATTTTCTCTTTCTCAATTGGACAACCATTTCTAACCTCATAAGCTCGACCACTGGTATCAACTGCATGCAACAAATGATTTGTCTGTAAATAACTCTCTTCATTAAAGAAAGGCTCAGAACTTGAACTGTGTTTCCATTCACCCCAAAAAATTCCCCAAAATTAGTCCTGTTAATTACTCTTTTACTCTTACTTTTGGCCTTCATTAAATGGATTGGTTTATCTAGTGATCGAATTCTGTTTAAAACTAAAATAAATAGTTTCCTTTTTACTGCAAAAGCCTTTTCAACAATGGATTCAATATGCTTCTTCTTTTTATAAAATTGTGCTCTTTTGCTATATTTTTTCATATCTTTCAGCATATTAAGAATCACTCTTTTGTAAAAAAAAATGTTTACGTATTTCTTTGTACTGATTTTGCCTTCCTTTACAATACTTTGAATCTTGCATGTAAATTATCTTTTTTTCTTTTCCTGTTATTGATTTTCTTTTGTCTAGTCGTATCATTGTCATTAGTTTGCACATTCAGCACACTGTTTGTAGGCTTTGAAAGATTTTTAATGAATTCCTTGGTTGTCTTACCAGAAGACTTCTTCTTTTTAGCCACATGATGTTGGTCATCCAATACTTGTTGAATTTTCTTCAAATATTTTTCCTTTTTCTGTCCTTTTCTCTTTCTTGATTTTTTAGGCATGATAACTTTATTTTAATGATGATAAACAATATCTGTAAAAAGTAAACATGAATAATTGTAATTTAATAAATGTATAAATTATACTTTTCAATTATTATACCAACACATTCTATATAACAACCATTTAACCACTTTGTTTTCTCTTCACTAATTTAAATTGTAATTCAAGGTGTATACATAACTAAATAGGTGATCACAGGTCTGCATGTGTAATGGACAAAGGTTTCTACCAGTGTTTGTGTTATGCCCTGGGACATTATATGAGTACTTACTCACTGACTGAATGATTACAGTCCTGCAAGGAGAATGCCTGGGAAAATGTACAAGTGTTTGGGCTTTGGCACATTGAATGGATTAATACATGGTGCTGAATGGGTCACTGGAGGTGTGCAAGGGGAGTGACAGGGTGTTTATTGGAGTATATAGATACTGACTGGGGAATTGAAAGTGTGAAAGACAAGTGTGTAGGTGGTTAGAGGACTGCATGCATAGTGGATAGGCGTTTGAAGCAGTCCATGTGCAAAGGCTTGGCTCATTGCATGAGAACTTGAGTACTGACTGAATGATTAGAATAGTTCAAGGAAAGTGCCTGAGTGAATTTATAAGTGTTTGGGTTTTGACACAGTGAATGGATTAGTACATGGTGCTGAATGGGTCACTTAGGAATTTAAGGGGAGTGACAGGGTGTTTATTGGAGTGTATAGATACTGACTGGGGAATTAAAGGTGTGAAAGACAAGTGTGTAGGTGGTTACAGGACTGCATGCATAGTGGATAGACGTTTGAAGCAGTCCATGTGCTGAGGCCTGAGTCACTGCATGAGTATCTGGGTACTGACTGAATCATTAGAGTACTGCAAGGAGAGTGCCTGGATGAATCTTTCAAGGGTTTGGGTTTTGAATGGATTAGTACATGGTGCTGAATGGGTCACTGGAGGAGTGTAAGGGAAGTGACAAGGTGTTTGCTGGAACTGTATGGATACTGACTTGGGAATTGAAGGTGTGAAAGACAAATGGGTAGGTGGTTAGAGGACTGCATGTCCATGTGCTAAGGCCTGAGTCACTGGATGAGTACTTGCATACTGAATGAATGATTAGAGTACTACAAGGAGAGTGCCTGAGTGAATTTATAAGTGTTTGGGTTTTGGCACAGTGAATGGATTAGTACATGGTGCTGAATGGGTCACTAGAAGAGTGCAAGGGGAGTGACATGGTGTTTGCTGGAAGTGTATGCATGCTGACTGGGGAATTGAAGGTGTGAAAGACAAGTGTGTAGGTGGTTACAGGACTGCATGCATAGTGGATAGACGTTTGAAGCAGTCCATATGCTAAGGCCTGGGTCACTGCATGAGTACTTGGGTACTGACTGAATGATTAGAATAATGCAAGGAGAGTGCCTAGGTGAATTTATAAGTGGTTGTGTTTTGGCGCAGTGAATGGATTAAGACATGGTGCTGAATGGGTCACTGGAGGAGTGTAAGGGGAGTGAAAGTGTGTTTGCTGGAAGTGTATGGATACTGACTGGGGAATTGAAGGTGTGAAAGACAAGTGTGTAGGTGGTTACAGGACTGCATGCATAGTGGATAGACGTTTCAAGCAGCCCGTGTTCTAAGGCGTGGGTCACTGCATGAGTACTTGGGTACTGACTGAATGATTAGAGTTTTTTAACCAGTTATGTGTATGCAAAGACATGAAGTACCCAAAACCTTCTCTCAGAATGGTTTCTAAATGCATACAGACTCACAGTGTGATTCTAGACAACAAACATTATCCCTTGCATATAACCAAAACACATTTTCTTGTCTGGAATGGGTAAACGGAGTACACACAATCCACATATTCTACTGCTGCACATTATTGTAGAACCCTGACTCATTTCACAAATACATAAGCAATGACTGGTTTCTAATTCTACCAAAATGTGAGAACAGGATAGGTTTTTAAGCAGTTATGTGTCTGCAAACACATGAATTACCCAAATCCTTCTCTCAGAACAGTTCCTAAATGCACACAGACTCGCAGTGTGATTCTAGAAAACAAACAGTATCCCTTGGATTTTACCAAAACACATTTACTATTCTTGGAGAGGTAATATGACTGCACACATTCCACATATTTTACTTCTGCACATTAGTGTATAAGCCTGACTCATTTTGCAAACACATAAACAATAAATGTTTTCTATTTCTACCAAAACGTAAGAACAGGATACGTTTTTAAGCAGATATGTGTCTGCAAACAAATGAAATATAAAAATGCTTCTCTCAGAATGATTCACAAATGCACACAGACTCATAGTGTGATTCTAGACAAACAACACTATCCCTTACTTTTTACCAGAACACATTTACTAGTTAAGGGGTAAGATAAGTGCATACATTCCACACATTTTAGCACAGCATTTTAGTGTTGAAGCCTGACTCATTTTGAAAATACATAGACATTAACTGGTTTGCAATTCTACCAAAATGTGAGAACAGGATAGGCTTTTAAGCACTTATGTGTCTGCAAAAACATGAAATACCCAAATGCTTCTCTCACAATGGCTCCCAAATGCACACAGACTCACAGTGTGATTCTAGACAAACAACACTATTCCTTGTACTTTACCAAAACACATTCACTAGTCTGGAAGGGGTAAAGTGACGGCACACATTCTACATATTTCAATACTGCACACTACTGTGAAAGCCTGGCTCATTTTCTGAATGCATAAGCAATGACAGGCTTCTAATGCTACTAAAACTTGGCAACATGACACATTTTAAAACAGTTATCTCTCAGCAGATACCCAATGTAACCAAATGCTTCTCTCACAATGGTTGCCCAAATGCACACAGACTCACAGTGTGATGCTAGACAGGCAACACTATCCCTTGCATTTTTCCAAAACACATTTACTAGTCTACAAGAGGTAAGGTGACTGCACACTTTGCACATATTTTACTACTGCACATTAGTGTAGAAGCCTCACTCGTTTTGAAAATACATAAGCAATGACAGGTTTCTAATTCTACCAAAACATGAAAACAGGATTAAGTTTTTAAGCAGTTATGTGTCTGCAAACACATGAAATACCCAAATCCTTCTCTCAGAACAGTTCCTAAATGCACACAGACTCGCAGTGTGATTCTAGAAAACAAACAGTATCCCTTGGATTTTACCAAAACACATTTACTATTCTTGAAGAGGTAATATGACTGCACACATTCCACATATTTTACTTCTGCACATTAGTGTAGAAGCCTCACTCATTTTGCAAATACATAAGCAATGACAGGTTTCTAATTCTACCAAAACATGAAAACAGGATTAAGTTTTTAAGCAGTTATGTGTCTGCAAACACATGAACTACCCACATTTTTCTGTCACAATGGTTCCCAAATGCACACAGACTCACCATGTGATTCTAGACAAGAAAAAGTACTCCCTGGACTTTTAGCAGGAGAAACACATTACTCTTATTAAAAACAAAATGCACCACATACACCCCCTCACAAATTAATAACTCACCTTTCAAATTGTTTTGTAGATTAAGAAGTATGTCAGTCACACACAAGATTTTCTTATACAGAATCTCTGTATTGTACTGCTGTCAGGAAAACCAAAGAATGGCAAAGTTTCCCTCTCATTCTGCACACATATACATGTAAATATCAAATCACATTGCTTTCCACATTAATTCAAAAGCAAACACACATTTCTATTAGTTACACACTTCAACCCTTTCCAATTGACATAAGTTTGAACCCTACACCCAATGTGCCTTCTGCGTGTTACCATAGTAACAGTTCATGGAACACTCAACTGAGCACACCTGTCACAAGTTCAGCACACAGTGTTGCTAATCAAAACAGCAAGTGTGCTTGACTTTTCACTATACCAGCTTATCCTATATGATGTTCTTTTCAAACAGTTTTTGTTAACCAATAAGAAACATGCTTTTAAAAAAGAGAAACATGCACCCTAGTTTTCAGACTGGAATGTTCTCAAACAACCAATCTTTTCTTTTTTTTTTTTCAAAACTATGTTATCAACCATTTTAGAAAAATCTTAGTTTTCAAACTGCTATTTCATTAACAGAGACCATCTGAGTGCATCCAGAGCTCCTTTCAAGATGCTTAGAGTGTGGATTGTGGGTCACAGCTATATTTTCTGGAGCCAAAGGTATGCAGAAAACAAAGGCATTGACAAAGACCTAGCTTTGCCAAATGTAGACATTAAATGGATTGGACAGAGAGGGTTAAAGTGGCACCAATTGATGCCGTTGGTTAAATCCTTTGTACATCTCCAACACCCTGACCTCATAATTGTGCACTGTGGTGGCAATGACCTAGGCACTTTGACTGGGGTAGGTCTGGAAATGCAGAATTGATGTCACTTTTCCCCCAAACTGCCTTTGTCTATTCTAACATATGCTAAAGGCAGAAATGGAACTGGTCCAATCAATTTTGTCCACAGATTGAGAAAGCTAGGAAACATGTCAATAAATCTGTTTCTGCTTATCTCGGAGATTATAGAATGGGGTCCATTTACAACAACAATCTGCGTTTTAATATGCAAGGTATCTATAGGAGAGTTGGTGTACATTTTACTGATGAGGGTAACAGAGTCTTCCTCAACAACTTCAGACTCTGTATAGTTACTTACTTATAAGTACCAAAATCTCTCAATAAACACAACGGCTCTTTTTAGAGCCACTCAAGATCGAAACACATAAGGTTGATGGTGATCTAAAAAATATTTCATTTTGTTTTGCTTTGAGTCGCGCACCCGACTCGTTAGGAGTCGCGCACCCTACGCGAGAGGAATCGTGCACCCAACGCGAGAGGAATCGTGCACCCAACGCGTACACACCCGGGGCTGCAAGCGGAATCGTGCACCCAACGCGATAGGAGTCGTGCACCCAATGCGTGCACACCAGGGGGCCGCGCTGGATGCGCGACTCCTAATTTTACCGTAAAAAAAAAAAAGCACCTATCACTAATTTCTATTCTCCCCGGGGACCCCATTCCCCGGGGCTCATTTATAACGTTGGGGACTGTGGGGGGAGCCCCAGTGCCACCACGGTCCCAGCCGGCTCCCCGCGTCCTTCGGGAGCCGGCATTGTTTTTCCACATAGGGAGCTGCAAAGATGCAGCTCCCCATGTGGAAAAGCAAAATGGTTTGGATTTTAAAAGAGAGAGCAGGTTTCGCTGCTCTCTCTTTCAAAATCCAAACCAAGTTTGCTATGACTGGGCAGGAGCCTCGGCTCTCTCCCTGCCATAGTAAACAGCAGTGTCCCGGGAGTGGGCACCCCGGGACACTGCAGGAGCCGGCCCTGGGGGGTGACAGTCCCCAGGGCCCTCGAGGGCTCCAGGAGGGGGGGACACGCGGCCCCCCTCCACAACATACAAAGCCCCGGGGGTGGTGGTCCCCGGGACTTGGAGGGCCTTTGAGCCCCCCAACCATTTCTGAGAAAGCCTGAGGGGGTAGCGGTCCCTGGGGCTGGGGGGGCCTTTGAGCCCCCCCACCATCTATGTTGCTGGGGGGGATGGTGGTTGAGCCCCCCCACCCATAAATGTTGCAGCCCGGGGGGGTGGCGGGCCCGGGGGCTAATTATTAAAGCCCGCGCTTCTTTTTATTTTTTACGGTAGGATCCCCGCACCCTGCGCGCATTCGCAGTTTAAAAAAAAAAAAAAAAAACAGCCCTGGGGGTCCTTGTGGGACCCCCTAAGCAGATCTAGAGGGTCAGGGTATTTCTACCCTGCCCCCTTTATGAGTTTTACACACTAGTTCCACTGATTTCTTCAGCCTCGCTTCTACCGAGGCACAAAATGGCTGCCAACACTTCCTGGTTTGGAGTGTTGACAGACAGTTGACAGCCAATTAGCATGCAGCTCGTGATTGGGAGGGTGTGCGCTGGGTGCGCATAGGGTGCACGGATTCTCCGAGGCCATAGATATATCTATGATTATGATTTTAATTTTGATTTTCTCAGCAACTACTGAACGGATTTACACCATTTAACCAAAAGGCACGAGTGTGAACCAAGGTCTACCTTTCTATCAAATTTGGTGTAATTCCGTTCAGCAGTTTGGGCTGTAGCTGCGCCTCACAGTCCCTATGGAAAATTGCATGGGGAAAACACATTTTGGGACCCCCCTTTTTTCTTAACCCCCCGCTTGATGAATCACCCCAAGACTTTCAGGACCGGAGCGGGCCACGAGTTTATAGAATTTCGCGAAGATTCGTCAACCGGCGCCAAAGTTATTATGTGTGTATATCTATCTATCTATCTATCTATCTATCTATCTATCTATCTGTCTGTCTGTCTGTCTGTCTGTCTGTCTGTCTGTCTGTCTGTCTGTCTGTCTGTCTGTCTGTCTATCTAGCTATCTTCAGGACATGGGATTAAGTTTCCGAGTCCTGTAATGGCTGACAGCAAAATGTTTCCACGTGGCTGGCAGCCAATCGGAGCACATGTTCCAGCAGGAGCGAATTGGCCCAAGGGGACAAAAAGCTCACTGAGTGAATCAGAAAGCTGTATGTTTTTGAATCTTGTGTCAATTGTTTAATTTTGACATTATACAAACTATAATGGAAATAACGAATATTTTATGTAATGTGAATTATACTTGATATTTTTATGTAATGTGAATTATATAATTTCAGCCTTGAAAAAGCCCCAGGTGTGCCCGTCATATGGGGCAAAACACATGTTCACTTTAAATCTTATGTAACACAGTGCATCAACTTTGAAGATTATAATAAAATATTGTATCCAAGAGGATGATCCATGGACGTTAATGTCTAATTTCTATTTTGGAAACTTGAAAGTTATTATACAAGGGTACAACATATTTTTCAACTACTTCAGCATATCATATATAGCTAGTTACAAAGCAGCAGACAGATGTCCACAGCAGAGGAGGCAGGATGTGATTGACAGTTATGTGTGGGAGTTATTACATGTGTACTGGAACTGCAGACAGAAGTACCTCAGAATTGTTTCATCATTGATATACTGATAAGTCATACTTTGTTTGTGGGCTCTTGATAGCCATCGTAAGAAATTGGGTTACACGTTGAGGGGGTGAAACCCTTATTCAAGCAGGAACCACAATCCTTGGCTGGGTGAAGTCACAAGCAAACTGTTCTCAACCATCTGGCAGCTTGGCACAGAGCAGTCAGGCTTAGATTAGAGGTGCTGTGTCAAGTATTTATGCAGCACTTCGAACAGTAATTAAGTGAAAACACAACACACAAAAAATCCCAAACCAATTTGGAAAAACAGAGTACATTTTGATCAATAAAACAAGACCACAATGACAGAAAATCCAGTCAGTAGAACTGGAGATATGCAGTTGTAAAGATGCCAGGGAAAATAGCAACAAAAAGCACAAAGCGCCAACTGTGGGTATCTGGTCACACCAGACTGGGACAGGTTCAAACCGACCGCATTGGAGCGACAGCCGGCTACAGGAACCCAATTAGGACCACCGAATAACAGTGCCTTAAATCCTTGTTGCGGGGCATTGCGACGTTCCACGTTAAGGGTGCGTCGTGCAGCCAAGGCGAAGCATTGGTTCTAAGGGTCTGTGACTCTGCGATGTGAGATTCTGCGTCGTCGTTGAGGATCCAGTTGACGAGGCCTTGCGTTGCGAAAGTCCAGCCTCGAGGATGCATCATGCAGTAAAACCGATGCGTTGGTTCTGAAGAGCTGCGATGCAAGAACTTGTGTCATCGTCGAGGCTGCGGTTTACAAGATATTTGCAGTGCGAGTACCCGTGTCAGTGAAGCTTTGCACTGCAGCGGTTCCAATGGGGCTGCGGGGTTGATGCTGAGTCCTTGTGCTCAGAGAATCCTTGCAGTAGAGGTGATGTGTCGGTTCTGCTTGGGTTTCTGCTGCGAAGCAGAGGAGATGTGTCAGTGCTGCTGGATCCACAGATGGGTTGGCAGAGCGTGCTCTGGCCCACTTCCAAGGTTCCAGGACTGAGGAGGCACCACTTGGCAGGGTAGATCTCACAGTTGGCAGAGCTCAGGTGCTGGGTTCAAGGTTGTTGGAGCCTTCTGTCCCTGAGTCTCTAGTCAGAAGGCCAGCCAATTAACTCTTACAGTTACTTTGGGATCCTGGGTACACCAGATTCCTTCTCACCCAGGTAAGAGGTCAGCACAGCAGTCCAGCAAAGTGACAGCACTTTCAGCAGCACAGAAGTCTTTCTCCCTAGCAGCGTTTCCACAGGTCCAGAAGTATACTGGAGAACTGGTGTCTCTGGTCCAATATTTATGCCTGGGCCTTTCTTTGAGATGGGAGAAGATGCTAGAGGTTTCTGCTTGACGTCCGCTGGCTTCGTGCCTTCCGTGTCCTGCTTCCAAACTAACTACAAAGGGGTGTGCAGCCCTTTACGTGGAAGTAGGACACAGTCTACATTCTCCCACCCTGCCAGTGATGGCCCATCCACACATACCAAAGCTCTCTATTGTATGTGGTTGTCTAGGATTAAATACAAAGCCCATCTGTCACCTGCACCCAGTCAGGTGACCCAGAGACAGGTTGCAGGCACTAAATGGCTGAGACAGGAAAATGCCAACTTTCTAAATGTTTTTCAGAATTGTAATTTGAAATCCAACTGCACCATAAGGTAGGATTTTTCATTACAATTTCAAAGACACCAATAATGGACCGATTACCTGTTCCTTATTTGGAAATTATCATCCATTAAATGTAATACGGTAACTCCAATGTTATCCTATGGGAGAGGTTGACCTTGCTGCAGTTAAAAACAAATGTAAGAAGGTGTGAACACTAGCACTTTAACACTGGTTAGTAATGGTAAAGCGTGCATCCTAAAGTCAGCAAAAACAAAGTCAGCAAAACAGGAGGATGAAAGGCAAAAGGTTCGGGGAGAACCACGCCATGGATGCCAGTTCTAACATCCATGCTATGGCCACAACAATAATTTAGATATCGAATTGCTTTTTTAACGTAATTTCATGAAATCTCTTTTGTTATTGAGGATTGAAAAAAATCCAGTGTTAAGGATTTTGAGGTCATGCCTGTTGTTCTCAGTTTGGTATCATGAAGGAATCCACCATTGATGTTGGTTCTTTAATGTAAATGTAAATGTACAGATATTTATATAGCGCAAATTACCAACCGGTCTCTAAGCGCTTGCTTAGGGAACCCGTCCTGGTATTCCCCTGTGAGATAACCCAGCAGGATATCCACAAGGTGAAAGCCAGGCATCCCGCCGCGAGGGGCCATTGTGGAGATTAAGCAAGCTATTGCCCAGAGTCGCAGAGTGTGAACCCATGAATTGAGTATGCACTGGAGCGAGAATTATCGAGTCCATGGACAATTTATGGACTCAAGACCCAGCCGAGCCGGGAATTGAACCCTGGTCCCGGGCTGACCTCTGCTTCCAGGTCTGCCTACTCTAACCAGTGAGCCACACTTCTCCACAGGATACATGTCTAGGCACATTCTGCTCCTAGCTATAAAGCAAGTTACAAAAACTATTTTTTGTTGTTAGCATTAGGAAACGATTTGCCGCCATCATGTGAGTCTTTCTCGCTCGTCCATTCGCAGAATGTTTTTTTATTTTAAAAAAAATGTGAACATTTATTTTCAAAGTTGGGTATGTGTAATGGCAAATGGTAGCAGGGCTATACAGTAAGGAGGTGTAGCAAGCTAGCCTATTTGTATTCCTCATTGCGAGTTAGCGCATTACCAATGTCTATCTTCTGCTTCTTTTTGTTCCTAACATGTCAATTCTTCCGTTTTCTTTAGAACAATTTTATTGTATTGCAACATTTATATAGCACTGAAAGCACATAGTATTTCTTTGATCTTTTAGTACATTAAAACCAGCCCATCATTTAAAAAAAATGTAGTAATAAAAGCGAAGCTTTTAAATACAGAAGACACAAATAATTGTCATAATGTGGAAGGTTCTCATAAAATTAAAGGATGCCTCCATGCACAAATCCCTTAAAATTGTATTTTGCTAATGTCAGTATGGTTTTACGTTGTCATGTTTTCCTTATAAGCGTAATGTACTGCATTTCTGTGAGATTTCTCAACTTGTTTTATTTTTCAGGTCAGTTGCAATTTTGAACCACACCTGAGAGGAAACGTTTATGTCCAATATCAAACGTAAGCACAATAACCTTAGTTTATATTTAAAATGTTACTCTGACAGCATTTCATTGATATTTCCTGATGCAAAGATCGTTCATAAGTCACCTGGCCTAATATAATGCTAAAACAAATGCCACTGCTATTTGTGCATTTTGCTAATATATAGTATCTTTTTAGAAACTGCTCAAAGTACGTTCTTTGTATGTGAATAAATTGCCCTGTATGCATTAGGATTAATGCTTATGCAGAATCAGAATTGCAAGTTGCGTGATAATTCTCACACTTTTCCCCAGGTAATTTCTGACAGGTCATACCTGCTAAAATTTATCAGGTATAAAGGCCCGTAAAACAGCGTAACATTCAATATTCTGAGTGATAATTACTGTATATGCATGTTACACCTCATTTTTCAAGTTGGAAAACATGCAATAGGCGGTATTTAGCGCACCCACCTTACCCCGAGGTGATGGTGTTTGCCAAGTGTGGTAAATACCCAACCCTGATCAGCCCAACTTGTAATGAGGGCCCACATGTCCATTTTACAAACGTTTCAGAGTATGTTTAACTTTTAGTATCCTAAATTCTCCATGACTTTGTCTGCAGAATAGCACATTGCTTGTTTTTAGTATGGATTTAGAGTATATATATATATATATATATATATATATATATATATATATATATATATATATTCACTGAAAAAACCATAGGTTTCACACATGTTATAGTTAGCTGGACATTTTACTGATAAAAAACCAATGAAATTCCCCCGTTATAGTTACTGTAGGCAACTATAACTCACGCGACCGCAATCCTCTGCTGATGCTAATACTGTATTTAGACACTTATTTGCCCATGTCTTCTTCCATTAAATTTTAGCTATACATATATTACAAATATTTTTTTTTCATAAAGACACATATGTCATCAGCAGAGGATTACGGTCGCGTGAGTTATAGTTGCCTACAGTAACTATAACGGGGGAATTTCATTGGTTTTTTATCAGTAAAATGTCCAGCTAACTATAACATGTGTGAAACCTATGGTTTTTTCAGTGAATTTGTACGGTTTTTTAAATGCTAAGTTACTTTACGCCATTTGTGGCGTGCGCGCCCACTTAACGCAGTTCGTTCCATGCGCGCACGGTGCGCTTCGCGCACCGTGCGCGCACAGTGAGCACGCTTTGCGCTTCGCGCACCGCGTGCCCACATTACGCTAGATGGGCCATGAACGCACGATGCGCTTCGCGCACCGTGCGCACATGGAGGACATATGATGAGCAAACTCTTAAATCTGCTTTTCATTTATTTTTTTTTATTTTTTTTACCGTACGCTTACCGTAAGCTTACGGTACGCGTACCCCGTGATTTGTTTTTAAAATCAATAAATGTTTTTTTTGTACTTTTCTGTCCTTCTTTGACCCCCTTACAAATGTTAGGGGGTCTGTAACTCTCCTCATTGCCCCCTTTCCTTGTTTTCTCTGTTTTTTTTCTGAGTGAAACACACAAAATGGCGGCCGCCGCTTCCTGGTTTCGGCCGATTCGAATGTTTACTAAGATCTATGGGCCAATCAGAATCTCCTTCGCGCACGCCATGTTTCTTCCGTACGCTTACCGTAAGCTTACCGTACGCGTACCCCGTGATTTTTTTTAAAAATCAATAAATGTTTGTTTTGTACTTTACAGTCCTTCTTTGACCCCCTCACAAATGTAAGGGGGTCTGTAACTCTCCTCATTGCCCCATTTTCTTGTTTTCACTCTTTTTTTTTCAGAGTGAAACACAGAAAATGGCGGCCGCCGCTTCCTGGTTTCGGCCGATTCGAATGTTTACTAAGATCTAAGAGCCAATCAGAATCGCGCTCGCGCACGCCACCGTACGCTTACCGTAAGCGTACGGTAAGCGTACCGTAAGCGGGCTCAGATATATATATTGATTTAAAGGCTATTTTCTCAGAATCTACTGAACAGATTTACACCAAACCTACAAAAGGCACTTCCTTGACCTAGGGACTACCTCTCTGCCAAATTTTGAGTAATTCTGTTCAGCCGTTCGGGCTGTAGCTCGTTCTAAAGGTCCTATGGAAAAATGCATGGGAAAAACGCGTTTTGGGACCCCCCTTTTATCTCAGCCCCCGCTTGACGGATCCCCCCGAGACTTTCAGGGTAGGAGCGGAGCGTAGCGCCCCACCTATTTTGAGAAATTCGCGAGGATTCGTCGACCGGCGCCAAAGTTATTCAAAATAGAATGTTGAGGTTTTCCTATGGAAACGTGGTCCTAACTATAACTACCTACTGGCGACCGCCAGTAGGTAATATATATATATAATGTTTGTTTTGTACTTTACAGTCCTTCTTTGACCCCCTCACAAATGTAAGGGGGTCTGTAACTCTCCTCATTGCCCCATTTTCTTGTTTTCACTCTTTTTTTTTCAGAGTGAAACACAGAAAATGGCGGCCGCCGCTTCCTGGTTTCGGCCGATTCGAATGTTTACTAAGATCTAAGAGCCAATCAGAATCGCGCTCGCGCACGCCACCGTACGCTTACCGTAAGCGTACGGTAAGCGTACCGTAAGCGGGCTCAGATATATATATTGATTTAAAGGCTATTTTCTCAGAATCTACTGAACAGATTTACACCAAACCTACAAAAGGCACTTCCTTGACCTAGGGACTACCTCTCTGCCAAATTTTGAGTAATTCTGTTCAGCCGTTCGGGCTGTAGCTCGTTCTAAAGGTCCTATGGAAAAATGCATGGGAAAAACGCGTTTTGGGACCCCCCTTTTATCTCAGCCCCCGCTTGACGGATCCCCCCGAGACTTTCAGGGTAGGAGCGGAGCGTAGCGCCCCACCTATTTTGAGAAATTCGCGAGGATTCGTCGACCGGCGCCAAAGTTATTCAAAATAGAATGTTGAGGTTTTCCTATGGAAACGTGGTCCTAACTATAACTACCTACTGGCGACCGCCAGTAGGTAATATATATATATATATATATATATATATATCAAGAAGTGGTAAATAATAATTCTGGATCACCAATCCCGGACAACACGGTAGTAAACTTATCTGATATGGAGCTATCTAAAGCAGAGTCCCAGCTTCTATCTTTGGGTTTATCCTACTGTCCTCGCAACAGCTTTAATTACATACAAACAAGAATTGACGTTTTTAAATTCATTCGAAAATTAAAACTACAGAAATACTTTAAGCTCAACAAAGTGCAAGAACAAGCAACCAGTATTTCTTTAACACAACAACCAATAAAAAAATTTCAAGCAGCAGATGTTGGTATTTTGAAAACTATACTTGCCTTATCTACAGATGATGTAAACAATATAAACACTACTCAGGAAAATCTAACTTCCATGGGCATAACTAGCAACCTACCATGTAACAGCCATTTTAAACCTCCTTCAACATTTATACCACTTATGCCTAAAGACGCTATTGACACTTTCAATGATATAGTAGTAGAGGAATTGAAAACACTACAAATCATGTCATCTCGCAAACAAAGGAGATACAAATATATGGAAGCACAATATGCGAAACTTATGAAGAAATTAAGAAGCAATTCTAATTTAATCATTAACAAGGCAGACAAAGGAGGCAATATTGTGATCTGGCCACGTACACTTTACATGGAAGAAGCAAAAAGACATTTGGAAGATACTTTATGTTACAGAAAAAGCTCAGCTATGGATGTGAGGAACTTAAAGGAAAATGTGTTTAAAGAATTAAATCAGTGGAAAAGAGATGTGGCCTTTTAACCAAACAAGAATTGGGTTACCTCAAAAATGAATTTCCAATCACACCGACTCTTTATTTTATCCCTAAAATTCATAAGCAGGTGGTGCCGGTTCCAGGGCGACCGATTATTTCGGCTCAAAGAAGCCTTTTGGAACCCATATCGAAATATGTAGATTATGTTTTGCACGAATCAGTGGAGAATTTACCCTCTTTTATAAAAGAAACAGGACATTTTTTATCGAAATTAAAGGAAGTAAAATGGGAAAATGATTATGTGTTAGTAGTCATGGACATATGTACCCTATATACCAGTATTCATCATACTGATGGATTGAATGCGGTTAAACATTTTTTGGATAAACGTAGCATTGATTATTGCAAACACAATGTTATGATCTTACGTATGATACAAATATGTTTAGAGAACAATTACTTCCTATTTAATAAGGAGATCTATCAGCAACAGAGAGGAGTTGCCATGGGGGCTTGTTTTTCCCCATCTTATGCCTGCCTCCATGTTGGATGGTGGGAGGAACAAGTCCTCAGAGGCACCCACAAAACAATTTTTGACACTAATGTGATTGAATTTTGGCGGTTTATCGATGACATTTGTATGATATGGAAGGGTACGGAGGATTCTGTAACCTCCTTCATCAATGTATTAAACCAGAACAATCTGAACCTACAATTCACTGCTGATATTAGTCTATGTTCTGTCCAATTTTTGGACGTGGAGATCTACATCAGGGATAACGAAATTCAGACCAGGCTACATAGAAAATTAACAGCAGGGAACTCAATCCTCCATGCCAGTAGTGCTCACCCTGGTCACCTTATAAAAAGTATACCTTACGGTGAATTCCTCCGCATGCGTAGAATCTGTAGCTCTGATGAGGATCTGAAAATATGTCAGGATGAGGCCCAATTGAGATTTTTAGCTCGAGGCTATCACTTAAAAGAGCTAATTCAGTCTAAAGATAAGGCGAACGTCCGTACTAGAGAAGAATGTTTGAACACAACTGCTATTTCTAAAAATAAAAAAAAGAGTCAAACTAATACGGATGAGGATTCACCGATTAACCAAGGTGGAGTAAGACTTATCACAACTTACAATGTAGAAGAAAAGAAAATAAGGGGTATTATTACAAAACACTGGCCATTGTTGAAAACTGATATAACTTTAGCTCCCTTAATTCCAAACAATCCTCTCATTACCTTTAGAAGAGCGCCCTCAATGAGAGATGCACTAGTCAAATCTAACCCTGAGGTAACTACTTCCACCAATTGGTTATCCAACAAATCAGGGTTTCACAAATGTATCTCATGCAGGGCTTGTAAGTTTGGCATTAATACCACTGAATACATTAGTATCTTTGAGAAAAATCCCATTAAAATTCAAAGTCTCTTTACTTGCCGCACGGATTATGCAGTATACGTGTTGGAATGCACCTGTAAAATGAAATATGTGGGCAGTACGAAGTTACAGGTGTTTAACCGTATCTTGCAACATTTAAGAGCGATAGTCAATTCCGATGAGGCCTATCCGGTAGCTCGCCATTTTAAATTAGTACACAATAAAAATTTAAATGACCTATGCTATTATGTAATTGACTCCGTGAAAAAGAATATAAGAGGCGGTAACAGAGAGAAACAACTTAGGCAACTTGAATCTAAATACATTCTTCTCTTGGATACTAGAATTCCGAAAGGATTAAACACAGGAGAGGATTTACATAATTTTTTATAATTTGTTATAAGAATATATATATATATATATATATATCTCCATCCATCCATCCATCCATCCATCCATCCATCCATCCATCCATCCATCCATCCATCCATCCATCCATCCATCCATCCATCCCTCCCTCCCTCCCTCCCTCCCTCCCTCCCTCCCTCCCTTCCATAGGAAATCCGCAACATTCTATTTTGAATAACTTTGGCGCCGGTCGACGAATCCTCGCGAATTTCTCAAAATAGGTGGGGCGCTACGCTCCGCTCCTACCCTGAAAGTCTCGGGGGGATTCGTCAAGCGGGGGCTGAGATAAAAGGGGGGTCCCAAAACGCGTTTTTCCCATGCATTTTTCCATAGGACCTTTAGACAGGGCTACAGCCCGAACGGCTGAACAGAATTACTAGAAATTTGGCAGAGAGGTAGTCCTCAGGTCAAGGAAGTGCCTTTTGTAGGTTTGGTGTAAATCTGTTCAGTAGATTCTGAGAAAATAGCCTTTAAATCAATATATATATCTGAGCCAGCTTACGGTACGCTTACCGTAAGCTTACCGTACGCGTACGGTGGCGTGCGCGAGCGCGATTCTGATTGGCTGTTACATCTAAGTAAACATTCGAATCGGTCGAAACCAGGAAGCGGCGGCCGCCATTTTCTCTCTCGCACTCTGAGGGGGGGGCTGTAAACAAAGGCAAAAAACATATAAAGGGGCTGTTTAGACAGCGCCCATGCACATAGCCATGTTAGTTGAGTCCTCAAAGATCCCCCAAGGCCAAAAACGGTAAATTTTTATTTTTTGAAAATTTCGCCGATTACGCTTACCGTACGCGTACGGTGCGCTTACGCTAAAAATTTTAATTAAAAAAAAAAAACACTCTCTGTGCATGGCATATTATTGTCATCACTTACAAATTAAATTTAACAGATTACCTATCACAAGGAAGCGCATAATATGTCCTCCATGTGCGCACGGTGCGTAACGTGGGCACGTGGTGCGCGTAGCGCACTGCGTGCCCACCTTGCGTGTACGGCACTAACTGCGTAAAGTGGGCGCGCGGTGCGCGAAGCGCACCGCGTGCTCACTGTGCACGCACGGTGCGCGAAGCGCACCGTGCGCGCACGGAACGAACTGCGTTAAGTGGGCGTGCACGCCACGAATGGCGTAAAGTAACTTAGCATTTAAAAAACCGTACAAATTCACTGAAAAAACCATAGGTTTCACACACGTTATAGTTAGGAATTAGCATTTTAAAAACCTTGCAAATTCACTGAAAAAACCATAGGTTTCAGACATGTTATAGTTAGCGGAAATTTTACTGATAAAAAACCAATGAAATTCCCCCGTTATAGTTAGTGCAGGCAACTATAACTCACGCGACTGCAATCTTCTGCTGATGACATATGTGTCTTTATGAAAAAAAAATATTTGTAATATATGTATAGCTAAAAATTTATGGAAGAAGACATGGGCAAATAAGTGTCTAAATACAGTATTAGCATCAGCAGAGGATTGCGGTCGCGTGAGTTATAGTTGCCTGCACTAACTATAACGGGGGAATTTCATTGGTTTTTTTATCAGTAAAATTTCCGCTAACTATAACATGTCTGAAACCTATGGTTTTTTCAGTGAATATATATATATATATATATATATATATATATATATATATATATATATATAGTACAATAATCCTGAAGGAGTTAGTAGCAGCATAAATACATGGATGAGTGAGTTCAGGGTAGATGCATGGCTGCCCAGATGGATGGAATTAATTAACTTGGATGGATGGATGTATGAATAAATGAGTAAGTGGGTGGACATAATCCAGGACGGGGGACAACAGTAGTTTGTTGAGACAGGCGCGCTTATGTGGTAAGCTGGGGCATTTTCTTAGGGAGGGGCAGTGTTAAGAGTATAACAGCAGTGGGTATTGTTCATGGACATTTTGTGCTGTGTAATGTGTACAAGGCCTGGATTGATGTGTGATATCCTGGAGTGGCTTGGTAAAGCCCGGGGTGGCGTATGATAGCATGGGGTGACTTGTGTTGCTGTGGGGTGGCTTCTGATGACATGCAGCAGCTTGTAATGACCTGGGGAAGTGTGCGATGGCTGTGTGAGATTGGCACTATGTGAATAGCAGGGGTTGGGTGAGGGAAATAGCTGTGTGACTGCATGGGGACAGTATGTCAGTGTGTGGGATGCAGGGCAGTAGATTGTAGTCATATACTGTTTTATCTGCATGAATGAAGAGTGGAACTCTCCATTGGTAACCAATGGTGTTGCTTAACGCTTTTGGTACCTGTGGTTTCTTTTTGCTTGTCACCTCAAGCTCTGGCTCAGATGCATGTCTCCCTTTCTGGTTTTACTCCTCCTCTGGACGAGATGACCTTTTAGGAAACAGGTCTGGCCTGGGGTGTTTAAACTGGTGGTGCAGTGTGGTATCAGCCAAGCACCTCTTCCTTGTTTTCAAGTGTAGTAGTGGATTTTAACTTCCTTGTGTCTTTCAACTGCACTCTGTACCAGCCTCACTAAGAGTCTCACTACTTGTAAGACTCAGCTTCCATATCCACTGTGTTAAGCAACAAGGACTACCTTTACAAGATGATGCATTAGTGCACCTCCATTGCAGTTCATGGACGCTATCATGTTAATGCATTCAAAAGGAACACATGCTTCGTAATGATCTGCAATGGTTCTAGCTATTTCATGGTGAGGGGTCAATTTCTTAAAAGAATGCACTCCAGTATTACTACTTCTCTAGAATGCTGCACCACTGCACTAATAGGTGAAACAACAAGTCTGTTAAGGGAACATTATGTCCCTCTCGTTCTGTTTCATATAAGCTGTGAAGACTATAACCATACAGATTTCAAAAGTGACCCTGTGAACTCTCCTGTAAAGTTTTAGTAAAACATTTCTCTGATAGAAATAATCACTGAATTCCTTACCACTGGCAAACTCTTCCTATCCCTGGGATCCCAAAACACCTTTACAAAGAGAAACTCCGGTCCTAAATATCCTTTTATATATTTGCTTTTAGGTAGGTAATATTATCTACATATTTTTTTGCTTTGAAAATAATCCAAATGCACTTCAAAAGCAAAAATACAACTGAAGAAATTTCTTTGAACAAGCTAGTTGCCACTCTTTAAATGTTCACCTGTGTTATGTGGACTTTCGTTCAGCCATTGATGCGATACAGCAAAATATCCTGTGGTTCAAGTTGCAAAGCAGGGGGATTTCTCCTCTCCTTTTAAGAGCCATTCGGTTGATGTACACAGATACATGGACAAGTGTAAGTCTGGGAAAAGGTCCAGTGGTTTCAAAAAAGATACTGACAAGTAATGGCCTAAAGCAGGGATGTGTATTGGCCCTGTTTCTTTTTAATTTGTATCTTGCAGAGATGACAACAGCTCTAAATAGCATAAATTCTCATTCCTCCATGGTGGCTGGATTTAGAGCTTCACATATGACGTACGCAGACGATGTCATCTTGATTAGTTATTCCAAGGTTGGCCTACAACGCCTGATTAACTTAACCACCCAGTACGCTGTAAAACATGGGCTGAGTCAATCTTAATAAAACAAAAACAAAGCTACTGATAAGGAGAAGATCCCCACCACCCACATTCTACCTAGAAGGGTCAGCTGTGGAATCTGTGGCGGAATACAAATATTTGGAGGTGATTTACGATTCAAGAGGTGCTTTTGTGAAACAGCACTGCAATACAGGGAGAAACAACACACTAAATGCCGCTTTTAACAGCTTACGGTTTTGTTTAAAAGGCCTGTCTCTCTAGCCACTACTGCAAGTCATGGCTTCTAAACATGTTCCTTCTCTCACATATGGAGTCGAGGCCTTGAGAGGAAGAGCGGATAAAACACCTGATAATGCTATAGCAGGGTCATACTGATGCCTGTTTAATCTTCCTCTCCAGGCCTCTCCTGCTCAAATTTGCCTCGAGTTCAGCCTCAGGAGTCAGAGAATAAGCAGCTTGGATTCTTATTTGAAATGTTGTTATAAGCTAAAAAACGACCCAAGACCTAACTTAAGTTCTATTGTGTGGAAAGCCATAAGTGATCCAAGAAACATTCAGGCATATGATTGCCTAAACCTAGCCTTAACCACCTTCAAAGCAGAGAATCTTTGAGCTTTAACCCTTTCACAACCAACTTTTAACAGTTATAAATTAATCTGGGGAAAAAGATCTCGTCCCTTATGGGAAGATGCAGCAGGACCCTATGGGAATCTGTGCTTAGTTTTGTGGACAGTGTCCTCAGGGTTAGAGATGCAAGGCTTGTAAGAATGTTAAATCAAGGTCTCTTCGTCTGTAATCATTTCATCATACTGCAGTGAACATTTCAAACCTGACAGCTAATGGATATTGTCATAGCATTTGCACAAGAAGAATGTCTTAAGTACGATTGATGGGCCTTAGATGTGATGCACACCAAAAGGTCATGACACTCCCTATCTCTGTATCTCATGTATTTGGTACATGTTTAAGTGTGAGTCTGAAACCGTAAAGGCAGTGAGCCTGGCGGATAAGATGTTTCATGAATTCCATTTCAAGGGCTGCATTACACAAAGTGCTCCAGGGAAGCAGCAGGCATGTGCGCCCAATTTCTGTGCCCCGTGGAAATTTGATAATGCAGACAGGACTGCAGACAGTCTCTTCTGTAATATGCACATTTAGCAATGGCCATTCCCAATGGGGGATTTGCAGTGCAAATGAGTGAATCCTTTCCTTTTGCTCCTTCTTAATATTACAGATGTGGACCCAGAGAGACCATCAAGGAGACTTGAAACGAATAGATGGCGCATAGTCAGTTCCTCGAATTCTCCTGAGAGCGCCTTTTCAGAGGGGGAAACCAGGCTCCAGGGATCTGCCAGGCATCCCTCTGCAGGCAGATGCCGTAATTAACTGTACCCACCTGCAGGGGTGGTTGGCAATCCTCCATAAATTTAAGACTTGGTCTCATACTGCAGTGAAAAACAGATTAGTGGCTTCAAACAACTGGTATCCCTTTCACTAATTTTCTATCCTCAGTGGAGACGTGAGTTTACGCCTGTGCTGAGGACAGCGCTTTGTTTCAAAGTGCACTGTCCCAGCCTGCACCCAGCGTACCCAGTTAAAGATATGCCTTGGTGCAGAGAGGGCATAGCGTGCCCTATGTTTTTTTTACAGCCCCTGGTCTTTTTATGATGAGAAGGCCATGAAATATTTCAATATACTTGGACCTGTATTGAAGCCACCGAGACTGACATTACATTAATGATATAACAATATGGCTACATTTGGGAGTAGCCAACAATATTTTACAAATAGGTTTCATTTAAAACTTAGGAGATGAACCATTATTGCTTTGTTATTACCTGTTGGATCTGTATATTTGTGGTTGTGTTGATTTATAAGTCAGGTTTTTGTTGTTTAATGCGTTCTAAGTTTGCTGGGTGTGGTATGAGGTTTACACAGTTGGTTCTTTCCATTGAGGGTTCAAAAGGATATAATCCAACTCAACTTTGTGTTTAAAAATATTATCACATTATGCTACAGTTTTACAGATCCTTTGTTTTCCATGTGTTTGTAAGTTGCATTATGTTTTAATGTAAATAGTTATTTGTACTGGACATCATTTACTTGTACTTGATATCATCTTATTAATTGTGACGGAAGTGGGGGCTGCATGTAAATAGAACACCTAGTTCCTCACTATGGGCTCATTTCACAACACTATCTGGCACCTTACTTGAAGTTCTGTGATTACAAAAGGGTAGCTGTGAGTGTAAAATTCCATTCCTTATTCTGAATTACTAATGGTGGGATTTAACTCTCTCAAATGTGATCTGCTTATAGAGAAATTCTGCCATCTTGGTGACATTTTTCTCTTCGCATATATGTTCGTATTAATGGGTTTGCGCTGGATCCCCTAGCTCCCCTAAATAAATGTTTATGAACATTCACAACATTACAGGTTTAGGGGTCCTCTCTGCATATAGTATACCAAATGTAGGCCACTCAAAATGTACTCTTGTCATGGGTTGGGCCAAAATTGATGATAGGTAGGTGAGGAGTTTCAAAATGGGGATAGTGTCTACAAGACCACTTGCATATATTGTCAGTTCGAGGCATATGGGCTGCAGATTGTACACTGTGCATAGATCGCCATCTGGTGTTGGGCCCGGATGTTTGCAGTTTGTTTTTGTTCTTTGGACAGTCTTTGGAAGTCACGAGTTTGGTGACTCCTCCTTCGGTCCGTACTGCACATGGGCTTCGGCTCCATCCTCAGATTGTTTTTTTCCGCCATCGGGCTCGGATGTGATACTTCGTGCTCCGGCTTCGAACTTCTACGGTTCCAGCCTCGACGGAAAATCCTCGTTCATCGAGTTTCTTCATCTATCTTCATCTCTCGAAGAGGCACTTTTCTCGATTCCACACATCGGCGCCGGTCTTCGGGCCCTCCTCGACTCCGGTCCCGGCCGATGGAAAGGACTCCGTTCAAAAAGTGCCCAAAATGTGGGTCTAAATTTCCCCACACCGACCTCCACCAGGTGTGTAACCTTTGCCTCTCTCCAGAACACGAGGCTAGAGACTGCCCCGCCTGTAAGTCTTTTCGATCAAAAAAGACCATCCGGGATCGAAGAGCTCGACGCGCCATAGCGCACTCATCGACCGCGGCTCCACCGGACATCTCCGGAGACGACACCGGAGCTTCGGGGCAACACCACACCGAGCAGGAGGAAGACATCGTCAGCGCTTCCGAGGCCGACGACTCCGACCTGGAGGACATCACACCGGCGCAGAGGGTCGTGAGTACTCTACCCCCTCCCACCCCCGCGCCCAAACCCAAAGAGACTCAGGTTACACCTTCGCCTTCGGGCCTGGGGAAAACCAAACACGCAGCTTCTATCACCCCACCTTCGGGCCCGGTGTCGAAGCCTCACAAGTCTCACGGCAGCTCGTGCTCGAGCCAGCCGACTCCTGGTGCCGATAAACACCGTTCGGCACCGAAGAAAGTGACGCCCAGCTCGACTCCGAAGCCACCGGTGCCGAAGCCTGGACTCTCGGTGCCGACAAAACACAAACATAAATCCCTCGGCACCGACGCTCCGGCGCCGAAACCTACCTCGACGCCGAAAAAACAGGAGGTTCCAAAAAAGCATGGCACAGAGAAACCACCCAAATCCTCGGCTCCGAAAACATCGGCGCCAGCTGATGACTCGGCGCCAACGGACCTTTTTACACCCGATCCTTATCAAAAGACCTTATCAAAGGATCCAAAGACTGGGCTCTTGATTCTGACTGTCAAGAAAAGACGTCTTGAGACACCAGCTACTCGTCCACCGCCCAAGCGGAAGGACTTTGCCACATCTCCTCTCAGAGTGCCCTCCCCACCACCTCCTACACCTCCTCCTCCTCCTCCTCCTCCTCCTCCTCCTCCTCCTCCTCTTCCACCTCCTCTCCCTCCCAGGTCTCCGCCACCCTTGCCTCACCATTCCCCGACCCCGTCCCCAGAACCGGATTACGGGGATCCAGATTATGATCCAGCGGACGCCCCAATGGACCCCACACCACCGGGGACCCCAGACCCATGGGAAGACTACCACAACCCTGACATACCAGATGTGCCTCAAGATGACCTCTACCCATCCAGGCCATCTCCCCCAGAGGACTCACTAGGTTTTCACCACTTAGTGCAGAGAGCAGCACACTACCATGGGGTGGAACTACATAGCGAACCAGTGGAAGACGACTTCTTACTGGATACATTTGATATCCAGGATAAGTCCACAGCCATCTTGCCTATGCTTAAGGGTGTCACCAAACATGCTGCTGAGGTGTTCAAAGACCCTGTCAGGGCCAGGGTCTTAAACCCTAGAATTGAAAAGAAGTACAAAGCGGCACCCACAGACCCTACTTACATTAAGGGCCCTGCTCCCTTAGATTCCCTAGTTGTGTCCACGGCTAGAAAGTGGTCTAACTCACAGTCCTCAGGTGAGGCCCCACCGCCAGATAAGGAATCAAAGCTCCTAGATGCGTCTGGTAATCGCACTGCCTCGCAAGCCGCGAACATCTGGCGCATTGCAAATACACAAGCGCTGCTCGCGCGTTATGACAGAGCACACTACGATGAGCTTGAGGCTCTTATGCAGCACCTCCCTGAGAAACACAAACGTAAAGCTCACGACCTAATACAGGAGGGAAAGCTTATTACAAACACCTCCATTGATGCAGCGGACACTGCTTCTAGAGCCATAAACACTGTCTCGAGCTAACATCCACCCCACCCAATATCCCACCAAGGCACCGTCCAATGTCACAGGAACATTCCACATTGCTCAAACAAGAGGTAATCTCCCTCCTCCAAAAACACGCTATAGAGCAAGTCCCCTTCAATCAACAAAATTTAGGGGTCTACTCTCTGTATTTTCTAATCCCGAAAAAAGACGGGACCCTGAGGCCCATTCTGGACCTCCGGCCTCTCAATGCATACATACATTTGGACCATTTCCACATGGTCACCCTGCAACAAGTCCTCCCACTACTTTGTCAGGGAGACTTTCTCACTACCTTGGATCTAAAAGACGCATACTTCCATATTCCAATACACCCTTCTCACAGGAAGTACCTCAGGTTTGTGGTGGACGGTCAGCATTACCAATTCACGGTTCTCCCCTTCGGGGTCACCACCGCACCACGGGTGTTTACCAAATGCCTAGCCGTAGTTGCAGCACACCTCAGACGTCAACATATTCACGTCTTCCCTTACTTAGACGACTGGCTGATAAAAGCCGCGTCCTACCACCAATGTGTGCAACAAACAAACAGCACCATCCAACTGCTCCACCAGCTAGGCTTCACGGTGAACTACCAAAAGTCCCACCTCGTACCATCTCACACAAAGCAATATCTCGGGGCCACTATAGACACCTCCAGAGGTATAGCCTACCCCAACTCAGCCAGAATCGCAAGCATACAAGCCTTGCGCCAAACGTTCATTCCTCAGCACTCTCTCCCAGCCAGAGTGTTCATGAAGCTAATAGGGATGATGGCATCTTGCATTTTCATAGTGCCCCATGCAAGACTCCACATGCGTCCACTTCAAGAGTGCCTAGCACGACAGTGGAACCAGGCCCAGGGGCAGCTGACGGATCTGGTGTTGGTGGACGGCCGCACTCATCACTCTCTGCAGTGGTGGAACACCACAAACCTTTCCAAAGGGCGGCCATTCCTGGACCCGGTTCCCCAGGTGATATTAACAGCAGACGCATCGCTCTCCGGCTGGGGAGCGCACCACTTACACCTCACAATGCAAGGTCTATGGACGCCACAGCAAAAATTGCTCCACATCAACCATCTGGAGCTCTTGGCGATCTTTCTAGCCCTAAAATCCTTTCAAAAACAGATTTCAGCCAAAGCAGTCCTCATTCGCACAGACAATATGACTGCAATGTATTATATTCAAAAACAGGGGGGGGGGGACACTCTCCCCAGCTCTCCCGCTTAGCCCAGAGCATATGGAGATGGGCAATTCCACAAAACATCTATCTCCTGGCACAGCACGTTCCAGGCATACAAAACACCATGGCAGATCTGCTCAGCAGACAAACGCAACAAATACACGAATGGGAACTGCATCCACAAGTTCTTCGCCCATTCTTCCACAAGTGGGGGCATCCTCAAATAGACCTCTTCGCCACCCACGAAAACAAAAAATGCCCAAGCTTCGCCGCCAGATACCCACACCCATTGTCCAAAGGCCATGCGATATGGATGAACTGGTCAGGCAGATTTGCATACGCCTTTCCACCTCTCCCACTAATTCCATTAGTGGTCAGGAAACTGCAACAGCACTCCCTCACGCTCATTCTTGTAGCCCCTACATGGGCCAGGCAACCGTGGTACACCACACTACTACAACTCTCAGTGGTACCACACCAAAAACTGCACCTATCCCCATGCCTCCTAACTCAGAACCATGGACAAATCAGACACCCGGACCCAGCGCAGCTCAACCTTGCGATCTGGCTCCTGAAATCTTAGAATTTGGATACCTTAACCTTCCCCCTGACTGCATGAATATCATCAAGGAAGCCAGACGTCCTACCACTCGAGCATGCTATGCCGCAAAGTGGAAGAGATTTGTCATTTACTGCCGTAACAATACAATCAACCCTTTAGATGCATCCATACAACACATTATATGCTATCTACTCCATCTTCAAAGGTGTAACCTGGCATATTCTTCCATACGCCTACACCTAGCAGCGATCGCTGCCTACCTGCAAAACAGACAACATCTGTCACTATTCCGGGTGCCCGCTATTAAAGCCTTTATGGAAGGCCTTAAACGCATAATTCCACCCAGAGCACCGCCTTCACCTGTATGGAATTTAAATGTAGTTCTCACAAGGCTCATGGGTCCGCCCTTCGAACCACTGCACAAATGCGAGCTACAGTTCCTCACCTGGAAAACAGCTTTTCTAGTAGCTGTCACTTCCCTTAGAAGGGTTAGCGAAATACAAGCGTTCACTATACAGGAACCCTTCTTACAAATACATCACAGCAAAGTGATTCTTCGTACCAACCCAAAATTTCTGCCCAAGGTCATTTCCCCCTTCCATCTCAATCAATCGGTGGAATTACCTGTTTTTTTCTCGCAACCTCAATCTGTTGCGGAAAGGGCTCTACATACACTTGATGTTAAGAGGGCTTTACTGTACTACATACAAATAACGCAACCTTTCAGAAAGACTAAACAATTGTTTGTCTCCTTCTCTCCACCA
Organism: Triturus cristatus; assembly: GCF_964204655.1. Classification (NCBI taxonomy): domain Eukaryota; kingdom Metazoa; phylum Chordata; class Amphibia; order Caudata; family Salamandridae; genus Triturus; species Triturus cristatus. The sequence continues at coordinate 773,191,687 of NC_140591.1, read as the reverse complement.
CATAAAGGCAACCCCATCTCTAAATCAGGGATAGCTAGGTGGATTGTAAAGTGTATTCAAATTTGCTATCACAAGGCAAAAAGAACATTATCTGTTCCACCTAAAGCCCACTCTACAAGAAAGTTAGGGGCTTCTATGGCTTTTCTAGGGAACATACCCTGAGATGACATCTGCAAAGCAGCCACATGGTCAACACCGCACACCTTCACAAAACATTACTGTGTATACGTGCACTCCAAGCAACAAGCTAGTGTGGGCCAGGCTGTCCTGAAGACATTATTTTAAACCGATGCAACGGATACCGGTGGTCGCCGCTAAGGTTGGTAGATACCACACACATGGGTTTCTCACTGTTATTACTACGCTCCATCATTTCCCTGCTGGCGAAAAACAATCTGAGGATGGAGCCGAAGCCCATGCGCAGTACGGACCGAAGGAGGAGTCACCAAACTCGTGACTTCCAAAGACTGTCCAAAGAACAAAAACAAACTGCAAACATCCGGGCCCAACACCAGATGGCGATCTATGCACAGTGTACAACTCTGCAGCTCTACATGCCAAGAACAGATGCATACTGGTAAGTAGCATATTCCTTTTCTAGCATGTGTCAAGGTACACCCAGTGTTGGCCGGCATGGCTTGCAGGTGGCGGGGTGGGCGTGGGCGAGAGGGGGTCGTTCGTGGGGTTGGGGGGCTGAATATAAAACAAATTACAAAAAAAGAAACTTGCCTTGCCGCTGGGTCCCGCGTTTCTGCTCCTGCTCTCCTCTTGGAACTTGAGGAACAGGAAGCACAGCAGCCCCCATTGACCAATCACAATGCTGCAATGCAGCGTTGTGATTGGTTTTGAGCGTCCTGGTCTGACGCTCAACCACGCAATGGGGGCCTGGGCATGTTCTCCACGCAGGCTGTAATGCAGCCTGCATGGAGACAGGAAAAGTGTGCATGACTGGTTTGGGTGGCCCGAGAAGGCCAACGAAACAGTCACTGCGCACTTAGGAGTGGGCAAACCACTCCTCCCCTGCCCTCCTCCGAGAGCAGATCAGCCCAGCCTGCCCTCACGCAAAGCAGTACGAAGCATAAAATGATAATAACGCAAAGTTATTATCATTTTATGTTTCTACCACACACTGCTTAAAAGCCGTAGGGCGACGCTCCTCCGCCATAGTGGAGGAGCCGCCACTGGGTACACCTTTTACATATACATCTGTGAAAATTGTTACATATACGTTTAATTCTGAATATCTGTTAATTTTGCACATTGCCATGACTACTGCAAGGATTCTTTGTAAATTCCAATGTATAAGTCCACATGAGTATATTCTGAAGGTAAGCTTGGCACTGTAGTAGTCTCCATTGAGGTCATGAACTCTTGAATAGTGACACCCTTGTGTGTCATTCCTTTCATTATGTATAACCACATATTTATGTAGAAAAAACTATTTTAAATGCTTGTAAAATACTGCAGCATAAGGCTAGATTTAAATTGTGTTCGTTTTTCGTTTTAAAATGTCCAAATGTATATAAGCAAAATGTCATTGTAATCTTTAACTTGGCTTTCTAAATGTAAAATCAAACACATGCAAGTAAATAGAGGTAAAAGCAGGAGGGTAAGCAGCAGCTGTGGGAAGCTGAAAGTTGACACTGCCCTGTGAACGAGAGAACAGCTTCCATAGCCCATAATTCTGACATTTCCAAAGGAAAGATAGTAGTAACAATTTTACTTTTGTAGAGATTACCACATTTTAAAAATAATTGTCTCTATTTTCAATTTAAGAGAAGAAGAATGTAAGGAAGCATTTAATCTTTTCAATGGACGATGGTATGCAGCTCGACAGCTTCAGTGTGAGTTTTGTCCTGTGACCAGGTGGAAAACTGCAATATGTGGTAAGTGGCTAATATGTACATAAACTCTTATGAACTAGTTCTCCTTCGTAAAATAATATGGTTGTGAATCACTGAAATTGTGTTTATTCCTATGTCTGTTTCACTATCCTCCAGACACTAATGGACGTGCAATTGACAGGTTTGAGAAAAATGTAGCTTTTTTGCAGAATAAAGAAACAGTTATACTGAAGGTCATGGTGATGTAGAGCTCTGCCCCGCCTGCCCCATCATATAGGCTTCCTTCTATATCCCAGCCCTCGCTACTCATCTGGAGAAGACTGGACGTATATTTGCCCAGCATGTGTGTGTTTCAGCCCTATTTATCTTTGGTCCAGCATCACTGTGTACTTTTTTGCTTTTTTCTTTTTCAATTTGATTGCTGTTCCCTGATGTAAAAAAAAAAAGTGATTTATTAATTGTGGTGGATGGTAGGCCACCCCAGGAAATAAAGTCACTACCCTCTTAGGTCCAGGCAAAGTTTCAATAATTTAAACAGGAGCTCAACCCCTGGTAGGTATGGAGCAAAGCAGACATGAAATTAGATGACATTTTTACAGCACTTAAAAGCACCAAAACAGTTAAAAATGAGAAACCACAAACAATAAAATCCCACCCTAATAAATATAAACTGTGATATAATTGTTAATTACACCAAAACAACAGAATTTATTAAGTGGAACCGGAGACATGAATGTTCAAACATTTAATATAAAAAGCACCAAGAAAAAGTAAAAAGCCAGTTGAAAGTACTGTTCGTGTGTGACTGGGACCAATTTCAGGCTCATCGCGATCGAATGCTGGTCAGCTACGCAAAGCGGGTTCGTCCTGGTCTCTGATTTTACATTCAAACTTAGTCTTTGAAATGAATGTCAAAATCCTCCACTGGGGTAACGTTGCAGTCTTTTTCTGAGGACGTCCTCTCAAAGCTAGGTAGCCATTGGACGAGATCCCATTGAATCTGTTAGTTTGGCAGGAAAAGCTCCAAGAGCAAAAAGTTCACATTTCACACCCAGTAAAGTACTCTCGTTGGTCAGATACTTTGGCGCCTTCATCTGGTCAAGATTTAGTTCTTCAGTCTTAGTCTCTTTTTTTGGAGCTTAGAATGCTCCAGCAGGGCAAGGCTGTAGGCTGTCTCCTTAAAGGTTGCACCGAAGTTGGATCGACTTACCACAAGGGTTCTCTAAAACGGTTTTCGAGCGGCAACAAGTTCACAGTGGGACCAGCTTGATTTTCTTTTTTTTTTTTTTTTTTTTTTTTTTTTTGGAAAAAGTTTTTATTGAACAATAATTCGGTTACAAGTATGGGCCTACAACCACCCGGGCCGGCCGCTAGGTACATAAGGAAATATACACATATCAAGGCTGCAATCCGTTCCCAGGGCACTGCCCCGCAGTGGCTCAAGATAGTCCTCAAAGAACAGCAAGCGTCAGTCCAACAATAACAGAAACAAAAAAGAAAAACAATAAAAACAAAAGGCGAGTTACGAGGGATATCAGTGCGGTTCAGGCTCCCCCCGGGAAACTCCAGTCAGAACATTTGAGCAATCCGCTAAAGAGAGGAGTACCGGGAGGCCGGGAACGGAGGGGGGGGGGGAAGGGGGTCAAGGGAGATGAACGTCCATATGTGGTTGTTACAAAAAGAGCTAGGGGCCGTCAAGGGTCAGGGGGACATGGCGATATCAGTGTCTACCAGGGGGGGCGTACAGATGCCTCCGCGATACGCATTCCATTGACCCCAAATTCTACCCCATGCCCCCGGCTTGCCACGGGCCACATACACTGTCTTCTCCCGAAACATACACCAGTCCATATTCTCCTTCCATACTGACACGGTGGGCGGCCGTTGAGCGCCCCAAAGTTGCGCTATATCCCTCTTGGCAATCATGTTCCCTAGGGCCGCCCATCGAGTCTGAGCCGCGTTGTAGTCATTGGGCTCCCACACATTCAGGACACAGCGACGCACCTCCGGCAGCAGCACAACCCCGGTGACCTGTCCCATAACCGTGTGGACCCGGCGCCAGTAGTCCGCCACCTCGCGACACTCCCAAAGGATATGAAGAAAGGTGGCGCTGAGCCCGCAGCCTCGTTTACAGAGTCCGTCGTCGGAGAATCCCATCGCGACCAAGCGCGGACCCGTGACATACACCCGGTGGAGAATCTTGAGCTGTACCAACCGGAGACGAGCCGGAATGGCAACCTCCTTGGGGGACGACAGTGCAGACTGCCAGTCTTCGTCGTCCAATTCAACCCCATCCCCAGTCCAAGCCCCCCGAAGGCGCACCAGGAGATCTGCCCGGTGATTAATCAATTTTTTATAAATTAAAGAAATAGTACTATCAGGGACATGTCCGTCAAGTACGCGGTCCTCGAGGGGCGAGGAAACAGGGATCTTGGTCCCCTCCCCGAAGACCGAGAGCAGGGCGTGTCGAACCTGGGCGTAGCGGAAGAACTCCCTGTCGGTCAGCTCGTATTCGGCCTGGAGCACCGCGAAAGTCTTGACCGCGCCCTTGTGCCACAGGTCTCCCACTTTGCTGATACCAATCGTGTCCCACTGGTCAAACCCCTTGGTGGTCCACAAGCTGCCCAGGCGGTCGGAGGCAAACAAGGGAGTAGCACATGTCATTCGCTCACTCCAGCCCGTGGCCGCAGTGGCAGCCCTCCAGGTCCGCACAGCAATCTTAGTAGGACCCGTAAGGGTCCGGTCAGCCAGGCGGGAATAAAGTGCCCTGTTGTAGTTCCCGCCGGGAAGCAGGAACTTGTCCATCTCATACGCCGGATTCAAGCCGGGCGCATACGTGGCGTGGTTAATGGCAGATAGCTGCGAGGCCCAATAGTACCTGCGAATGTCAGGAAGCGCGATGCCCCCGTCATACCAGGGGAGAGTGAGCTTGGCAAGAGCAATACGCGCCCGGCCGTTCCACACCAGTCTCCTCTGCAGGCTCTCCACCTCCCGAAAGTAGGCCACTGGGATAACGTCAAAGGAGTTCTGGAGTGCATAGAGGAACCTGGGAAGGGACATCATTTTAAACAGCGCGGCCCGACCCAGCGGGGACAGGGGCAGCCTGCACCACCGGGCCGTGTCCTCCCGCAGCCGCCGAAGTGGACGCAGAAGATTCTGCTCGTAGCGAGCCACCGGGTCCAGCGAAACGTATATCCCCAGGTACTTAAAGCCGCTCAGAGATATTTGAATCGGGAGCCGAGGCGGCAGGAGAGGAGGACCACCAGCGATGGGATAAACGCAGGATTTAGACCAATTGATCGTGAGACCCGAATTGTTCCCAAAGGAGGTCAGAACGTCGAAGAGGACGTTGAGTGACTGCCGCGGTGAGGTGAGGTACAGGAGAATGTCGTCCGCATACAGCGAGACCCGATCTTCAAAGCCCGGGCCCCACCGGATCCCTCTAAGCGAGGGCTCCCAACGGAGCCAGGCAGCGAGTGGCTCCAGGGCGAGAGCAAAAAGCAACGGGGACAACGGGCACCCCTGCCTCGTGCCCCTGCCAAGGGCAAAGGGCCGAGAGACCCGCCCATTCACCACCACTTGAGCCATGGGTCCCGTGTAAAGGAGCCTCACCCAGCCAATAAATCCCTCTCCAAAGCCGAATTTTTCCAAGACGGCCCAGAGGAATGGCCACTCAATAGTGTCAAATGCCATTGTGGCATCCAAAGAAACCAGCACGGCCGGTTCGGGGAGGAACTCCGCCCTGGCGAGGACCCCGTGCAGACGCCGCAAGTTAAGAGCGGTGTTGCGGTGCGGGATAAAGCCGCATTGGTCCGGATGAATAAGGTCGCACACTACACTCAACAATCGATTGGCCAGGACTTTCGCCAGGATTTTAGGCTCCGCATTGAGCAGTGAAATAGGCCGGTAAGAGGTACAGCGGTCACGAGGCTTGCCCTCCTTGGGAATAACGACTATAGTGGCCAAGCGCTGGTCGGCAGGAAGGGAACCCGCCGCAAGAGAGTCGCGGAACATGCGGCCGAGGAAGGGCGCAAGCTTATCAGGACGCAATTTGTATAGTTCAATGGGCAGCCCGTTAGGACCCATAGCCTTGCCCGAGCGAAGGGAACGAATCGCGGTCGCTATTTCATCCGACGATAAGGGGGCGTCCAACCGCTCCCGGTCCTCAACGGACAGGCCGGGCAGAGCAATATCTCTCAGTAGGAGGCGAGAGTCATCCTCGTCCCTGTCAGTCACCGGGGAGTACACCGCCCGGAGGTGATCAGCGAAGCATTCCACAATCTCATCCGGCTCAGTCACACACACACCATCCGCAGCACACAACTCGGGGACCACACGATTCACTCTCTCTTTTTTGTCCAGCCACGCAATCAACTTACCCGCCTTGTCCCCCGCGTCATACAGTCGGCCCTGCCGCTCCCTATACATAGTTTTGGCCGCGTCAGTGACCAGGGACCTATATTCGAACTGTTTCAGGCTAAGGGCATGTAGTCCGTCCGGAGTAACATTCGCCTCCAGGGCCGACTCCAGCCCCGAGATGTCAGTCTCCAGCTTCACCACCGCCTCGCTCCTAACCTTCTTGGCCACCACTATCTGGGCGAGGGCGTGTCCGCGTAGCACAGTTCTAAAGGCTTCCCAAAGGGACAACGCAGACGACACCGACCCCTCGTTTTCACTGAAGTATTGGTCCATGGCCTTAACCAGGCTGTCACGAGTCACAGGGTCCCGCAGGTACCAGGGGTTAATGGGAGCTATCCGACCTGCGGACCGCGACCCGGTGTCAAAGAGAAGCCACAGCGGAGAATGGTCGGAGATACCACGCGCCAGGTGTCTGACCTCTCGAATCCGACCAGTCTGCGCCGCAGGCATAAGAAAGTAGTCTAACCTGGAGAGACTCCCATGCGCCCCCGAATGAAAGGTGAACTGACACTGGGTCGGATGCAATAGTCTCCAACTATCCACCAAGCCGAAGGTCTCCAACATCCCACCCAGCCATGACTGGGCAGCGGGGAGGGTCCTTGGTGGGTGACGATCCAGTTCACCCGAAACCACAGAATTAAAGTCCCCGCCCATGAGCAGGAGGCCGTCCGGAAGGTCAAGCAGCATTCGACCCAAGTCAGTGAAGGTGGAGTTCTGGAGGCCCGGGGGGACGTAGACTGAAACCAGGGTAAGGGGCTGCCCCTCCCACCTCCCAGTCAAACACACATAGCGCCCCCTGTCATCCGAGACTATCCTCGTGATCTCCACCGGAAGGGAGGTTCGCAGGAGAATGCCCACCCCCCTGGAGCCAGTTGTGAAACCCGAATGGGCTACGAGGCGGTATCCCCCCCTGTTCATCGCATGGCAGACATTGCCGACCAAATGCGTCTCCTGGAGAAACACCACATCAGGAGTCAAACGACGCAAATATTGCAGTACAACACCCCGCTTAATTCGGTCCCCCAACCCATTGACGTTCCATGACATAAGCCTCAACCCGTCTCCCCCCATCCCATCCAATAGCTCAAGAGGCCCCCAGCCCGCAGCACCGCTCCCAAATATGGATAAGAATCAATACCTCGCCTTGTAAACAAAAAACACACAACTAAACAACCCCTCTTCCCCCCCAACCCCACCCCAAGTCCAACGCCCCCCACCCTGCACCCCTGCGGGCCAAAGACCCCCCCCAACTTGCAGTGTGCCTGTCGCCCCATTAACCCCATTCTACAAAAAGACCCCGGAGGAGGAAAGGGACCCGTACCCGCCCGCACCCCTCACGGGTCCTGGTTAAGCACAGTATGCAAAAGAAGTAAGACCCAACTGTACAGTGCCAAGCCGCAAAAAGTAAGGACCAAAGGTCAGTCTAAGGGGACCCGTCACCTGCGGTGCCCCCAGAGGGCCCGGGCCGGCCACCCCCGTCCGGCAGCGAGTCCAGCCAGTCACTTGCGGCCACAGGAGAGTCAAAAAAGGCAGTCCGCTCTCCATGCTCCACTCGAAGTTTCGCCGGGTAGATCATTGAGTACTTCAGGCCTAGCTCGCGGAGACGGCGCTTCACCCCTTGGAATCCCATCCGCTGTTTCTGGACAAGTTGCGTGAAGTCCGGATAAAAATTGATGGTCGAGTTCTCGTAGCGGACCGGGCCACGGGTCCGTGAAGCCTGCAGAATAGCATCGCGGTCCCTGTAGTGGAACAGTTTAGCCACGATAGGCCTCGGGGGGGCCCCCGGCCGCGGCCGGCCGCCCGGAACTCGATGGGCCCGCTCCACAGCGAAGAATTTGCTTAGGCCAACCGGGGACAGCTGTTGCAGGATAAGTTCCTCGACCACGAGGTCCACCGGGCGGCTGTCGGAGGACTCCGGTACCCCAATGATGCGGATATTGTTGCGTCGGGCCCGTCCCTCGAAGTCCTCAAGCCGCCGGGCCATATGGTCGTTGACCACTCTAATGTCCCCAAGCGCGGCCCGCAGATCCGACACCTCCGCACCCAGGGTGGAGGTCCGTGCATCAAGGGCCTGGACCTTCTCGTTGGTTTTAGAGAGGTCGGCCCGAATCAGGGTGACATCGATCGCGACAGTGTCGATCTTACGGGCCAGGGCCTCATATTGCGTCGCGATAGTTTCCCTGATGCCCTCGATGGCGCCCATAATGTCCTGCAGGGAAGGTTCCGCAGCGACGGTCGTGCCTCCCCCTGCAGCGTCCGGGGAGAGGCCAGCAGCGCCAGGGGACCTCCTGCCCTGGGTATAGCGGTCCATGTTGTTGCTCTGGACCGCTCCCCCGCGCAGTGAAGCCTTGGTCTTGCGCCCCTCCGGACCCCCTTTGCCCGCCATGTGAGCGCAGTCACTCAATGGGACCTCCGATCAAGGGGTGCGCGGGTGCCAGCAAAAGGACCACAAACCGTCGGTGTAGGGGCCGGAGGCGTCAGACCCGCCAGTAGCAGAGGAAAGCAAACCTCGGGCAGAGGCCCGGAGGCACCCCGCCACCTTGAGCACGCACGCCAGCTGATCTCCTGAAGGCCAAAACCGAAACCGAAAGTGCTGAATCGGTAACTGGCACCGCGCTGAGGCCGCTGTTGTTCAATTGCAGCCCGGCCCCACGGGTCACCTTCACCCCGGCCACCTCCGTCGGGTGGGTCCCAAAAGTTCCGGCGACGATAACTCAGGATTCCCAGGTCCGATTAGAGTTTTGAAAAGAGATATATGATCAGCTGGTCTTCATCTCCCAGATTCCATACACCAAATCAGGATAGTCTCAGGATATATTCCGAGGAGCAGAAAGGGTCCGGGGAGCCCTGTGCTCACGCGACCATCTTGGATGCGCGCTAGGCTCCTCCTCCCAGCTTGATTTTCTTGCCCAACGAGGTCCTGCCTTCGGCGAATTGAGTTGGGAGACTGATACCATTCCTCTGGAGGTCTAGAAGTCCAGACTCTTCAGAGATTTCAGGCACCACTAAGACCCCCAGGACCTCAGGAGCAGCACTTTGGGGCCAAGACTCACTTCAGTAGCGGCCACCCACATGGGCTAGTGCTCGCGCAGTTGCAGCTGGTCACTGACCAGGGAAAATGTCTCTTTCAGCTTTTTATGACACAGTAGCCACGCAGGATGTCAGCCGGATGATCCTTGGAGTACACTTCTTTGTCCTGGGTACAACTGATAGCAGGTCCAGCACTCCAGGTTTCCTTACGGGTTTCAAACAGCCAGTGCAGTCCTTCTTCTGTTCTTTCCCAGGTCCAGAAAGTGTTCTAATGAGCTGTGTGAGATGACAAGTTTATACATTTCTCTAACCAGTATGTGGGGTAAATCCTGGACACTCCCTAATCAATGGGGAAAAAGTTCCCTGGGGCTACCCTACCCACTTTTGCAGCACATCCTGTTTGTTTTACTGCAAATTGGCTCAGAATGCTCTATTGCAGGGGAAATCGAAGATGGCACAGATCTTCTGGCTTTGAAGGTAGTGAGTGTGCCATGCTGGGGTGTGTTTAGGGAAATGAGCATCCCCCTACCGCTAAGCTACATGAAACTGGTTCTGGGGCCAGCTTCCGCTCTCACTTGTGAGTGGCCAGTTAGCTACCCTGGGCCTAAAGAACAAAATCCTTTCTCAGGTCTCCCTTTATACTACACTTTGAATGGGCAAGCTTTACCTCTGTCCCTTTTAAATTAGTTAAGTTCCTGGAACCCCCCTTCCCCTCCCCCCAGCTGCTCTGAGCTTATATGAATCACCTGCCCCACACCCATCCCATCCTGTCACCAGACCTAATCCATTGAACTGGGAACAGTTTTCACACCTTATTAAGGTCAAGCACCGACAGGACAACTGCTAACAGGTTAAGGCAAATTAGCCAGCAGGAGCTTCAGACAGTGAAAAGCTGGCTTTTAATTTCTAAAAATCATTTTCCCTAAATATTTAGTAAAAAATCTAAATTCAGCATTGAATTAGATTTTCAATAAATATTAAAAATAGTGGTTGAATTGTTTCTCTAGCTTGTCCCCAAGCTAACTGAATTAATATTTTAATCTATACATCAACATAGGACAGCCAGAGTCTTCCAAGGTAAACATAGCTTTTGGGGGGCTTGTCACTACAGGCACATGATAACATTACATTTGTACGTGTCACAGTTTTAAATCCCACAATGTCTACGTAGGGGTGACTTATTAATAAATCGGTTACTTTGACAGGTTGTGCTGAATATTTAAACTGCAGCAGTCATGCTCTAATTATAGGCCTCAAGCCATGTTTTCCTTTACCACACTAGTAGACGGCACAATAAGTGCTGCAGTTCACAGGTGATATTTAACGTTCCATGCCATGCCCATGGGTATATTTCTGAATCATATACTATGGCCTATACGATAAAGATGCCAATTAGAACTTATCCAATTTTATCAGATTTTAGGTGTCAGAGCACATGCACTGGGGCCTGATTAGAAGTGTTCCAGTGCACAGAGTAAAAAAAAAAACAGCAGGATCAGTGCAGAAAAAACTGTATTTATCACGTCTCAAAGGGCACTTTCTCACACCTGCGTACCTAAACTTGCTGCAGGTCAATGGCTTTAACAAAATGTACGGTTTCAGTTGCCATATTTCTTTTGCTTCTCCACACAAATAACAGTAGTAGCTGGAGAATATGAAGACACAAGCCCACCTCCCCCGATATTTGCATTAGGCATACAGTGTTGGCCAGGAAAACTATTTAGCATCCGTGCCCTTTTATCTTTTGCTTCTGGTCTTCACAGTTGTGAGGAAGGAAGCAACAGAATGAAAAACTAAACTTGCACTATTTTTTCACAGCTACTCCAAGCAGATAAAGTTACTTACCTGTAACTACAGTTCTCCGCCTTCAGTATCTGTCATCTATTCACACCCTTAAAGTACTTCCAGTTGTAAGGTTGAGAATCCTCTGTATGAATTGCTTCATAGAAGTGATAGAAGCACTCATTTAATATTCGATTGTGAGCAGCCTTGCCATCTGGTTACTTGGCCCAGTAGAGAGCAAAGAAGGTAACGGGGGTTCAAGTTCAGCTCCCCTCCTAGGCTCACATTGCACAGGTTTTCAGAGTACTTCCAGTGAAAGACAATTTTATCTACTTTTAAAATAGGACTATATGACATTTTATTCAATATAAAGGTTAACCAGGATTGTTTGCTCTCTTTCAACGTACAGTAGCCCTGCATGACTAGTAACTGCATGTGCATCTATTGCTGCAGCGTGTTCTGCTGACCCCATAATATCCCTAAAACCTTCCTATCTGTACCCAAGGAATGAAATATTTGGAAAAGTAAACAGCTCTAAGAAACACATACTTTTCACCGCATTTGTTGCTGTAGATACACAAGCTTTGCACACTCCTGTCATCTGGTTTTGAGCTCGGACATTTGAAAGTCATTTTTCTTCAAAGAAAGGCTTTGAAGTGACAGGATGCACAGTGACTTCACCTTTAGTAGGCCATATGCATGGGCACTGATTCCATGTTAGATTGTTTTTTTCCACTATCTGGTTCGGATGTGTGCTGAGGGGGCTCTGAGGCTCAACATATTCTTCCCATTTCAAAGTGTTCTTTGCGTTTCTTTGTTCCCGCATAGTGAATCATTAAAACCTTAGTTGTCTGCGTTTCTTCTCTTGAGGTTAGTATCCCGAGACAAACGCCACCAATGGAGTCTCAGGATGCGAGGGCCATTGTGGCCTCCCCGGGGCTGCGTTCCCCATGTCAACAACTTCCACTCCGAATGCAGAGCCCAACAGCCTCCAGGGTTTCCTTGCCTTCAAGCTCTGGTTGGCAGTTAACATTGTACTTGGATCTGAAAATACCGTACCAAAGACATCAACCTCTCTTAGCCACCAAGCCCCAAGGCCACCAACCTGACTCGACGTCAAAGGCCCTTCAATGCCGGCACTTAAGCCATTGTCTACTCCAGGGCCATTGCTTGACATCAAGAAAAGTTGAAACAGCTTATCCTCCAAAGGTTACAGAAGCGCCTTTTTATTCAACCCCTTACTGGGAAGATTTCAGTGAAGCCACCCCTGCTAAGACCCACAGAGACTCTGCCTCAAAAGAGAAGGCATTTTATTTCAGGAAGAACCTCCATCGGAGGACCCAGAGGCTTCTGTGCCAAAGAAGCGTATAGACAGAGACACTAGCCCGCCCCCTTATGCTCCATGTCCACCCGTTCTTCCATGACCACATCCTTGTTCACATACACCACCTCCACTGCCTCCTCCACAATCACTAGAGGGATCGCCACATTCCAGTTGTGCCCCACGCAGCCTCGTTGTCCCTGCTGACCCACCTTCTGAGTCAAGGCCCAAAGATGAGCCTTGGGAAGACTGCAGTGATGCCCCCCATGCTCAAGTTCACCCCTGAGATATTAAGCCATTGAAGCCCTGCACGAGCAGCCTGTCTGCTCGAGAAGAGCTCTTCACATGCCAAGTGCTGCAGAGCCACCCCACTACCTTATTGTAAGTAAGTCACTCTTAAGGTTGTCCTCCTTAGCCCAGGAGATAGATTGCATTTTATTAAAGGTGTGGATATATATGTCCCACATATATATCCCTACAATAACCCTGTAAAGCAGGGTGTTACTGTAAGTGGCTGGCGTCCTATAGAGTAACATGGGCTGGCTACCAGGCAAACTCGAGATAGCCAACACCGTTATGGAGTGACTATGTTATGTGGTATCAAACACCATGCTTTTTCACCCCAACACGATTTGTGTGTTGAGGGTGAGCTGGCATGCACAGGGATGACACCCTGGGTGTATGCCCCCCTAGGATACAAAGCTGCCTTGGCGGGCTTCCCAGAGCTGTTTGCCACCAAGACAAGAGTCTCCCCTCCTGGTGGGATGTGCTGGCACTTCCTCAGGATGAAGACTAAGACCTGGACAGGAAGGAGGTCACACCTCCGCCCTCCCAGGATGGCTAGTGTTTACAGTGATCAAGGCGGTGAGCCTTAAAGGCTTCACCGTCCTTGATATGTAATTACCTTGTCCCCCACTCGAGGACAAAGCCCTTTCCGCCCTGTCTAGCCCGAACAGCCGGAAAATTAGGTATTTAGGAGGCGTACACCCCGAAAAGACTAGCCACACCTTTAGGGTGGGCTAGGAGATCTGTAAAGCCAAGGAAGGGTCCGGCTATTTTGAAAGGACCCAAAATAGAGTATTCTGGGTAGCATAATGACGTACACCCACAGGATGTTGTCACTATAGGGGCGGGCAAGTTGCTGGGACCAGTTGCCCATTGGCCACTGTCCCTCACACCCTTAACGCCCCTTAAAGTTGGATTTAAAAGGGGCTCCCCTGGCACCAGTTCTTCAGTACTACCTTGGAATCTGAGAAGATGCGCGAAGAAGACGTAGTCACTGAAAGCAGGACTTTGGATTCTGCTGCATCACAAAGAGAGGACACTTAAGTGCCCTGAAGAGATCATATACTGAACTCGTGTGTCCGTGGTGGAAGCTCATTGCTCCCAGCAAGAGAGACTCCAGTGGATGCCGGAAATCCTAAGCAGACTCCCATGACTTGTGCAACTAGTCGACTGCAAGAATGGTGACCCGCGGGGCATGTCGAGAGTGTGCACGAAGACAAGTGATTTCCTGCAAGCCCGTAGTGGTAGCTAAGCTCACACTAAGTTTAAAGCCGCTTGCCCACTCCTGTTGATTTTTAGCCGCTGAAGTATCCGAAAACTAAATTTGCCACAGCCAAGGCTTGGTGATCCTCAGTCGGGTGATTGACCTCATCATTGACATCTCCAGCGTGAGAGCACCTCACAGTGACAGCGACCGACGTCGTCAACGACCCCACTGCTGTGTCCCTGCATCTTGAAGTTGGTGACATCGAGTGTGCAGCAAAGCATCTTTGGTGCGACCGCTCTGGTGATTGACAGCTGCCAGCTAGCCTCTGCACCCAGTGCCACCGAGCAAGGGAGAAGAAATCCAGCTGTTGCACCCAGGTCCTGGGACCCCAAAGGCCCCTACTTTCCAAGGATAGAGTGTATCTCCCATTATCTGCCATGATATATCTGCATTCACTCAGCCCTTATACACTAAACACTCAGGGCTCTCCCACTGGAGAAGAAATTTACAATTTGCTAAGAGTGAAATGGATCAAAATAAGCACCTCGAGCCTGGCAAACTGGAAAAGTAACTGCTAGCTGGAGAACAGACATTGTTCTGATGCTGACATATTCTCGCAATGTCTGGCAACATTAGCGACCCTGTACCAACTACTCCACAGAAGAACAACCAGTATGCATGAATTCACCAATGTAAAGGAGTGCCACTTCCAACAATGTTATAGCGCGGAGGTGAAAGAGGGCAAAAGAACCTTGAGGAATGCCACTTGCTAATATAAATGAAATGGGAGCGAGGAACTTCGTAACAAATGAGCTATAGCTATAAAACTACATAATTCATATGGCAGTACAAAAAACAACAAGAGTTGCAATGGCTACACGTATACTGCCTCTTGAAACAACGCAATCAGGCTGAATTCTGGCTGTATATTAACTTAAATGGTCACACCCAGGTTAGACACAACTGAGTCCCTGCTGAAGTCTTGATCAAGCACTACCTCCCTGCCATCAGAGCTAGTGGTGCTAATCATTCTGTGACACTGGATAGTGCAGCGCTTAACCGAACGCAAGTTAAAAACATGGGCCGGTACACGACCATCCCTCCAACAAATCTATCATACAGGGACTGTAGCCGTTTGACTAAAATTCTCAAGAATATAAGGAAGGATGGTTTCCTGGGTCCGAATGGGTTGCCTGGCCATTTATTCAAGGAGGACTACGTATTCTGGACCTCTCTTCCGTCTCCTCTTTACCAGCACTGCATTGTAACTCCCACAGTCCCTGACTCTTGGAGAGGATTAGTCCTCCAACCCATACAGAAAAAGGGGGGCAAAACAGACCTGACAAATTACAGAACAATTGTGTTATTGGATATTGAAGCCAAGGCTTTTGCAAGCTATTACTAATTGACTTCGACAACTGGGTCAGAGAAGAGGGCATCTTGCCCTTTTACCAATCGGGCTTCTAGTACGGATAACATAATGGTATTAGCATACTTGGTGGAGCAGGCTATCCAGCCTAAAAATCACCATCTTTTCACATGCTTCAGAAAATATACTGCAGCTTTCAATGGTGTGGATAGGAATATCCTCTGGAACAAATTGTACAGTTGGGGAATCATGAAAAAGCTGCTGGATTCCATAATGACAATCAGTTCCCAAACCTGGGTGCAAATTAATCTTACGCAAAACGCAGCAATTGCCAAAGTTTTACACAGACCAAGGCCTAACACAAGGATGCGTCCTTGCACCCATGCTCCTTAATTTGTCCACCACTGACCTAGTGAAATCCTTAAAATCTGTTTGTGCCTAAAATTGGTCAAGAGCGTTTATTCTTGATGCAGTACGCTGACGGTATGATACTGATGGATCACACGGAGGTGTGAATGCAGAGACCCTGGATGCGCTAAATGCTTACAACATCAACCGCAAACTGGTCGCGAACTGCAAGAACACAAAGTTAGTCATATTTGGGCGCCACCCTAACAAGCACAAGCTGCAGCGGTGATTGGGAAATTTGAAATTAAGGAGTGCTCCCAACTGCAACTCTCTGGGTGCGTGGTTTGCAAGCAACTGTAAGCCTAAGTTGCACATCACCTGCTCAGACGAAAATGTCAAGGCAGTGACTTATGCCTTGTGTAAACTGCACTCTACTTTGCACATACCAACCACTGAAGCTATACAGAAAGCAATGAGAGCAAAACTCCTACCCTTCATTTGATATGGTCAAATAACCTTCCCGGGGGCCTTAGTGGATAGCATGGAGCGGGGGTAATGCCAGGCCTATAAACACATCTTCCAAATCCCTTCATATGTCCATAATTTTCTAGTATGCCTTGAGTTCGGTCTAAACAAACAATCCCTTGTAAACTGGGCAGCCAATGTGGGTACTACTGCAGCGCGTGTGTGTATCAACCCCAAACACAATGAAAGAGATCTTGAAGGGCATTTTTAAAAACGGGTAGAATCCTGGAACAGATTATCTGACTGTAGCTTGCTCCAATCTGAATGTGGTCGAAGAAAACTGGCAAAACTTCTCAAATCACCCAATGGCTTTAAAAACGGCACTGAAAAATCAAGTCCGGCTTTTATCTAAACAGGAAGACTTCGAAACCATCGAAGAGTCCAAGAGTAACATCCTGGTCATACTAAACTCATACAAAGAAAAGCGCTGCCAGCCATACTTAAACAATGCGCTAACAAAGTCAATGCTGAATCAGATCCTCTTAAGACTGATGGCCCTTCCAATCAAAGATTTAAACAGCTGCTGGAAGTCATGTCTGAATATCAGCACATGTAGACTATGGCACTTAAAGGAGGAATCTTTGGACCATCTGATCTGCATATACCCGGTCCTTCAAAACGCATTCTGCGCTTCATTAAAGCCACTATTCCTAAAATACGGAGCCCATTCATGCAGGAAAGCAAAAGAGCTGCTTTTTAACCTGGAAACCCCTGCTGAGCCAGCAAGGTTTGCCAAATATATTAAGCTAACTCAAAGGCTGCTAACCGCCCAGACACTCACAAACCCTGACGGTGCAGGTAACATATTTAAACTCGGAAGGATTCAGAATACTGATATTTTATAAGTGTAAATGGGACTATGTGCTTACAATTGGCACTTAGCACATTAAGCCATGGCGGTGTCTTTGCGCCTTTAAATTAACCCAATTAAGCACGAACAATCATTCATAAGCTAATTCTTTTCAATGAAAAGGACTTAGAATTCATCAACACTATAAGTGAAATCGGGACTACGCTTCCACAACTAGCACTCTGCACTTTAACCCATTGTGTAACCCAGAAGGACTTAGAATTCAGCTACATCACAAGTGGATTCGGGACTATGCTTTCTACAACTAGAAATTTGCACTTTGAGCCATGGTTGCACCTGACCCGTCACGAATAAGTCCCCATATGCTGCACCTTACACTTTCTGAAGCAGCTTCAACCAGGTCTAATGCACTACAACTGTTGCCGCCAGAGTTGCTGTGCACCCTGCTGGTTGCCCGAAAGACTCAGAAGCACAGCAGCAGCTCGACAGACTTCAACTGGCTTACAACACCAGTGTCTGTGCACCCTGCTGGTTGCCCAACCGAATCAGAAGCACATCACCCGCTCTACAAACTTGGACTGGTTTACACAGTGACATAACTCACTGCATGTTGTCAATTCATAGATGCGGCCCCTTAAAGAACACGAAAAACCTAAGGGGCACCTATCAGGTTCCATTGTCTATTAGTAGTTGTTGCTGATGAGCTTTTACAGTGTACGTATAAAAGGTATTTTATTGTGCCTGCACTATGGTCATATTTTACTTCACACATGATAATGCTCGTAACCTTTTAAGGAACACCGGGCCGACGAATGCTATTTTAATTGCATTTTATAGTTATGACACCTTTTGTAACAATGTTAATTAATTGACTCAAACAAAGTATTACTTTCTGTGAAGTGTGGCATCTGCCTAGCCCAAGATGCACCATTCTGCCCTCCTCCAACATTGTAGGACCCCTCTGCCGGCATCCAGAGCTTCCTAGGCCAACCCAGAGGTGTAGCTACCAAGTTGGCTACACACCCATGAAAACCCGGTTTGGTAACTGGTTTCCTATTCCTTGTCCCTAGTTCCAGCCTGTCTACCAAGACAATGAAACAGCCCCTCTCCCAAGTGTTACCCATTTACCTTTCAAAGATGGCTTCTTGTTTGAAGCTCACCTTTAGTGTCAACACCCACCTGTGTGTCTTCCTGCAGGAGGACAGGCTCGTTGTTCAATCGTTATGGGTACAAGAAACTAAAGACAACAAAGTGTCAACTTTGTGAAATTTCAACTTGAGAACCAAGTCTGACTTAATGTAACAAGTTGCTTAATACCTTGGAAATTAATTTTGGTAGCATAATTCAGGAGTTAGTAGAGCTAATGGGGGTCATTTGTAATCCTGTACTCGCCAATGGGGTGACTAAGTTGCACCACGGTAAAAAGGACAGTTTCATGTTTTTACTGTTCGAACAGTAAAATATATGTTCACTTGTTCTGCCCGTGAAATATGCTGCACCCTGCCTCGGGGTCTCTGGTAAGCCTGCCATAGGGGTGGCTTTCACATATTGCAAGAGGAGTCTTGGCTTTGCCATTCCTTTAAATGGAAAAGGTTTAAAGCACTTTAAAACTGCTCTTCCAGTCTGCAGTGGCGGGCTGGGAGACTCTTTACATGCTTCACACCCAAAGTGCACAACCAGTGCTGCAATCTCTAGGGTGACCTTTTATCTTACATTCCCTGGGTATCCTTGGTACCATATACTAGGACTTATAGATAGATAAGCAGTCTATTCCAGTTGGGTAAGCCAAAAAAAAAAAAACACTTTTAGGGTCAGGGTACTGGCACTGAGGTCATGTTAGCAGGCCTCAGTGCACTTTCAGAGTTGTAAAATCAGTCTAAAAACTACTTGTTGTTGACTAGATGAAAAGAGGCATTTCCTTACAGCCCTTAAATCAAAGACAATTTACAATGCAGAGTTGTGTCAAATATTCTTTGGGTAGCATATGCATTCCATGCCCGGTGGGTTTTCCCCTTAGTTTAGTTATTAAATTCATGGTATATGGAGTAAAGAATACACCCTGGGTCTCTGGGAAATCATGGGAATAAAAATGTTCTTTTCAAAATTTTCTGCAAATTTGTGGTGGATCCGTGAATCCGCTGTAAAGTTTTTAAAAAGTGTGCTCCTATGATGTCCCTGCCCAGGTTCCTCTACGTCCTGCAAAACTCGTTCGACCCAGTCCCCGCTAGCTATTTCAGAGAGATTGAAACCCTACAACGCCGCCTCCTATGGAACGGTAAACCGTGAATTGCCCTGCCCAAACTGAACCTCTCCTGGTATGACGGGGGGATAGCCCTCCCGGACCTTAAAAAATATTACTGGGCAGCACACTTGGCAGCCATCAACCACGGTATCTATAGACAAGCTGGGGATCCGGGCTATGCTATGGACCGGTGGCTCCTGCCAGGCGGGAACTACGACCGAGCGCTCTACTGAACCGCTGGGGACCGCCACTTAACCGGGCCAACCAAACTATCGGTACAGGTCTGGAGGGCGGCCACCAGGAGTACGGGATGGGATCGCAAGATAACCCGGGCGACGCCAATATGGGCCTCAGAGCAACTCAGATGTCTCTGGTCCACTAAGGGCTTTGATAAATGGGATCTTATAGGCATCTCAAAAGTGGGCGATCTTTGGGTGAAGGGAGAGGTTAAGTCATTTCCCACCTTACAGCAAGAGTACGAGCTTGCCTCTACGGAACTCTTTCGTTACCTGCAGGTCCGTCATGCCCTATACTCCTGCCTCCCAAAGGGGGAGACACCCCCGGAGGCAGCCCCCCTCGAAGACAGACTCCTGGATGGCTATCTTCCGACTAAGGCCATCTCGCTCACATATAAAAAATGAGTTAATCATTCTGTAGACCCCCTCATGAAGCTGCGAGAGAAGTGGGAAGGGGATGGTATAATCCTAGACGAGGAAGATTGGGTGGCAGCCGTGTCTTCACCGCGGGTGGTGGCCATGGCAGCGAAATTGAGACTGGTGCAACTTAAAATTCTGCACCGGGTCTATATCACAGGGCCCGGGATGGTGCGAATGGGCAGAGTGACAGATGGAGGGTGTAGGAGGGGCTGTGGCCACGTAGGCACCTTTCTACACATACTGTGGGAGTGCCCCTTGATCCAGAAGTACTGGAAGAAAATCCACGCGGTTATGGGAGAGGTGCTGCATCGGGTTCTCCCGTTGGAAGCAAAGAGATGTTTATTGAATGTGTGGGAACCCACCGATCTGCACAACACCCAGATGACCTGGGTTACACTGGGGCTGATGATCGCAAAACGTAACATAGCCCAGAAATGGGGGGCGACACTGACCCCTGCGGTGAGTGCCTGGAAGAAAGACATGGACTGGTGCATGTTTCGGGAAAAGTATGTTTATGTGGCCAGGGGGTGCCCCAAGAAATGGATCCATATGTGGAATGAATGGAATGAATACAGAGGGACTATATGCAGCCCTCCACTTTTACCAGCTTAATTGGACCCTACATTGTAACTGCGTTAATTACCTGTGACCAATTGTTCATGCATTGTACTGATAAGTGTTTCATGCTCAAACAAGACACCTGATTGAATCGTCTTCTTGCCTTGTAATTGTGATTCCTACCCTCAATAAAAAGAATTAAAAAAATAAAAAAAGTGTGCTCCATTGTTATAAACAAAAAAAACAAAAAAAAACAGGGTGTGCCTGGACCAGAGTGGGGAGGGGCAAAATCAGATTATTAGGTGAGGCAGGGGGCATGCATACGCCCTCCGCAAGCCTCTGTGAGGGCCCAGGGACCACATTCCCCAGGGCTATTTGAAAACTGCACACCACTTGAAGTCTAGGTATGCTTCACAGCAGGTGAGGTAAACCTGTTATAAGCTGCAAACCTATTGTTATCAAAACGTTGTAGTTGAATTATTTGTTTTTCATGCTTTATCTCATGCACTTGCATTTAGCACAGCATTCATAATTATCCTACTTCATAGCAATGCTTGTTTACTTTTCTGTTGCACTTACTATATTCATTGGATTTTTGCTCAACACTTACCCATCCTCTTGTCTTGGATCAGGCACAGTGATTGGCATTCTGTTTACACTTTTTGTAGCAGAAGTATAATTTAGATTTACAATCACTTAATTTTTACAAGTCTCTCATACTATATTTGGAAGTGCGTTTATCCAGAGCTCACTTCCATTCATAACTACTATGATTGCATCTATAGATGATTCATTTGTTAAAATAGCAAAGTACAGCATATCTACCGCAGACACAAATAAAAAACGAAAGGTTGTGGGGAGGGTTTAGCTGCTGACTGTCAGTGTGGCAGTAGGTCTGGCAGGGTCTTCTGTGAGAGAGGCCGTGTCCAAGTCACAAAGAAGACAATTTGTTTTAAAACTCAGTGCCTTTAAAACTCTTACTCTAGTAATCTTAAGAACAAGAGACTTGAACCCCTGCTAGAGGTTTGCGGTAATGGTGTGCTCAGCAGGGGTGACTAGATCGCCGAAGTAAAACTTTAAAGTTTATTTTAATACTGTAAAACTAGTCTATTTTTAACAAACATTTGTTATGGTGTGTTTTGCTCACAGATTAATAAAGGGCCTTGATGCTTTTGATGTGTTAATTGTACATGTATTAAAGTTTACTTGTGCTTTCTTTTTATAGGACTATTTGAAAGGCAGAAGTGTCCAAGAGGGAAGCATTGCAATTTTCTCCACGTTTTCCAAAACCCTAACAATGAGTTCTGGGAAGCCAACCGAGACATCCACATGTCACCTTCTAGGACTGATCCCTTTGAAAGGAGAGACCGAACAGGTCACTCCGAGAGCTATCATGGTCGATCCAGGAGACGGCACAGTCCCAGCCCTGATTATTCTTACAAAAGAAATGGAGAATCAGAGAGAAGAAAACGGAGTAGTTACAGGAGCTGGAAAAGAGAGCGATCTCCCCGGTCTAGAAGTAGAGAGAGAAGACGGTCACGAAGCAGAGGGAGACAAAAGGAGAAGAACAAAAGTCGAAGTACCTCAAGATCCAGGAGCCGTGGTAGGAGGAGGTCCAGGAGCCGAGGAAGGTCCAAGAGCAGAGGAAGGTCCAAGAGCAGAGGAAGGTCCAAGAGCAGAGGAAGGTCCAAGAGTAGAGGAAGGTCCAGGAGCAGAGGAAGGTCCAGGAGCAGAGGAAGGTCCAGGAGCAGAGGAAGGTCTAAGAGCAGAGGAAGATCCAGGAGCAGAGGAAGATCCAAGAGCAGAGGAAGATCCAAGAGCAGAGGAAGATCCAAGAGCAGAGGAAGATCCAGGAGCAAAGGAAGATCCAGGAGCAAAGGAAGATCCAGGAGCAAAGGAAGGTCAAGGAGCAGAAAACGATCAAGAAGCAAAGGAAGGTCACGAAGCAGAGGAAGGTCGAAGAGCAGAGGGAGTAGTGTATAGAGTTTCAAATCAAATTTTCACCCTGATTGAAAAAATGTATCTTCAGAAGACGTTTGACTGTTGCAGAGTACTTCAAGGTTAATCCCTAAACTGTGCAGCCCTAAACATAGTCAACATGTGTAACTAAGAATATTTATTTTCTATGTTCTCCAACTTGTTTTACATTTGACTCAAAGACTTTCAAGGGAAATGGAAACCGGTGCAAAATAATCTGCAAGTCTTACAATGTGCAACAACCCCAATTTCAAGGTACCTTTTAAGATCAAAATGGTGACAGTTGATTTATACAAGGACATTTTTTTCTTATTTTTAAGATGTCTCCTTGTGCCATTGAACTGAGCTCAATACAGTCCAAAATAATTGTTCTCCTATTGTAAGCGTCTTTTCCCTGTGGAAGTTATGTTTATCAGACTGGTCTGTTGCCTTGGTTGCTGTCCACATGTTGAATACCTTGAAAAAATGCCTTGAATGCAGAGTAAGCTATAGTGTTTTATAGTTTGTACCCTCTTGTTCGAGGCATGATTTCTGTTGGTCAATGAATGGTTGCTTTGTAACAGCTAGCCTCTAACAATATTCTCCCATCACATCTGATAAGATGAACAGCTGAATTCCCGCAAAAGAATGTCTACTAAGAAGTCATGTCTAGGACATCCTGGAATCCAGCTATGCAAAACAGCACTGCCACCAGAAACTTCAACCTATTCCATTCTGCATCAGGTCAGAGTGGGAGAAGTTCATAAGAAGTAGGCAAATGCTAGCCAAGAAATATCATTATTTGCTACAGTTCTTCTTCAGCAATACATCTATGCTCAATATATGGTATTTCCTTGGTTTGCTTCTTGTAATTATTTGAAAAACACGGATTGACTAACAATACTTCCCTTTGTTGTCTTAACTGTTGGAAAAAGTATATCAGTAGTCCAGCAATAGCTGTCCAATTAGACATTCTGAATCATTATTAATGACAAACTGTTGCTTCTCTATTGCAATCTCCTTAGAACTTGAAACAGAGTAAAATTAGACCCTTATGTAAAATCCTAGTGCCATGTCCCTTATATAAATCTCGGTAATTTTCTGAATCCCTCCATCTCCTTTTAACGGGTTGCTCAGCTGTATGTTATATTCCTTGCTGCTATTATCGAAGAAAGACCATTAGAAACATTGAAAGAGAATGCGGCAAAGAGCTGTGTTCATGCAACTGTGAGTCTCTGTGTGTGCAACAGATAATAAAGGAAAGTATATAACTTCACAATAAGAGGAAGACCAGACTTGGATTCCTAACTAGAAATGTAATTGTTTAACATTCTTATAAAAAATCACCATCTTTTACAGCTTGTGCAATTATAACTCATCTGAAATGTGTTGAGTGTTGTGAAAATATCCACAGGAATTCGTCACTGGTGGTACATTTGTGATGCTGAGACTTTGTTAAAGTAAACTGTTTTGTGAATAAAATATTTATTTTTACAATGTGGTTGTCTTCATTATTGGAACATCTAAAATAAGATTTGGATTAAGAACATAAGTTGTGCGGCTTTATCTAAATTATCTGATGCCATTTATGTTTTGGCATAGTTATATATCCTAGAACAGTGGTTATTTACCTGTGGTTCGGGGACCCTAGGGGGTCCGCATCTCCCACTCAAGAGGTCTGCAGACCACTTATAAAATTAAATATTATTAACAGAGTAATACAATGTATATGAATAAAGAAGCAAAATGTAAAATTTAACAAATTAAAACATTCTGTAAATGCGGAGGACTTCAAAATTGGAGACTAAAAATTAAGTATGGAGCAATGCAAGCATATCAAACAGAATATAATATGGACAGTTGCATTTAGAAAAGTCCCAAACTTTCCATTAAAATTTAGAATTTTTTTTAAAGGTATTTGGTTGTAAATCTAATAAAATATTTCATCATATGCGTATTTTAATTGATGGATGCTTGTTTCTGTATTTTTGTGCATTGTTTTCTGTTTCAAATCATCGAAATTGCTTAGGCTGGGGTCTCCAGATTCCAATAGTGACTCATTGGATGTCCACGGATTCCAATAATGATTCAGTGGGGGTTCCCCAGAGTATGATTAAGTGGGAGTCCTCAGAAGTCAAAAGGTTAAGAACCACTGCTCTAGAATAAACGTTTTGTGCAACCCACTTACTTTGAAAAAGAGATTGCTGGGCAGTTTCATTAATTGAATCCAACTGATATTAAAACATTGATTATATCTTAGACAAAGTCATAAATAGACGTTTCATTTTCATTTACTTGTAACACCTACATTAACCTATTGTGGCTCACTGATGAAACTGAAGTTCTAGAAGGGATTGTTGAAGGGAAAAAATCGAAGAACCAGTTTCCCTTGAACAACACATGCTGGACATGTTTCCTCATGTTTCTTAATTATTGTTGCATGAAATAGAGTCTTGATAATTTTTCACTTTGTACATTGATTCCACTGATTTGTATTGTGATATTAGTAGATAGCAATGTGAGAATATATGGTGTCCAGTCAGCAAATGTATTAGTCACCTGCCAGCCCATAGACTGAATGAAGAAGCAGTAGGGTATAGGGGAGATTTTTAGGTCGAGCCTGGGCAGCACATGCTGCGAGGCAGGGACTTGAAGCTCCGCCCCCTCTCCGTCCGCATTTATCATTGGCTTATGTCATTGTCCACTGTAAGACTGTGGCTGTTCATTGGCCAAAAGACTTAGTAGTCTCTCCCTAGTACCGCCTTGTCTCATTTGTAATCTCCCATGGCGACACCTCTTGTTATGTGTGTTGTTACTCAGTAGTCTTTAATTACAGCCTCCGAGCACTATTTCCTCAAATAGCTTTGTCGTGCCTGCTTTTGCAGGCAGGATATGCTCTCTCCTAATACTTTATTTTTTATTTTTTATAGCACGCATTTGCAGTGCATTAGGTCTTGCATTTGCAAGAGTTTAAGCTATTGGCATTGTAAATGACACTGCCTTTTATTTATCTGTTTTAAAAACAACACATAAATAAAAGGCATTGTCATTTACAATGCCAATAGCTCAAACTCTCATAAATGTGAGACCTATGGCATTGAAAATGCTTGTCTCTGAAAGAAACACGTAGTGATAGATTCCTTACCTTAGAATTACCCCCAGGCGTCAGACTGGATCCAGAAAGTTTTCTTCAGCAGTACCCCTGCGCGTCAGTAGGCGTCATCTTGCGGCTCCACGTGCGGCGTTGGCGTCTTTGTCGCCGAGAAGACGTCGCTGGAGCTACTTAGACGCGCTGACGTCAGTTCTTTCTTTTTCCCCACCAGCAAGCGCAAATATGGGAAGAGCAAGTATCCCCAGTCACTTTTTGAATGAGTTTTTTCGATGCCTTTTGTCTCATTTCCTTCATGTCGATCGACTCCTGGTGTCATAGGGATGCCCGGCTTGAAGAACTGTGGGTACTGTCATCGCATGATATCGGTGACATCCCCACACCGCGTGTGTTTCTACAGCCTGGGGCGCGACCACGACCCAGTACCACCACATGTTGGGGAACCATCTTGCGCTTCTTCAGCAGCAAGTCACTGCCCTCTTGGCCAAGGAGGCCATTGAGCGCGGTCCTGGGCCAGAAGTAGGTCGTGGTTGTTATTCCCACTACTTTCTGGTCCCCAAGAAGGACAAGGGCCTGCGTCCTATCTTAGACCTTCGGAACGTCAATCGCTTCCTCCGGAAGGAGAAGTTCAAGGTGCTCACATTTGCTCAGGTCTTGTCTGCCCTAGACCCGCAAGACTGGATGGTAGCGTTGGACTTGCAGGAGGCTTACTTTCATATCGCCGGCACACCGGCGTTACCTGCGGTTCACGGTAGGCCACGAGGACTTTCAGTTCACCGTGCTCCCCTTTGGCCTTACCAGCGCCCCTCGGGTGTTCACGAAAGTGATGGCGGTGGTCGCAGCTCATCTGCGCAGATCAGGGGTTCCAGTCTTCCCCTATCTCGACGACTAGTTGTTGAAGGCGGGCTCGCCCCAGGCAGTCGTCTCCCACCTCCAGACTACGGCCGACCTCCTGCATTTGATGGGGTTCTCCATCAACCTGCCGAAGTCGCACCTGATTCACTCTCAGAAGCTCCTTTTCATCGGAGCGGTTCTGGACTCGGCGCAGTTTCGGGTTTATCCTCCCGAGCAGCTAGTCCAGGATATTCAGGCTATAATTCCGATCTTTCAGCCTCTATCCCGGGTTTCGGTCAGGATGACCCTCCGGCTACTGGGCCTGATGGCCTCCTGCATCCTGTTAGTGGATCATGCCAGATGGCATATGCGGGCTCTGCAGTGGGACCTGAAGTTCCATTCCAGTGGGCACAGCATCAGGGCAACCTATCCAATCACGTCCAGATCTCGGAAGGCACTGCACGACAATTGCAGTGGTGGCTCACGAATCGCGATTGGGTCAATGGCAGATCCCTCTCCCTTCCCCAACCGGAACATACAGTTGTGATGGATGCGTCCCTTCAGGGATGAGGCGGCCACATGGGAGAGGCAGAGATCAGAGGACTCTGGGCTCCGGCGGAGTCCTGGCTCCATATCAACCTTCTGGAGCTTCTGTGATCCGACTTGCACTGAAGGCATTTCTTCCCTCTGTCAAGGGGAGAGTAGTGCAGGTGTTCACAGACAACACCACCGCCATGTGGTACTGCAACAAACAGGGCAGGGTGGGGTCGTAGGCCCTATGTCAGGAGGCTCTGCGCCTCTGGACATGGCTGGAACATCAGGGCATTTCCCTGGTGGTTTAACACCTGGCAGGCTCTTTGAACGCTAGGGCGGACGAACTCAGCCACAGGTGCATGATGGATCACGAATGGCGTCTGAACTCAGACGTGGCGCAAGGTCTCTTTCAGCAGTGGGGAGAGCCTTGGTTAAATCTATTCACTACTGAAGAGAACGCACAATGTCTTCAGCTCTGCGCGTTGGAATTTCCAAGGCGGCACTCGCTAGGCGACGCTTTTCATCGCGAGTGGAGTTGCGGTCTACTATACGCCTTTCCACCTATACCACTTCTACCCAGAATGCTGAAGAAGATTAAGCGCGACCTGGCCCAAGTCATTCTTGTGGCTCCGGACTGGGCTCGAAGAATATGGTATCCCGAGCTTCTCAGCATGGCTATCGATCCCCCGCTCCGACTGTCTCTTCGAGAGGATCTTCTGTCGCAGCAGCAGGGGACGGTCCTCTATCCGAACCTGTCCAGCCTCCACCTCCTTGCGTGGAGATTGAGCGGCGGCAGTTGACGTCTTTTGACCTGCCTCCTGAAGTGTGTGATGTAATCTTGGCAGCCAGGCGTCCCTCCACTAAAACGGTACACGCCTGCAGGTGGAATAAATTTGTGGCATGGTGCACAGCAAAGGCTGTGGATCTCCTTTCTGCTCCTCTTTCAGAGGTCCTTCTATTTCTCCTTTCTTTGGCCCAGCAGGGCTCTGCTCTGGGCACTATCAAGGGCTATCTCTCGGCCATTTCAGCCTTTTTACGGCTTCCTGATCAGCCTTCCCTTTTCAAGGCCCCTGTTGTAAATAGATTCCTAAAAGGCATTACTCATCTTTTCCCTCATGTTCCTTTCATAATGCCTCAGAGGGACTTGAACCTGGTTCTGACCTATCTGATGTGCGCTCCCTTTGAGCCACTTCATAACTGTCCTCTTCATCTTCGTCTTCTTACATTAAAGACTGCTTTCCTGGTGGCCATCACCTCTGCCAGAAGAGTGAGTGAACTCCAGGCCCTTTCTTCTAAACCTCCTTTTCTCTCTGTCCATCCGGACAAACTTGTTCTAAAGACTCGTCCATCTTTTCTGCCAAAAGTTGTCACTGACTTTCACTTCGGGCAGACCATCTCTTTGCCTACCTTCTTTCTGCCTCTGCATCCCTCAAAAGAGGAAGAGAGGCTCCACCGTCTGGACCCAAAACGTGCGCTCTCATTCTACCTCAACCGCACACAACAGTTCCAGGTGGATGATCAGCTCTTTGTTGGCTACTTGGGTGCCAAGAAAGGCCGGACCGTGCATAATCACTCGGTGGGTCGTTCTGTGCATTAAGGCTTGTTATTCTTTTGCTAAAAAGGAGCCTCTGGTGGGGCTACGTGCCCATTCTACCAGGGCGACGGCAGCCACTACTACTTTGGGATGGGGTGTTCCCTTGCATGACATCTGTCAGGCAGCTACGTGGGCCTCGCTGCACACGTTTACCAAACATTACTGCCTGGACAGCCAAGTCCGGAGAGACGGCTTCTTTGGCTGTTCTGTTCTCCAGGACTTCCTGGTGTGATCTTGGTTCTCAGACCCACCACCGGGGTTGGTATTGCTGGGGTATCTATTCTAAGGCAAGGAATCTATCACTTCGTGTTTCTTTCAGATGCACAAGTTACTTACCTTCGGTAATGATATATCTGTAAGAAACATTAGTAGTGATTGATTCCTTACCGCCCCACCCATCCTCCCCGTTCTGCGAACTGATTTCTAGGGTTAAGGTCATCCCTTTCAGGGTCCTAGTTTCATGGCACCAGTGGTCAGTTTCTTGCATGGCTCTGCGTTCCTGGCGCGGAAAGTCGTGTACAGAACTGCTGTCAGCGCGCGTCTAAGTAGCTCCAGTGACGTCATCTCGGCGACAACAACGCCGACGCACGCGGGGCCGCACGACGCCGCCTACCGACGCGCAGAGGTACTGCTGACGAAAACTTTCCGGATCCAGTCTGACGCCTGGGGGTAATTCTAAGGTAAGGAATCTATCAATACTAATGTTTCTTACAGATATATCGTTACCGAAGGTAAGTAACTTGTGCTTTATGTTCTTAGTATTTCAGATCGATGTGAAGACACATCCTGTTCTTGGGATTTTTAATTGTTTGATTTTTTTAAGCATGATACTTTTTCTGTGTGCCGATGTAAGCACTGAGGAAATAAAACCCTAGCAGCATGCATGCATACAACAAACATAAATATGAAACAAAGGTTTTTTTAAACTCCTATTTCCAATGAGTGTCATGGACTTTCCAGCAGAAGTCCTTTCAGTTGACTTCAAGCCTTCTCAACATTTTGCCACTATTTTCACTCTCTTCACAAAGTATCTAGTTGTGACAGGGTACAACGTTGATCACACCTTGGATAACCTAGTCCTGTATCATTTACTATTTCATAGATTGACAGTTTTGAATCATTTTCAGTGTTCAATCTTGATATTCCAAATAATTTTACAATTTGCAGTATTATCATCCATGTATTTATTAAAGCAGTATGCACTGATCTCCACTCTACCTAGAGGCCACCATTGCTCAAATGTCTACTGCAAGTCTTGCATACAGTGGTTCCTGTGTAGATGTATGCTCTCTACTTCTATACTTCAGATATGTTACACACCTCCAACAGGATTACCCAAAAACCCTCTCCAGCAAAGAAACTTGATTTGACTTTCTTTTTGCTTTTGGACTTTGTCATTTCAGCACTAGTTCTCATCTCTGCATCATTCATACCTACAGCCCAAATGCCTTTCCATGGAGCCTGTGTCTGGACCACGGAAAATAGCTCTACTTCCTATTAATTTTCTCTTTTGTAACTCTTAACGACCTATGCAGATGATCTGCATAGTGAATGCGTATAAATGCAGGTAATGTATATGTAGGCAGGTGAACTTATATCTACTAGGTGCCCAAGGATAGTTGCCAAATATTTTTACGTACAACATATTTGGATAGATAGGAGTTCCCTATTTGTTCAAACATGTAGAGGTTCCACTTATTAAGACGTAAATAATCAATGTTCCTTGAGGTCCTACTCTACATTTACTCCAGTCTCGTTAGTTTCTCTTCTTTGCTACCTAAATGGTCCTTCTTGACGATCTTCTCTCTTGCAGGCCTTCTACGTCAGTATGGAAATTAACTTATCAGTAGTGGTAGTGCTAACATCTCCCTCTGAAGGCTAAAACCTTGACCACTTCTAATAGTGCACTTATTATCTCTCCCTCTCTTATTGATACTTACGTCCTTCTTAACTCGTGGTATATAGTTGGTTCCAAAACCTTTGTCAAGGATCAATTTCTATTCCTTTATTTATTTAGAGTTTTTTTTCTTTTAGTGCTACATGTAGCCATTCAGTTACGTTAGCGAACTGAGAATGGTATAAACATACAAATACAGATAGGCAAGTAACCTCGCCCAGTGTTATTCATTTATACTATCGGACGCCATCTGTAACAAGGTGCTGGAGCTCCTGAATAATAACCTTGATCCCGTTCTGACTCGTTTGGAGAGGATTGAGAGTGAATTAATCAAGCTGGGGTTGGTGTTGTCTTCCTGACTGCTAGAGGCTGTGTCACTGGCCGTGCCAGTGGGGGTGTCTCCTGCTTCTGCTGTTCTGCCTGTAGGACTTGTTCTGATCAGCTCCCTCTCATATCAGTCTGAGCCTCTGGCTCCAAGGGCTGCTAATTCCAATAAGGAATGGGTTCTAAACTACTCATGGAACAGGGTCCAATGACAAAAAGGTGCACCACTTCCGCAGGGAAATGTGGGGAGTTCGGATCTTGAAAGGGGCAGAAGTCAAGTGCCTCCCAACCTCGGCCCTTGCCCACACTGATTCAGGTCTTTCCTTTCCTCAGCTTCCACTGGAGTGTACCCCTTATGTAATACTAATAAAGAATGTGCCAACCTCAAAGGCCAACCAAAGAGAAGATCACCAAGCCCTTAAAAATAAAGTAACCCATTGGCTTGGGCAGGCATAAGGTGGGTGTGTGATCTGTCAAGGGAAATCATAATGGTGAGAAGGTCCCCTTGAGTGGGTCCGGGTGCAAAGGAAAGGCTGGTGATTGTGCAATAGTTAACTTTAAGTCACCCCACACAGCTAGATTGATTTTAAGGCTCTTGAGCAAGCAGTCTCAAAACTATATCCAAGTTTTTTCTTTAGATTACTTTTACAGGTCAGAGATTTTTGCTGCAAGGCATGGGAAAATCGAACACCATCAAGGGACTGGGAGCCAATCTTTTGTATAGAAGTGATGAACTCAATTGAAGGGCTCAGTTCCCTGGAAGAGCTGGATTGACTTTTTACCTCCGGCTGTTCAGAGGCCTGTTGAAATGATCACACTCACAAGGATGGGTGCGTGCTAAATTATCTATTGGAATAGGTGGAACAGAATGGATCGCTAAAGAGGGGAACTCACCACCCTCTGGGTCAGGCCTCTGTATAGAGTCAGAGAGTTATATCATGGAACATCGCTAGTGTCCATTCCAAACTCAGGAACTCAGATTGGCTCTCAAAAGCAAACATTTTCCTATTGCAGGGACATGAGCAATTGAGAATTTTGTTATAAATGGCTTTCATACAGTATGTAGCCCTGCTGCTCCATCTCGTACAGGCGGAGCTAAGCAGGGGGTAGTAATTCTATGCTCTGTAAAATTTACTTGTTCCTTGTTGACAACAATCTGTATTAGGGCAATTATCTGCAGACTGTAATGTTGCCCCCATACTGCTTTGAGTTGGTATTGATCAACCTATATACCAATGGTTTTGACTCCCTTATAACCTCCTTAGAAGACTATTTAGAGAGTGACCTTGTGTCTTTTCTGGATAGTCATAACAAAGAGGCCCAGATTGTCAGAGGGGGCTGGTTTTAATGCAAGGTTCTGTGTGAGTACTGATCCTTCCTTATGTGGCCTGGAAATATCAAAGAGAGATGAGTATATACGCACACACCTTTTGAGGATGTCCTGAATAGATGTCTGACTACCAGAACCCAGGTCTTTGCTAAAGAATTCAAGGCCTGAGGCCTCCCCCCTCACTACTTTTAATGGCCCCCAAAAGGGTAGTGAAATTGGCTTCTTTTTAGTATCACAGGACTTAGTTAAGCTAACACTTGACGGTTATGTTTCGATTTTTTATGTATTTGTGACCACAACCCTCTGACCTTCGCATTGGACCTTACACCGATAGGGGGGAGGGCGGCATGAGAACCTATAAAATGGGGGTATTTGGATAAAATGGGAGAGGGTGGATAGGGAGGCCTTTCTGGATAAGCTTGTATGTGAGAACAGTGAGGCGTTCTCGTTACTTACAAGGGAGAGAGCACCAGAAAACATCACTACTGCATTCAGGTACGTGCTTCAGTGGAAAGGGGGTTGTGGAAGCCTAAAGTCTCTAAGGATCCCCCACCTGTAGACTGGGTTGACATTGGCTCATAAGAATATGAAACTTACCCTCCCTAACAGACTTTGCTCAAAAAGTGATAAAGTGAACGCTAGAAGCAGCTTTAAATCTACCCTGAAAGTCAGGAAATCTGTTCTGAGGGAAGACGTTTGGGAGGAGCTGTCAAAAACCTCTGCCCTGAAGGACTCTGCATTATTCTAGAAGATTGTTAACCGGCCTTTCTTTTCAGGGTGTGAGAAACCTTCCATAGATACGGTCATCCTAGTGGAGGCATGGATTGCCCACTATAATGACATTTTCAATCCAGATAAAAAAGCTCCTACCCTACAGGGTTTAATAATGTGACGATGGATGTGGTGACACTGTGATGTCACCTTGAATGATAAAGGGGAAAAAGTTCTGGGTTGAAGGTTTTCAAGTGGTAATGCGGCAGTTAAGACTAGGATTTTGGCAGTAACATGTATTAGGGTTAATGAGCTCTAATAAATTTGTCATGTTTAAGTCTTCACGTGAGCCCATTCCTTACAATGGCGACGAGCGAAAAGAAGACGCAGCGGAAACTTACAGGCTGTAGAACAATCAAGAAGAGGCTGTAACTGATCATGTCAGTCATGCTGAGGAGTCATCTGAAGCTGTTAGCTGGTCGGAAGGTCAAAAGAGGTGAGGATTGACTGACGCCACGCAGATATAGGAAGAAGAGCCAAACGGTGAGTACCAGACACGATCAGTGTCGGACAGAAAGATAGCCGCGTAGCCCGCTTGCACGTGCGCGAGTCACCACGAGGGTCTCAATCGCCATGTTGAGATCTGGAAATAAGCGTGTAGTGGGTAAGGAGGCAAGTAAAGTGAACAACTGAAAGGAGAAATACTCATTTGGAAAAAGGGTGTACATTTCTTTAACTGGTGCCAGGAAGTGCACTAGAAGTGAATATAAGTGAGAGTATTGTTTAATTATACACGAACAAACGGTGGCAGACATTTTAATGTCAGGCATAAAACTGGGGAGTAGAAAAAAGGAAAGCAGAGGATCCATATTAGAGTGAAAAAATAAATATAAAAGGAGATTAACAAAGAAAGACTAGAATAATCAAGACAAAAGGAATAGAATAAAAAAAGAGAGAGACAAATATATATAGTATAAGCATTAGCAGTCATGTCAGTGGAAGATACAAACAGTGAAGTTACAGTAAATATGAATTCAGGAATATACAGTTAAGAAGATATTGCTAAAGAAAATTCAAGCACAATTTTTAGGAGACCATTACCTTTTAATTTTATCTGACCAAGAAAATGTTGAGCAAAGGTGGGAGAAATGGAGGGGGAGATTAAAAAAAATTCTGAAGGCAACATGTAAGAAATATACTGATGAACATGCAAAAGACTTGTTACTCAATCGTGTGAGAGATGATGTAGAAGAGTTAATAATTGCATTTCCAGAACAAGAATGAGATACGTATAAAGGACTCAGGAAATGCTTAAATGACAAGTTTGATCCTCAAAGAAACCTAGATTTTGAAAGGTACAATTTTAACATGGCAGGTCAAAAGAAATCAAAACAATGGATAACTATGTCACTAGACTAAAAAAGTTGGTGATGTTATGTCGATTTAGCAATGAAGACGCAATAAGACAGAATAATACAAGGTTATAACTCAGTAAAATTTAGGAAAAAGCTTCTGGAAAAAACTTACACCTGCAAGAGATTTTACGCATGGCCAAAACAGACATGCACGCTCAGAAACATGCTACGAACATGGAAGAAATGGGAATGAATACGCTAGAACAGGTGAGACAAATGGCAAGAAAAGTGAATGTTGGAGAAAAAGTAGAAGCACAGACCAAAGAAAGGAGATTGTGTTACAGATGTGGGTTTCAATTTTTGCATCAGCGAACCTGTCCAGCAATGGGACAACAATGTGAAGAATGTGGGAGGTACAATCATTTTGCTAGTGTACGGATGTTTAGAAAAGAAAAGAAAGTTTGGAAGAAAAAGGAAAATTGGAATAAGCAAGCCAATTGGATTAAAAAAGGAAAATTGGAAACAAAATATGCAAGGGACTTTGAGGGAGAAGTGGAGCAGTCTGATAGACTTTATATGAGGCAAGAAGAAAGTGAAATTCAGCAACTTAATTTGATTAAGAGAGAAAATATATAAGAAAACCACATCTGTAGACCTAATGGTTGGTCTTCAAAAGATTGCATTTGTTTTGGATAGTGGAGAAACGTGCAACATAATGTGCATAACTGAATATATGAAAATGAATAAACAACCTCATTTAAGTCCATCGCTTGTTAGTGTTTTTCAATGGGGCTAAGCATCCTGTTTTGTGTTTAGGAAAATTTGAAGAAACACTGCAATATGGAGATGTGATGTGCAAAGAAGACATGCGTGTTTTAAAAGGTTAAGTTACAGGACCATGCCTGTTGAGCAATGTTACTGCTCCGCTCATGGGTTTGTTAGCAATGACCTGCAACATTTCAAAACATCACCCAGTTCTGAGGAAATATCCACAATTATTTATTATTATTTTTTTTTTTTTAAAACCTTTATTTAGCACTGTGTACAAGACAAATACGGGCCTACAACCATCCGGCCGGCCTCGATACTTCTGAAGCTTGATAGCAAAGTATACGTCCACTCGGTGGCACGGCAGCACATAAAAGCATACGACCTATGTTACAATAAATCCACGTGCACCGAGTGGCAGGAGACAGTAAGGTTAATTTTAAAAAATTTTATGTAAGGAGATACAGAAGCTAGAACGGATCAGTGTACAGAACAGACGATCATATGATAAATGGGTAACAGCCAACAGGAGAGTCAACTAACAGTGAACACATCTAAAATGGCGGCACGAAACTATAATACCAGGATATAGATACGCAGCGAAGTGTGCCTCCCAGCCGCTACCCTCCTAACACCAGTCCCCCCCACTGACCCTAGAAAAAGACGTAAGAAAAGGACGGAAAAAAGAAAAAGAAGGCCCATAGAAACAAAAAACGTACCGAAGAAGACCCCCCACCCTACACGCATGCCGAGGCTATGGCCTACCCCCCCCCTAGCTACGTGTCTGTCGCCCCATAGGAACCCGAAATGTAGAATTAAGGAAAGAAGAAAGGAAAAAGGACCATAAAATCACGGTTGAGCCCAGGGAGAAAAGGAAGAGTGCACTACCCTACTACTCCCAGGAAAAGGAAAAGAAAAAGCGGGGAGGAGCCCACCCCACTGCCGAACTCCCGGACTCCCGCGCCGCCCATACATCCTGCGCCATGTACAGCACAGTATCAAAAGACCCACGTAAACCCGGTGGTCCCGAATCAATACCACCCAGCACTTCAGCACTTCACAAGTCCTCCCCCCGGCAGAAGAAGGAAACAGGAGGCGAAATCACAGCGACATGCAGCAAAAAACAGGTCATTAAAAACTACTCAGCCAATATTGCAAAACGTGTATCAGTCCAGGTCCCCGTCCGCCGATCCAACCAAAGCGACAACGAGCATGCCATCACCCCTGTCCGGACCGGCAGATGTGGTTCAGGCCCGTCCATTGCTGCGAGTCACCTTCAGCCAGGACAAAGAGACAAGATGGCCGCTCTCGAGGAAAGGGGACAATGAAAACGTATCGTACCGCAGGGTCCCAAACGCAGCAGTAACATGCCATAGAGGCTCCAGCGATAGGTGCATTCAGGGTAACATCTGGCAAGGGAAGTGAAAGGCTAGGTCTCAACAGGTAGTTCGTAGGCAGAGTCACAGCGTTCAAAGTGAAGGGTGTCCCTACAACTGCATCCGTGTCGATGGGTTGACGCGTTACATTGTAGCCAGGAGGACTCCGCGCCACCGTCCCTCCGCTCTGCAACATTGTTTCACCTCCAGGAGAAAACATGGGCGGCGGGGGATCCTCCAGCCGGGAACGTCCCGTTGCAAACAGTGCCTCATCGAGTCTCCGGGTCAGCGCCCGGCAAGTACTCTGCATTGCCACTTTTAACGCCACGAGGGCGGCCACTACATCCCCACAGGTCGGGTCTCTCTGTACCAAGCATCGGCCCGCACTATCCCGCTGCTCCTCCGATGCGGCAACCAGCTCCGGGGCACATGGGCGCGCAGACACTGCGAGTCCAGGGTCAGCCGGCGTCTCAGCAAGAAGAGCAGGCGCCATTGTCATCTCCACTGCAGGCAATTAGTGGCGGGACAAAAGTGACTATGTATACCGGAGATCCGAGGATGTAGACACCGGAAAAGCTTCGTGCTCCACTCGGGAACTGCACAGGGCGAGAGCGCCCCACGGTTGCCGCGAGGACCGGCCGTTCGCCGCAGGAAGACGCTTCAAAATGGAGTCCGCTCGCTTTTCTTCAGGGTGGCGGAGGAGAGCTAGTATTAGGGGGCTCCAACGTCGTCCACACCACTGCCAGCGCGAGGGGGAGTCCGACCCGGACGTAAGGGTCCGACTCCAGTCGCACAGCCAGCGTTTTCACCCCCGCGACCACCCGCAGTATTCCAGCTCAGCACCCCGTCCACATCCCTCGGCGTCCAGCGGCGGCCATCTACGCAGGGACCAGGGGGAGCGCCGGAGGTCGAAGCAAACACCGAGTCTGCTACCAAACCCGCCGACAAAGGTGTCAGGAGAACGCCAGTCACTTCAGTGCCGGTAATCCGCGGCGGTAGAGCGGCGCAGGTCAGGAGAATTGATCAGGATTAACAAAGGAAGCCAGACGGTCCACGGAGCCGGGAGCTCAAGCGTCCGTCCCGTCGGCCATCTTGGCTCCTCCCCTATCCACAATTATTTGATGGGTTAAGTAAACTAAAAAACAAAGCGATTACCCTGCACATAAATGAAAGAGTAAAACCGGTGGCACAAACTCATAGAAGGGTCACAGTCCATATGCAGGCAAAGGTAGGGAAAGAGGTCAAATTATTGCTTCATCAGTGTATAAGTGAAGAAGTAACAGGACCAACACTTTGGGTGTCACCCATTGTAATCGTCCAAAAAAAAGATACTGAGAACATCAGAATCTGTGTTTATATGAGAATTCCGAACACATCCATTGAGAGAGAAAGGTAGCCAAGTCATTATTTAAATGACATGATTAGTGGGGTGCTGTTTTTTCAAAACTTGATTTATACAAAGGATATCATCAATTGGAAATTGATAACCAGAGGTATATCACAACGTTCTTTACACATTTCGGACTGTTTAGATACAAACTGTTACATTTTGGAATATGTTCAGCTGCTGAGATTTTCAAGAAATTATAAAGAATGTCATAAGGCCGGTGCAAAATAGTATGAACTACAGTGATGATATTTTAACGTTTGGTAAAACTCAGGAGGAATATGGCCAGGCATCAGGTGGAGTGTCTCAACAGCTTCAAAGAACTGGGTTGATGCTCAATGTAAAAAAATTTGAAATAAATAAAACTGAGTCGACGTTCTTTGGACATATATTTTCTTCTGAAGGAATGAGGCCAGATCCTGGCAAAGTAACAGCTCTTTATTTATTTGTATAGCGCCAGAATCGACTCCCAAAGGAGTATCTCTGCGCTTCGGACGGGGAACACAGATAAAAAGTAATTGCAGCCAAAATCAGCAAGAGAAAAGAGTGGTCTTGAGCAGCTTCCTAAATTGGAAATGATTGGAGCACTGACGTAAATGCAGGGGGAGCTCATTCCAGTAACGCGGGCCAAGGTAGTAGAGGGCCTTTCCCCCCTAGTCTTGCCCTCCTAACTCGGGTAACTTCCAAGAGATGTTTGGAGCACGAGCGGAGAGACCTAGAGGGACGATAGGGTGTGAATTTCTCTGTGAGATAGATAGGGCCAAGATTGGAAAGTGCCTTATGAATGGCGCAACAAATTTTTAATTTTACCCTTTGGCGTATCGGAAGCCAGTGAAGCTGTGAGAGACGAGGGCGGGAGGCAGTCCTAGGGGGCACATTAAAGACTCGCCGTACTGCCGTGTTCTGGACCACCTGTAATCTGCTGATCGAGGTCTCACTAGCAGAGATCAGCAGGCCATTACAGTAGTCCAGCCGGCTTAATATAAGTGCCTGGGTCAGAGTCTTTCGGGTGGAGTCAGGAAGTAGAGGAAATACTTGGCGTAGTAGGCCCAGAGTGTGGAAGCAAGCGCCAGCTGTCTGAGCAATGTGCTCTTTCAGGGTAAGGGCTTGAGCCAGGCGGATGCCTAGATTCTTAACAGTGGATTTAGGGTCGGGAGGGATGCCAAGATCAGGCGGCCACCACTCGGTAGACCACAATAGAGGGGCCTCTCCGAAGAGCAAAATTTCAGTTTTTCCAACGTTACACTAGAGATTACTCTTTATCCAGTGTGAGATGGCTCTCATTCCCGAGGAGAAGGCCAGCTGTACAGACGGTGTAAATTTGTCAAAAGCGAAAAGCAGCTGTGTATCGTCGGCATATGATATTGGGGTAAACCCACGGGTCCTCAAGAGGTTGGCCAAGGGAGCAACATAGATATTGAAAAGTGTAGGGCTCTGGCATGAGTCCTGAGGCACTCCCTTGGACAGTACCATAGGTGCTGAACGATATGGGCCAAGATTGACCGTCTGAGAGCGACCAGATAAAAAACTTGACATCCACTGAAAGGCAGAGTTTCTTAGACCAATCTCCTTCAGTCTCCTGAGTAATATCTGGTGTGAGACCGTGTCGAAGCGGCGGATAGGTCCAACAGCACCAGAATCGTAGAGTGGTCCTTATCCAGGGTCATCCTGATGTTTTCGGTGACCGCTAGCAGGGCTGATTCGGTGCTGTACTTGGGCCTAAAGTCTGACTGGGAAGGATCTAGACAACCAGTAAGTTCGACATGGTTTGAGAGATGTGTGTTAATATGTCTCTCCAGAAGTTTACTCAGAAAAGGAAGCAACGATATGGGCTGGAGATTAGACAGATTTGTCAAAGGGGCCTTGGTGTTCTTACGAATGGGCATAACCTGCGCTGCTTTCCACTCTGCCGGATCATGACCTTCTCTTAGTGAAAGGTTGAGGAGATGTTCAATCGAGGGGGAGAGTTGAGTGGCCAGGGAGGTGACAACTTTGGCTGGGATGGTGTCATGGGGGGACCTGGATTTAATTCTATGGATCAGAGTGACAACATCTGCCGAGGTCAGCGGGGGAAAGCTTTCCAGCAGCTGATGAGTAGCTGGTTCAGGTAAATCCGTGGCTAAAGGGGACAGGTCCAGGCTTCCTGACAAAACAATTTTTTTCATAAATTCGCTCAATTTTCTGTGAGAAATATTGCGCGATGTTATTGCATAGTGTTTGCGTAGGTGCTTCAAGGTTCTCACAGGCCTTGGGTTTGGTGAAAGACCGGAGGATACAATGTAGGATTTTAGGGGCATTGCCAGCCATAGCTAGTTAGGAGGCGATGAAGGTTTTGCCCGCATCTTTTATATTATTATGATATCTGGACAGAGTGGTCAGAAACTGAGCTTTATCACTCTCATCGTGAGTCGTGTGCCAGCGCCTCTCATATTTCCTGCAAAGCTGTTTTTTCACACACAGCTGAGGGGAGAACCAGGCAGCCTGCGGCCGTTTGGAGTGGTTAGGGAGACGTTTCAATGGTGCGAGATAATCAATCGTCTTAGAGACTGTGGAATTGTATTTCGCCAGGGCTTCTACTATATTATCTGATGCGATAATCCGTGGTCTTAAAAAAAGAGGCTTGAAAGCTCTCCGGGGTGACTTTCTGCCATTGTCTACGGATATGGTGTGTAGCCGGGTTTGATCCCTTCAGGTCCCTTGGTTCCTGAATGGAAAATTCAATTAGCGCATGGTCGGACCAGGTAAGCTGGAAGGGGGGCTCACATTGGACCTTAGGAGAATTGGGAAAAAATTATGTCCAGTGTGTGGCCAGCTATATGAGTGGGGCCTGCATTGAGCTTAGATAGGCCTAGGAGTGCTAAGTCTGCCATAAGAGCCTGTGAATCTGCGTTGGATGTGCCTTCGCTATGAATATTAAAATCACCTAATAGCAGAAAATTGCTGCTCGCGATTACATGGGGGGCTATTAGTTCAGTGAGTAGTATCGAGAATTCAGCTAAAGGTCCTGGTGGACGATACACTAAGGCTCCCTTCCAGCTAACTTGGGAAGAGAAGTCTATCCGGAAGACAAGTACTTCCATCAAAGCACTACAGCACTCGTCCAGTGAGGAGACATTAATGCTATCTCTATGGACAATAGCAATTCCTCCCTCCACTTTAAGCGGTCCGTCCATCCTAATGAACTTGTAGCCTTCAGGTATGGCTAATGCAATAGAGGGAACAGAATGGTGCTTTAGCCAGGTTTCGGTCAGAAGTCCCAGCTCAGGCTGTACAGAGGACAGTAGATCCAAGACCTCGGTGGAGTGCTTGTGCAGAGAGCGCATGTTACATAGCAAGCTTCTTCATCCCGCTTGCGACTTATTTATGGAATTACCTATAGCTTGGACAGGGGGGGTAGCAGGTTCAGAAATAAGGGAGCCCATACTAGGAAGAGGGCGATATGGGGCCTCATGGATCGGCACCGTCTGACCCGCATTTCCCTGAAACTGGCAAGCTCGGCATGCAAAGGGGCCTTCAAAGAAAGGCCAAGACTC
This sequence comes from Triturus cristatus, assembly GCF_964204655.1. Classification (NCBI taxonomy): domain Eukaryota; kingdom Metazoa; phylum Chordata; class Amphibia; order Caudata; family Salamandridae; genus Triturus; species Triturus cristatus. Next base: position 773,150,582 of record NC_140591.1, on the reverse strand, counting down.
AGTCCTGTAAGAGAGTGATGGATTGACTCTTAAATCCAACAGCTCCTGTCTAGTATAAAACCTAAGTGGGGCTGAGCCCTTTTTAGAAGTAAATTGGCCAGAGTTCCTGGCTCCTGGCGACGTCCAGGTGCGGACGGGCTCAGACTGGCTTGCCTTAGGTGCACCTTTGGTGCACCACCGGCGCACCCGCTGCGCGTGTCCGCTGCGCGTCGTCTGAGGCATCCGATTATATAGAGGGGGTTGGGGCACTAGAGCGCCAACTGTAGGATTAGGTTTAGGAATCCGCCTCTTTATCCAGAGTCCAAATGGGTTTCGGACAAGTCTGGGGACAGTCGAGCAATGCTTGAATCTCCAGTTGGTCATTGCAAGTACGTCAAGGCAAAGAGTGGATCTATTCACCTAGCGTTTATGGACCTCTCTTTGTCGTTTGCACAGTCAATAGATCTAAGCTCTGGGGAATAATGGCAAGGTTGGGAATCAACCCATCGATAATTGGCCTGCTACAAAGGATGCACTAGAATTATCTGATTAGGGTCAGGTTTGGCACAGACGGTGAACTCTCTCCTGAAATTAAATACACAATTAGAGTAACACAGGAATGCGTGATGGCCCCCATATTGCTCCCAATTTCCATTAATGACCTCAAACTGAGCCTGTGCAAAGCTGGGAAAGATCTCCCCAATGTGATGTCAACAACCCTGCCCGTTTTATTATATGCTGATGAAGCAGTACCTATTTCGATACCTGTAAATGGTTTGCAATGCCTTTTAGACACTTTTTTATAGTTTAATGGAGGGCTCGATTTGAGTACCAGTCTCAGCAAGTCCCTCTCAATGAGTATTGGCCTAAAATTGTTTACAACTCAAAATTTTACACGGGTGGCACAAAAATTCAAAAGGTCAAGACTTAATTACCTATGCATCCCACTTGACCAAAATTTATCTTGATGCAGCCTATTCTCTAAAGTGCTGTAGAGGTGATTTTCCCCTTTGGACGCCGGCTAGGTCAAACACTGCTGTGCTAGATGATTAGCATTTACAAAAGCAAGAGCCCTGCTGTATCTTCATATGGAGCGGGTGTGGGGGCACAAAGGTGCTGTCCCTCTTGAGAAGGTTGAAAACAAGTTACTTAGAAGACTGCTTGCTGATCTGCAAGTCACCCCTACTTTTATGTGGCACTTGGAGGTGCGGCTGCACCCACTGGAGGACATGATGTAGGGGCATATTATCAAGGACGGTGTTAAAAATGATCGCCGGTTTAGCGGCAGAAAACTGCAGCTAAAGCGGCGATAATGGGCTTGATAATATGCCGCAGAGAATTCTAATAGAAGCCCATGTTCTGGTGTCAACATGGGCTTCTATTGGAATGCTCCAGGGCATATTATCAAGCCCATTATCGCCGCTTTAGCTGCAGTTTTCTGCCGCTAAACGGGCGATAATTTTAACGCTGTCCTTGATAATATGCCCCTAAGTTGGCCCCTCTGCTGCTCTTGGTCAAAATTTGGGGAAATAAGGGGGCTTCTCTGTCAAAAGACGTTCTGAAAGATTGTCTCTCCACGGATTGTGTTTTTGAGATCCCTGGCTCGACTATATTAAAGTGGGGCTTTCAGATCTGGGTCTCGTAGACCTGTACTCCAACCCAAAAGATATTAAACCTACTGCGTTGGCCGTGGTGAAAGAAGCATTTAGGAAATGACAGCTCTGGCTCCACCAGGCGAACTTTGACAAACTAAGGGGGATATTATCAAGAAGTGGCGATAATTATCGCTAACTGCCGATAGCGTGACTTTTTTTATCGCCGTCTCCCACGGGTAATTATCGCCGTGTTAGCGGCGTATTAACAACACGCTGCTAACAGGTGATAGTTTCTCTTACCGGCTGAAATGTCCGGCGATAAAATTAGCGGGACGGCGATAAAAGTCCTGGCGCTAACGTTAAAAAAGTGATAAGCACATTAGCGATAAAAAAATGCATGTTAGGCAGCCCAACATGAGTGATTTTTCCTTCTAACTTAAAAAATAGCCTAACAGACCATCTCCTATAGAAGAGATGCCCAAAAAAAAAGTTTAATGCAGATTGGAGCAGCACACATCAACAACCCCCTCAAGCTACCCAACATCCAGGATGAGAGCCTGGATGCCCCGCTGGACCTGCGTCTTGAGCCTGGATGCCTCCTTGAACCTGCGTCTGGATCCTGGATGCCTCCCTGGACCTGCACCTGGAGCCTGGATGCCCCACTGGACCTGTGTCTTGAGGCTGGATGCCTCCCTGGACCTGCGTCTGGAGCCTGGATGCCTCGCTGGACCTGCGTCTTGAGCCTGGATGCCTCCCTGGACCTGCGTCTTGAGCCCGGATGCCCCGCTGGACCCGCGTCTGGAGCCTGGATGCCCCGCTGGACCTGCGTCTTGAGCCTGGATACCTCCCTGGACCTGCACCTGGTGCCTGGATGCCCCGCTGGACCTGTGTCTTGAGCCTGGATGCCTCCCTGGACCTGCGTCTTGAGCCCGGATGCCCTGCTGGACCTGCGTCTGGAGCCTGGATGCCCCGCTGGACCTGCGTCTGGAGCCTGGATGCCTCCCTGGACCTGCGTCTGGAGCCTGGATGCCCCGCTGGGCCTGCGTCTTGAGCCTGGATGCCTCGCTGGACCTGCGTCTGGAGCCTGGAGTGGGATGTGGAGGAGCTGTGGAGTCGATGAGCCGTGGTGGGAGACATAGAAGCATGATGATCGCCAGTACCTGGTGGTGAAGTCTGGTAGGTCGCATGGAGCCACGTAGCTGACCTGTGTGAGAAGACCCCCTTGCGACCCTTGGAGCAGTTAATGGTAGAGGCGCTCCTGCGCACCAACGTAGTGAGGTCCGCATCGCATACTACAATGCACCACTACACCGGGGTGCATGGAGGGGGTTACCAACAGTGTGTGCCGCCTCCCTGCATCACAGGCCGGATGATGTTGGGCTGGCCGTACGCTGTGGAGGCTGAGGCCCCTGTGCTACAGTGAACTTGTGTGGCGTGAGCGCTGTGCCTTCACGGCTAAGGGGACCCTGCTGCATCAACTGCATCGGGAGTTCCACCAGCGTACTAGGCGGCGACTGCTGTACCCAGCCGCGTGAAATCACACCTGGCTGAGGTTCCTGCTGGCTGAGTCACAGATTTGGAGAGAGTGCAGTGGATTGTGCCACATAAGGAGAAGGTGGGACACGTAGCGCAAGAAGGCTGGGGGGTGAGTCGCTCATGCCTAACACACGTAGATGACACACCCTCAGTGGCGGCTCTTCCGCTATGGTGGAAGAGCGTTGCCCCACTGCCTCAAGCAGTGCAGAAGAGGAACAATCATCACATGCTGGTAACTCAATCAATGGATCAATCAGGGGAATTGTAAGCTCGCTACTCACCCGTGAGGGTATCAAGGCGCTGAGGGGGGGATGTGCAGAACTGTTAGCCAAAGAGCCAGGTCTTGAGGGTCTTCCTGAAGGTGTTCAGGGAGGGGGCGCGTCTGATGTCTGCCGGCAGCTCATTCCAGGTCTTGGATGCAATGTGGGAGAAGGATCTGTGAATGCGTGGGGTTTCGGCCAGTGTGAATTTGGAAGATCAGATGTCTCTTTTGGGTACGTGGAAGTTGATTCTGTCATTGAGGTATTTGGGTCCATTGTTGTGTAGGCCTTTGTCGGCGTGAGTGAGGATTTTGAAGGTGACTCTTTTCTCCACGGGGAGCCAGTGGAGTCTACGTAGGCGTTGGCTGATGTGTTCGTGCCGGAAGATGCCGAGGATGAGTCTGGCGGCGGTGTTCTGTAATGTCTGGAGTTTGTGGAGTAGGGACTTGTAAATGCTGGCATAGTATGCGTTTCATTAGTCCAGTCTGCTGGTGATGAGTGCATGGGTGACTGACTTTCTTGACTCCGGGGGTCTCCATTTGAACGTCTTGCGGAGGACGTGGAGGGTGTTGAAGCAGCTGGAGGTGACGGTGTAGACCTGTCGGTTCATGGTGAGGGATGAGTCCAGTACGATGTCAAGGTTTTTGGCGTGGTCCGAGGGGGTAGGTGGGCTTCCGAGGGTGGCAGTCTGATCCTTTGGCTTCTTCTGGTGAGGAATGATCGTATCCAGTATAGGGCTGTTCCTTGTATGCCTGCGTCGTGTAGTCTGGCGACTAGTGTGCAGTGGGAGACGGTGTCGAAGGCCGCTGAAAGGTTGAGTAGGATGAGGGCTGCAGAGTGGACTTGATCCAGGAGGGTGCGGATGTCGTCTGTGGCGGCGAGTAGAGCGATCTCGGTGCTGTGGTAGATGTGAGGAGGGCAGAGGTCGGTGGGGGACCCGAGTGGATTCCTTTCATGGTCGAAGTGGTGTATTCGGTTGTGACCGGCGTCAAGGTGCAGATGGTGGGCTGGCTGGTGTGTTAGGGGGGCGGGGGGCCACCTGTGGCGTCTGGTGGATGGTCGGCGAAGTTGTAGAGTTTTTTGATCTTGAGGTAGAAGTAGGTTACACACTTATCGCAGGGGTCTTGGGACGGGGTGATGTCTGTGGCTTTGCTGCGTGGGTTGGTGAATTCATGAATGACTTTGAAGAGTTGCTTGTAGTTGGTGGAGTTGTTGAGGATTTGGTGTTTCTCCAGTTCTTCTTCAGGCATCTGCAGGTGCATCTTGCTTCTTGGAGATCGGTGTTGAACCAGGCGGCTTTCCTGGGGCGCTGTTTGTTGGACTTGCGTAGCGGGGCGAGCTTGTATGCGCAGTTGGAGATCCATGTGTGGAGTTCTCTGGCTGCGACGCTGGCATTGGATGTGTTGGAGGCCGGGGTGGTGGTTAAGGTCTGGGGGCAGTGTAGGCAGGAGAACTGGCCATGGGTCGTGTTTGGCGAGGCCTGTTGTCAGTCTCTGAGATTTCCGTGGTTGAGTGCGTGGACGGTGGCTGAGCTGTAGCAGTGGCTGGCTCGAGATCCAGGGTTCCTGGTGATGGTCGCGGTCAGGTCACGGACGGACGCAGACGGGCTTGGCTAAGGCACGCCTTTGCGCGCCAGCGGCGCATGTCCACTGCGCAACCGCACAGCGTCCACCATTTAGGAGGGGGAAGGGACGATCAGCTGGGAGGGGGAAATGGGCGAGAACAGGGGTGCGGAGCCAAAGGGGCAGCAGCGGCAGGAAGCGGGAAGTGCGGTCTCCGAGAAGCCAAAAAAACAGATCACAAGTTAAAAACAAGGATTAACCAACTGATGTAATCATGCTATGTGTCCTAAGGGGGTGAGAGGGAGGGTAGGATGGCTCCAAACACAGAGCAGGGCATGGGCGGATTGGCATGCCCACTCAAGTGCGCAATGACTGTTTCGTCGGCCCACTCAGGCCGTCCAAAGCAGTTATGCGCACTTCCCTGTTAGCAATGCAGGCTGTATTACAGCCTGCATGGAGAACATGGCAACCCCTCCAGCCCCTGGCTGCATGACTTGTCCCGTTGCCGATTACCAATCCCACCGATGCATCGCAGCATTGTGATTGACTCAGGGGAGTGAGCCTGGCTGCCTACTTCCTTTTCCTGGAAGCAGACGCAGGAAAGAAGGAGCTACAAAGACATGGGACACAGCTTCGAGGTAAGACTTCCCCTGAATAAAATTTTAACAACACACGCAAACACACACATCCCTGCGTCTACGCACCATCCAGTGTTATTTCCTGCGTTTACCGCCTCACAGCTGTCCAGCACACCCCGCACTTCTCAATGGTGGCCGCTGTGCGCCCATGCACAGCAGGCGTACCACTTATGTGCTAAAGGCACATACGTAGTTGCGATGCATGCCATCACTTCTCATTCCATTCCAATGCATACTAATACTTGGCACATTGCAACAGTAGAGTGGGTGTTGCATAGCGGAGACATAAAGATCACTGTTCCCACTTCAATGAGTGCAACCCAAAACTAACCTTTGCACCACAAACCCAACCGTGAACCCTGGAATTCCTTTTTTGAGCTCCCAATACACACACAAAAATCACATTTGAATGAATGAATGAATGAAATAGATTTTATCACGCGCAACTTAGCCCAGTGGGCGTCAAGGCGCCTAAATCAAAATAATACAGCTCGCAGATCAGAACCAGCAGAATCTCATTGATAAGCCATAGTAAAAAAACACGTCTTCAGAGCCTTTTTAAACAAGTCAATTGAGGGAAGGGTTTTAACCTCAATTGGAAGAGAATTCCAGAGCTTGGGGGCGACTACAGAAAAAGCTCTCGCTCCCCATCTGGCTAATCTTGTACGAGGCACTACCAATTGAGATAGCCCAGCCGACCGAAGTGATCTGGAGGGGATGTAACGAGTCAGCAGAGATCCCAATGCATCGTTAGAGCCAGCCATAAGGGCTCTATAAGCAAGACAGAGAATCTTGAAGGAAATTCTGTACTGAACAGGGAGCCAGTGAAGCTTTTTTCTAGCCGTCGTGGCTGAGGACGCCAAGGGAAGGGCTAGGGCAAAGCGTGCAGCGGCATTCTGCACGATTTGCAGTCGATGTATAAGGCCCTTGTTGGACTCCACATACAGGGAGTTACAATAGTCGAGCCTAGAGCCAACAAGGGCAACTGCAACCTGCATGCGTGCCTGGGGAGAGAGATAGTCACGGATCCTATTCAGGATCCTGATAACCCCCCAACATGTGGCTATTGTCCTATTCACTTGAGGGATCATAGAGAGTGAGGTGTCAAAGATCACACCCAGATTCCTGGCTGATTGGGAGGGGGTGGGGCAAACACCAAGAGATGTAGGCCACCAATCACTCGACCAAACATCATGGTCTTTCCCAAAGACCAAGACCTCAGTTTTATCGCCATTTAGCTTTAGTGAGTTGATAATCATCCAGTCTGCAACAAGTTGCATGCAAGACCTAAAGCCAATGGCGGATGTATGAACAGAGGAATGAGCCAGAGACACCATGATCTGGGTGTCGTCAGCATAGGAGACCACCTCCATCCCCTGAGATTTTACTAGTCGGGCAAGGGGGGCCACATAGATATTAAACAAGGTCGGACTAAGAGCCGACCCCTGTGGCACCCCACATTGCAATGACTTTGCAGGGGAGAGAAAGTCTCCGAGCTTCACTCTCTGTTCTCTCCCAAGAAGGAAGGGGTTGAGAAGATCCAAAGCCTGCCCAGTAATCCCCGCCTCCCTTAGCCGAGATGTTAAAATGGCAGGAGACAGGGTATCGAATGCAGCTGTAAGGTCCAACAGGACCAAGATCGTAGTTTGGCCGCCATCCACTTTACGACGGATGGTATCGACTACTACAGTAAGTGCGGATTCAGTGCTGTGATGTTTTCTAAATCCGTGCTGTGTGTGGTCGAGATATTCACTGGTCTAAAGAAAAGTGGAAAGATGGAGATTAAGATGAGCTTCCAATATTTTTGCAGGGGCAGGAAGCAATGAGATGGGCCTAAAGTTTTTAAGGAGGCCGGGATCTAAAGAGGGTTTCTTTAGAAGAGGCTTTACAATAGCCTTCTTCCAGATTGAAGGAAATAAACCCTGAGTAATGGCCCTGTTCATAACTCCCAGCATAAGCGGAACAATGCTGTTTCTGCATTCCTTCAATAATTTTAGCGGAAGCGGATCCATAGGGGAGGAAGATTTTGTCTTGTCAAGAAGAAGGTTAAATCCTTCTAACGACAGTAATGGAAACTGCCTAAGAAATTTAGAAGGTCCTTCATCCAGACTGTCCAGCCTAGCTATAGCGGGAGGAATGCTCTAGTCCGGCCAAACTGTTGGGCCCTATTTGTTAGCTGTATAATATGTATATATGTAGTTCTAACAATCATGTACATTGCTGTCATTTATGTTTTATAGATTCCCCTGACGAAGGGCTTTGCTTTATCAGCCCGAAATGCATTGGGAAATTTTGAAATTGAGACCGTTTTTTTGAACATGTGTTTATTGCAGTAGGATGTCGCTGCAACAGCTATGAATTTTGATCTTCTGTGACAGTAAAGAAAGAACTGTTTTCACAATCAACATGCGACTTTGTTTGAATTATGTTTGATTCATGGATAAACATTTTGGTTCACATTGTACAATGGGTTTCATGTGATAATTGTGATTCAACATTTTTGTGAAAGATATACACTGGATAGTGTATTTTCGTAGTGCACTAGGTATTCCCAGATACACCTCTGGTTTTTGTTGTACTTGTCTAGAGAGCGGCATTGGGCTTCCAAAGCAATATGTATATCCGAGATTTTACTAAAGAAAAAGTCAGAGATATTATTGCAAAGATCTTGGGAGCTGACTACAGGATCCGGGAGTTGGAGAGAGCAAAGTGAGTCCGCAATTTTAAAAAGTTCACTAGATGAAATAAGGGAGCTTGTAAGATTAGAGAAATATTCTTTCTTCTCCACTAAAACTCTCTGTTTATATTCTCGTAGAACAGATTTATATGTCTCACGATCATTCAGGTACCAAGACTTCCTCCAGCATCTCTTGCTACGCCTACATTTCTGTCTCAAAAGTCTCAAGTGTTCAGAAAACCAGGGTGCGGTTGGTTTCTGTCGCGCTACATATCGGAGGGAGGCAGGGGCAAGCTCCTCCACTACTTTGATGATAGAATCCGTGAGTTCTTGAGCTGCCTCATCAGCATCTTTCAAAGAAAAAGATTCTGATATCCCAATATGAGAGCCCACTGTATCATCCGTGATATTTCTAAGATTTCTCCTAGGGATAAATCGAGAGTTGATACGCTTAGCTGAGGACAAGGAGGAGAACTCGAATTTAAGTGGAACAGCAAAGTGATCCGTCCAAATCAGAGGCAGAGGCAGTCCAGCAGATAGCCTAAGATCGCTAGAAAATACCCCATCAAGGGTATGGCCAGCTATATGAGTGGGGCTGCTCACCAATTGAGACAAATCACAGGCCCCAAGTGACTCTAGTAGTGTTAAAGTATCCTTGGAGTTGATTTCCTCAAGGTGGAAGTTGAAATCACCCAAAACGGAAAAATCCGTTCTCCCAAAGTAGGGCTCCAGAATTCGGAGCAGATCAGAAGGAAAGCTGGCCCTAGGGCCGGGGGGTCGATATAGAAGAATCCCAGTAAAGGAGACGGATGGAGTGCAATGAATGCAAAAATAAAGTGCCTCAAAACAATCCCCGGGCAAGGATATAGATTTAACAGAGCATGATAAGGAAGATTTAAAAAGAGCAGCAATTCCTCCACCTCTACGCAGTTGTCTATCCTGCCTCAGTAATGAGTAGCCATCAGGGATGGCCAGCAGTAGGTCATGGCCAGAAGAATCTGAAGCCCAAGTCTCTGTGATGAAAACCCAGTCAGGCTGTCTTTCCAATACAAATTCATGAAAGACAACATTATGCTTAATCAACGATCTAGCGTTGATTAAAAAGCCAGTTTTAAGCTGCAGAACCGGCAAACGTCCAGAGTAAGAATGGGATCAAATAATAGTTTGAGACAAATGCACACCCCATTCTTCATCTTTTACCCCGAGAAACACCCCATTGTTCATATTTTACCCCAAAAACACCTGATTTTTCATATTTTACCCCAGAAATCACACGTTTTAAAAATATTTTACCCCAACAAACACCCCATTTTTCTTCTTTTACCCCAACAAACACCCCATTTTTCATATTTTACCCCAAGACAAACATACATTTTCAAATTTTACCCCAAAACCCTTACACACCTGAGAAACTTAAAATTACCCCATTACTGACCTCACAATGAGTTGTGATCAAATGCGATGTTAAGGCACCCGCGTTGTCGGAGTTGCATTGTTAACGATGTACTGCCTGCGTTGTAATGGTCGTCAGCCATGCCAAAGTCAACCCATTGGCTACGCCGTTTGCGTCTGTCTGCCCCTGAAACTCGCTCAGCACCAAGGAGCATTCCTTTTGGACACTCCACCGCTACGACGCCAGCGCCCTCCTCACCATCAACCCTGGGCGCCACCCTGCCTGCCATGACCAACTTCTGTTCCATGCCGGACATTGCCTTCGCCATCACTGACGGCTGCAGTATCAACCCACAAGGAGCACCCCGACCGTCAAGGAGGAGACATTGCCGCCACCTACAGAGGTACACTCCGACTGACAGCGCACTCTAATGTGCCATGGGTGACCATGGACCACGTCAACTCCCAGATCCGGACCAAGCCCAAGAAGATCCTCTGCGGCACCCTCATGTGGAGGCCCCCCGGGCCAAGACCCCCCATTCTCAAATACCATTGTAGACCTCATTGCACCCCAGTGTCTCCCATCCACCGACGACATCCAACTCGGTGAACTCAAGTTCCACCTGGACAACTCCAGTGACCAGAGCACCACACCTTCCTGGGGAGTGTCACCAACATCAGGCGCAAGCAGCAAGTCACCTCAACAGGCCGCATAGCAGGACACACGGTTGAGCACGTCACCTCCGCCAGCGGGTACTTCAACTACAGCCAAAACACCGGACTCTCCTGGACCGACCATCATTGGTAACATCACGTCTTCACCTTGCCCACCGGACGCCCCCACCATCATTGCCCCCCCCCCCTCGCAGCTGGATCAAGGCCAGCGCAGAACATCTCGTCAACTCCCTCCGCACCAACACTCCACCAATGCTTCCAAACGATGACACCGCAGCGCGCAACCACCACTGATGGATCTCTAACAGCGCCGACATTCGGGCACCCCTCATGAACAGCACTGAGTCAGTACCTTCCGCCTGCCTAATGGCAGGCATGAGGGTGAGGCAGTGCCACAGGGATAGGCTCGCCCAATGCATTGCTGGAGTTACGTCATGGTTGTGACACGACTGCAGCAATGCGTGACTTTAGTGCAGGCAGATACGTCAGGATTCCTGACGTATCTTTCAGTACTTACGTCATGGAGCGCTGTCCAGTGATTACAGCGCATCCATGCTGTCGAAAGAAGGGTGTAGTGAGAAGTGTTGCAACGCTGTCTTGTCGCAGCGCAGCAACACTTTTCATGACTGTGGCACAGGAATGCGCACTATCTTATTGATTGTGTGCATTCCTGCACTGTAGTTTTGTCGCAGGGCGGAGCTGCAACATTGCTTGCAGCGCTGGCCAGCGCCAAAACCAGCAGAGATATGGGCCCAAGTTTTATCACCATTTTTAAGACCAGCTATTTTCTGGTCTTAAGTAACTGGCTCTGAATGCAGTTAGAGCCAGCTTTTTGGCTCTTCAGAATTTCAAGGAGCCCCTTGATAATATGGAGTAGTGGTGTTTGCGTGCCTTTTTGCACGGGAACGCCTACTTTGCATGTCATTAGCGATAAATATCGCTAACATGCTTTGAGATAAAAAACGGGCTGCTATCGCCAAAAAACTCACACTAAATCCCGTTAGCTGCAGATTGCTAATAGGGCGATAAAATTATCGCAGCTTTAGCGGCAAAAAAGTGCAGCTAAAGCGGCGATAGGCCCTTGATAATATGCCCCTAAGTTGTAGCGCCTACTATAACGCTATTAAAACATTGCTGGGTTGTGAATTTTATTTGATGCCAATTTCTGGTGCAAATAGTAGGTTCTTGCTTACCAGGCTGCGTTTTAACCTTCTTCACTTATTAGTTGCCTTCCCCAATGAAGTCGGTTGGCGTACACCTTTGCCATATAGCCCTTGCGATGACTTATCAAAGCAAAGTTGTTAAATATGTTCAAGGCTCTGCTCATGTACGAGCTTTTAGAGCCAGAGTCGACCCTGTTAATTTGTTGGTTCGCCAACCGTTAATTAAAAAATTATAAGAAAACCATGTTTACGTGGAGAGCAAAATCCTTACTGAGGCTTATAGATGAGTGTTTTCATCAAATAATTGTCAACTGAAGTCCTAATGTCTTTTTCTACAGTTTATTTTTTAAAGAAATATGTTATGCTACAGCATAACAGTGAGCAAAAACAGTTGTTCAAGTAAGAAGTTTATATTAATTATTTTGATAAATCTACTTTATAAGTCCTTCAGGAGCTCTCTTACTCAGTTCATGGGTGTAATAGAACCTAAATGTACATTTGTGTTTTTTATGACACTCCCCTCGTATCTCTTATTTAAATGTAATTATGAATATCTGCGGAGATAGCTCCTCAAATATTCATAAATATATTTAAGGCCCACAGGGGCAGAGGCTAAGGCCGGTTCAAAAGTCTTCAATACCCTTACCAACTGTGGCACCTGACTTCGAGTTTGCCTATCTTCGGTACTGTGGAAGTGGTATGTCTTCACAACATGTTACGCCTCTGACCCAGTTGGGTGCCTGGCCACTAACCGTACTGATACAATAATTGTCAGTTTCACTTTATCTCCTTACTGCTAGAAGTGTGTCTGAATTTTCTGAGACCTTGTAGAAACTGGGACACTGCACTATTTGGCTTTGCCCTTCTGCTTCTCAGCCAAGCGTAGTGTCTGTGTTAGCTAAGCCGCCCCAAGCAGTGCCTTTCAACATAGGCTCCAAAGTGTGACACATCGCTGAGCTAGTACTGAATCTGGAGCTCTCCTGTGGAACCAGTGATGGAGCGGGTAAAATGTTCTCCTTTCATATACCCAATCCATCCGTTTGTATTAAAACGATTAATAATTAATCATAATAATTAACAGTTTGTTGTATGGAAACTAATCAACCTTATTAACCGAGAGAATACACGTGGGATTGCTTTGCATGGCTAAAATAATGTGTAAACGAAGTTTGTATGCATATTAATAGGATAAATGTTGCTTATGTGATGTTATCGTGAATTATGCTTAAATAAACGAGTATTAATGGCTTTGAACGTTGCATATGGCTGGATAAATGCACACACATATGGGTATTAGCAAGGGAAATAACACTGTTTAATCATTTCAATGTATTAATTACGTTTTGTGTTTCTTTGCTTAAGTGGACCATTTGGGACTGTTATAAAATGGCCGCCGACTGAATCAGACATTTACGAAGTAATATCAATTAGAATGTATTTCAGTTGTCCAATGAGAATCTCTGAAAATAAATGTCAATTGCAACATTTAGAATGTAATTTTTAGTATAAATAATAGTAGACTAGAGAGGGGGTTTGGTCATGACTTCATCATTTCCAGTATCCTGATGTTATGCTGACGGAGAGGACGGTGACTTTGCATGATAGAACAAGGACTTTGACGATTTGACTGAGGACCAGATTCTGACTTAGAAAACGATAAATAGCCAGAATAGGTAAATATGACAAAAGATTAAATTTATTAACTAGGATTTAACCTGCATTTGATTTAGATAAAGAAATATTAATTGAATTCATGTGTCGGGTTGTTCTTTTATTGAAATGTATTATTGAATAATATTAGAAAATTAAGGAGTCATTAAGCTAATCCCAACTAAATGATTCATTGACCTATATTTTTCTTGATGGGAAGAGAAGCGAGGGTTTTGATACTAGAAGGAAGGTGATAAAAGTTCCCATCAAGGAAAGCAGTGTGGTTCGGAACCGATGTTTTCCCCTTCTGAGTATGTGCGGATAGATTGATAGAATGAGTGTTGGTGTTATGGGCCCCACCAGCGTATGATGAGTATGTGTGTGTGTGACTGCGAAATCACTAGTTTTTCTGGTAGCTAGAGATGGTTTTTATTGGTTGGTTTAATGATTTTATTGGCATGTATATAGCTTATCGATTATTGATTGGTATTGATATGTGTACTAACACTATATGTTAAAGTCGTATTGAGTTTTATGTAGTTTGTACGGCTTCTGTGATGTAGGAAGTCGGTAACAGTTCCGTAGTAGGGCAGAGAAAAGAAAACGCTGCTCTCGGGAAAGACGGAATTGTTGGCCCTGTAGGTACACAGGGAAAAGCATGTAACAATTGATGTTGCGCGTCACATTGTTTAGGTTCGATTTGGTGACATCGTCGTATGTTGCCGTTAGAGACATTTCTGTGTGAAAAGAGTGTGTATGATAGCGAGGGGTACCTGTGAAATGTTGGTCTTTAAGTACCAGGAAACCAATTGGCATACCGATAACGCTTATCACTGAAAAGGTAGCAGGTGTTCTCTGAGCTTGTTAGAAGGACAAAGTAGAGGTAAGTGCTGCTTTGTTAACGTATGTCATAATTCTGTAGTAGGACAGACTGTTCGCTGTTCTCGGAAAAGACGGGATTCTGTGTGAATGTACTACATTTTCTTGTGTGAAAGTGCGTGAATGAGATAGCATTCAGGTTAATTGTGAAACTCTGGTTTTATTTCTCAGGAGCATTGCGTTTCCAACTATGTGTCTTAATTCTGGAGAAACAGTTAATTGATGCTTGATAGAAGGGTGAAGTAGAGGGATGTGCTACTTTATCAACGGAAGTAACGATTCTGTAGTAGGGCAGAGGTAAGCGCTGCTCTCGGGAAAAACAGGATTCTCGTGAGAAATGTCTATTGCTATTCTATGGTTAGCGAAGCAGACAATGGAGATGTTTATATGTTGTAACTAACGGTATTGTAAAAATTGAAACAAAGTCTACCGAGTAGTCTTGTAAAGGAGTGGTAGACTGGAGTCAGGAGCAGGAGCTGCCGCAGCGACTGCTGACGTCAGAAAGACCGCGCAGGGATTGGACAGCTAGTCGGAAGCGTAAAACGCCCTGGATTGGTACGTTAGTGTAAAGTCGCGCTAGGATTGGAGAAGTACAGGGTGACGTAGACGCTCCAGGATTGGTGCGTTAGTGTGAGTCGCGCTGGGATTTGAGGATTGTGACAGTGACGTAGACGCGCTAGGATTGGTGCGTTAGTGAGAGTCGCGCTGCTATTGGACTAAAGATCGTACAGTTGAAGTAAAGACTAAGAGTTCACGAGAGAAAAGAAGATGTATTATCATTCAGCCGAGAAGAAGAAAAAATCCTTGTTTAGTAAAATAAAAGGATGGTTTGTGAAAGACAAAGAGATTGTGACTAGGAAAGGACAGTTACTTCCTCCGACGAAAACACCCGCATCCTTCATGGTTGCGAAATATGGATACCATACTTGCATTTGGTTAGACAATTGGGCAAAGTATACAAAGGAAGACGGAGTTTTAGCGTTCCCAGAAAATGGTTTGTTTAATTTGGCAATTTTAAGGAACTTGCGGGAAAGAATGATGAGCTTAGATCCACGGCCTAGACCGACAGAGTTTGAGGCTTTGACTGAGTGGGAAGATGAGATGCATGAGCGAGAAATGGCAGTAGATATAGATATATGTTTGGACGGCCAAATGATCGTGAAACTCATTGTGATCGAATGAGAAGGTGGCGAGACGCAAGTATGACTGAAGGACTGTTTCCCGTAAGAGCTGCAGGAGAAAATGAAGGCGGAAAATGTATAGAGAAAAGACATAATGTAGAACCTAGAAGGTATGGAGCAAATGAATCAGAGGATGATGTCCTAGATGATATGTTTTACAAAAATCCACCGCCGTACAGACAGGAATCAGAGATATTAACCTCAGATACTCCAGTGAAGGAAACTCTGCGAATCATCAAAACAGAGGTTATGACTCCAGAGGTGAAGAGAAGAAATTCCCTTAGGGAAAGAGAGATGGAAAATAAGGCTGAAAGTGAAAATTCCAGGGAATTAGCAAAAACCATGTTAGAACTAACAGAGAAAATAAGAGAATTGACCAAAAATCTAGAAGCAGTTACAGTTCCTGTAACCATAGGTCCGGTTATGCCCATTTTTGAAAAACAGAAAGAAAGTGAGCATGCTCTAACAGTTCCGTATGTAAGCAATAGACAAGCGGAACAACCCCTAATGAGAGCAAGGGAGAATCCTTGGAGACACATAATGAGTGAAGGTGAACTAAATGTGTCAAATAACCCGTTATATAGTCCTGATTCTGTAGAAAGAAACAGAATAGTAGGAGGACCAATATTAGAACCACAAAGAATGACAGAACAAGGGAATGCAGAAAAATCAGTAGGTATAACTGCAGACGAATTGAGCGAATGGCTGAAGGGCTTGCAAGGGAGAATTAATAGTAGGGACAATTCCCACAGAAAAGCTGAAAAATTACCATGATGAGGAGCTGTTGTTCTTATGCAAGAGTGTCACTTGGAGAGCAAAGAATTTACATGACAGGTTAGAAGAAATAGCAAGTGAAATGGGAATTGACATGGACAAGGTGAAAGCTTTACAAAAGCCTTACAGAGTGGATTTCACGGAAAAAGATATTGAAAACCTGAATACTACAGGACGAATAGGGCAGATTAAGGACATAATCACATTGTTAAGAAAATGGGGAGATGTGGACAAATGGAAAAGTAGGTGGTATAGAAAGCGAGATGATACCTCGGACAGAACTTTCCCAGCATTTCCTGTGAGAGAAAAGGAGAAGGTAGTGACAGAGTTTCCCATGAGAGAAATTCCAGGAGGGGAACATGTGCATGTCCCATGGACAAGAGAGGACATTTTATCATTTACAAATGACTTCCCTCGATTGCGAGAAAAGCCCGTCGAGTGGTACAGACAGGTGGACAGATTTGTTAAGCTGTCGAAGGTACTGTGGATTGATCTAAATAGCCTATTTGATATAATAGTGCCAGCAGACTTATGGGCAGAATGCAAAATAGTCATAGATTGGCCAGCAAAAGAATACCCGAGAGATCCTAAAACAGGAGCACCAGACCCCAAGGCAATGAAGAAATATGAACAAGTTATGGTATTTTTGAAAAATAAAGTGCCTCCCAAAGAAACAGATTGGGTAAAAATAGATTGAACACATCAGGAAGTGAAAGAATCAGTTCATGCTTACTAGCCTTCAAGCAGTTTAGTGGAGATGAGAATCTTGGTGAAAAGGATCTGAGTCATTTTGTGTACAGATTTGTGTATGGTTTGCGTCCTGAAATTAGTGAAATGATAAAGCAGCACACAGTTGATTGGCAAAGCAAGAAAATTGACGAAATCCTGAGACATGCCAAATACTTTAGTGATGAGATTGAGGCAAAACAGCGAAAACTAAAGGAAAAGGCAATGTGGGCACAAGTGAAAGTTGCAGAAAGTCAGGAAGCTCAGTTAGTCGAACAAGCCAATAATCCAGGAAATAAACCGAGATTTGGTCCAGGAAAGGGGAAAGGTAATATAGAAGAAGCTAAAAAGAAGTTCCCATGCCACAATTGCGGTAGGTTAGGGCATTGGAAATCCGAGTGTAAATATCCACCAAGTACTAATAATGAAAATCCATCATTGAATCCACAGGTGCAGTGTGAGGTGAGTGGCCAACTGCAGCAGCAGCAGAAGGCTGTTAATCCACAGAATCAGGTGCCAAAACCGCCATTACCGCAAAGCAGAAATACCCAGAAATATAGCAAAGAAGTGGGATTCTACAATGAAGAATAGGTAAACAAACCGCAACGCGCAAGCGCTGTTTCACAATATTGGCTGCGAAATGACGAGAGTGATTCAGAGGAGAATTATTGACGGTGCCGAAGGGAGGAAGAAGAGTGCGTGCTTGGCGCAACTCTAGAAATAGATCAGACAGGACCATTTGTAGATGGGAAAGTTAATGATGAAAACATTACTTTTCTAGTAGACACTGGAGCTACGCGATCAACTGTCAGGTCAGCAGATGTAAAGAATCTTCCTCTTTCGGATGAAACAATCCAAGTAGTTGGTATGTCAAACACCCAAATTAGGACATACCTTACAGAACCAGTAAAAGTTAAAATAGGGAAATTTTCTGACATGCACCGATTTGTGGTGTGCGACACCAGTCCTGTGAACTTGCTAGGTAGGGATCTGCTGTGCAAGATGAACTGCACTATATTTTGTACTCCAGATGGAATAGCTTTTGAAACACCAGATGAGGATGTATTGTACAAAATGACCATAGCTAACAGAGAATGTGAAACTATTGGAACATATGCAGTATTTAATCCAGACGAATTGCCCAAAGAATTGAAACAGTCTGTGAAAGCAGGAGTCTGGGATTTTACTGGAGAAGATGTAGGCCTTATGAGAAATATAGATCCAGTAAAAATTACATTAAAAGAAGGAGTAGTTTATCCAAACATTCCACAATACAGACTGACATCTGAAATAATTGAAGGAGTGACACCTTTAATTGAGAAAATGATTCAACAAGGAGTTTTGAGGGAAATAATGAGCAGTCCATGTAACTCACCTATAATGGGACTGGAAAAGCCTAATGGAAAGTTCAGAATTGTGCAGGATTTGAGAAAGATTAACAAAATTGTTGTGTCATGTTGTCCCATTGTTCCAAATCCATCAGTGATTTTCGGGTTCCCAGTGACCATTGAATCAGACAGAGGAGGACACTTTTACAATGAGATCATGAGATTGATTTGTGAAGCATTGAGTGTACAACAAAAACAACATTGTGCCTATCGACCAGAGGCTTCTGGTGTGGTTGTACAAATGAATGGTACGATCAAAAACAGAATAGGGAAAATGTGTTTAGCCACAGGAATGAAATGGCCTGATGTCTTGCCTCTAGTCTTGATGACAATCAGATCTACTCCAGACAGAACTACAGGTTTGAGTCCCCACGAAATTATCATGGGACGGGCCATGAGACACGTGTTTGTTCCAGTCAACAAATTGATGACAATAACTGATGACATGGTTTTGGATTACTGTAAAGGCCTGGCTGACGCAGTCCATTCTGTGTTTCACCAGGTTGGAGCGGATGCCACTACCCTTGAAAGAAAACCAGCCCATGACCTGAGCCCAGGGGACTGGGTGAGAATAAAAGTCCACAGAAGAAGGAATTGCTTGGTTCCAAGGTGGGGAAGGCCAAGACAAGTCCTGACCACAACAACTGCTGTGAAGTATGCTGGACTGAAGAATTGGATACATGCAAGTCACACTTTGAGAGTTCCAAATCCAGCAGACAGCATTGGAAAAGAATATTATGATGATTCGGAATCGAGCGCTGATTCAGACAACGAGAATTCAAAGATAAAAGAAAATCCCGAAAGGGGGGAGAAGGAGCCAAGACTAGCTCCAACTCCGAGAGAAGAAATCCTACGGAAAAGATTGCAGATTTCAGACACAAGTTCAGATTCTGGAGACGAGCAAAACGCCAGTGGCGAACACAAAAAGAAGAAGAGAAAAGAAAAGAACATTTCAGCAGAAGTGACATTTACACCAGATGAAAGAGTAAGAGAAGTGCCACCTGAGAAAATTCTTGAAGAGGAAGAAGGGACAGAAATAGAGAGAGAGGGACAGATTTCTGCGGAAAACCCCCGAGGAGGTGTAGGGACATCCAACACTGAGTTAGGTGAAGGGACAAGCAGCAAGCAGAAAGATTGCGTGTCAGAGACCCGAGGAGGGACAGAAGTAGGGCAAACACAAGAGGTGGAAAAAGAAACTGTTGGAAAAGAAAAGCCAAACGAGACAGAATCTGAAGACAGTGAAAACGAAATACCAGAGGGTCGAGTTCTGAGAAAGAGAACTTGGGTCGAGGAAAGGAACAGCAAAGAAAGCAAACCAAGAAGAAATGCTAAAGGAGACCTTTGGCCAAACAAAATAAAGAGACTGAGATATCGATTGACACGAGTTAAACCCTCAAAAGCTGAACAAGTGAACGAAGTGACAAGTCAGCTCAAAGTAAAAGAGGGAGAGACAGAGGTGTCTGAAGAAAACAAACGATCAAGAAAACCAAACCAGAAGTATAAGTCACCTGAATGGACGTATGTGGCACTGCCTGAACAAGGAGATGAGGTAGATAGTCAAGGAAATCCAGAGGAGACTTTACTGAAAGGGGTGGAGGAAGAAGAAACAGTGGAAATCCTGAGAGTTATCCTATCAGATATTGGAGCAGAAGCGGAAATTCAGGAATTTCTGTATGTGGATGATGAGAAGGAAGTGAAAAACGATAAGATGCCAAACTGAGTAATTTCAAGAAGATCGTTGTAGAAAATATAAAGGATTGAATAAGAAATCGAAGGACTGGGATAACCTGATAAGTGTTTAGCTCTTTCAGGTGAAAGAACAAAAGGAGTAGAAGAGGTTAAGTCAAAAGACACGGTCAATTTAACAAGATGGCTAACATAGATGATAACAAGAGTAGATTCACCTTTATGAGAAGATGGTGTAAGATGTGTTGTTGTTGTACAGGATTATTAATGCTTCTTTGGAGCGTACTCGCTCTATTGATCTCTTTCAAGGTAACTTTAGATACACTAGAAGGGCATACAGAGAATATGACTAACATAGTGAAGAGTTCACAAAAGGTAGTTCCATATAAAACAAGCACTGAACATATACACAAGGATAGGTCTATAACTGATTTTTCTAGCAATGTGTTTTCAAAATTATTGTGTGAATATGTAAAAACAATGGATGTAAGGGATTGCTACGTATGTAAGCAGTTGCCTGCCTCTGTTTCAGAAGGAGTGACTTATCATCACCTCCCAGCAACTTATGGAATAACATGTAGCGTTTTAACAAGTATATTTTATCAAGTAGGGAAATTAGAATATAATCTGTCAAATATAGATAACATTCTTGGACAATTGCCCATGAATAACGAATTGAATCCTGCTAAAACTGCTAATGTATTAGGTGAGATTTTTATAGAAATTAAAGAACTAACATTAGAATATATTTTTAGAAACAATTTAACTTGCAGTTTGAAGAAAGAAGAGAAAACATTTTTAGATATGGTTGAAGAAAGGAGATCGAGAATGTATAAAAAGGCAGAAGGACATGAATTAAGGAAAAATGCTTGGGACATAGGTGGGAAAGAGGAGCTGAAAAATGGAGCTAGTCCAACAATAGCTATAGATACATCACAGAAAGGCAAATTATGTATTATGCGGGAAAGATCCCAATATGATTATTATTATATAGGGACTAGTGAGTGCCATGATACATATTTTACTGCATCCGGATGGGGATTTAGAGGCGGAGAGGATCCAGTTTTCCCTGGTTTGTACTACATTTGTGGGAACAAGGCTTATTACAGGTTGCCTGACCATTGGTATGGCACATGTTATGTTGGCCTGGTCTTTCCAAAGATCTTTCACATGGATAGAGTAGAAAATAATGGACAAAATAACCTATTAATGCGTAGTAGAAGAGAAACTTGGTTAGAATTTGTAGGTGACATTTTTGGAGCCTTGATACCAGCAGTGGGAATATCTTTGAATGCAAATAATATTCGGAAATTGTCAACCATAGTGGATCGCTTGTCAACAAGCACCGCTGGAGAATTTCTTTTGGTAAACACCGAAATGGTTGCTATGCATGCTATGATAATGCAAAATTGACTTGCCCTTGATATCTTATTGGCAAAAGAGGGTGGAGTCTGTGGAATGCTGAAAGTTCAACATTGTTGTACTTACATTCCTGATGAAAGCAAAGATCTAAAGGTTTATATCAAAAATATTACAGAATTGCATGATGAAATAGTACCACTGGAGGTTGAAAGTATCTGGACTAAAATTAGTAATAAGATGGCTGCTATTAAGACTTTCTTAGGTAAATTAGGTAGTACTATATTAGGGAAAATATTATTTCCATTAACGTGTGTAATTTTCATATTATTAATACTTAGACTAGGATGTATGTATTGTAGACATAAAAGAAATAAAAGGAAATTTAGACGAGAAATTATCAAAAAGAAGGAAAAGAAACAAGAAAGAGATTTTGAAGAAATAGAATTGGAAGAATGGAAGGAGAGTATGTATGGCAAAACAAAAAGAGAAGATGAAGGGGAAACAGAATTATAATTGAGCAAGAAAACATTTGAATTTCCGTAAAAGGGGAAAATACATTTATTTTGTGGGTTTTGTTTTATGGTGATAAAATCACCAAAGGGGGGATTGATGGAGCGGGTAAAATGTTTTCCTTTCATATACCCAATCCATTTATGTATGTTTGTATTAAAACGATTAATAATTAATCATAAGAATTAACAGTTTGTTGTATGGAAACTAATCAACCTTATTAACCGAGAGAATACACGTGGGATTGCTTTGCATGGCTAAAATAATATGTAAACTAAGTTTGTATGCATATTAATAGGATAAATGTTGCTTATGTGATGTTATCGTGAATTATGCTTAAATAAACGAGTATTAATGGCTTTGAACGTTGCATATGGCTAGATAAATGCACACACATATGGGTATTAGCAAGGGAAATAACACTGTTTAATCATTTCAATGTATTAATTACGTTTTGTGTTTCTTTACTTAAGTTGACCATTTGGGCCTGTTATAAAATGGCCGCCGACTGAATCAGACATTTACGAAGTAATATCAATGAAGGGAAAGGAGAAATGCGCCTGCGCAAACTTCAGCAGCTGCGACCTGCCGGTGAACTGTCATCGCTGTGCCCATCAAGGCTGCTCTGGGCGAAAGGCCAACCCTTCAACAGAAATTGTTGCAACCTGAACTATGGATTGCTAATATTCCCATACATTCGTTTGGGAACTTTTAATATGTGGGAACGACATCGAATGTTTCCTGATGCATTAGAATGTATTTCAGTTGTCCAATGAGAATCTCTGAAAATAAATGTCAATTGCAACATTTAGAATGTAATTTTTAGTATAAATAATAGTAGACTAGAGAGGGGGGTTTGGTCATGACTTCATCATTTCCAGTATCCTGATGTTATGCTGACGGAGAGGACGGTGACTTTGCATGATAGAACAAGGACTTTGACGATTTGACTGAGGACCAGATTCTGACTTAGAAAACGATAAATAGCCAGAATAGGTAAATATGACAAAAGATTAAATTTATTAACTAGAATTTAACCTGCATTTGATTTAGATAAAGAAATATTAATTGAATTCATGTGTCGGGTTGTTCTTTTATTGAAATGCATTATTGAATAATGTTAGAGAATTAAGGAGTCATTAAGCTAATCCCAACTAAATGATTCATTGACCTATATTTTTCTTGATGGGAAGAGAAGCGAGGGTTTTGATACTAGAAGGAAGGTGATAAAAGTTCCCATCAAGGAAAGCAGTGTGGTTCGGAACCGATGTTTTCCCCTTCTGAGTAGGTGCGGATAGATTGATAGAATTAGTGTTGGTGTTATGGGCCCCACCAGCGTATGATGAGTATGTGTGTGTGTGACTGCGAAATCACTCTGCCCGTGGTAATAGGAGGAAATTGAAGAACCCCAACTGCACCACCAGCAGGGGTGCACATTGGTCAGTAAGTTGGGGAAATGTGACCCTCACACAGATTTTCTGTTACAATATTTTAGACAACAAGCAGGGCCACATTGGGGGCTTAAGGGGCAGTGGAAGTTTAGGGTATTAAGTGGGAGGAAACACAATATTTTGTAAAATAACCAACATTCTAGAAGACTTTCAAAACAGAGGGATTGAGGAAGTGTTTTTTTGTTGTGTGCGTGTATAAAAATCCCAGATGAAATCAGAGGGCTAACTCACCATACCTACTTGGGAGCACTTGACTCAGCCAGGTCCCAAATTTTCCTTGGTGATTTCAACCTTCAGTGGTCTAACCCCAATGACCAGGCGGTATCCTGCCTTAAAGCATTTCTGAATGATTATGATCTGATCCAGCACTGTGACCAACCAACTCATAATAAAGGAGAAACGCTAGACCTCATTAACTCGAATGGGCAGACCATCACATTGGATACCATTACCCCTTGCGATTGATCCAACCACCATTGCATCCTCTTCTACATTAACAGGGAGGTGTCGATGAGCAAGACTCAGCCAACGAAATCAAAGATCTGGAACTTTAGATCAATAAACTCAACTGAACTAGCAGCCCACTGGGAATCTGCTATCTCCTCCCAAGCTGACTTGGTTGAGGTTCAGTTACTCACTGACTCCTACAATTCAACCATCTCCAACATCATGGACAACATTGCACCATTCCAACAAAAAAACGCTTCAACAAAAATATCCAAACCATGGTACAACGACAATTTAAACACGGAACGCCGCAACCTTAGGGCAGCTGAACGCTCCTGGAAATCCAAACCCACCTTGGAACAACTAAAACTGCTTAGAGATTTTAGGAGCTTCTATAACAAACAAATCAAGAGCGCCAAGGCAGACTATTTCAGACACCAACTTGATCAAGCTGCAAACGGCCCCAAGAAACTTTTCGAATTGGTCACACAGCAATAGCAATAAGTGGCAGGCCCAAACCACTCGGATTCCGGAGTCATCCCACCTTCTTGCGATGATCTTGCTGTTTTTTTCACTGAGAAATCAAGACTCACCATTGAACTTGCCTCTGAGAAGGCTCTACTGCCATCCCTTGAACTCTTAGATAAGCGCAAACTTATCAGCCTGAACACTAAGCACAATGCGTCATGGGGCACCTTTACCTCATTCAGTGAAAAAGACATCAACAAGATTCTTCAGAACATCAATCCATCTAACCACTTCAGTGACCCGTTGCCCCCGGCCATCTTCAAAGAAATTAAGTATGTACTCATCCCCACCTGGACAAGGATTGAAAACGCTTCAGTATCTCAAGGCACGATCCCAGACTGCCTAAAAGCAGCTCAGGTGTCACCTATACTAAAAAAAAAACCTAACGCAGATAAAACTGACCTCAATAATTTCTCTATCTCCAACATCCCCACACTAGCCAAACTACTGGAAAAATGCATACAATCCCAACTTTGTGCTCATATAGAAAATGTCCAACTCCTAGACCAGCATCAATCCGGCTTTCGGAAGGGGCAGAGTACCGAATCGGCTCTCACGCACATTATGGATGACCTTTAAAAAATGCTTGACCAAAATGATTACTGCCTCCTAATCCTCCTTGACCTTTCCTCCGCATTGGACACGGTTAATCACGACAACCTCCTATCCATTCTAAAGAACAGGATGGGTTTCTCTGGTCTGGTGTTACAATGGTTCTCCTCCTTCCTCCACCACAGATCACAAAGAGTCAAGGCAAACCACTCCCTCTCCTAGCCCTCTCCAGTACTCATGGGTGTCCCCAAAGGGTCCGCCATATCTCCTGTCCTCTTCAATCTTTTCTTGGAACCTCAAGCAAAATCACTAAATTCCACGAACATTCTCTACCATATGTATGCGGACGAAACACAACTTTATTTGAAAATCTCATCCCCGGATAACATCATCTCACTCAACACTACCCTCCAGGCTACACAAAATTGGTTAACTGAGAACCCTCTACTGCTCAACACCTCCAAAACTGAATTCTTTCTCATCTCTCCACCAAACCACATCCCCAAGCTAGACCTTTGGCTGAATCACCTCACGGCCTTCAACTGTACCCCCCTCATCATAGACTCAGCCAAATTCTCTCAGAATCACCCTGGACAAGCATCTGAATATGAAAAATCATATCAGCAATGTATTTAAGGGAGCTAACCACTTGATGAGGACCCTGAAAAACATCAAACCATTCCTGCCACTAAAGGATTCAAGCAGGTGGTCAAAGCACTGGTTTTGCCGAGGCTAGACTACGGCAGCGCTACACTCTGTGGCCTTCCCAAATACGCTTCACTGAACGCTGGGGCCAGACTGGTCACAGGTACCGAATGAAATGAGCACATATCCCCAGTCTTTAAATCTCTCAATTTTTTACCCTATGAAACTTGAATTCAGTTAAAGATTGCCGTTCTGGCGCACAAAGCCCTGCATTTCAAAACTCCCAGGTACCTAGCGCAAAAGCTGGAATTATCCTGTGGTGGGAGAGCCTCCAGAAGCGCTAACACTTTCCTCCTGAAACCACTCATCCTCAGCAAAAAGAGAACTTGTCACCGAGCCTTCTCCGGCGCTGCCCCAAAGATATGGAACTCTCTTCCACCGGAAGTACACAGAATCTCCTCAATGACTGCTTTCAAACTGGAAGCCAAAAGATTCCCAATGGACAAATTTCTACCTTAATCTGGGCTAGTTTCACTGCCTCGAAATCATTGATCCTACAACCATTGTTCCATCATGTGATGCTGCTCTTCTTTACCGCATTGTGTGCCCCTTTCGTAGCCCGCTATATACCTGTTTATTGTATTACTCTCCTTTGTTTCATTTGTCTGTAAATCCTGCGATTATTCATGTTGTGCATTCTTCCTTCCACCCTTTTGTAAAGCGCTCTGATATCCTTCGGAATCTTGTTCGCGCTATATAAAACTTTATAAATAAAATAAATAAATAAAGTACTGAGGGGCAGATTTACTTTTCCTGGCGCATCCCTGCAAATCAGCAGGGATGCGCCAAGAAAGATGCGTGATGCACGTTTACCCTTGCGCCACCACAGATGCACCGCATTTGCAATGCGGCACCTCATGGCGCAAGGATAAACAGATGGGTGTCGCATCTGCCAGCGGAAGGTTGGTGCAGTGCTGGAGTTGTGTCGCGGGTGTGACGCAACTCCAGCACTGTTCCAACCTGGCCTATCCTCAACATGGTGTGTCACGCCTTAAGCCTGCTTCAAGCAGGCGCAAGGTTTTGACGCTGCAGCGTCGGAAAAGTGACTGAGTGAAATCTTGTAGATTTCACTCAGGCACTTTTCCGAGGCGTTCCTGCACTAGAACGCCCACATGAAACCTGAGGCAGATTTCATGTGGCGCAGGGCTTTACAACGCGACGCATCTCCCTAGATGTGTCACATTGTAAATAGGGTGCAACGTGTTGCCTGGTTTACGCCGCGGCTGCGTCACAGAAGTGACGCAATGGCGGCACAAATGTGGCGCACGGGGCTCGTAAATCTGCCCCTACGTACTTTATGACCCCTGTTTAGTATACAATTCTTATGAAAGCAAGTCTAAATAGTTTGATCTTCATAGATATCCTGAACCACTTGTCATTGGTTTTAGATATCACTAAGGGGTTGAGCATGTTTCACATTCTAGGGCCTTGAACGCTCATTCATTTGCCTCTGTGATTCATCCTCTTACAGGACTATTGGTGGCAAGAAAAGGCCTGATATCAAAGAGGGTACCTGAATCTGAGCTTAGTCTGAGCCTACAGACTTGGAGCAAAGTACACTATTGACAGGGGCAGAGAAGTGGGATGAGTCAGTACGTAGACAACACCCTGGCAGGCAGATGAGGAGGTGGTTCATGATGGGTGAGAAGAAAGACACGCTTATATCAACTGCATTAATTTTAGGGTATGGTAAGGCTGCTGAGCATATTAAGCACAAAAATTAAAAGTAGTTACGAATCTATAGATTTCATTTCCTTCCCTTGCTTTTAACTCTCATTCATCATCAGCGTATATGTTATGTCAAAAACGTCATGATGCTCCAAATACAGCATTTGAGTGACCTTTAAAATATTCTATGATCACATGCGATACCATTCGGCAGCCTCTCTTTCTGATCAGGGAGTGAAGCTAACGCCTCTAAACAAGGAGGGCAGCTAACTCCTAAGATTTAATAGTAGGCGAAAACATAATAAATAACCTAAAGTTTATGTATTCCTCTTACAGAATCTAATCTCTATTCCCGGGTGTAATTTTAGATCATGGCCTTTCGACATGTAGTATGGAGATATAAAGAATCTGAAGAACTTCTCACTTTATGACAGTGTGAGCTATACAGATATTTTTTGCCTCAAAAAGTGATAATTGAAAATTAGGTACTCACAAAACTGATTTCTGACACAAACTGTGATGGCATTCGCAATTTAGGGGCACATCATCAAGGAGGCGGTATAAAATTGCCGCTTTTGCGTCCGTTTTCGGACAAAAAGCGGCGATAATTTTATCACCTAATCAGCAAGGTCACGCCTGCTTCAAAACTGACTTAGCCATGATATCCTATGTAAGGTGGATATCATGGCTAAGTCTGCCCTGCAAAACAACAACTTTTAGGAGGGTCACAAAAAAGGGACTTGGTTTAAGGACTGAAACAACTCCGATCCCTAATAGACACTATAGAACAAAAAGAAGAAGTACAGTCCATTCAAAACAGAAATAGCCAACTGACGGTTAATGTGAAGGTGTGTACGAGAACCTGCGAATAGTTGAGGCACCCCTGCGGGAGAAAGGAGTCCATCAGCCCACCCTTACTGGCGGAGCATCGTCATCTGGAACTCCAAGGAATCACTGTCTGAGCCCGAGATGGCAGATCGCTCAGGTATACAGGCTAGTGAAACCCGGAAGGAAAATAAACTCCTGCAGGGGTATGGACCCAAATAGTCGAGGGCTCCTGTAAAGTGCAGTGCTAAGAGAGTGATGTGAGGTTAAAAATGAATATTTGATCAAAAATGAATTTAATGTAGATTGATCAAATTTCATATCTAAAAGAACCTATAGTCTGGTATGAATTTTACAGGCTAATTTTTGGTTCGTGTGTGAGAAGTATGGTCGACATGTTTCAGCCGGAGCGGTCAATTTGACCCGGCTTTCTTCAGGACCTTGAAATTGAAAAAAAGCTACTGCTTAAAGTAATCTCATAAAGTGAAAAAACAATAATAACTAAACCCATGCAAATCAATTGAATGTGGGATATGTGTGTGGCGTGTGCCACCCTACCAGAACAGCTCTAGCATTGAGCGTGAGGACAATGTCTTCATTCCTGGAAATAAAATACATATATCAAACCTCATGCACATCAAAACAAAACCATCAGTTGCAAAATGGCCGGTCTAAAGTTAGCCGTGCCTTGATATTCAGACAAACTCAAAACGATGTTTGGAGATACAATTTGTATATCAAAATAGTGGTAGAAAAATAGCAAAAAAACTCACCCAGCTTTGTGTGGGAGTAAAGCCTCACCTCACCCGGCTGACTACTCGGAGAAGGAGGCACCGCTCTGTTTAAATGTGGAGAAAAGCCCAGACAGATTGCTGATTGATACCTGTCTGCTTCAATCTCAAACACACGTATTTTAAACATATTAAAAAGAACCTGTAATAGCTAGAATGTCCGAAACCTTAAAGAACTCCTAACTCTTAGAATGTATTTATGGTCTAAATCTCTGCTGACCCTTGTTGATATGGGATCATGTATCTTAGTAAACTGGTAGCATAATGGACCCCAGTGATAGGCAGAAACCAGTAATTGGTGAATGGTTATTGCCCATATAATCTGATGGAATACTAGGAATTGGTAAAAGATATTAAAAGTGGCTATGAGTGTCCACTGGGCTCTACTGGTTCCATCTGGGGAAGTAGTTCAATTGCAGAGCAAAAACAGCAAGAGCTATCAGCCTCCTCCCTTACCTGTCCGTCGATACCTCTGACTGACTCACGAGCCGTCTGGGAGGTATCGACCGGAACAGGAGGGGGCTTATTATAGCGCTCACATGTGAAGTAAAAGTCCACGATCGAGATCAGCTGTGTGTCTCGACCGGGACTGATGAGCGTGTTGGTAATAGGGCGCATGCGCCTCACGACGTTTTACCCGAGGGGGCTTTTCATAGTGCTCGCAGGTGAAATAGAAGTCCGCGATCGAGATCAGCTGTGTGTCTCGATCGGGACAAGTGAGCGTGTTCGTAATAGAGCGCATGCGCCTCACGAAGTTTTACCCGAGACGTAATTCCCCACAGCGCATAGATCAGTGCTATCACGTTGTATCAGAAAAACCTTGTTTGTTGGCAGATCGGCCGTTGTAGCCGTGATCGAAACAGAACCGGTCACCCAAAAGGAAGAGAAATCGTACACATCGAGTGTGCGGAGAGCTTGCTAAATAGCGAGTTTATTGTGGAATTATTGCTACGTCTGTCGCGCATGCGTGAACAGTAGATGGCAATTACTGGCGGATGCGTGCACCTGAATCAGTGTAACACTAAAACCGCTTTCGAGAGCAGCATGGACCCAGAGTAGAGTGTAGGTGTTAACCCCGAATGTTTAGGCAATCAAGATCATAAGTCGAACAATTGGTTCACAGCGAAGTCAAGGGTTATAGGGCAGTGGTTCAGAATCCTTGAGACACTGTTACACAGGGTATGTATAGATCTCGTGAAGTAGAGTCACCATGAGAAACATGATGCCCGCTGGTCACTACTACTAGGAGAGCTAAAGTTACAGCCCCTCTCGTGCCAGATAGATACAGGGATGGCAACCAGTTCTTCATTCAGGGGGTCTAGTTGGTAGTGGTGCCCAAAGGGGTCATCTAGTGCCCTAGTAGTATTCTAATAAATCATGTTTAGCTTTTGATGGTAAGGGATGACTCACTCATCAAAGCAGAAGACCCAAAGGGAGATGGACATGGAGAAGTTCGGCCCATCCAAATAGATAATCATTGGATATAAATTGTTTTTTCACTTTATGAGATTACTTTAAGCAGTAGCTTTTTTTCAATTTCAAGGTCCTGAAGAAAGCCGGGTCAAATTGACCGCTCCGGCTGAAACATGTCGACCATACTTCTCACACACGAACCAAAAATTAGCCTGTAAAATTCATACCAGACTATAGGTTCTTTTAGATATGAAATTTGATCAATCTACATTAAATTCATTTTTGATCAAATATTCATTTTTAACCTCACATCACTCTCTTAGCACTGCACTTTACAGGAGCCCTCGACTATTTGGGTCCATACCCCTGCAGGAGTTTATTTTCCTTCCGGGTTTCACTAGCCTGTATACCTGAGCGATCTGCCATCTCGGGCTCAGACAGTGATTCCTTGGAGTTCCAGATGACGATGCTCCGCCAGTAAGGGTGGGCTGATGGACTCCTTTCTCCCGCAGGGGTGCCTCAACTATTCGCAGGTTCTCGTACACACCTTCACATTAACCGTCAGTTGGCTATTTCTGTTTTGAATGGACTGTACTTCTTCTTTTTGTTCTATAGTGTCTATTAGGGATCGGAGTTGTTTCAGTCCTTAAACCAAGTCCCTTTTTTGTGACCCTCCTAAAAGTTGTTGTTTTGTTTGTAGAGCAGCCACGGCTGCGGGTCTAATTCTGGCTTCTAGGAATCTCTAGTAGTCGTAAACCGCTCCCTATTGTCCTTAACCACAAGACCCTGCTCTATAATGGCCGACTTTGCAGGCCTTGCTTTCGATGATGAAACCCTGAGTAGCATTTTATCTGACAATCCCAGCATCCTAGACTCTTTACCAGAGATTACAGGAAATCCTAAGGATGACTGGGCCACCTTACTCAATCTTCGAAAAAACCAATCACGGACTGCGGTCCATGGCTTAGTCATGACAGAGTACCTACGTGGGAAATGTGCCCCTACAGGGCTTATTGTGACTAATACCCCGAGACTATTCCTTACAGACAAACAGTTCACACGAGACTGGTCACTTATAGCCTGGCGCTGTACCCGTGACTGGCTCATTCTCATCATCAGCACGGCGAAACGTCAGGCAGATGCAATCCTAGTTGAGATCCAAACGCTGGAGGGGCAAATTAAAACTACCATCACAGCAGCCCTTTTCAAAAAACAAATGGATGAGACAAACAAAACTAATAAAGAATATAGGGACAACATCCTGATTAACAAAATTGACAAATTTAAGAAGGATCTCGCCCGATTTTCATGGGAAAAGATATACCCCTACACAAGCGACACATATGTAGCACCAACATTTAACAACAAGGGGAGACGCTATGGTTCCAATTACTCTTCATCTGGGTCCGAAGGAGGATCTGATGATTCTGATTCAGGTATGTCAGGGACACCGCAAGGAAGAGGGAGAGGTCAATCCCGTAGGTACAACCGAAGGAGGGGTAATCAGACCTTTTACCCCAATCAGAGCCAATGGTGGCCACCGGCACCTTGGGGCTACCAACCACCCCCCTTTCCGCCACACATGCACACTTATCCACCTCAGCAGCAATTCTTCCCTAACCAGCCTTTTTTAGATCAAGGCCAGGGACGCAACAGAGGCAAACGGAGAGGAACCCCAACGGTACACTGGCAATCAGACCAGACATTCCCCAACACTCGGAGCAGGAGGGGCAACCAACAACCACCCACGAACTCGACCAGCGAGTAAATGACCTGGTAGTCAATCTGAGTTCAAAAGTGCTGACGACTGATGAAGAAAATGTCCTCAACAAGGGTTTGGGTTTTGTTCCCACACATTCAGGGGATCCATTCACCCTGAGATGTGAAATTGAGAAATTCTTCAGAAAGATCAGGCTGCATTTCTTCTTTAAAGAGAAAGGTCCAACAGTCACAACCGTTGGCAACGAGACCAATGAGGTCAATACTGGATTACGTCCTAATAGTACGTTTTGTCCTCTTCCTCACCAGGTCCCCCCACAAGTGTCTACTTTTGAAAAGGCGGTGGTTCATGATTTAATGACACTATATGACACTCGCCCCCATTCTTACTGTAACTTTTCTAAGAAGGATCAGACTGCCCTGAAAAACATCATCAAGGACACGTCGATCATCATCAAACCAGCAGACAAGGGTGGGGCTACGGTCCTACAAGATACCGTCGCCTACCGGGCTGAATGTCTGAGGCAGTTGTCAGATGTTAATTCTTATCGGGCCTTAGAGTCAGACCCTACATCTAGACTGTCCCTAGAGATTAAACAGCTGGTGGAGGAAGGGGAGGCAGAGGGATGGATAACATCACATGAGGCGAAATTTCTGGTGACCAACAACCCGGTTATACCCTACTTCTACTGCCTCCCTAAAATTCACAAACAGCAACGACCACCTCCGGGACGTCCCATTATCTCTGGGATTGGTTCATTATTGGAACCTCTATCTAAATTTGTAGACGTGTTTTTAAGACCCATGGTCACCGAGATGCCTACATATTTGAAAGATACGGCTGATGTCCTCCGTATTTTACCCGAGGTTGAATTCAATCCTGATACCGATCTATTAGTCAGCCTTGATGTAGAGTCATTGTACACTTGCATTCCGCAGCTTGAGACCCTAGATGCAATCAGAGGACTCTTAGAAGCACGGTCTCTGGACAGCATCACCCCAGTGCCTTTTATCATGGAATGCGCCAGATTGGCCATGATGGAGAATTATTTCAAATTTGAAGATCAGATCTTCCTCCAGACATCTGGTACTTCAATGGGCAGCGTTTTTGCGCCCAGCCTCGCGAACCTATATGTCCACTTATTCGAACAGGACTATGTACTCAACCACAGCAACCCTTATCATCATCATGTGGTGCTGTGGAAGAGATACATAGACGACATCCTGGTGGTGTGGCGAGGCACAGATGACGAAATTCTAGCCTTTCATTCGTGGCTAAACCAACAGAATGCATTTTTACGCTTCACCATTGAATACAGTAAACATCGTCTGGCCTTCCTTGACATCTCCATTTTTGTTCATGAAAACTCATTGAGTTCGGAACTATACAGAAAACCCATGTCTAAAAACTCTTTGTTGTCATTCAACAGCTATCATCCAAGGGCACTCCGTGAGAACCTCCCAGTCGGCCAGTTCCTGCGGATTCGCAGAAACTGTTCCACCAGACAGTTGTTTGATAAACATGCTGGAGCACTAGCAAAACAACTACAATCGCGACAGTATCCTAAACATCTAGTACGGAAAGCCTGGAAACGGGCATCTAATAATCATCGAGATGCTTTACTAGATACCGCTGTGCCAAGGACCACCAGCGAGAGACTCACTTTTGTTACTACATTCTGCACTGTGTCCAACCAAATACAGAAGACAGTACGCAAGCATTGGCCGATATTGAACATAGCATCGGGCAGTATCTCGCCTCCTTTATTTGCTTTCAAAAAGGGCCCAAGTTTGCGAGACAGTTTGGTCCACACAAGACCACTATCACATTCAGTCTGTGAGACAAATACTTTGTGGTCCTTACCACCTGTTCGGGGCCATTTCCCCTGTGGCATGTGCAGTGTCTGTCCGCAGACTACTAAAACTACATCTGTGGACATAGGCACAGAACGCCCCTGGATATTACGCAACCACACGAATTGTAATTCGGATTGCGTAATCTACAGAATCACTTGCCCTTGTTTGCTACATTACATAGGGTACACCACACGGAAAGTCAAGCTCCGCATCAGCGAGCACAAAAGTACCATCCGCTGCATGAGACAATCCACGTGTTTGACCGAGCATTTCCTAGCTAAGAAACACAAAGCTGAGGACCTCAGGTGGATTGTCTTAGAACGTCCATTTATTCCCCAACATTTAACGGACGTTTCTCAATTTCTATTTGCCAAAGAACAGAAATGGGTTTATAAGCTCAAGACTGACACCCAGGGACTGAATGATAACATTCCATGGGCTTCCGTCTACACCTAAGACAGTTATACTGCCATACTGTATGAAGGTGTACATCCGGTTAAATGACTGGGACGCATTTTACTAATCATAACACCCATTTATATCCATTGATTATCTATTTGGATGGGCCGAACTTCTCCATGTCCATCTCCCTTTGGGTCTTCTGCTTTGATGAGTGAGTCATCCCTTACCATCAAAAGCTAAACATGATTTATTAGAATACTACTAGGGCACTAGATGACCCCTTTGGGCACCACTACCAACTAGACCCCCTGAATGAAGAACTGGTTGCCATCCCTGTATCTATCTGGCACGAGAGGGGCTGTAACTTTAGCTCTCCTAGTAGTAGTGACCAGCGGGCATCATGTTTCTCATGGTGACTCTACTTCACGAGATCTATACATACCCTGTGTAACAGTGTCTCAAGGATTCTGAACCACTGCCCTATAACCCTTGACTTCGCTGTGAACCAATTGTTCGACTTATGATCTTGATTGCCTAAACATTCGGGGTTAACACCTACACTCTACTCTGGGTCCATGCTGCTCTCGAAAGCGGTTTTAGTGTTACACTGATTCAGGTGCACGCATCCGCCAGTAATTGCCATCTACTGTTCACGCATGCGCGACAGACGTAGCAATAATTCCACAATAAACTCGCTATTTAGCAAGCTCTCCGCACACTCGATGTGTACGATTTCTCTTCCTTTTGGGTGACCGGTTCTGTTTCGATCACGGCTACAACGGCCGATCTGCCAACAAACAAGGTTTTTCTGATACAACGTGATAGCACTGATCTATGCGCTGTGGGGAATTACGTCTCGGGTAAAACTTCGTGAGGCGCATGCGCTCTATTACGAACACGCTCACTTGTCCCGATCGAGACACACAGCTGATCTCGATCGCGGACTTCTATTTCACCTGCGAGCACTATGAAAAGCCCCCTCGGGTAAAACGTCGTGAGGCGCATGCGCCCTATTACCAACACGCTCATCAGTCCCGGTCGAGACACACAGCTGATCTCGATCGTGGACTTTTACTTCACATGTGAGCGCTATAATAAGCCCCCTCCTGTTCCGGTCGATACCTCCCAGACGGCTCGTGAGTCAGTCAGAGGTATCGACGGACAGGTAAGGGAGGAGGCTGATAGCTCTTGCTGTTTTTGCTCTGCAATTGAACTACTTCCCCAGATGGAACCAGTAGAGCCCAGTGGACACTCATAGCCACTTTTAATATCTTTTACCAATTCCTAGTATTCCATCAGATTATATGGGCAATAACCATTCACCAATTACTGGTTTCTGCCTATCACTGGGGTCCATTATGCTACCAGTTTACTAAGATACATGATCCCATATCAACAAGGGTCAGCAGAGATTTAGACCATAAATACATTCTAAGAGTTAGGAGTTCTTTAAGGTTTCGGACATTCTAGCTATTACAGGTTCTTTTTAATATGTTTAAAATACGTGTGTTTGAGATTGAAGCAGACAGGTATCAATCAGCAATCTGTCTGGGCTTTTCTCCACATTTAAACAGAGCGGTGCCTCCTTCTCCGAGTA
Organism: Triturus cristatus; assembly: GCF_964204655.1. Taxonomy (NCBI): domain Eukaryota; kingdom Metazoa; phylum Chordata; class Amphibia; order Caudata; family Salamandridae; genus Triturus; species Triturus cristatus. The sequence continues at coordinate 773,114,994 of NC_140591.1, read as the reverse complement.
GTCAGCCGGGTGAGGTGAGGCTTTACTCCCACACAAAGCTGGGTGAGTTTTTTTGCTATTTTTCTACCACTATTTTGATATACAAATTGTATCTCCAAACATCGTTTTGAGTTTGTCTGAATATCAAGGCACGGCTAACTTTAGACCGGCCATTTTGCAACTGATGGTTTTGTTTTGATGTGCATGAGGTTTGATATATGTATTTTATTTCCAGGAATGAAGACATTGTCCTCACGCTCAATGCTAGAGCTGTTCTGGTAGGGTGGCACACGCCACACACATATCCCACATTCAATTGATTTGCATGGGTTTAGTTATTATTGTTTTTTCACTTTATGAGATTACTTTAAGCAGTAGCTTTTTTTCAATTTCAAGGTCCTGAAGAAAGCCGGGTCAAATTGACCGCTCCGGCTGAAACATGTCGACCATACTTCTCACACACGAACCAAAAATTAGCCTGTAAAATTCATACCAGACTATAGGTTCTTTTAGATATGAAATTTGATCAATCTACATTAAATTCATTTTTGATCAAATATTCATTTTTAACCTCACATCACTCTCTTAGCACTGCACTTTACAGGAGCCCTCGACTATTTGGGTCCATACCCCTGCAGGAGTTTATTTTCCTTCCGGGTTTCACTAGCCTGTATACCTGAGCGATCTGCCATCTCGGGCTCAGACAGTGATTCCTTGGAGTTCCAGATGACGATGCTCCGCCAGTAAGGGTGGGCTGATGGACTCCTTTCTCCCGCAGGGGTGCCTCAACTATTCGCAGGTTCTCGTACACACCTTCACATTAACCGTCAGTTGGCTATTTCTGTTTTGAATGGACTGTACTTCTTCTTTTTATTAAGTCTGCCCTGCCCCATCAACAAGCTATCGCCAAACTTTGTGAGATTATTGCTGGATTTCCAGCGATAATCTCACATTTGGCAGTTAGCGCTTGGAATTTTATCGCTTTTGAGATAAGCGTTGCTAATAGCATGCCATCTCAGCGATAAAATTCCACGTTACCCGGCGATATTCATCCTAGCGCTAAGTGCAATATGGGGTCACTAGCTTCAGGATGTGCTCTCTGATGCTAGGACTGAAGTCTTCTAAAGTAACACAGCTTCACTGTGTTATTCCAGCTCCATAAAAGGCACCCACATACCAGAGATGTCAGTTCTTGTGGGTTTTTTCTGTGCCTTCACAGAAACCGGATGCAGAACCACTTAGTTGTCTCTTATTTTTTATGTTTTTTCATCTGTTTGTAAAAACACTGAGAAAAGGCCTCTTCCTATATTTTGGAGATTCAAGACTATATGCCATGTCACAGATTGATGTCTGTAATGGGCTCTCTCATAGATTGTTTTGGTGCTTGGGGAGGCCGCATAAACCTGTTCACACCAGCTTTGCATGGATGCCTACTGCCATTTGTGAAAAAGAACCCAAACTACAAATGTACTCCCGGAAGAACAAATTATGCTTCAGTCTAAATCGTAGACCCATTCTCCAGAAACAAAAACATAAAAAGTGTGCAGAGTCCCAGTTCTTCAACCCATCCTGCTGGCGCTTGTACTGGCCAGATCGAAAACTTTTAAATGGCCATGCTAGCAGTCTTTGCAGCTTCACCTCTCACCACTATGGTGTCCTCGCCTCCTTGATGGCAACCTAGAGGCCCAATGACAACATGATAGCTGCACCCAAAGTCAGTAGCTAACCTCTCTTCCATTCTTTATGTGTTTTGAATCTTTTCACATGCAAACAACGCCTATGGTGGCCCTCCCGATGTCAGTTTTGATTTTCTCAAAACTGATCTGGCTACAGAGTGTATACCTGAAGCTAGAGGTACAAATCTGAGCCCTATCTTCATAAACAGGACATGTCACAAAAGCCTTCAATTTCTATGACATATTGGGGCTTGATTCCAGTATCTTTGATGTTTATGAAGCACTATTGCCTTGACAGCAAGACAGGTATTTTGCCTGTGTGGTGCAGCAGGACTTTTTGAGCTGATCCATTCCATAGACCCACCACCTTGGGAGGTACTGGTTTGGTATCTACTTTGGAGGGGGGGTGAAGAATCTGTTGTTAAAAATGTCCATCAGAAGAACAACTTACTTACCTTCGATAATGCTCTCTCTAGTGGATACTCTAACCGTACCACCCTTACTGCCCTCCCACTGTTGTAGTGATTACATTTAGTTTCCAACTCAGTTTTCCCTTCTAAGTTAGCATCTTTTTAAGATGGCGGTTTAAATATGCCCCACTACACTGGAATTCTAGCCGCGACCATTACTCGCCCACTACTCGGGAGCTGAAGTCTCCCAATCCCACGGACTGACACGTCCGTTCATGTTTTCAGATTACTTCTGAAACACCAAGGAAGGACGACCCTTACCTTCCTTTCTGTCCATATGGTTCGATGAACCCGTGTCCATACAGGGTTGGAATTATCACCAGTACTGCGACTTGCGCACCACGAATTTTTCAACACGACAGCCCTGAAGAGTCACAATTGTACCGCGTTGTGACGAAACACATGTCGGCTGGCTTTTCAATTCTGTATTGATCTGGTTTGATATATAAATATCTTCAGAAAGATTCTCCTGATGTCAACCTTCATATTTTTTGCACAAAGAATACTTGACTAGCGGTTTCTACACTGAAACCATCAATCTAAAAACGTGTGCCCAGGACTTGGTTCTAATTTCTACAGTATGGGTCCTTACCTACACACTCGCAGGGGTTGTTATGGGTTTGTTTCCCCTGACCTGGCAGCACCATACTCATTTGTCACATCTGTAAACTCCATTGCGTACCTGCTTGAGCGCCATTTCTTCCTGTCCTCAATCGAAACCCTCCACCGAACTAGTAGGTTTAAATATGTTGTTTACTCAAATGAGACAAAGTCATGCACATATTTATTTATGGTAGATGTTGTTCTATAGTTTGCACGGTTAGTTCCAGGAACACACACATTAGAACACGAGGTCCTTGCTTTATCATGTGCTCATAGGAGAAAACTCTTTCTTTCAGACTACGTAAAATAATTATTCTGCGTCTCTAGCAGAATGTCATAAGACTGATGTTTTATTATTTAAATGTGCCTGTGTTGAAGTCAGGGAGAGGCACTCCTCTCCGGAGTTATGAATGCTGCAGATAGCTGTGAATGAGAGTCCGCCCAGTAGGCCCCAACATTCAGCTAAAGGAGGAAGATAGCTGTACAAGCAAAGATGTGTGTAGGCTTGCACACTTAGATGGCTTGCATTTGTTAATGCAAAGAGGCCAGCTTCCTGAGACATTACACCAAGGTATGTGGTTAGATCATCAATTAATCTTTATTCAGCTGTAAATCAACCATAAAAGATTACATAATAAAAACATTTCATACAATTAAGACCATCAAGTGTATATCAGAAATATCGTATTGAACAATGTAAAAACATTTGCCAACCATGTTCCGAAGCCGAACCACGGTGGAAATGTATTTATAAATCATTAAACAAACTAATCTTTCAAAAGGAGCAAATATTGTAATGCAGCCCTGCAATTTCTTATGTTTAAAAATCTTTAACAGTGGTTTTAAAAAGGCGCGTCTAGGAGTAGTATAGAGTCCACATAAAACGTAAAGTGCTCTATACTGATTTTGAGTCACAGGGACACAAATCCAGTTTTGCATCACAATGTGCGTCAGGCGGATAAGAAACCAATAAATGGGCAATACCCATCCTGAATCTTATGAGGTAAAACATCTTACAATGTTTCAAATAGAAAGAAAGTTCAGTGCCTAAAGAACAGACCAACAACGAGTGTTCGACAACTCTTTTCTTACTATATTCTAAACGATCTCTGACTTCGTAACTATGTTTCATAAACATTCTTTTCAGTTTAACTCTTGGAATTTTGGTTAGATCATTCCAACTGGATCTGGCAGAAGGATACTTCCATTATGCTCTTGCTAGAGTAGGAGTATTGTTGATAGACAGGAGTAACATTTAAAAAAAAAAAAAATGAACATGGTTTGTTTGTGTTTTTCACCATTCTAATAATGCTTATGATAGTGATGTGTTTCATCTGTCTAATATTCGCAGTTCGTTTTATTTACAAGGATTACATCTTTTCAATAAACATTTGAAAATGTATCAGCATTTCACTTCTTTGTAATACTTTGGGCATGTAAAAGTGACAAACAAATGTGTTAGATCGGTTTCCCCAAATTCCTTGTGAATCAGAGTGGTGTTGTGAACATCTATTACTTTGGAAGTTTAGGTGCGGTCCTGTGAGCTATCCGAACCAACTTTTATTGATGCGAGTAGATTTATTGTCTGTATTGTGAAGTTTTGTTGCACTAACACACAGTCCTATTAAATTCATAGGAGCCATATAACACCACTCCCAGTATTGCAAAATGATGTCTTTTGCCATCTAAAAAGGCTCTAATCTAAAGTACTGCACACTGGTACCATTGATTATTGTTGGACTTCATATCTAACAGCGAAGACAGACTCAGGAAAGAAATAGATGTCCACACACAGGGGTAGCACTTATTTGCTGTTTCTTAGTCTCTGCAGGGGTGGAACAAAGTCAGTGCAGAGGCGCGCGGCACCGCCTGCAGGAGTCTTGATGTTAAAAATTTCCAGGCTGGCACCTGGGGAATATTCTAAAGGTGAGGTATCTGCAGTTACAGAATCCACCAGAAAGAGCATTACAGAAGGCAAGTAATTAGTTTTTTATTGCCATGGCTTCTGCGGGTTGTACGAGTGATATACAGGTACTCTTGGTGCAGCTGACCTATACCACCTTCTTCCCAGACAAATTGAAGCGGAGACCCCGGGCAGCTTTCATGTCCAAAGTTACCCTTTTTACATTGGCTTGTCTATTACTCTGCAAAGGTTTGTAGCTCCTTCTTGCCCTTCAAAAGAGGAGGAGAAGCTCCATCACCTCAACCCTATAAGGGCTCTGAGCTTCTACTTTGACTGCACAAAAGACCATTGTGTATGAGCAACAGGATTCTGAATGAATCCAGATCACTACTAAGAAACATGCAGGTCAAACGCACCGCCAATGGGGAAGTCAAATCAGTCACGGCAAGACCTGTCTGGATCCCAAAAGTCAGTGGGATCTGGTCAGAAAAAAAATAGAGGACAAAAAAGAATGTGGGCCATCCTACAGAAAGTCTGTACCTGTCCTTGCTGTCGAAGGAACAAGAACAATCCTTCTTCCGCCTCTTGCCGGCAGAAAAGAGATTCGTCTCCATTGATCTGATCAAACCACACTATGTGGCTGATGCTGAATAGTAGGCCTTGTGGGCTCCTGGGTAGCCAACGCATTCCTCTCGCTACCATACAGGAAGTTCAGACAGAAAGACTCATAACATTTGAAGAGACATAAATTCGAAGTAATGGAATTTCCAACATTGAAATGGAATGAGCTGACGAGCTCAGATTGATGCACCTGGACCCAGCGAGTGGTACAGAGACCCGAGACGACTTTGGGCAGCATTTTCCAGCACCCCAAAAAGAATGTGCTGCTCTCTACTGAAGGACAACTATCCTGAAACACGTGTCCAGAGATACACAGCACTGACTGCACAAACCAGGGTGAAAAACTAAAGCCTGACACCGAGGTAAGTGTTGTCATGCACTGCATTTAATACGATGCATCAGGGCAAATTGAGTGCTGGGATGTGAGGCAGTGTGCACCCCCCCCCCTCCTTTATCTGCAAATACTATCAGTAAAACAAAGAACGGGCTGCTCAAGAAATTTGCAGGCATCCAGTGACATGGGAGGAGGTGGCAGTGACCAATGCTCCATTAGGATGCATTTAGGTGCACTCAGTTAAACAATTCATACAACAATGTATAGAGGTTCCAATTGGTAACCTGCAGTTAGATAATCAACAGTTCAGTTTTTTAAATTTCTTTCCAAAAGATCTATAAGATACCCATGAAACTGGTGTGAATTCTTCAGAAATCAAATTTATATAATGTGAAATAAAGAGGGTACAGAAAAATGATGCAACACAAATGAACAAGGTTTACAAAAAGATTCAATATTATTACTACCTCAGGGTCATTAATGCAAACATCTATTCCAAACAAAAATACACAAATAGAACAGTGAGTGATCAAAACAGAAGTCACTTCCTAAAAGGGAACTAATCAATGCGGAAATAGATGAGGTTGTCGACGTTTCAGTCTTAGTGGTGTATGCATCCGTTAGACCATCTTCAGGACAATGAAATAGGCTGTTGGATGACCCCTGTATCAATGGAATATTCAATCAATTATACATCAATGAAAGATCACACACACAAAAAAAACCACACCTGTGAGCAAGAGACAAAGAAACCAGTGACTTGCCCTGTTGGAATTTGATCAAGATGAGCAATAGGATTAAAACCACACCCTTCAGAAAACATTGAGGGAAAGAAAAAAAGAAGAAGAATTAAGGAAAAGTAGCAAATGAGGGATCAGTAAGAAAAACGTACTTATGAGCATTCCAAGAGGAATGTCTAATCATGGCTGAAACTGTTTGAGTAAAATCTTCCTAGTTATTTGCACCAAAAAGGAGTAATTGAAGAGCTATTGGATTTGATCCATTTCAAAACAATAAAGGGAGAATGAACATAATGACTTCTCAAATACTTAGACCCAAAAACAATGTTTATCCGATATGTACAGAAATTGTGACTACTTGGGACAATTTGCCACTAGGCACTTAACTAGGAATAAATATATTTGAGCCACATCAGACAGCCTTAGCCAAGTAGTTCACTGGCATAACATGTCCTCAAAGGAGCATAGAGAATAAAATCATCAGATGCTATCTTACTACAAAATGTATCACGTAACACAGAAAAACACATGCAAACAGTAACACGAGCAAGGAAGAAATAAAGTAAAAAAAAATAGTCCCCAAAAGAATAGATAAACAACCAAGGAGTAAAGATACACAAGCTAAATAGGAGGAGCAAAGAGGCAGGACTGACCACTAGCAAGAAAGGATTTTTAAAGGACACTGGAACAAAAAAAATGAAGAGCAGGGGATGGCTTTAATCTCATTCGAGAAGTATATACTAAAGGATATAGAAGAGGTCTTGAATGAATGGACACCTGCTCAACAGTAAACATGTGAGTTCACAAAATGCAGGATTATTTTCAGTTCTCATGCCCCAACATTCACAGGTTGCCTGTAAAGCACTTAGCTTAGGCAGCTTCTTAATGCTACAAGAGATATTAAACAGGAAGAAGGGGACAAGAAAATGGGTGTGGGGGAGAATAGAAAAGTTAGCGGGGATCATAGATTATGACACATTGGTTGCTTGTATCGTGTTGATGCTGCATCCTATGCCTGGTTCAAAGCGCTGCGAGATCTCAGATGTAGAACTGGGGAAAGGAAACAGAAGGAAGATAAAGAGAAAAGGGCACGGTTATGGTATTTTTGCTGTTTATCAATGGCGGGGGCAGAAAGTCCACTAGATACCAGGGGTAGGTGAAGGGAACTATTTGTTTTGGGGTAGCAGCAGTCCCCATAGCATGGGGCAGTACGCTCCTCGGGCCAGGCCCAACTAGTCTTTCTGCGCCACACTGGATACAGAAAGCCCACTAGGGAATCAGTGAAAGGCAGTATTTTTTTTAGGGGTTGAGAAAGCAGCCCCCATGGCATGGGCCGTTGCTCATGCCCTGGGGCAAGTTAACCTTTAAGCCTAGGTACCAGAGCTAGTTGAACTGCAGTATTTTTGAGGTGGATTTGCCCCCAGGGGAATAGTCCTGAGTTTCCCTCACCGCATTCAGGGCCCAACCGTCTCCTCCCCCGTGGGCAGATTTGGGGAATGTATCCCTAATCTGCCACCCAGAGGGCAGAAAGCCCAGTGGACCACCAGGAAAAATGATGAGTCTCGAACAAAAGAAGGTGGGGGTGAGGAAGTTGCCCCCCCAGGCATCGAACTGTGCCCTCAACTCTGAAAGGGCACAACAGTCTTTTTGCCCCCTGGGCGTAGATTTACAAGTTTACTTGCAATCTGCCCTCTGGGGGCATAAAGCTCACTAGATAGCAACAACTTATTCTGCCGTAGAAAAAGAAATCTGGCATGTGGGTGATCCACCCTGGTGTTGAGCATATCCTCCAACCCTGAAATCTGAACAGTTTGTCCACCTGGGGCACAGAACAGTCCCATGGCAAGCAAGAGAACAGGATTTGTTTGACCATAGCTTTGACATGTGGACCAGCAGATTAGGTTTGCTCCTACTTGCCATGGTTAATTATTGCACCTGTCGGGTCATGCTCTGTCACCAAGAGAGACCAACAAAACCCAGACATTTTGAAAACTAGACACAGGGGACTCCAGGGTGCTGTGCCTTGTGTAGATCCCACAATGTTTTTGTTGGGACGAGGAAGTCCCCAAGGGTGACTGATTTGTACACATGGCCAGAGTGCTCCAGCTGCAATGGGGTGTGGATCCCTGCTGCCAATGTGTTATTGTGGGTGAACACTGCTAGGCCTGGGCAGAACTCCACAAAGTGACTAAAGAACTCTGCCACATGACACACAAGCGTCAAAGTGTGTTAGGCCATGCCGTTCACATCGATTTTTAGCACCGGTTGTTTGGCCCGCGCTGGGAAAAATCAGCGTGAACGGCACCATGCACAGCTTCTTTTTGCTGCTAGAATAGATTTTCTACTGGAGAGGCAGCTTCATCAACGTGAAGGGATGGTTTCTCAACCCGAGCGGTTGCAACCATCTGCAATCGCCCGCATTGAGCAATCTCGCTGGGAGGTGGTCTAGCGTTGGATTTCTCACTTACCAACCTAACATTGGTGAGCATGGAAAAAAACTCCACTCTGCAATTTCAGAACTTTGCTGAGCACAGAAAACTCTGCAAACGGAGCAGAGTTCACTGCCTAGGCCTAAACCCGGCTCATGCATGTGTGCCAGGACATAGGCCTGTCTCACAGATTTTGGTCTTATTGGACCAGGAGTGGAACCCGAAGAACTAGGTGATAGTGATGAAAGGTTTCCTGACTTTACCAGGGGGTTAAGTATGACTTTACCAGGGGGTTAAGTAGCACAAGTGCAGTGGTGACAGCATACCCTGCAGTGATCAGTGCACGTGAACAGGCCTGTTTACCAGTCACTAGGAGGGCAACAGGCTCACTCATGTAGTGTTCAGCTGCTGTGTGAATAACTCACTCTTTGCCCACATCAAGTTAGTATGTAGCGCATGCGTTTTATATGTATGTAAGTGTGCCTGTGAATGGTACAATACATGGAAGATTCTGGGTTCCATTTTGGCAGAACCAGGGTTGACTGGAGGAGCTTAAGGAGGTAGAAGAATCCCCTCCCTCCCCCCCCCCCCCCCGACAAATTTGTGGATTCCTGTTTTCATGCAAGCTGGTTGGGAGACACCAAGGAAGAGCCAGGCTCTTTGATTCAGACACATCATGAAAAGAGACCTGGGCATAACTCAGGCAGCAAATGGGGCTGTTAAGAGAATCAAAGAGTTAGGCTGGGGCCCTGTGGTAATTTTTTGATACACGGTACTGTGGCTGCAATTCTTTGGGGAATGTGGGTAGTAGGACACTTGTGGCTCCCTGCAGATTCCACAACTTACCCTCATAGTAATATGAGGAACAATTGTGTGTTTTTTAGGCTTCTGGGTAAAAAAACATTAAAACTCCACAAGTCACACCACCCTGGACCCCCCCCCCCCTCGTGTCTAGTTTTGAGAAATGTCTAAGTATGGTATCATTTCCAGGGTTGCGGCTGAACCAGGGCCCCAAATCCACAGCTTCCAACTTTAACTAAATGGATTCCGCTGGGTAAAATAGGAGGTCTCCAGATCGAGCTTTGTCCCACAGGCACTTGGCTGGGGCACATAAGGGAGGTACCATTTTTAAAAACTTCAGCACATGTGGGAGCACAGAATAGTAGACCATTTCTTAATTGGATAAATACAGCTCGGTTTTCCTGAAAGCTAGCAAAATGAAGATACCGAGATTCCTCTACCCATCCATTGCATCAGAAAATCCCACAAACAGAGGTTGAGTTTATGCAGGTAGTGTTACCTTAGTGGTCTAAATAAGGCTACTTAAGATGAAGCATGCCACAAGAGTTTGTGAGGTTTCCTTGTCCAGAACTGGTGGATTGACAATGCTAGTCCCCGTTTGAAGTGAGTTGACATGCAAGATAAAAATTGCACCTGGCACAGTGAGTTGACACCCCTCACCCCCACAAGACAGCTTCCAATCACAAAGCGTGATATGATATTTACCCAGGAACAGTAAAGGTGCAAACCAATCAAAGACCCACCTTGTCCAAGACTAGGGAAGATTCTATATGTGCAAACAATTGAAAGATGCAGTTCCCAGATCAAGAAATGTTAATTTAGGATTTTTTTTTCTCCTAGGAGTATTGAAGATACAGCGACTGGGTAGTGCAGGTTCAAAATTCCTGGATATATTGAGGACCGTGATGCCACCTGGAGATGGACAGGATTGCATGCCACTGAAGCCACAGCTTTGCAGCCAGTTTTATGTGGGGCCCGCTGAATTCCTTAACTCCTAGGCCAGCAAATGTAATTAAAATGGGTTATTCAGGAGTGATGTGCACAATCCAGCTAGAACCATTTCTTCCCTAGCGATTACATAGTTTGTTATAGTGAAAGCATGAAGAAAAAGTGGTGCAAACCACCAGAAGGCAGTTCCATAAACATCAATGGTGCACCTAGGTGAAAGGCGCCCCTCTGCTAAAAAAAAAAGAGACTGCCACTTTACCAAGTTATTATTAAGGCCTGCTGCCAACAGCTATACCAGTTGTTAAAGACCCTGGATCAGAATTATGGACCCAATTCACATATCAGGAACACAATCAACAATTTACAAGCACTGTGACAAGTCAAGAGACCAGTAGGCAGCTGTTACGTTAGGCAAGAACATCTAGCATGTACCTTCTTGCCCTGCCGAGTGTTGCTAACTGAGGGAAGATACCCTTCCATTATAAAAAGGCAAGAGGTTTGTTCTGGTGGTAATTTTTTTTTTTTTTTTTTTAAATGCCTACTTTCCTTTGAAAGACTCAACCCTCATTTCTAAGAAACATTTGGCTAAACCTTTAAAGTAAATGTTGGAAATGAAAAGTTCTCTGAATGTTTAAATACACGTACCCAACTGTACTGTAGCCTGGATCCGTAATACAGACTTTTTTCATAGGTAACCCCACATGTGTGCACCATAACTGACCTGTCTCATGATCACATTTTTGTTGACCAAAAGGGGTGCCCAAAGTGCTACCCTCAGTGGCGGAAGCCTACTGCCTTCATCAGGGGCCAAGCAGCACAAGTGCAGTGGTGGCAGCAAACCTTGTAGTGAACAGAACCTTTTTACCCTGCGTCACTAATGAGGTATACAGGTTCACTCAACTTTCAAAAATCTGGGCTGGTCTGTGCTCAATTCACCCTTGGCCTACAATGTGGAGTGCTACACATTACAGGATTAGTGAAAGGAGAAGTAGACCCTACAAAAAGAAGCACAACCCCACCATCAAATACCCAGATTCTAAATCATATTTTGGGTTGGGGGGGGGGGGGGGGAGGGCGTTGGTCTCAACCTACCCTTCTTATAGTCCATTTCCAAACAGTCATCTGCCCAGAAGCCAAACCGGTTGTGTGAGAAGCGGAAGCTCTGCAAAACTCCTGCCTGTGACCAGGACTGGGAGCAAAAGCCTGCTAGTCTCCCTGCTGGGTGAGGGGGAAATCACCCAGCAAACCAATACCACTGGCCCTGGAGCATTAGCACCCGTCTGCTTGCCAAGACCAAAGTGACCAGTGAGAAGGCGCACGGTCGAGTGGGGAGTCCTGCTGAGAAGACTCCCTGAGTGGGGTGTGAGGGAATTGTTGGGCAGTTGCCTGCATGAAGTGTCAATTTGGCAACCCACATATACCAGGAGAGGGATGGTATGGGCTGATTTGTGTTGTGCACTGTGCGGATCTTACCAAGTCTATCACTGCGATGACCCTGTATGCAGGAGGGGCCACTGGTAAAGTTAATGCTAAGGAGAGTAGAGACTTGTAACTGCCACAGTGGAGGCATTTACAGGAGAATCTTTGCCTGATTTACCAAGTGCCTCAGGTACCCTGTATGCCAGGACGGCACACCAGTGCCTATGTTGCCAAGAGGTTCAGGCCATCGCCCAGGGAAAGGACCAAGGCTGTGTTCGGCAAGTCACCCCACAGCAAGAACTACCCTCAACTGCTTGACTGACACCTCTCCCTGCCTGCAGGGGACACTGGGATGTAGTCTGGAGCTGAAGGCCACACGCTTTCCCCTGAGAAAGGCAGCTTTACTTCGTCATCTAGGAGCTGCAACAGTAACTGGAGAAGCCAACAATGCTACTCAGAAGGGAGAGCCTTTGCTGCTGCGTGGGCTGCAAGCAGCAAGACTTTGCAGATCAGAACTCTTGGGCTCCCACAATGAGGCCCACAGCTACGATGCTGAATGTTCTCGTGCAGCAAGACATGAACTGGGCCGGTTGGGTCCCAAGGAACCTGCTGCTAAAGGTACTGCAGCACCAGACTTCAACTCCTGAAAAGTCAAATGGGAACTAGAGTTTGGCCTAATCGTGAGCATTCCCTGGATGCAGCCACCAGTGAATGGAGAATAACCCAGAGCACATTACAAGGAAGAGGGAGGGACAGGGATTTGCAGGACTACATGAGCCCTGACCTCAAGGAGGCTGTGTTATTGTATGTGCATATAATTATTCCTTTGCATGTCTAGGCTTGGAAATAAAACAAGCAAGTATTTGACTGAGCATTGATTTATTGTTCGTGCAGTTTGCACTTTGGGTTATGAGTAGCGTTCACTTAAACTCCAGTCCAGGAAGCCTTTGAACACTCATCCACAGCTACCACGGAGAGTCAAGTGCAGAAGGGGTGCTTGGGCCAGTTACTCAGGAACCATAGTCTGAGTAAAAGGCCTCAACCACCATGGTTGGTCCCAGTAGCCCCTGTGTGTCCTTAACCCTCTGAAAAGGGTTCTGACACGAATGCTACAACACTGGATTCATAAACTTCCCTCCAACTTGAACCCTTCTGCACCCTCAAACCATTTTCCAGTGCCGCTATACCTACAGCCAATAAATAATTTAGTTTAGCGTGACGTGTTAGACCTGGCACCTTGGCGTGGGTTTCCCTTTCATTTTTTCTGTTGCCTCATGTGTTTTTGCTGGTGTTAGTTGTTCAGGGCACTGTGCCCCTGCTGCCCAGTGCCACAGTGCAAGTGCTTCCTATTGTAAATTGATGTATGAATTTGTGATTCCATGATTGGTTGGTTTGGCTTACCTGTCAGACCCTAGTACAGTGCACCAGGAGTGCCCAGGGCTTGTAAATCCAAATGCTGCTGATGGGCTTGCAGCACTGGTTGTGTCACCCACAGAAACAGCCTGTAAAAAGTGTGTCTAAGGTCTGCCATTGCAGAGCCTGCGTGCAGTCTGGTACTGTCATGCTGACTGGGCAAGTGCACCCACTTGCCAGTCCCTAAAGCTTCCCTTTTCTTCATATCAGACACCCCTATGGTAGGTCCAAGGTCAGGGTGCATTGCAAGGATAAGGTAGGACATGCCCTGGTGTGTGTGGCATGTTCTAATAGTGAATTACAGCCATTTTAGTTTTTCACTTTGCAAGGCTACCTGTTCTCCATAGGCCAGAATGGGCAGTTTGATTATTACATCTTATAATCCTAACTGACTCAGGGAACATGGTAGAAATTTGAATTTAGTATGGTGAACTCAGAATGATAAAATACATCTTTTAGTGAAGTTGGTTTTAACATTCTGTGTTTGAAAATACCACTTTTAGAAAGTAGGTATTTTCTTGTCTAACCATTCAAACTTGTCTCTGCTAGGCTGTGTGTTCCTTGTCTGGAGTTTGAGTGACAGGGCTGGGGAAATCCAGGAGACCGGGTGAGGCAGCCCAATGGTGAATAGAGAGATCTGCGTCTAGATGGGAGGGAGGAGTTGCACCTGGGACCTGAATAGGGCTGTGTCTTCCCTCCACAATGCTGGCTCCACCTCCTGTAGTGCGTCTGATGTCTCTGCACTGCACTCTGAACGGAAAGAAGGAGTCAAATAAGCAAAGGGCTCAAGGACTGACCAGAACTGGTTTGGACTAGGCAAAGGCCCCTCTGCCCTCAGAGGACAAAGGATTGGACTAGGCAAAGGCCCCCCCTGCCCTCAGAGGACAAAGGATTTTGGGGTACAAGTATTGGGACCCTGATCCTAAGAATTTAGATCACTTTGGTAACCAAGAAGAAACCTTTGCTGAGGAGAGGAACCAAGAAGAAACAGAGGAGAGACTATCCCTGAAACTGGGGGATTGGCCTGCAGGGGTTGCCTACTGCCAAAGAGGAGAAAGGAACTGTGTACTTTTGCTCAACTTTTGAAGGATCTCCAAGGGCTTGGAAAAGAGTTTGCCTCCTGCTGAAGTCTCGGGGACAACATACTTCAACCACCAGCTCCCCAGAGTTCTTTGGAAGTGCCTGCTGCTGTGTTTGGGCCTTCTGAGGGACTGCGTGTTGCAAGTAGCTGGAAGCGCGACTCATGGAGAAGAAGCATGTCGCCGTCGCATCACTGAACAAGGGTGTCGCTGCTGTAGCTGTTGCATTGCACCACATCACGAGAAGCGCCCCGCAACACCGAAGCAGCGTGTTGCCGTCGCATCCATCATAGCTGACGCATTGCACCGCATCAAGAGAAGAGTCTCGCATCGAGGAAGAAGGGTGTCGCCGTCGCAGCATCTTGGATGACCCCGCTATAGCCGTCGCATTGAACCGCATCAAGAAAAGCGCCTCGCATCCACGTTGAAGCGTGCCGCCATCGGAGCTGCTGCCGCCGCATCTCTGGACAAGGGTGCCGCCGCTGTAGCGGACGCATCAAGCTGAGATCTCTCGCAACATCGGAGAAGCGAGCCGCATCAGGAAGGTCTTCACGTCTTTATTTCTTTGCACCAAACTTTCATCGCATCAACATCACTGCAACACTTTTGTTGCCCTGCGTGTCGCATCTAAAGGTACATTGACTTAAAGTGTCACATTTAAGAACTAAAGAGAACTAAGCTAAATTCTACCATCTTAAAGTAACAGTATTGTGGATTTTTTGTCATTTATGGTCTTGTGGTAAATCTATCTAAAGAATAGATATTTTTTATATAAAACTTGTGTGGTGTCCATCTGTAGTGTTGTCACTTGGTTACCTCATGTGTTCACAAATGCTTTACACACTGCCTCTTGAGATAAGCCTGTCTGCTCGTGCCAAGCTACCAAGGGGGTGAGCAGGGGTTATTTTAGGAGTGTACCCCCTTACACTGACTAGAGGGTAGGGTTCCTATTTGTCACAAGTGCATACCTGTGCCAACTAGAGACCCCCAAGTCTAACAGTGACCATTTAAACTCTGCACCATTTTAAAACACTCCAACTCAATGAACTCCAGAACTGCATCTTTAATGAAAGCCTGTTAACACAATACAAGAAAAATGCATGAGAATATCTTGATTTCCAGACAAGATGCTAGCATTCAAGAGACTGAACAGCTGTGGGCTCTGACGCAGAACCCTTTGAGTTCTTCTTGGGCAGAAGTTGGACCTGTATGTTCGGCAACACACCCCCTTCAGCAATGGTCACACCATCAAACAGCCTGTTCAGTTCCTCATCATTCCTCACAGCCAGTTGCAGATGTCTTGGCACAACACGAGATTTCTTGTTGTCACGGGCAGCATTTCCAGCCAACTCCAGAACTTCAGCAGTCAAATATTCCAGAACTGCCGCCAGATAAACAGATGCACCACAGCCAACCCGATCAGCATACCGCCCCTTCCTCAGGAGACGATGGACACGGCCAACTGGAAACTGTAGGCCAGCTCTGAAAGATTTGGTCTTTGGCATCATTCTAGCTTTGACAGGTTTCTTGCCACATCCAGACATAATGCAATCTGAAGACAGAAAGAACATGCATTTGTGTTAAGAGGGTCATTGTGAAATAGTTGCCAACCTTACGATTCATTATGTGGTACTTGTGAAACTGGCATTTAGTTTAGAGACTTCCATGTAGGGAGCCTCCCTAAGGCAAGGTTGGATCACAATCTACTTAATGCCATTGGGTGACAATTTCCCACTTTATGCAAAGCTTAATATGGATTTCAGAGACCTGACCACAGCTTACAATAGCCAAAAAATGGATATAGGAAATAAATTAAGATTGGGGCAGAAGAGGGGTATTAACAGACTAGTGATACACTTACAGTGCTTTATATGTTTTGGAGATATGACTGGTTAAGTAGCATTTCACCCTACTACTTAGTTCGTAGTCAAGCAAATCCAGGGAGGAATATGCATTTTTTTAAAGGGGGTTCCTTTTAAGAAGCCAAGAGTAACGAATGCTAGGGTGTTTAGTCAAGTTTCTACATAATGCCTCTTTCCTAACACCATAGATTTTGGCACTCGTGTGTTCTGTCATACATGCTACTGCCTTGGTCACTCCTTTCCCCATCTAAAACTCACTTTTCGCTCCACTTCAACATTAGTGGTAGAACCAGCCACTAACACAAATTAAGAATTAAGGGGCCCCAAGGGATTGTGCTACATCTATCCTGTAGGCTCATTCCACTGAAATCAGTAATCGTTTGCCATGGTGCACAATTCTCAAAGCTGTGCGACAGGATATCTAGTTGGGCACTTGCGCATGATACCATGATTCCATCCCGAGCATTATTAGAACTATCCTTCTTGGCGTTGACAAGCAGTAATTACTCTTGAGAAATGGAGATTTTGCTGGGAAGAGGTGAAGTCAAAGCAGGATGCCTATGATCATCCAAAATAAACCACCAAGGCTTACTTGTGAACTAGAGGGCTGTTCAGAGGGTGCCTGAGCTGGCAGTTTGGGCTAAACATTTATTACTGGAGCCAGACCAGGGGCAATTCACATATTGCTGGCTTCTGTCTGAGGTGGTATGCGGATGTGTGGGTGGGCAGAGGTTAGATTGTGGCCCAGAACAAATGTATGTGGCCGAGATCGCTACAAGTAATTCAGTCACTTCTTTGGTTTTTTTCAATATACCTTAAGCTACCGGATTATGGCAGAGAAATAAGTGACGAACAAGGCATTGAGGAAGTAATGCATGGTTACAGGAAATTTTGTATAATGCTGGTGCAACTGTGTGGCATTGTACCCAGCAGCAAGTTGTGGAGAAGGTGGATCCTGGGGCACAAATTTCACAATTAGAAATAAATTTGTTGCCTTTCTGCTGGGACAGGAATGTCCTCTGCATGGTATACAAGTATACCCCTGCCCTGGTTGCAGGACTGCTGGTAAATCTTGTATGCCGACTTATTTTGGCCCTGGCAACAAACTAATCTAGCATATGTGCAGGGGCCTATGCCTGTCCCCAACAATGTGAAGTTAATGACTTGTCCTGTTACCTGGCGAGTGCACCAAGCATGCAAAGGACTACTTCCAGTCTCCGTCATGGGTGTAACAGCAGTGGTGCAGCATACTGCGTTTTCTTATTTGTAGTCTGGCCAGACCTTTTATCTGCGTCTGGCACAGTATGGCCTGCTCTTCCCAGTTCTGTAAAGTTCTGCTTTGTAACCTTGCAGTTGCCTTCCCAGAAATCTAAGGCTGTGGAAGAGAAGACTTTGTTAGGACGAGAAGCTAATAAGAGGAAAAGAGGGGATAAAACCAGGAGAAATACAAGCCCACAAGAAAAGGAAAAGGGAAAGTAGGGATGGAAATAAAAAGGCAGGGGAAAAACATTCTAGGGGAAAAAGGACCCCTATTGAGAAGCTTAGGAGGATAAAGAAATCTACACCAGGGAGAGGCAATCTGGATCTGCAGATGTACTTACGAATACTCCAAGAGAGCTTGTGCACACATGTGCAAGGCCAGAATATTTTGAAAGGTTTGCGAGCTCTAACATTGCTTGCAGAGTACAAACCTTGAATGATTGATCTAACACCGCCACTTCGATTTATTTGGAGAACACCTCTACCTGATCACTTGAAATAAGTCCGCGAAGTCAGCTCTGATGCAAAGGCTGGAGCCAGTTCAGGCCCTTCAGAGACTTGAAGCCACAAGTGGATACTGATCCATTTGCAACAGCTTCGTGGGGTTTTGCAGGATTAGAATGAGTGGGTGACTTGGATCGACTATAGAGATGTTCATGCCCTTAACCAGATATGGTGACCGTGAGACTCAAAGGTGGAGCTTTACCAGATTCTAACCCCGCAGCACTGCACTGGGCTCGGATGAGAGTGGAGGGCAGTAACATCTGAAAAGATAGGGCGCTGCTGCTGCTCTTAGCCTGTGCTCTTTCAGGCTGCCCGGTGCAATGCAGAGACACTTGCACCATAGTGCCAAGGGGCGTGCATGATATTTTACATACAGGTCAACTTTCAGTAAAAAGTACAGATCTTAGACATACTTAACTTCTCCCAAATAGAACATGTAATGCACAGCACAGCACACATGCTTTGTGAGAAAGGTTAGGAGGAATAACCATTTCTCCTCATCTGCGGTACGCCAATAACAGTAGATAGACTTTGCATCAAAAACCAATCATATGTCAGAATGCCCAACCAATGGGATGCCTCTGTGATGCACAATAGCGCAAAGCACTATTTGTTAGTTTTAGGGCTTTTTTTCTAGAGTAGAAATGTTTTGTGCTGGAAAGTAAACACTTTATCAACACTTTCCACCAGTTTATGTCCACTGCTGTGCAAAGTGAAAGGAGTGCTTTGCCCCACTTTGACTGGTATTGTAAAGGGGGGGGGGGGGGGAAGAGGAGGAAGGATCCAGAGAAGCTTGCAGGAACGACTAAGCGAATAGTTAACCAGGTTAACAAAGTTGGAGCTGCATGGATCCAAGGAAAGAGCAGAGAGGTACGCAGTCTGGCTTCAAACCAGAGGATGAGGGCCAGGGCTAGTCCAAATGGGTTCAAGGAGATCACCAGCAAAAAGGAATGGAGTTCCAAGTCAGGAACACAAGGAGAAGGAAGGACAGGAAGCATCTTCAAAGCCCAATGTGATGAGCTTTACAAATGGGACTGTCAGATGAAAGACCCTGTAAGAGCTGCACCCATTGCAGTAAGTGTGCCGACTGTGGGTTAAGGGACCATAGAGGGCCCTGTTGCACTCAACCTAGTAGAACAGGGCAATTGGAAAAAGGAGCTAGACTCCCTGAAGCACATCCATCCAAACGCCATGCATTGGAAGCTATTGACGATGGAAGGAAGGGGCCCGAGCCTAAAGGAGAACAGTGCTTACAGGACTATGGTTGAAAGAAAGCCTCTCAAATCAGAGTAATTTCTTCCTAATGCCAATGGCACAGGTCTGTTAGCTAGTGGAACGATGGAGTATTCGATCACCCGAGCCCAGGTATAAATCAATGGTTGACTTAGGGGTGGAAAGGGAAGCACGGAGCTGTCAGTTTGCAGTGATTTGACTGGCCTGGTTTGGTAGCAAGGCCACATGCCTACATGGCTTAGACCACAGCAATAAGCAACTGTAAGATGGCCAGTCAACCTGTGACTAGTGCCTTCCCGTTCACAGGAAGAAGTGTAGCCATGTTTCAGTAACTTTAGATCTGTTGGAGCAAGAAAGATGTTAAAATTGACAGATTATGCAGCAAATCGATACAAAACCCAGTAGAATCGCACAATTTCAGTGGCCCTGGCTACAGGGTCTGTTAGCGGCTGATTGGTGATAGAATTCGTTATCTACCCATGAGATAGGTTAGCAGGCACAAGTTGTGTGCCTGGCTCTTGGGGGACTTGAATGGAAGCCTAGAGACAGGTCAGCAAGGGAGTGGTTGGAAGGCATTATGTTGGCTGGGAGGATGGGCTGCTATACAGTGAGACAAGGAAACCTAAGCCGTGCTAGCAGGAGGCTAGAAGGTCCCCTAGTGCACAAGGGTTTCCGGTTGTCATGACATTTATGCACAATGTATGCTTGAAGAAAATTTGTTTAAAGATCAGTGTGAAGCGTGAGAGGGCGGAAGGTCAAGAGGCAGTTGTGGGTGCTGGGCTTAATAAAGACAGTGAGTGGAATGGAGGAAAAGTGGGGCAGGGACAGAACGAGGGAGAGAAAATAGCCTTTCATATGCAAGGTCTGACAGTAGCTCTGATACATGCTATCCAATCAAAATAAAGGGAGAACGAATTGTTCAGGCACAGCAAACAAGAATAGGGATGAAGAGCCCTTCAGTTGGGCACAGGGAAGTGAGATGAATCCATCTCGTCATAAGCAAAAAAAGTCTGACAAACATCCAAGGCAGCCTGTAGGCAAAACCTAACCACCATTACCTAAGCAAATAGGTCAGTCCATGGGAAGTAAATGCGCCCCCTCTGGGAGCGTGACGCGCGCGCACGCAAGATGGCGGCTTTTCTGTAAGCTTCGGTGAGCCTCGTGTGACAGTTTGGATTCCGGTACACGGAGCTTCGGGAGGTCGTTCCCCGCTAGCGCTACTGCAAGCGGACTGTAGCGAGAACAGAGGAGGTGCTGCGGCGCTCTGAGAACGCGTTCCACACACCTTAATTGAGGTTCTTGTGTTGTCCTCAGCACGGCTCCTAAGATGGCGGCGCAATGGGGAGTACGAGTACGTTGCCATTGAAGGCTCTACTTCTTGAAGGTTTGGCGGTGAGGTCGACATGAACATTCTCCATTGGCAATGTTTTCAGCGTTGTTATCTACTCAATGAACTACATTTTGTTGCTAAATGCAGTGTTATCAATGGAAGATACTTTTGAGGAGTGCTGCCACTGTATGCTGTAAATTCAATTTAACTGAGAAATGTAAATTGCTGCCCACACTGTGGTAAAGTTTTAATGAAGTCAGACTGACTCCCGGCTACCATTTAGTAGATTATTGAAGATGCGGTGAGCCTGGATACCACTTTCAAGATGAGGTCTTCTTGGCAATTGTGACTTATGCGTCAGCAGTTTTGAGGGCAGCGTCATGTGTTGCATTGCGTCTTAGGATGTTGCCCTCCTTATTGAAGCCTATATTTACAGATTAAGAGCCAGGAGTTTACCTCACCATATTTCAGCAAATGATAATTATTTCTTCACAAAAACGTATGTTACTGCCATTTTAGATCACGTCGTCCATGCCTAATTCTAATAGTATTTTTATTTTTGTGGTGCCATTTTCGTATCCACTTCAATTTTTGGACGACCTCCTTCAACGATTTGGCTTTCATTGAATTTGCCCTGGCGTATGGTGGCTCCTCCTTTACCTTACTGCATTTCTTTGGTGTTTTCTTTTACTTGGCACAATGTCTACTGATTCCCACTCTATCAAATCTTCCACCTCCGGTACAAAACCTAAACGTCATAAGAATGACCCGCCTTCTCCTATCCACTCTTCTCAAAATCCTGTTCTGGACTCCATCCTTGATGAAGTCCGTGGCCTTCAACCCTTCATGTCAGCCACTAATGATAAATTGAAACAAATTGAAGAAAGATGGATCGTCATGGAAAGCAAAGTTTTCGATCTGGAACAACGTGTTAGTGACTTACAGGTTGCCTCTACAAAAATTCCGCTTCTTGAACAGGAAATTCATAAATTGAAGATACACACGGAGGACCTTGAAAATCGCAATCGCAGAAATAACCTACGCCTTTATGGTCTTCCGGAAAATATTTAAGGGTCTGACATGGTATCCTTTCTTCAGAAATTCCTTCCAGAGCTCCTTGATCTCACATCCTCTCCAGGTCCTCTTAATATTCAAAGAGCACACCGCCTAGGTCGATTAAACCCTGCTGCAAATAAACCTTGTGGCATTATTATGCTCTTTCTTGAATTTACTGAACTGATCCATATTTTGAAAGCTGTTAGACTCAAAAGGAGTCTTATTTGGTCAGGTCACGATCTCTTTATCGCAAGATGTCTCCAATGCAACCAATGCTCGTCGCAAAGAATTTCTTGCTTTACGCCCACATATGAGACGTCTCAACATTCAGTATGGAATTCTTCATCCATGTCTCTGCAAAATTACTCATGAAGGACGATCACAATCATTTGACGATCCGGAAAAACTTAAACTTTTTCTTCGGAGTCCCCCGTCACATGGCATGGATACTAATCCTGGACTAATTCCTCTTATGGATTGTTACACCGTATTCTGTTAATTGGTTTCTTTAAAGTTTTTTGTTGATGGTTTATATCATCAATATTTTATATCATCAATATTTTTGTGGCTTTCTCTCTCTTTCCTTCATTATAGTTATTGTCGTGGTTCATGTCCTCTGGCGTCTCTCTGCTCCTCTCTATGACTTCTCTTTGTTCTTTACAGATCTGGATGTTATTCCTCGATCTGTTTACATGTTTCTATTTCGCTCTTTTGTTTCTTTGTCTGTCTCTTCTCTTTACCTACTCACTCTTACTCAGCTGTAATCAGGTTTTTCTGTACCTGTCTCATCTTGAATACTAAGTCGCTCTCTTCACATATTGAACATTGTTTTTCCTTCTTTTGTCGATTTTGCAGTTTTGTGTTCCTGTTCCCTCATGTTTACCTGCTCCCAGAATTATGGTTAATGTGACTTCGTGGAATGTTCGTGGTCTTGGTCATCCAGTCAAACGTCAAAAGGTATTGTCTCACCTTGCTAAACTTAATACCCAAGTTGCTTTTTTACAGGAAACCCATTGTAATGACAAAGAATCCCTTAAACTTAAACGCCAGTGGGTTAATCAAATTGTTTATTCTCCTGCGATTGATAGTCATGATGGTGTCGCTATATTATTTCATAAATCTATTAATGCACAGATTATTTCCTCAGAATGTGACCCTGATGGTCGGTGGGTATTGGCAGAGGTTGTTATAAATAAAAGACAAATAACTTTTTTCAACATTTATGGTCTTGTTAAACCAGATTCTGAATTCTGGCATTCTATGAAGCAGAAACTATTGTCAATTGCTAATCCTAATATTGTGATTGGGGGGGATTTTAACAATTGGTTAGACCCATTTACTGATAGACAATCCAATTGTAAGTTTAAACCTGACAAAACTCACAAATCATTTCAAGCAGCCCTTTTCTCTCGCCCATTATTTGATACGTGGAAAACATGTAACCCAGATACCTTAGAACTTACCTTTTTTTTCACCCGTCCATCATACCAGATCTCGTATAGATTATATTTTAGTTTCCAAATCACTGCTACCATGTCTCCAATCTTCTGATATTGGATCCATATTTATTTCTGACCATGCTCCTGTCTCCACCCTTATCGACCTATCTCTCACCACATGTAAACAAGGTAGATGGCGCTTCAATAATTTCCTCCTATTGGATCATTCCTTTATTTTAGAAGCGACCTCTTTCATTAAGGAATTTTTTACCTTTAATAACTCTTTAGACCCTTCCTTTCACAACAATTGGGACGCATTTAATGCTTCCTTCAGAGCATTCACTATTGCTTACTCCTCAAGAAAAAAGATTACTGCAAACTAAATATAAAGATACCCTAACCCTTCTAAAAACATTAGAACACAATTATTATTATTCTAAATCTCCCTCATCACTACAAGATTTGATTAAGGCTAAATCCTCACTGAATAAATTGTCACTGCGGATGCTTGTAACATCCTCCTTAAGATCAAATTGAAATACCATGGAGGTCAAAATAAAGCTGGGAAAATGCTAGATTTAAAAATTAAATCAGAACGTAAAGTTATTGGCCCAATTCATTCGGAATCAAACACACTCCTGTCATCGGATTCCGATATTATCTCCACATTTCAATCATACTACAATCTCTTATACACACAAACTATCATGCCCTCTGAAGATGATCTTACTTCTTTTTTCCATGATATCCCCAAGCCTAAAATTTCCCAGGATAATTTCGAACCCCTTGAAGAAGACATCTCTTTACAAGAATTAACCGATGCTCTTAAATCTTTGAAAAAAGCGAAGGCTCCTGGTCCTGATGGATTTTCAATAGAATTATTTTCCTCTTTCTCCTCAATTTTTGCTCCCAAATTGTTACAACTTTTTAATTCCTTTATATCCAATTCCCAAGCCCGTGGCTCTTTTCTGGAAGCCCTTATTATTGTAATTCCCAAACCAGATAAAGACCCCTCCTTTTACAAAAATTCTCATCCTATATCCTTAATTAGGATTGTAAGATTTTTGCAAAAATTTTAGCTTCCCGTTTGGAAAAAATGATCCCTCTTCTCATAAAGCCTGACCAAGTTGGCTTTGTTAAAGGTCGTTTGGCCTCTGATAACGCCAGAATGTTTTCCAATGTTCTTGCTCTTAGTAGAAATTATCCAGCCCCACTAGCTGCCTTATCCCTAGATGCAGAAAAAGCCTTCGATCGTGTTAACTGGGCGTTTTTATTTCATGCATTACATTGGTTTTGGTCCAAAGTTTATTTCATATGTTAAATTCTTATTTACCAATCCAAAAGCATGTATTTTTGTTAATGGTCTATTTTCCCCTTATTTTTCCCTTCAAAGAGGTACTCGTCAGGGCTGCCCCATTTCACCACTTCTTTTCTTATTATGCTTAGAACCTTTTCTGGAACATATTAGAAATAACCCTCTCATTTCTGGTTAACTTCAAGTCCCGACAAATTAAATTATCTGCATATGCTGGTGATGTTCTTATTTATATGTCTCATCCTGTGTCTTCCCTACCCCCCTTTTTGCAGGAAATTGCATCATTTGCTAAGGTTTCTGGCTACAAATTAAATTTTTCTAAAACTGAAATCTTACCCTTAAACCCTTCATGTTTTAGATACATGTGTGACTCATCTAATTTCACCTGGTGTCCCCAAAAAATTAAATATCTTGGCATATGGTTCTCCCCCAACATTCGTGACACATTGTCCCATAATTTAACTACCTTAACTTAAAATTACTAATTTGTTAAACCTCTGGTCTCCTCTGTTCCTCTCTTGGGTGGGGTAGACTTGATACAATTAAAATGATGATTGTCCCTCAGATTCTATTCATACTATCTATGTTACCTTTTAAAATCCCTAAATATTATTTTTCTCAGCTTCACTCATTATGCACTAAATTTCTCTGGAATAATAAACATGCACGTATTGCTTTGTCCAAACTGATTCGTCCTAAGAATGAGGGGGGGGGGGGGTAAGATTCCCTGATTTTGCTTTATATCATAACGCCTTTCTGATTCGTCAATGTTATGCTTTATCTAAAGATTACCAGGATTCACCTAAACCTCCATGGGTCAATGTTGAGTGTTCACTGTTAAATGATTTTTCAATGAGAGATGTTGTCCACATGACTAATTATACTTTTGTTTCCAAATACCCAATTCTGAAACATTCTCAATCCTTGTTACAAGCACTTTTCTTTACGAATTTGGATGACTATCAATCTTTTCTAGCGTCATCACTTTGGTTTAATAAATACATTAAGTTTCGTCACAAATCATTTTACTACAAACAATGGAAAGAAAAGGGTCTTATTTTTGTACACCTAATGTTTATGAATAATGTAATTCTTTCTTTTCATCAGTTGCAAGAATCTTTTCGATTACCTGACTCCTGTATTCAACAATATAATACTCTAGCCTCAATACTTCAGGATTGTGTACAGAAATGTTTCTCTCTACCAACCCCTCCTTTTCTTCCTGATACTCCATTATATCAAATTTCTGCTGATACCGTGCCTAGTGCCTCTTTTATATATAAATCTTTATCTACCCCTGTTGGTACACGGACTAAATCTAAGGCTGAACTAGAGTGGGAACATGACCTTTCTTTGACTTGGTCGATCTCGCAATGGGATAAGTTTTGGCAAAAAATATTCAAGACTTCCAAAGCTGCTAATATCACACAGTCCCTGTACTTTATTTATAATAGAGTGGTCATTACTCCCCTTTTGTTACACAAGTTTAACCACTCTGCTTCATCATTTTGTTGGTCTTGTCTTAATGCTGAAGGTTCTTTATTGCATGTATTGTTCTATTGCCCCAAGGTTTATGCATTTTGGACTGCTATATGGTCAAAGTGTACCCTGATCTTCTTTTACAAAACTCAACTTAGTATTCATAATGTATTTCTAGGCACCATGTCACCTGATTTGGCTCAAGCTAATCCCACATCTCCTTTATTTGATTTATTTCTTGCGGTGGCTCTTAAAGTCATATTAACCTGCTGGAAAGACAATTCTAAATTGTCCTTTTTACATTGGTGGAACTATATATGTGATGAGCATAGAATTGCCTCTATTCCTCAATCTTCTATCCATCTTCAAATTAAATCTGATTTACTATGGCTACCTTTTACGACTTATCATTATAACCCCTTTTTATCCTCACTACCGAGTTCTCCTTCTCTTCCTCTCTTCTCTTCACTCGTTTCCTTTCTTTTTCTCGTTCTCTTCTTTCTTATCTCTTTACTCTATAAAAATGACTCTACCCCTTTAAATATTATATTCCTTCTAACATTCACATAGGTTCTTTGTATACCACTGCAATTTCCTAGTCTCATCATTTTCCTTAGGTATACTCTTTTTTAGGCACGTTATTATAAATGCTTTTATACTCTGTAACCTTTTCTATGTAATTATCCTATTATACAGTTACTATTTTTTAGAATGTTTGTATACTTACATTTTGAACATTATTGATTAGTCTTTACCTGTACTCATGTGCTCTTATTATCAATAAAAACTATTTAACTAAAAAAAAAAAAAATGCGCCCCCTCTTCTTTTGGTGGCATATCCTTTGTAATAACGCATGCCAACGTCACATTTGCAATGAACATTTTACATTTAAAAATAAACAATTACACACAAAAATACCATTCAATATAATGTTTATAGCACAATACAGTGCCTCCTAACATGCAGGTGTATTTGAAACATGTATGGGAGTGTTCCTCCCCCCCACCCCCCATTTAAATGTGCATCACAGGAAAATATTTCCACACAAAAAGCAATTGGCTTTGAATTATTGAGACTAAGTCAGTTTATCTTTTAAGTAATTTTATTGATTAACAGAATTTGCCACCTACGTCCGAAAGCCGGTGGACACATTAAGATAGGGTATGTAAGTGGAACAGTACTAGTCTGTCGTCCCAACTAGGGGAGGATCCCACCCCCTAATACCTCTCCCACGTCACTCAGTCTTTCAGGTCTCTTATCTACATCACCTACCAGAGGATAACAACGCTCGTCCCTCCCCCCTCCCAAAGCAAAAGCTGCATGATGAGTAGTGACTTTGCGAAATAATGAAGACCTAGTTTTAACACATAAGACCATATAAAAAGCATTTTTTAATGCAGCTGCAAAGTAAATTCTTGGCCCACCAGCCCTGGCAATGAAATACCCTTCTGTTTCAATTGGTCATTCCTCCCACTCTGACGTCATTGCCTCTATGGGTACGATCATAGAGGCATGCAAGACACTTTAGCGTCCTGCTCTAGGACCATCTCCTATCCCAATAGTAGGTGGTTATGGGCGATTTTAATATTCCTCCTGGTCAAAGTTTGCCAGATCTTCCAGGTTTTCCTCCAGGAGGGAGATGAACCCATAATGGTTTGTTTTGAGCACACCGCCCAAGGTGAACAGGCAAGCTTTAGTTCAATCCTTGAACTTGGTTATACCAAGCTCCTCAGGGGATCCTACTGATGTCGGTACGAGGTGAGTGCATTCCATCCTAATCTCCTCACCCCATCCTATTTTTTTTTTTTAACTGACTACAGGGTCTCATGGTCTGGGTGGAGCAACCACAATCCACTGGTTTTGTTGTTAAAAGTATCCATGTCAGAAAGTGTCCGTCAGGCCATGCCAACATCTAGCTCCCACAGATCAGAGCCGGCGTCTGAAAGGGACAAAAGCGATCCGAGGAGTTCTGTGGAAACCTATTTTTCATGGGCCAGCGAGCTTCAACGCTGGATAAATTCCGATTGAGCCCAAAGATGTTTAAACTGCCTTTTCTGTAGTGAGGGATGCTCTCAATGTTACTAATAGCCCTCAAACACTCATCCTGGAATGAAAGTGAAACATATGTGGGATTTGTAAAAAAAAAAAAAAAAAAAAGGCTACTAAGGATAGCAAAAAAGTCAATTAAGGATGAAGCTTGAGACCAGCTACTGAGCACCAGCACCCTTCGCTATGGCATCACCTTTTGGAGGGTTATAATCCAATCCTAGCAACTGAGTATGCAGTAATTTTGACCTCAGTAATCGGTGAAGAAAAATGGTTTGATCATTTTTTCTCGTATAAACTCCCTTGAGGTTAATTGGGGCCCTCAATTCAACCCAGCATGGTGGAGCCGTTGGGAGATGGAAAAAAAGCTTTACAATTGAAGTTGCAGGCCCTATGACGTTAGCTGAAATAAGGCCCCAGGCCCAGATGGAGTTCCAGCAGATCTCTTTAGGAGTGACCCATTTATCTGGACCCCCTGCTAGCCAAGGTATTAAATGATGCTGTGTAATCAGGTCCTTCTAGTTTGTGGGCTCAATCCATCCTTGTGCCCATTTTCAAAACGGGTGACCGAGATGACCCAATATGCTACAGGCCCATCTCCTTAACTGATACAGCTGTGAAGAGGTCTTGGGCCAGGTGATCTTAAAAAGGCTATCCCTTTGGAATAAGGAGAATAATTTCCGACCTACAGTACTGGTTCAGGCCTAGCTTAAGTACCATCGACCAGTGCCTGAACCTGCACCCAATAACCCCGAAGTACACCATGGCTAAGAAAGGTACCAGATTTGAGTTCTCTGGTTCTTACCTCAGCATTTGAGCTGGTGAACCATACAACGCTTTGGGCAACGTCAATGGGGTAGACCCAGCACTGGGGTCCTTTTTGGGGGACATTCACAGGGACATGTCTGAGGTTCGGGCAGTATGGTTGTTGTACAAGATCTTTTCCCATAACCAGAGTCGTCATGTAGGGGCGCATCCTGGCCCCATTTTTGTTTACCATTTATGTCAAACACTTAGAGATGGCGTTGAACCAAGAAAAAGAGAAATTGTGTTCCTTGTGGGGCCCACGCCTGTTACCAGTTCTACTTTATGCTGATTATGCCATCCTGATGTTGAGGATGGCTATGGGGGTGCAACTCATACTGGACACCTTTGCAGATTTTCTGGAGCACTTTGATCTTTCCATAAATCACACACAATGGTCATCGGTGCTCTAAGCCCACTAAAAGCTAATTTTAGAATAAAATTAACACTACACAAGTTCATACTTTTAACTATTTGGGCATGTTTGATGACAGAACACATAGGGTCCCTTGTTCAGTTCAAAAAGAATGCTTGCTCACTCTTGGGGGAACAGTTATGGATTTCAGTGCAAAGATGGGCAGGAAACCAATCAAGGACCTTTAAGTTTATGATGGCAAATGTGAGTCTGCCTCATGGTATAGCAGTGACATTTGGGGGGGGGGGGGCGTGGGAGAGAGATTGTAGTGTCATCCAGATTGAGGAGAACAGGTTAGCCAGACATTTAGTGGCTGTCCTCCAAAGCATTTCAACCTTTGAAAGCCAAGACGAATTGGGTATTAAATACACCTTGGAATCTGTTGCACTAAGACCATTGTTATGGTAGATATATGTACGGTACTAGAGTGAGTCAACCTTGAAGGGAGCAATTATTAGGGATTATTTTAGCCTGGAGAGTTTAAGAGCGACCTCATGGCTTGGATATATGCAAGCCAAGTGTACCATTGTGGGTCATCCAGACTTCTATTCATGCCCTGAAAGAATAAGCAAAGCAAATTACGAGTGGCTAAAAAAAAAAAAAAAAAAAAAACCCAAAGAACATGTGTAATTGTTTTAAGAGAAAGAAACAAATTTAAAAAAAAAACTGCTGCTCATTACTTGATAAACAGTACTGTCAACTCAACAATACCAGACATGGGTGACCAACGCCTGTAACAGACAGCTATTCACAAGGTTTAGGATACATTTTTAGAACTATTAATCAGCTTCCCCAAGGGCTGTCTGCTCATAGTTCACTAGGCCGTAGGAGTGCAATAAAAAACAGCCCAGTGTCCACATTTTACCTTGCCAAGAAAAAGATTAATACCTCTTAAAATATTAAAAATGTAAACAAGTGAGGCCAGATATGCTACACCTCCTGATGCTTATGGGTGTTTATGCCCGCCTGTGTAAAGGCAGCTTTCTAAACAGTGCAATTAAGCTCCTGGATATCCCCCATGGAATTAATCTTGCCATAGTCCCGAGACAGGATCTGATAAATTGAAGACATTGCTACCTGCTTCTATAGCCTTCTCCTTGGTTATAGCCCACAGACCTTTGCGAGTTGGGGCCTTTAACCTGGCTCCAGCAGTGTGAGGTAGGTCTACCGCCACCTTTGCAGCCCTTGCGTGACAGGACACTCCCATGTGTGATTTACTTGCTGGAAGTGATTTACTTGCCGGAAGTTAATGGGGCTAATTGACTATAGTTCTTAGATTGGCCACTCCATCTACAGGTAAATCACCTTTAGGTGGGATTTGTGGTATATCGAGGTTAGTACACCACAATACCATGGCCACTCCATCTACAGGTAAATCACCTTTAGGTGTGATTTGTGGTATATCGAGGTTAGTACACCACAATACCATGGCCACTCCATCTACAGGTAAATCACCTTTAGGTGTGATTTGTGGTATATCGAAGTTAGTACACCACAATACCATGGCCACTCCATCTACAGGTAAATCACCTTTAGGTGTGATTTGTGGTATATCGAGGTTAGTACACCACAATACCATGGCCACTCCATCTACAGGTAAATCACCTTTAGGTGTGATTTGTGGTATATCGAGGTTAGTACACCACAATACCATGGCCACTCCATCTACAGGTAAATCACCTTTAGGTGTGATTTGTGGTATATCGAGGTTAGTACACCACAATACCATGGCCACTCCATCTACAGGTAAATCACCTTTAGGTGTGATTTGTGGTATATCGAGGTTAGTACACCACAATACCATGGCCACTACATCTACAGGTAAATCACCTTTAGGTGTGATTTGTGGTATATCGAGGTTAGTACACCACAATACCATGGCCACTCCATCTACAGGTAAATCACCTTTAGGTGTGATTTGTGGTATATCGAGGTTAGTACACCACAATACCATGGCCACTCCATCTACAGGTAAATCACCTTTAGGTGTGATTTGTGGTATATCAAAGTTAGTACACCACAATACCATGGCCACTCCATCTACAGGTAAATCACCTTTAGGTGTGAGTTTGTGGTATATCGAGGTTATTACACCACAATACCATAGATGTAGTGTAGCTATTCTCCCATAAGGTACTGAAGAATTGCCGACAGATCATTTCGACCAATAGGCAAGAAACATGTTGACCACATGAGACTGAGCACAACACCCTGAAACATATCAGGTAATCGCCACTCCTATTTTAACTAGGTTGGATGCCAGTGTTATTAAAATTGTTCTGCCTGATCTTTTACTCCAGTTTTAATTTGCACAGTCTATTGACCTACACGATCAACACATCTACGCCTTTAGGCCCCTCACATCCACAGCACCAAACAGCAAGGAATAAAAGATCTCTGCCAAAGAGCCCCTCATAGGGTGCCTGTGAGGGATTTCAGCTCTGACCTGACGAGGAGCATGCCCTATGAAGCACGACACACAGCTGGCTGGGTGTGTAAGGGCCCTAATTCCGAAAGGAGGGATCCCCTCCCTCCCCCCCTTCGTAGAGGACAACCTATTGTCTTTCTAGGATGTCACTCCCATTTTCCACTATCAGGAACTACATACCCGTTTTTGCATTGGCCTTTAAAAAGGCGTCACTTCCTGGTTTTTAAGCCAGAGCAAAGTACATGGTAGAGCCCTCCCCCGGACTCACTCAGGAGCTCTCAGGACAGATTACTGTGCTGAGGGGGCCCCCTGGAGCCTCCCCCCCGCACTGCTTGTTACACCACCGGCTCGGGATATTTGAGCATCTATTTCATGCTGACGAGTGTACCACGGCTCGGATGCTGGTCGGACTAAGCATTATGTGCTCACTGAAGCCCTTTTGGGCAATTTTTTTAGTATGTACGCTTTTTTGTTTTACACTTAAATATAATTAATATCATTGTGCTGTATTTGGTGTTATGTTTAATTGTTTTATGTATCCTATGGTTACATTTTAACCAAATAAAGTATGTTTGATAATTTACTCAAATGGTAAACTGCCCCTTTAAAACATGTTTCATGGGCAGAGTGATGGCTACGCGCCACGAGAAGCACCGAATCACCTGCTCTGGGATTTTCTTTGAGGCGCTGTGTAGTCTGCACCCATTCATATCACAGAAAGCAAACAATACTAACAGGTCTATAACAGATGAGAACTGGCTGAATGAATCTCCGATACAGCAGTTAATGCTTGGCAACAGAGATGTTAACATTTAAAAGTGAGCACACACCTCCAGTCCCCAGGTCTTTAATGGCTGCCTTCAGTCCTGACTTCACCTATATAAACCACCGATGTCACATACGTTCGTATAATTAGTTCAATGCAAGTAAGACAAGACTACGACACCCACAATGCATTAAGCAACCACACAAAATGCCAGGGTTGGAAAGTTCCATAATGACTCGAATGGCGGTGTTCAGGCTTCATATGCTTTCCGGAGTGGTGGGTGCGTGTGTTGGGGGGGAAGAGGAAGATTCACACCCCTTGGATGTCCTCCCCCCGGGATGCTTTGGGGTGGTGGGCAGTTCAAGCCCAGGGTGTGTTGGGATTGGCCAGTCTGGGGACAGAGGTGAGGTCTCAGGCAGTTAGGGATATGCTGGACCACTCGCCACATTGCAAGTGCGCTGTGGTCCTGTCAGGTAAGGGTTCTTTGGTTTCCCTCCCCCCCCTTTAAAGGTCATGGTCGCCTATTGGCTTGCTTTGATTTTTTTTCCAGGTTGGGGCATTAGTTGACTCGCTACGACAGGTGGCAGACAAGAATAGGGCACACACTCTAGTCTGGAAGGGTTGGTGCCTTGCCACAGAGGAAGGGTTGACAGATTGAGTACAGGGAGCCGATGCTTGAGCAAGTAAATATATAACCCAATATTTTAATATCTTCAAGTAGACCGGTGGATAGTTGGTTTGTGGTTCTGTCTGTAGGCAACCTGCAGTGGTGAATAACTACATCTATTAACCGTGTGGTGGGCAGCCCCTAGACTTCCTCCATATACCGTGGTTTAAACGGGCAGGCACTGTCGCACAGCGTGCCTGCCCTTCTTCAATTTGAAAGTGGTCACCTGCACTTCTCAATTGTGCCGCAATACTTAGTCTTAGAGAGTGGCAGCACTTCTCAAGAGTAAACGGGTACTCGAAATAGTGGGTACCGGCACTTCTATCAGTTTAGACTGGCTACGGGAGGTAACATGTGGCTACTAGGAATTTAGAGGTATTTAGTTTTAAGTTATGCGAAAATGATTCAGCATTCACAGAAATACTTGGTTGGGGGGGGGGGGGGGGGGGCACTGCATGTCTAAATTGTCGAGGCAAGCCCTTGCGCCAGGGAACGCCAATCAACTACGACGCCTTTTAGCTGCTCACGCCAGTGTAAAAGCAGTTAGATAATCCTCGGTGCAACTCAATAAGATGCCAGCCAGTGTGACACGAAGCAAAGCTTGCTGGCTAACCGAATTAAACAGGCCTTGGACGGTAGTCGAATTCACCTCAACGGACATAAAAAAAAAAAAAAAAAAAAAAAAAAAACCACACATTATGGAAGGTGAATGTCCCATCGTAGTAACGAGTTAGTAAGCGTTTCACGGACTCGTAGTAAGAACTTAAAATACCGTCTGCAGAAGCGCTTATAAAAGTCGTAAAGGCCATTCTTCTACGCACAGGCCTATGGCGCAACTCATAACAAACTGCTAGATATTTACTGAAGTGTCGTAAGACACATCTGTTGTTAAAAGACATACTTATATACTGTGCAATTAATTAATTTCTTAGGCTGCAAAACACTGAACTTCAAAAGACGAGAGCAATCAGGTTACCGTTTTAGTTCACGTTTCAGCGCGCAAACATCTCCACGACGCCGCTCCGTTCCCTAAAAATGCGCTTTTAAACCCCCACCCCCGTGCCTCCCACCAAGGCTCCAGACTCGTAATTAATTGTATTTGTTAAGTCCACCTGTGCTGCCATCGCAGGCCCGCCCCACTCCTCCCTTTCTGTTGGAAACGTGGAAAGCGAAGTGTTTATTAAAAGGGGTAAACAATGCCATAAATTTGCATGAACAGTATTTCATTTCAGCAACAAAATGCTGACTGTTGCAGTTAGTTTTTCACCTTTTCACTTCAGATACTTGCTGTGTAGAAGCCGAGCAGCCAAAGGTCACATGGAATACCTTAATAAAGCTTGTATTGGGGTCAACCCTGCCCAGCAAGTTAGGGAAGCCTATTTGATCCCCGCACAACACAGTGAACATAAAACTACACATCCCAGAATGCAAAGTGCTCTTGGTTGAAAACCAGCTCTTGGTGTGAGTGCATACCAATAGTCCCGATTTTTTAAAGGCCAGCACTTTTATTTTAGGTGTCTCCCCCCTAAAACCTCCTCTGCTTTAATGCAAGGCAATTAGGATGATCAATTCCTCCAAGATTTTATTCCTCGTTTATCCCTCTTACCCCCTGGTCGAAGTGCATTAAAAAAGTATAGGAACTGTGACCCTGTGTGCAATGGGGACGGGGTGAGTGAGTGTGGGGGTTTGGTCAAAGGCGTGGCTTAAAACAAATATTCTGTAACTCTTTCACCTTCAGGTGACGAAATATAAAATAAGGTACAGCTTAAATGAAATGCAAGTTATGTTAATCAGTGGGATATACACTATTGTAGATTATGCATTAATTAGTTAATGCACTGCACCAGAGAGCCACAGAATTGAATCCTCGTTAGTGCAGTGAAGAATATTAACTTGTGTATGTTTAGTGTTTCAAGGTCCCAGTCTGTGACAGAAAGCACTGTGAACAGGTAAGGCATTATTTTAAACTTGCATGTCACACAGCACAGTATAAGATAGGCTGCTACAAAATGTGCGAAAAAGTTTAAGATAAAAAGTGTTTCCAAAATACAGATTTTAGTAATACCCAGACTGTATGTAGTGCAATTAAAAAAAAAAAGTATTTCAAAAGCACACTTCCCAGTTTACGTTGTAGCTCCCTTACAATAAATCGCAAAAAGAATGTGTCATCAGAAAGCTTCAAGTGATTCTATCAATTAAAGCCAATACCAGCTTCCAAGCACCCAGCACCCTTTACATTTTGCAGATTGACCAGTTGTGTACTTTTACATTTGTTTCAGGGTAGTAGGCACCCTGGCAAGAAGGCTTGTTTAGCCGTCTGTCCCTCCTTTGGCTTCACAGCACAGGAGACTCCTTGCCTTATGCTTCAGTGGATGCATTTCAACTGTCAGAATTAACTGTCAGTTGTGTTTTCACAAAAAGTAGGGTAGCTGTTTCTCTAAAATTGAAAAAGTATGGGTACATCGTGCCCCTCAGATCGCCCCACTTCGACCACTGCTATGGGTGTTTCACAGGTGATGCCTCGCTCAACGATGTAAATTCAGAACTACATTTCCCAGAATGCAAAGTATTGTTGGCTGAAAACAAGGACTGGGGGTGTGCCAGCTCAAAGTGGGTCGCCTGGCAGCTTGTCTACAGCGCACGGGGAGCCTAGAGACTCGTTACAACATACCAGGCATGGACAATGATTTCAAGTTGATATTGTTTCCCCCACATCAAATAGATGAAAAAATGCACTGTTCTGTGTATTCAGAAACATAAAAAAAAAAAAGGAACATAAAGCAACTTTTTTGACAGAGGTCAAAGAACATTCATCCCAACAGATGCAAGTTAAGCGGGAGAAACACTTTTTAAAGCCAAAATTGCTTTATTTTAGCTGCCTCCCACCTAAAAGTGCCTTTGCTTTAATAAAAGTAAATGGCGAAATTACATTCCCCCAATTGTATTTCCAAAATTGCACACTTTTCATTTTTTAAATGTTGGCATGTGTGTAAGAATGAGAGTACTGAATTTCCCTGTGACCTCATTGCAGTCTAGGAGTTGTGGTCCTAGTTGAACAGTAAACCCAATTAAACTAGTCTAAGACACATGAAAATAATGCTTTGTAAACGTAAATCCCCGCACTGTTGTATTACGTCATTGGTGACTTGATGTTACACTCAGAACGCAACACACACACACTGACACAGATCACATAATCGTGCACATATTCTAACAGGGAATCACAAGTAGATGCCCAAGGATGAACATAGCAACATGTAGTAAATTACTTGTCTACTATTCTCCACTGTACTGCTCTATCAGATTGTTCCATGACATCATAGAATGCCTGAGTGCCTCTCTGTGTTAGAGAGTCAGTTAGTCAACTCAGGCTGAGCTGTTAGGAGCCTGCTCCTGGTGGGACTGTCTTTGTACCATCTATCTTCTCCTACTATCCTGATCTCCTATGCTGGAACCAAGCTACTAATAAAGAAGTAACCTACATGTACATATGGACTCTGTATCTTCCTTTACAGCAATTTTGGCGACGAAGATGATCTTAAGAACTGACGCGTGGACTAAGGAGTAAAGACAACTAAGGAACCAAAAGAAAAAGAACCAAGGACATTAAAGACTTTCAAAACGTCAATTGAAACTCAAAGGTAACGCCCTGGCCAGCCCCACCAGTGTCCTGTACCATCTGGACAGCCTGCAGCCTGGGCGTTTGTCTTCACATTACTGAAGATCCTGCTGTCACCTGTAAGACTTCAACTGTGAACAGTCTCTCTGCCAACAAGCCTGCGGTGTTCTCTTGCTTTCCCCACCAGTGTCCTGTACTATCTGGAGCCTGGTTATCCTATCACTAAAGACCCTGCTGTCATTTCTCCAGCAACAAACTTCCCAGAGGCACAACAGGTTTGCGCACCCTGCTGTGTTTCACTGCCCTATCTGGGTCCTGCGTGGAAAGTGTCACAGTCTGACAGCAAGTTCTGTCTGCATCCTCAGTGAATTGCCCATCTACCTGGTGGTGGAATTTGCTTCCGGCAGTGTCTTGCATTGTGTTTGATCAGCGACCTCAGCAGCTGAGAGCGGGTGTGTATTTTAGGGAAAAGAAGGACTTTGTGTGACTTCCTTCTCAGCGAGCACCCTTTTATTGTGTATTTAGGGACGTGCTTTGACGGAGACAGTGACAGCTTCAAGACTGTGGCCACGTGATATTCGGTGAGTGGGGGCCAATTTCTTTGTTTGTTTAAAATACTCAAGTGGTTACCAGCAACTGCAGCGCATCGTTTAAATTAAAAAAACATGCATGCACTCCTCACCGATTCCTTAGTGCCGCACGGAGGCAAGGTGAATCCTTGGTGACGTCTTTCCCACCTCGTTGCTGTATGACGTCTATAGTTCCATTCAGCTGCTTAGTGACGCCCGCATACCGCAACTCACCGTGAGCCACCCGGCTCAGCGTTAGAAACGTGCTGCCATCTTGTGCTTGGAAACAGCCCATACAGGGTCCCTTGGTGTTCTATGGTCAAGTTTTACACTGCCAACCACGTTGTTTTTGCTTGCGCAGTTGCAACAAACTTAATTAGAATCGCCATCACCTTGACTGCTCTTCTGTGCTTATAATTGTTTGTCCGCCGTATTGCCTGTTGACCTGTTTTTTTTGTGTTTTTTGTGATCATTGTTGCTGTTCCGCCGTATCGACTGTCTTTTTTCCCGCCTGTTGACGCCCTCCCCGCTTCCCGCCTCCACCGCAGACCCCGCCCCTTTTTTCCTTCTGTTCCCTCCCCGCTCCCGCCTCCCAGCTGCTCCGCCCACCCGCGCACTTGGCCTTATATGGCGACCGCGCGACGCAGGTGAGTGTGCCCTAGTTTTGGGACACCCCCGCGCCGCACGGCCACCAGCTGCTGCGTGTGCCCCCTTCCTTCCTTGTGCCTCGCTGCCCGACTGCCGGCTCGTGACCACGCCCCCTCCTTCGAGCGGCGTGGTCCGTGCTCAGCGCTCCTCTCCCTGTGCCCCCGGGGCACTGTGCAGACTCGTTCTAGTGCTCTTCTGTGCTTATAATTGTTTGTCCGCCGTATTGCCTGTTGACCTGTTTTTTGTGTGTTTTTTGTGATCATTGTTGCTGTTCCGCCGTATCGACTGTCTTTTTTCCCGCCTGTTGACGCCCTCCCCGCTCCCCGCTTCCCGCCTCCACCACAGACCCCGCCCCTTTTTTCCTTCTGTTCCCTCCCCGCTCCCGCCTCCCAGCTGCTCCGCCCACTTGGCCTTATATGGCGACCGCGCGACGCAGGTGAGTGTGCCCTAGTTTTGGGACACCCCCGTGCCGCATGGCCACCAGCTGCTGCGTGTGCCCCCTTCATTCCTTGTGCCTCGCTGCCCGACTGCTGGCTCGTGACCACACCCCCTCCTTCGAGCGGCGTGGTCCGTGCTCAGCGCTCCTCTCCCTGTGCCCCCGGGGCACTGTGCAGACTCGTTCTAGTGCTCTTCTGTGCTTATAATTGTTTGTCCGCCGTATTGCCTGTTGACCTGTTTTTTTTTTGTGTTTTTTGTGATCATTTTTGCTGTTCCGCCGTATCGACTGTCTTTTTTCCCGCCTGTTGACGCCCTCCCCGCTTCCCGCCTCCACCGCAGACCCCGCCCCTTTTTTCCTTCTGTTCCCTCCCCGCTCCCGCCTCCCAGCTGCTCCGCCCACCTGCGCACTTCGCCTTATATGGCGACCGTGCGAACGCGCAGCGGTCACGCGCAGCGGGCGCGCCGATTGTGCGCCGAAGGCGCGCCAAAGGTAAGCCCGTCTGCGCCCGTCCGCGACCGGATCGTGACCAGCGCCAGGACCCCTGGCCCACGAAGACCCCGACCGACCCGCCTGACGTACTCCGCCGCCACCCTCATCGTACTCAACACCGGCCGACTCCCAGGATGCCACCAAGCCACACCACGACGCACCCACGGACCCTTCAGCTGCCTCGCCTGCAAGTTCACCTGCATCTGGACCTGCCCCGCACCAGCACCCGCCAAGCCGAACACCAGCAGCAACCACCTCAAGTGCATCCTGCTCAACACCCGCTCCGTCCACAGACACGCCATCGAACTCTGGAACCTCCTCGACACCACAGCTCCAGACGTTGCCTTCCTCACGGAGACCTGGATGAACGCCTCTTCAGCTCCCGACATCGCCATCGCCATCCCAGAGGGCTACAAGATCACCCGGAGGGATCGCACCGCCAACCAGATGGGAGGAGGCATCGCCATCGTCCACAGGAACACCATCCGTCTCACGACCAGCACCGACAACACCCTGACCACCGCCGAACACCTGCATTTCCAGATCCACACCGACCCGAACACCACCCTCAGAGGCACCCTGATCTACCGACCCCCGGGACCACGCACACAATTCAGCGAGGACATCGCCGACTTCGTCAGCCCGCATGCCCTCCCCTCCGCTGCCTACATCCTCTTGGGGGACCTCAACTTCCACCTGGAGAACAACAACGACCGCAACACCAGCACCCTGCTCGACAACCTCGCCAACCTTGGACTCAAGCAACTGGTGTCCACCCCCACCCACCTCGCCGGACACACACTCGACGCAGTCTTCTCATCCAGCACAGACATCGACTTCAGCCACGCCACAGAGCTTCAATGGACGGACCACAGCTGCGTCCACTTCACCTTCAAAAGAACGACGACCCACCACCACCAACAACAGGCTGCCCGCAGAAGCTGGAACAAGATCACAGCAGACCAGCTCGCCACCTCCTTGAGCCAGCACCCTCCTGCCAGCTCAGCGAACCCCAACCAGGCCGCCGACAACCTCACGAAGTGGATCAGCAACTGCGCGGACGAGCTCGCCCCGCTGAGGACCCCGCCCAGCAGACCCGGCAGCAAGAAAGCCCCATGGTTCACAGACGAACTCAGGAGCTCCAAGAAGAACTGCCGAGCCCTCGAGAAAGTCTGGAGAAGGGAACCTACACCGGACAACAGGACCACCTTCAAGCTGGCCACCCGGAAGCACCACCAGCTGATCCGCGCCGCCAAGAAAACTGCATTCAAGGACCGGCTGGACAACAACGCACACAACTGCAAGGAACTCTTCAACATCGTGAAAGAGCTATCCAACCCCAGCGCAGGAAACAACGACATCACCCCATCGCAAGACCTCTGCAACTCCCTCGCCTCATACTTCCACAACAAGATCGCGGACATACACAACAGCTTCAACAACCAACCAACGCACACCACGACCGAACAACCACCCCCCACCACCACCCTCCATGCCTGGACCCCGATCAGCACCGAAGACACCATCCGCACGATGAACTCCATCCACTCCGGATCGCCGACCGACCCCTGCCCTCACCACGTCTTCAACAAGGCCGACGCTGTCATCGCACCCCACCTACGAGACATCATCAACACATCCCTCGACACCGCCACCTTCCCTGAGAGCTGGAAGCACGCCGAACTCAGCGCTCTACTCAAGAAACCCACAGCGGACCCCACCGAACTCAAGAATTACCGCCCCATCTCGCTCCTCCCGTTTCCAGCCAAAGTCATCGAAAAGACCGTCAACAAGCAGATGGCCGCCTTCCTCGAGACGAATGGATCCCTCGACCCCTCACAGTCTGGCTTCCGAGCCAACCACAGCACCGAGACCGCCCTCATCGCCGCCACCGATGACATCCGAGCCCTGATCCGGACAACGGAGAAACAGCGGCCCTCATCCTCCTAGACCTCTCCGCGGCATTCGACACTGTCTGCCACCGCACCCTAGCACAGCGCCTCAGCAACATCGGAATCCAGGACAAGGCGCTGGAATGGATCATCTCCTTCCTCGACGGAAGAACACAGAGAGTCCGCCTACCTCCGTACAAGTCAGAGGCCACCGAAGTTATCTGCGGCGTCCCTCAAGGATCCTCGCTGAGCCCTACTCTCTTCAACGTCTACATGAGCCCCCTCGCGGCCATCGCACGCCAACACAACCTCAGCATAATCTCCTACGCCGACGACACCCAGCTGATCCTCTCCCTGACCAACGACCCCGCCGCCGCCAGAGCCAACCTGCACGAAGGGATGAAAGAGGTAGCCGAGTGGATGACGACCAGCCGCCTGAAACTGAACTCAGACAAGACGGAGGTCCTCATCCTGGGCTCTTCACCCTCCGCCTGGGACGACTCCTGGTGGCCTCCCGCCCTGGGCACCGCACCCAAACCGACAGACCATGCACGCAACCTGGGCTTCATCCTGGACTCCTCCCTCTCCATGACCAGGCAAGTCAACAACGTCTCCTCGGCGTGCTTCAACATCCTACGCATGCTACGGAAGATCTTCTGGTGGATCCCCACCGAGACCAGGAAGACCGTCACCCAGGCCCTCGTCACCAGTCGACTGGACTACGGCAACGCCCTCTACGCCGGTACCACCGCCAAGCTCCAGAAGAGACTCCAGCGGATCCAGAACGCCTCAGCCAGACTCATCCTCGACATCCCACGAACCAGCCACATCTCCGGACATCTGAGAGACCTACACTGGCTCCCCGTCAACAAAAGAATCACCTTCCGCCTCCTCACCCACGCACACAAAGCACTACACGACCAAGGCCCGAGCTACCTCAACAGCCGAATCAACTTCTACGCTCCCAAACGCCACCTCCGATCAGCCAACCACGCCCTCGCCGCCGTCCCCCACATCCGAAGAGCGACTACAGGAGGAAGGTCCTTCTCCTACCTGGCCGCCAAGACCTGGAACTCCCTCCCGACCGACCTGCGCCTGACCCAAGACCACCTCTCCTTCAGGAAGAAGCTGAAGACCTGGCTGTTCGAGCAGTAGCGGCACCCCCCCCACCCCCAGCGCCTTGAGACCCTACGGGTATGTAGTGCACTCTATAAATGTCTTTGATTGATTGATTGATTGACTGTGGGATTTTGACAAGGGACACGGATACGCTTTCCTTTCAAGCGCAACTTTCCTACAGTTGAACTTTGTTCCCCTTCGAGTTTCAGATACTTGGCTTGCGAGACCAAGCCTTTCACCACATTGAGGACATTGGACTTTGCATTACTGTTGTGTAATGTGCTGGATGCCACAGCACGTCGTCTTGAGCCATCCTTCACCAGCTTTGCGGGACGCTATCCGGGAACAGCCACATGGAACTTTGTGTGACAATCACGGTTGAGAAATCGCTCACTGGTGCCTAACATATGCTTTGTAATTATAATGTCTGTACTTATTATGCATGTTCTCTATAAATCTGTGCTTTCATCTGGTGGAAGGGGCGCTCAGTGTATAACCTAGTGTCTTGAGCCGACAGTTAGTTTCCCAGTTTTGTCGTTTATTTTGTGTGTACCCTATTTAGGGGAGGTTCCGTCATTTGTGGGTAGTCAATGCCCCGTATCAGATCCCAGGGTGAGCACCCTGCGGTGTACCCTACACTACTTAGGGGAGGTTGTGTTGTTTGTGGGTAGTCAATGCCTCATATCTGTTCTCAGGGGGACTACCCTGTGACGTACCCTACCTAGGGGAGGTTGTGCTATTTTTCCAGGGTTAGTACCCTGCGTGGTCCTCTATTTCTAGTGGAGGTTATGTTGTTTCCGGGGTGTGTACCCTTTGGTGTACCCTACCTAGGGGAGGTTGTGTTATTTTTCCAGGGTTCGTACCCTGTGGTGTACCCTACCTAGGGGAGGTTGTGTTATTTTTTCCAGGGTTAGTACTCTTTGGTGCACCCTATTTAGGGGAGGTATTTTGTTTTCTAGTACCCTATCTAGGGGAGGTTGTTTTATTTCCATGGGTTAGTACCCTGTGTTGTTCCCTATTTTGGTGGAGGTTCTTTGGCCGGTTCCTAGCGTTATCATGGGTCTTCCTTTCATGTTGACACTATGCTCCGGTCGAAGTCCACCTGCATGGAACTCGTGGCCAAGGGTTTCACGCTTGTACGACTTTGAGTGAGAAGCTTCTCTCTAGTGTTTAGACCTCTTCCGTTACTCTTAACGGATTTTAAGTGTCAGCATGCCTTCTACCAGGGGAACTTGTGTTTCTTTCCAGAGCGTTTTCTCTCTGGTGTGTCGTTGTTGTTGAGGTTGCACTCTTCCTGTCATCTAGAGTGAATCTAACCCCTTTTGTACCTTTCTATTGGGGATGTTGTTTTCTCCCAAGGGTCAGTGTCTGCACCCACCTTTGTTTAACAGGGTGTCTACCCTGTGGTCTACCCGTTTATGGGGAGGTTGTGTGGGTGACCACCCTTCTCTGTTGCATTGTTTTTTTTTCATCTAAGCCATGCTTTGTTTTTTCCCTAAGGGAGGGGGATGGGGCGTGTAGTAATGTTATTTGCAATTTTAATGTTTTCTCTTATTTTTGCATCTTAACACATTTCTGTTCATGCCAGTGGAATTTCTGATACCTCATGCAATACACCTGTGGATATGTGCATCTCATTGTTGTACCTTCTTGCTAATGATATATTGAGGTATCTTATTTGTCTTTATCTTTATTTCTGCTGGTGTTCCCTAAGGAAAGGGGATGTGTAGTAAATTACTTGTCTACTATTCTCCACTGTACTGCTCTATCAGAATGTTCCATGACATCATAGAATGCCTGAGTGCCTCTCTGTGTTAGAGAGTCAGTTAGTCAACTCAGGCTGAGCTGTTAGGAGCCTGCTCCTGGTGGGGCTGTCTTTGTACCATCTATCTTCTCCTACTATCCTGATCTCCTATGCTGGAACCAAGCTACTAATAAAGAAGTAACCTACATGCACATATGGACTCTGTATCTTCCTTTACAACACAACACACCTCCACACAGTTACAGAACAGACGTGGGCCATCAGACAAAAGAGTGCCCATGCACACAGATGTACACACACCATGACGGCAGATCAACAGACCTGCATTTACATACTGCACATAGGATAACAGATATACAGGTATCCACATACCACTGGCGAAAGGAAACTTGAGGGAGGCCCTCTGCAAGGCATGTGGAGGGGCCCCCACCGGACTCAATTAGGAGCTCTTCGGCCAGAGTACTATGCTGAGGGGGGCCCCCTGGAGCTTGAGGGCCCTGCGCACTGCGGGGGCTGCGGCGGCCTGTGTTACACCACTGGCACATACACCAACAGCAAATCAGTCTCTACCACACATAAACGCACACAACACTCCTACAGTTCCACCAAATACATGCTGCAGGACAGCACACAGTATGATTATAGATATGGTTAGGGTTGTAGGTGGGCAAACATAAGCCACCCCAACAGAGGAGTGCAGGGTTTAGGTGCACAATATTTAGTGCCTTGACCGAAGAAGTAAAATTGGGAATGGAAAACAGAGAGGAGTGTAAATTGAACCTTTACTTACCGGTAATCTTCATTACCCTTAGGATGGTCCTTCTCGTCATAGTCGTAACATGTGAGGCCGTTCCATCTTCCACAGTGATCACTACCAAAGTCAAAATCTGATTGGCTTAGAAAGGTCCCTCCCATCCCAGCCACTTCCTACTTGTCACCAAGCTCATTCATTGTGTACATGAACTGGGAGGGATGGCTGGAACCTACCATGTCAAGGAGGACTATTCTAACGGTAATGAAGACTACCGGTAAGCAACGATTTTATTACCTTCCATATCATTATCCTCGTCATAGTCATAATGTGCGAGGATGTACCAAAGTCAAAGAATAGACTGACACAATTTAGCCGCTCCACAAGTATATAATCATACTCAACAATGATGTCATTGCTGGTTTTATCACAGATGCTCTAAAGTCAACGTCATCATACAAAAATAACTCCAGCTTATAATGAGAAAAGGAAGTATGAGGGTTTGCCCAGATGGCAGGTCTTCTAGAGAACCACTCCCACCTCATCTCAGGATGTAGCCACAGCTCGTGTTGATCTAGCTATCACGCTATCTAGCAGTTGTTCCCCCATGGAAAT
This sequence comes from Triturus cristatus, assembly GCF_964204655.1. Taxonomy (NCBI): domain Eukaryota; kingdom Metazoa; phylum Chordata; class Amphibia; order Caudata; family Salamandridae; genus Triturus; species Triturus cristatus. Next base: position 773,070,068 of record NC_140591.1, on the reverse strand, counting down.
GTAGGCCTGGGAAATTGCCTGCTTAACTCATCTACTGATAGTCGCCATTGCTTCCTTCTTTCCTTTATGTGCTGATCCATATAAAACAAAGTGAGAATGGGACTTTCTTAGGTCTGCCAGTCTCTTTAAATAGATCAACAAAGCTCTTTTGATATTTAAGGATAGTGGAATATCATCAGAAATCTGAAAAACTGGAAGGACAATCTCTTGAGAAGAATGAAAACAACACTGTATCTTCAGTCTGATCTTAGCGTCTGATCGAAGAACTATCCTGTCAGGAAAAACTTCAAATAAGGATAGGAAACTTAGAGAGATGACAACTCCCCCAACCTCCTAGCCAAAGTTATGGCCAATAAAAAAGTTACTTTAGTGGATACCCAAGATATGAGCTGGTTCCAGTAGTTCAAAAGCTTTCTTCTGTAGACCCTGGAAAACTAAAAGAAACATCCCATGAAGGGATAGGATAACTTAGGCCTTTTCAAGTTAAAGGACTTGGGTAGTTTTTGTTTTTTGCTAAATGTAATATCTTCAGCAAGTCCCCATATGAACCTTTACAATAGTAAATGCCGCCTATTGAGCTGTTAAGGAAGAGGGGCTAAACCTCTTGAAAATCCATCCCTCAAAAAATACAGAATTCTGAAGGGATCTTTAGAGACCTGGCCATAACCTGACTGACTACACCATTTTGAGAAGGTCCCACAATGTTTTGCATATTCTTTCAAAGTCAAGCCTTTCTTGGAAGACTGAATGCCACAGGCCACCTCTTGAACAATCTACCTGTTGTAGGTGGGTCTGCTCGACGTGCATGCCCTCAGATTTAACTGATCCAACTGTTTGAATGTCAGCACTGGGAGTAGAGAAGGTGAGAGCTGAAGAGGTGGCGGCAGTTAAGAATCAGTCGACATCTGTGACAGAAGAGGAGACCACGTTCTGCTTGGTCAAAATGGAGCAATCCAGCTTACTGTAACACTATTCCTCCAAATCTTTTGAAACACCTTTGGGAGGAGGGGAATAGGAGTGACGGCATACAACAGCTCCTGAGGACCTATTCCCCTCACCTCATACACAGAGCCTCCGTACTGAAGCCTGATTAGAGGGCATTTGTGGGGGATGCAAAGAGGTGCACAGTTGGAAGCCCCACTTGCTCAACAAATGAAAAGTCTGCTGACTGAGGTGAAAATCTATTGATGAGGGTAAATTCCAACTGATCCTGTCCGCTCTGTAATTGTCGTTGCCCATCATGCACATGGCTCATAAGGAGACAAGATTCTCCTCTGCCCAACAGAATATCTCGTTTGTCAGACTGTCGAATCGTGAGAAATTTGCCCCTCCCTATCTGTTGAGATAGGACTTGGTGACCTGGTTGTACGTTCTCACTAGAGGAGTCTTGTTCATGAGGACATTCTCGAAAACATGGAGCACTCCGATGACTAAAGCAAGTTCTCGCCAATTGGAGGAGTTCTGGATTTCTGCGGGGACCAAGTCTTTTGAATTTCCTGATCTCATAATGTTGTCACCCAACCCCCTGGGCTTGCATCTGTCATGAGAGCTGGAGGCAAGAGTTCTATTATTGGAACTCTCCTCTGTCGATTTTAGGGATGTAGCCACTCTTGGAGTTACTGGGCAATGGTCTAAGACACTGGGATCTGAACTTGGTAGTTCCTTGATGATGGGGACCAGTGAGCCAGAACATGAAGGATTAACAGTTTTAAACGAAGGCGAACCCACAGAACTATCGCTGTGCACAAAGCCATGCGGCCATTAATTTTGAACTAGTGGTGAGTTGATGCTGAACGAGATTGGAGAAGTTGCTGTAATTGAGACTGCAGTTTCTCTCTTCTTGGTTGTGGAAGAAATACATGTGCTTTCTCTGTGTCAAAAAGAACTCCTATGAAGTTTTTCTGCTTCGTTGGAACCAGTCGTGACTTCTGATTGAGAAGGCAGCCCAGAGAGTCCAGAGTTGAACAAACCAGTTTCACATGTTCCTAAGCCTTAGAAAAAGAAGGAACAAGAAATAGCCAATCACCCAGATATGGAAACAAATGAACACCAAAGATATGTAGATGAGCCATTACCAGAGCTAGTATCCTAGTGAAGACTCTCGGGGATGACGTGAGGCCTCAAGGTAAAACTACAAACTGATAATGATTCTCCTGGATCGTGAAACAAAGACATTTCTGAGACTCTAGATCAGAGGTCTTCAATCTGTGGGGCACAACCCCCAGGGGGGCCGTGGACTCCTGGGAAGGGGGTCGCGGATTTCCCAGCTTCACTTGTCCTTGCAAAAAGACAGCCATCCTGGGACGGCTAATTTAAATCATTATCAACTGCTTGGCTGAATGAAATGCAAATGTGCCTTATCAGGTATCCTGCAAGTGTAAAGGATACTTGGGATCAGTTGTGGCTCTTAGTGATGACAAAGATTTGCAAAAGTTAACAACTGGGCTTGGAAGTTCTTGCTTTTAATTTTAACTGTGAACACACAGCCCTTAGTGCCCCTAAAGAGTTTTTGAAGGGACAGTTATGTAAAACAAAATGCATTACATATACTCTGGTATGACAAAAATCTACATTTTGAAAACACCATTATATTGTAAGACTATTTGCATGTTTTTCAGCATTCTATCTTACCCCGTGTGTAATGCAAGTATAAAAAATGGATTTACATATTCACAGTGCTTTCTGTCACAGGCTGTGACCTCGTAGCACTAAAAATACACATCACTATTCTCCACTGCACCAATCAAGATTTAATTCTGTTGTTCTCTGGTTACACACAGACCTCTGCAGTGCATTAACTAATAGAGGTTTCATAACATATTTCCCATTGAGCAGTAACTTCTTGATTTTATTTTTCATTTACGCTGCCCATTATTTTATATGTAGATACCTGATGGTGAAAGACCTAAAATATGTACAGAATATTTTTGGATTATTTATGAGAGGCTTGCATCTCCAGAGCATCACTTTTTTTGACGCTCCGGTGGTGCAAGCGTCTCCACCATACCTATGAGGCGGTGCAAAGTCACCCTGAATGGCCTCATAGATATGGAGTAAGACATAGCAGCACAAGTCACTGCGTTGCCTTACTCTGCATCAAGGAGGTGTTCCATTTACTTTGCGTGGGGTTCCCGAGCAACTTTCATGGATTTTGATGCTGCCCCAGATTTACAACATGAAGTAAACCTGGGGCAGCGTCAAAACCTTACTCCTCCCCAGCGGAGGCGTAACAAGGAAAAATGTCTTAATTTCTCCTCGTTTTTATCTCTTTCCATGTGTGCTGCATTCTGCAGCTCACATAGAAAGAGGAAAACGCCCCTCGGGATTGTTTTGGTGAAGGAAGGTGCCCCTTTCCGTACAAAAACAATCCTGCCTATGTTAGTGATAGGCAGAAATTTGTGCGCCAACACAAGGAAAAAGGACTGGAATGCACCGTATTTCGTAAATACAGTGCATTCCCGCCATTTCAGATTGGCATAGGGCAGCACCGCAAGGAGACTTGCGACGCTGCACCACGCCAATTCCTCATAAATGAGGCCCTTTGTTTTTAGCTACACCTCTTACCACACCTCAACGATCACTGACCTTTGGTTTGCTAAACACTGTTTAATATTATTTCCCCACCGTAAAAATTATTTGCTGGGGGAATTGGGGGCTGTTAGAAATGGGGGTCTCTAGTTGGCAATAGTTTGCAACTCTGTCCAAGTAGGGGCCCTTCCTTCTAGTCAGCGTAAGGGAGATACACTACTGAAATAACTCCTGCTCACTCCCTTGGTAGCTCAGCACGAGCAGTCAGGCTTATATCAGAGGCAGTCTGTAAAGCTTTTGCACATAACCAACAGTAATACAGTGAAAACACTACAAAAGAACACCACACCAGTTTACAAAAAATATTCAATACTTTCTATATTCAAAACAAGACCAAAACGATAAAAATCCAACATACAGTACTTAAAAATATGCACTTTGCAAGAATAACCTTAAAAATGAAGGGGCATATTATCAAGCGGCAGCGATAATTATCGCTGGCCGCTCTTAGCGTGAGGATGTTTATCGCCGGCTATCGCTGGAAATTATCGCCCTTCTAGCGCTGTATTAACAACGCATAGCGCAATGGTGATAATTATTCCAGCAATAGCGGTGTTTTCCATGGAACATCGCTGGTTTTCCAGCGATGTTACATGGAAAACGGAGATATCCTTGATGGTAGGGCCTGTGGTCTTAGCCACACAATCCACCGCCCATGTTAGGTATGCCTTAGTCAGGAATTTAACAGATGTTAAATTCCTGCGTTAAGGCATACTTAACACGATTTCAAATATCGCTACCCCTCGTTGATAATATCGCGAAGCTGCCTTCGCGATATTATCCCATGTTGTTTTCACAGCCACGCCTCCTTTGCATCTTATTATCGATGCGAGGCGAGGCGTGTGACAAACGGACGCTAAGTCAAGGAATCACGCGCTAGCGTGTCCTTGATGATAATGTGATAAAATTATCGCCGCTTTTCACCCGAAAACAGACGCTAAAGCGGCGATAATTTTATCGCGGCCCCTTGATAATATGCCCCGCGATTCCTTGAAGTCAGTAGCTCTGTCCACTGCCACCATGATGCTGAGAACAACAGAATCCAAGAGTTCCATCTGACTGCATCAGACGGGGTATCGGCAGACTTGTAAACAGTACCTTTTCATTGCGGCCGATTACGTTGGTGCGGGCCACTCATGGCAACCGTCGTGGTTGGGATGTGAAGTGGAGCGGTGCGGCATGCGGTGCCCTCAGGTTGCGTTGCAGGCAGCGGCTCGATGATGGTCGTCTAGCGGCATCGGTGAGACCAGGGCTGCGGTGCAGAGTGAAGGCAGTGCTCGTTGCGGTGCTGACTGATCACGGTGCAGGCAACAGTGCCGGTTGCAGGGAGCTGGCGTTGATCGGTCTGGACTGCGGTGTGGGACAGGGCGGTGTATCGCAATACTTAGGAGCGGTGCCCCCAAGCCACGGTGTGGTCACAGTTGTCAAAGTCAGCTGGCAGCAATGGCGTCAGTGAGACCAGGGCGGCGAAGTGAAGCGAGGAGGTGCGGAGTGCGGTGCCCACAGGTCACGGTGCAAGCAGTGGCACGGTGGTGGTCCTCGTCAGTGAGACCAGGGTTGCGGTGCGAGATGCAGCAGTGCCCTCTGCAGTGCCTTCACAACTCTGAGCCATTGACGAAGTCAGTTGCTTTCCCTCTCTGTGGCAACTGAAACCACAGTTCCAGAGGTGGTACCCAGAGATCAGTGAAGTCTTTGTAGTTCCTGAGACTTCAGAACAGGTGGCAAGCTCTACTTCAAGCCCTTGGAGATACCCAGCAACAAGTAAAGAAAGTTCAGTCTAGTCCTTTCACAGCCCAAGGCAGAAGCAGCAACTGCAGAAGAACCCAACAAAGCAACAACACAGCAAAGGGGCAGTACTCCTCCTGTCAGTTCCTCCAGCTCTTCTTTTTGGCCGGTACCTTGATTCCAGCGAGTTCTAAAGTTCTGATGTCTGGGCCCCGAAATGTATACTCAGTTTCTCTTTTTTCTTTTGGGCAGAGAGTGTCTGTGCCAGGCACAAACCAGTTCCATCCTCTCTGGCCCAGCTTCCTGGCAGGAGGTGTAGACAGCATTATCCAAGGCAGACCAGGCCCATTCACGTGCAAGGAAATCTCCTCCCACTATTCTAAATACAGATCAGGTCTATTCAGACTAGCCCTCCAGGAAAGGCAGTACACACCCTGATCCCCCCCAGCCCCCCTCCTCCAGTGGCTGTCTGATGAGAATGTACATACCAAGCCCCTGTCACTCCAAAGCCAGACAGACAATCCACAAACCCAGCAGAGGCACACAGGATGGCTAAGCAAGAAAATACCTATTTACTAAAAGTGGTATTTTCAAACACAGAACATAAAAATCATCTTTACTAAAAGATGCATTTTTATATTCTGAGTTCAGGCATACTAAACCCCATTTCTCTATCTTGTCCCAATGTGAAGATATGCTTATAAGATGTTATAAGTAAACTCATATTCATCCTATGGGACAGAGAGCCTTTCCATTGTAAAAAAATGAAACACACTGTAATGCACTACCAGGACATGTCACACACACCAGTACATATCCTACCTTTAATATACACGCCACCCTGCCCACAGGGGTACCTTCAGTCGTAAACAAATCAGGTATTTGTAAAGTGCGAACTACTCACCCCTACGGGTCTCAAGGCGCTGGGGGCAGTTGTGGAAATTAAGTGAGCTATTGCCCAGAGTCACATGGTGCTGAGCAGATCTGCCACCGGAGCAGGGATCGAACCAGTCAGTTCCTGACCGCTGCACCACACCTCTCCACTCGATTTACGATTTTACGATTTTCAGGGCTGCTTGGGTGAGTGGCACAATCAGTACTGCAGGCCCACCAGCAGCATTTGATTTACAGGCCCTGGCACTCTACAGGGCATCCATTGTGGTGGAAGGACATTTGGAGCTGGCACAAGGAAACTGATGCATCTATGCAGATGCGTCAGTTCCTTGTAAATGAGGCCCATAATATGAGTCGGTTTTTCATCTTATCAAGTGGTTTTACAGGATATAGGTAGGAGGCTCTCTTCTTGTGATTATTCTGATATCAGTAAATCAAAACAGCAATTCCCTTTGTTTTGTATTCAAGCACACTATCAGTAACTGATACCACATCCGTACCAAGCATACCACTATCACCAGGGAGTGTCACAAGTTCACCAAAGCTAATATACAAATGTTTTATTCAATGAATTCCAATTAAAAAGTCATAAAAAAGTACATTTGATAAAACGCGTCAGTTATTGCACCATAGGTTGACTTCCGATATGGAAACTCACATACACAAAATCATGCATATAGAATTTGATATGGGAGAATATAATAGACATTAAGGTTTTGTCATTTTTGGCACTTACCCAACAACAATTCCATGGTCAAAACATCATTGTGTACAGTTTCTCTTTTGACCAAGATCAATTCGATTTTGTGCTTTTGTTGCAGCAGTGCGACACATTTCGGGGGATTAAAATGTTCCAACCACCTTCTTCAGGAATAAAAACGTGATATCTCCCAAAGCTTCAAATCAGAAAAGGTGACGTATTGTCAATCAGTTCACTTGAGATCTGGCTCCTCAGGGTAAAAGGACAACAGGCCATTTCTTACATGTGCTTATTGATTTAAAAAAAACTCTCTACGAGCCTTGAGTTAATTGGTGGAGGAGAAAATACGAATCAACTGGTCTGAAATTCTGGGACTAAATAAGCTCCAAGTAACTGGGTCTCCTCGCTACAAACGCTCTTCTTTCGGTTGAAACCAAGTGACAGGGACTTAACAGTCTCCTGACACCTTTCGTTTCAGTTAGTCCCAGAATTTCAGATCAGTTGATTCGTATTTTCCTTTTTATGTTCCAGTATAATACAGTGAGGCTATTCTCATTAGCTATTGGTTCGCTTTGAATGTCAGATAGAAAGGAACTAGATGGATAGATGGCTGGGCTCGTAGTCAAATGTATTCCCTGATCTGTCACTAAGCTATGGTTAGGGATAACACCTGTGCTAATGGGGTTATTGTCTAAAACTATATTCTGTGATTCCGTCGTGTCATGCCCTCCCGCAGGTACTCTATTCAGACTGAGGTTCTGTAATTCTCGAGTCTGACTCCATTTTGTTCTGTGCCACCATTTTGTGTTGCCCTCACGTAGGCCTGTGAAGGTAGCCTGGCGAAAAAAGTGGCCTGGCCTTCTTAGTTCATGTATACATTAACTAGGTTTCTTTTTGACTCTGAAATGAACTGTAAGAAACTAACCTCTGCACCTGAAACTGACCCCACAAAGCCAATTTCCCTGATCAATCTTTGTCTGAGATTGCCAATCAATGTTCAGGACATCGTTAACTTTTAGTTTCCTTGCACATGCCTTATCTTGTTCAGCATCTGTTACCGTTTCTTTTTTATGTTTCTTCATTACATGGGTTATGCTTTCAATTATAGGTTTGCCCGGCTTGTGGAGATTGAATTTGGGACATTCCTAATAATTCACTTTTGGGTTGGGATACTGTAAATTGAGTTTTTGTTATGTGACACTTTGTTTGAAAATGTACTTCATTGGCTAGAATTTTGAGCAGTGGGTGTACATTTATAATGTGAATATTGGGTATAAAAGGAGACGTCTCGCCTCAGTAAAATGAGCAGTCTCCTGAGAATTTACACCGTGATGTATTTCTAGGATCACTGTTACTAACTGCAGCTAATAAACTTGGTCTCTGATGCCATCCAGAGGTATTCCGTGTCTCTGTATACCAAGACAGGTGAACTCGAAGATCTTAGGCGTGCCCCTGACGCCGCTGGGTTAAACCCCGGTTCTTCAAGACTTCGGTTTAGGTTTTGGGTTTGGTAAACATATTGTGGTCTAGAAGAGCTATAAATTGCCTCTTTCTTTTGCTTTATTTCAAGTGGATGGTCCAGTCAGTCTATCTCGTCCAAGGAAGGGAGCAATGCAAACCGGTTTTCCACCGGTATGTTATATATATATATATATACATACACTTATTTCTCACCTCGACATTTCTAGCACCTCCACCTCTCTCCTGCATGGCGTGTGGTTGGTAGAAAAATCCCAGGGAGAATATATTAATGCCTCCCATTATCATTGTGTTGTTTCCTGCCTTCCATAAAATGTTTTGCACTAGCAAAGGGGTTTTAAACGTTAAAACCACACAATCACCATGTAATGTTTTTCTACCTTTGCCCACCCACTGGACCCTGAGTTGTTCCGTGTATCCAACCTTCATGCTTAGCCAGTGTAATGACTTATTTCTTAATGGTTCCCAGTATTCATTGTCTGAAAGCCTCAACCTGGGTACGTTTGCTAATACGACCATATACGGTGTGACTGCTGGTGGTAAGTCTAGATAGGGTTGTTCCATTGGTAATTCATTAGGTACTGTGGGATATATCCTAGATGGTAATGGTGCAGTGGGTTAGTTACTAGTAGACTTGCTAGCACTATGCTCTAAAATGGTTATTTCACTCCTATCCCTATTTGCTTGAACACTTGAGTGCTGACCAATGATGTTTTGTACAGATGTATATGGAATAGCCGGTCGTCGTGGTGAGTGGGGATTGCTCCGGCTAGGTTTTCCAACCTCTCTATTCTGTTGTTGAATACTGATTGGATTAGTGCTCCTACGTGTTTCACAATTACCCCTACCCCCCTGACTGGGGTTGTTACCTGTATGTTTAACGCTCTCTTCCCCAGCTAAAAAATTTGTCAGATGTGTCTCTATCTGGTCTACTCTTTCCCCTAATTTATCTAATGAGACCTGTACAAAAAGATCCAGCCTTTCAACTAACAAGATTAGGTGTTTTAGGTTGTTACCCCGAGGGTCGCTCTTTTTAGATAGTTCTTCTTTAGACTTCGTGATGCCTTTCCTCAATCCAATTGTTTTTTTACCCTGCTAAGCTAACTTAGGGGTACTTGGTGCGCTTATCTTAAGAATTTTTTTGCCTTCTGCTACTACCCCGCTACCCTCGTTCATTTTATCTGTTGGTGTCGGATTGTTTTGCCGCTTCTGTGGGGGTTGTGAGAATGAGTCAGGGTCGCTAAGCATCACCTTCGAACACCTCCCTAGTGTCCCCAGCATACCAGACGCTCCTGAAGTGATGTTGTCTGACTCAATAGTAGAACATGATGTACCTGATACTATTGACTCCTCTACAAAGGATATTTGTTTCTCTAACGCCCCCATTGCTCCAGTGAGGTAACTCAGTAGGATTTGTTGTGTATCACCCGGGATTTCTTTTTCAAACGAGGGCTGCACGCTTACCGCCTTTCTTTTACCCATTCTTGTATTTCAGTCTATACACTGCAATTATTCACCAATCTCAATCCCAATCCCCCCTGGCGGGACGGAGAGGTGCTCAAAACTAATATAGTTCTAGGGTGATGGATTAGCCCCTCATAAAAGCGTGTATACGTAACCAAAAACAAGATTGTGGATTATGACCCCCCTGCCTCCCTGCAAGAGTACTTTGTAATTTGCGGCTCTTATGTTACTTCCAGAGAGTCTTGTGCTTGATAGTCAATAGTGGGCTTGGACCTGGCTACTTACAGTTTCTTCAACAGTCTTGTTTATCCAAGTCACATGGCCAAGAGATGGGGTCCAGCCCAGCATCGCACGGGCTTAGACGGGCCCGTCTTGGCCCGGTCTTTGCCCCGGGCTGCGTCCCGCGCAGCGGGGTTTCTCCGTTTGATTTATGGCGCTCCTGCTCCCGTGGCACCACCTCACACATACCGCTAGGGACCGGAAGAAAAGTTTGTGATGCCCAGTGCAACAAAGTATCAAGAAAGAAGGCTCCCGCTTCGCTGGGTTTCTCCGTTTGATTTATGGCGCTCCTGTGCCCATGGCTCCACCTCACGCAGATCGTCAGGGACCAGAGGAAAAGTTTGTGATGCCCAGTGCAACAAAGTATCAAGAAAGAAGGTGTTTACTAAAGTTTTACTTGATTGGCTGCCGGAAATAAAGCGTAAAGAAAGAAAAGCATAATCTGAGCCTCTGGTCCCTTGTGTGCATAGTGGAACAGGTAGACAGATCGTTGGGACTGAAACCGCCACCTGGAGCCTCTGCGCGGCCCATTATCACCGACTCCTAAATTATAGGGATAGGAACACCGTATACAGACTCGCCAGGGAGCAGCACACCATGTCTTATGTTTCCTTATATCCTGATTTTACAATCGCTGTCCAGGCTGCAAGGTGAGACTTCATTCCCGCGAAGCGCTCCCTCCGAACAAACCAGAAGCTAAGTACTCTCTGCTTTATCCTGCGAAACTACACATTTTCTATGCTGGTAAGACTGTATTTTTCACTGACCCAAAAGCGGCTGTGAAGTTTGTCAGAGGCCTGCTTATAACTAAAACTGACTCAGACTCTTCCCATGTCACTGATGACACCAGCCGCACAGGTGATAATGACTGAGTGCAGTAGTTATGCTGCTCATAATATGTACTGCTCATGAATAAGGGTCTGTCTCTTTCGGTATGGGCGAGTTGTGGGGTTCATCTTAAGGTGTTCCCCTAATAACCAATGTTGAATGTGCTCTGACTTGGGGTTCTTCTGCTGCACCATGGCTTTGCAGCAGTGGACCACCTCCCTGTTCCGGCCACCCAGTATTTTTTGGCTGGGAAGTGCTGGGTGACTGGTGTTTTCCCCCGGGATTATTCCCACATTGATATGCATTGCTAGCCTTCTAGGGTTATGGCAGGTGTGGGTGGTCTGTATTTGGCAAACATATATTTTCATTGCAGAGAGGTTAGGTATAAACTTTAACAAATGTATTTAAGATTTTTCAAAACTCACTTAAACAAAAGAAAAATGCTCTGAAAGAGTGGTTAGCAATTTGCATCCAATACACATTTGAGTATGTCAGTGCCATATTTGATTGATGCAAACTTGTTGAAAGACAATATTGTTTCTTCTACAATGGAGTAGCAACGATACAGACCTTGATCTCTTCTACTTACTCCAAAGCTGTTTCTTTAATAGAATCCCAAAACCTTGAAGGAAGGATGCCTTTTAACATTGTCACCAATAAACATTATATAAAGCTATACAAATTCTGGCTCCTCAGTTGACCCTTGTCATCTTTAAGTTCTTAATACAATATCAGAATTAGTTGGACCCAATTTCCCCGCTCTTTCCTATCACAAAATGTGGCCCCATGCATGGTCTGCTGGGGCCTGCAGGTTTGAGGATGTTGTTTTGCTTTTATCGTCCCTGCACCAGCCAGGAGTACCAGCCAGGGTCCAATTTAAGATTGTTTGCATTGTCCACTTTACTGTGCATGGCAACTCCCCAGTTTTCTGGGGAAACCACAATAGAGAACAACTCCAGACATACTCTTCTGTTTGGCAACCTCTGTAGGTTGATAGGTTGACTATATCAAAGAGACAGACTGGGAGCCAGAGCTTTTTCAGCAAGAGTGTCTTACTTTGGTACAAGACTTCACATTGCTATTGTCTTTACATCAATCTTTCTTAGGGGGTTGAACTTCTTTTTTCTTCTCAGAAGTTCAGTCTTTGTTACTTTTTACCATGTCAGCATAAGAAGACCATTGGATAATTGTGCACATTGGATTTAACTTAGACGTCAATATAGGAAGCACATCCTTAAATCCAGTAGAGCTAGCACAATGAAAATAATTCAAATAAAATGCAAATGCTCAACATCATAAGTACAAATCAACCATGCATTCATAATACTGTTTGCTAATCCATCCATTCTTTCATGCTGCTGCGAACTATTATTAAAAGTTTATCTTGGCTTGTCAGATAAGCTCATGACATTTTGATTTATGTACCTTGATATTTGTACACAAATTTACACAGTGATATTTCCAGGTGGTATCACCATTGTAGGAGTTATGCTAACAAGCCTGCAGTTTACTCAATGCGTTGCCAAGAAAAAGTATGTTCAATGAACTCAAATACTACAGTGATCTGTATTTCTTGGGGTATGGGAAAGTTGTGTCCTCTGGTACCCTGAAACTGTAACCATAAACTAAGTGGGGTATCAGTACACTGGTGTACATCAGACGCTAAACCCAAAGAAACTGCAAGAAGCTATTTTAATTTTAGGAAACTTAGGGGTATATTCACAAGAACGTGTGATAACTACCGCAAGAGTAGCGTAACTCAACTTTCAATATCGCAGTCTATCGCGGGAAAATAACCCAGTGACAACGTGGAATTCACAACATAGCGGGAGCAAGCGATAGTCTGCCGAAACCGTGGACAATGTCTGCGATACAACCACCACAACGGAGATAAAACCACAACACCAAAAAACACGCGATGGGCCAAAGCGTGATGAGGAAATCAGTGATAAGCAGCGCTAGGTCTGCAACACACACCTGGCAGGCTGAAAAAAACTGACCTACACCCAAGCACCATGGAGGCAGCCGGAGCAGGCGCAGGCACAGAGGATGAGCGCAATCCCACAAGCACCCCGGACGACCAGCCCAGGACATTGGGGACAGGGATGGGCAAGGACAAGAAGACGAGAAAGACGAAATTGAGTCCGCAGGCGAACAGGATCATAAACACGGAGATGTGGGATTCAAGTCAGCATGTGAAGTTAGCATAACGTATCTTGGTCTGTATCTCTACTCCATAAACAGCGAGACCTGCTTTAGAAGATGGCCCATTCGTTCTCCGTGTCTTGTATGATAGAAAGGGCCGAAAAGCCATACTACGGCCATCTTGGATTATGATCAGTCGTGCTTCAGATCACGTGGTTCTCTCTGCCCACCGTCTGTATGATTTAGCTCGTACCAGCCTAGGGACAGGGTGAATTGTATTTACGACTGAGGCCCAAGGTCACATCTGCTGTAGGGAGTATCAAGCGAAATTCCTCTGGGCCCGAGACGAAAAGGGAGTCACCCTGCCGACCTTCTCTGTAAAGATAGTAACCTTATGTGTGCAGCTGAAACTGGATATGGTATGAGCTCATTTAGGAGCTCCAGGGCTAACTGGTGTTTTTCCACTTGTAAGGCTTTGTATGTTGAATCTGTTATGTATATAAGTGTGACTCTGTCAAGGGGCCAGCAGTCTTCCTCGGCGCACCTGATGGGTGAGGATCGATGAGGCTCCTCTATGTAGAGTTCTGTTGTGGCCAATAAACGCTTGAACCTTCTACGTTGCCAACTGCTTATTATTGACTTGATATTGCGGGCCACTGGTAAGTGTGGCCCTTGGGATTACTATTTAGATTACTACAGTTGGTGACCACGAAAGGACCCCGTGATAGGGTCTTTCCTCCCCCGTATTCGGGTGGCAGGATCGAGGGCGTCTTGGCTGGGCGGAGGGGAGTTCGACGTCCACTCCGTACTCCCGCTCGGGGTGCCCTCTGCTGCTAGTCGCCCTTCACCGGGGTCCTACGGGCTTAACCCAGGAACTGACCGTGTTGGTCGTAAGAAGTTGGCAGCGGAGAACGAACATTCGTAGCTGGGTGCACCCGGTGATTAACTTGGAAATTTGTTTGAAGCACGCGCTGTGGAGCGGTGCATTTGTTTGAAGCACGCGCAGTGGAGCGGTGCATTTGTTTGAAGTATGCACTATTGAGTGGTAAGTTTGGATTTGATTGAGGGGTCGTGATGACCTCAGGAGAATTAAGGAGGTCTTGCAGGGTGGTCCGGTAGGGACTGACTGTAGGGACTCCACGGATCTTTTGTGATTTGAAGATATTGGTCGGATGTCTGGTTGTTATCTGGGCGGGACGCACAGCCGAACTGTACTCGGGAAACCCGTGGCAAAAACTGGGTAGCCACGAGACACATCTGAGGTGTGGCTTGGACCACGTCGGAATAGTCTCAAGTGGTGAACCAGGGATGCAGCGGAGTGGGCCGTAGTACCGTTCGTGGTTACCTCTGTCTAACTGTCTCTTGCCAGTCGGTGGAGAGACTGCTTGTTGTGATTCTGTTGGTCCTTTTGAATAATTCTCCACGAACGGGAGTCGACGGGCTCGGTTCATTTGTTTGGATGCATCAAGTTTGGATAGGTTGAACTGCAGAGAATAATGTGGACATATATGTTATATGTGATATAAAGTCAGTTATTTGTTATTTGTGTCTGTCTACTAACCAACATGTCGTGTTTCAGCAAATTGAATTGTTTTGATTGTTGTTGCCGGACTAGCGACTCGTTTGGCTGAGAGTCAGCCCGCCCCACCGGAGGGCAGCCCTAGCCATTTTATGTATGTGAAGCACAGAATTGCCCCCATATTGTTCAACACCTTGTGGCATAAGTATACTAAAGGTAATGAAGAGTTGCAGTGGCCAAAGACTGGTTCATTTGATGAAAAGAAAATGGCCTTTTTACAGGAACAACTATTTTCTAGGCGCAGTAGGCAATCTATGTTTGAAGCCTTAAACACCTGGCAGAAAGAAGCCAAACTACGACGGATGAAGGGGGAAAAGCTAGCAAGAGCTAAGGCTGGGCAGACCATAACTCAGAAAGCTGTAGCCTATGACAGAGCTAGGGTAGAAAAAGGAATCGAATGTATGAATCGTGAGTTTAGATTGAAGGTCGATAAAAGTTATGTGGCTCGACCTAATGCGGAGGATGAAATAGAAGACTTGCTGGACATGCGGCCACCGCCCCCTTATGTCCCGCAGCGGTTATATCCGGAGGTACCAGCAGCTATTGTATCGGCTGGGGCAGGAACAGGCGCCACTACGCCGGCTCTAGTTGCCGCCACAGCAACTCCGGTTGCATCGGCGCCTCAGCCTCCCTCCCTCCCTCCCTACGCCTGTCACCGATCTCTCTCGGTTGTCTTCCTCTGTCTCAGAAGTTATGGCTTTATTGCCCAATTTGTTGTCAGCCACAACAGCTGAAGCTCCCTAGTTGTCACCAGGGGCCATGCATTCTCCCTCTGCCTTGACCTCCTCTTCCGCGAGTGCAACTCCTTTTGCAGCTGTTTCAACTCCAGTACATCCGGCCGGTTCACTTGATGGCAAGAAGCTGTTCACTCGATCAGCTCTAGGAACAGAGGAAAAGGAGACCATTGCAGTACAAGCATCCCAATGGATGCAGCAATCTATTTATACCCTGTCCGACATATGGAGCACCATGAAAGATTATGAACCGTGATGCAGCAGCACGCGTTAGCACACATGGCCGAACGCCTCATCTCATTGTGGGAGCAAGTTTATAAAGGGGAGAGAGCTCCGACTATACTGTATGATATTCATAACCAAGCACATAAGTCTCAGTTAAGTCCAGAAGCGGTACATGGGAATGTGAGAACTCTGGTAAATTACAGAATGCGCCTACAAGCTGCTATTCCCGCAGGGGTACAGCAGTTCCCAATGCGTGAGGTACACCCCATTTATCACCCGGAAGTAACTGAAATAGTAGACGCACAAGGGACGATTACCCGCCCGAGAGTAGACGCTCGTTTTCAGGAGCAGTGGGTATACACCCCATGGAAACGTAGTGAGGTACTTTCATTGAAAACTCAGTTGCCTGACCCCAGAAAGAATCCTACAGCATACTATAAGGAACTTACGGAAGCCGCCTCCTCGGGGGTGATGACACTGGCTGATATCGAGCTATTTTTTGCTCTATTGGTGCCGGTGGACATATGGCGGCAGGTGCATGACCAGGACCATGCGACGGAGTTTGGGGGAACCTGGGAGCAATTGAGGGACTGGAATAGGGATCGTAAGCCAGGAGATAAGCCTAGAACTGAAATATTGACTTTGCCGGAGAAAATAATCACTTACATGCATTCACTAATCCCTCCCAGGAAAGTAGATTGGGACAAATTGACCGCGTGTAAACAAAAAAAGGATGAGAGTGTGTCCGATTTCTTTACAAGATTCGAAGGGGTTTTCATTGATTTTAGCGGGCAAGATCTGTCCAAGGAGGGTGGCATACGCTTGTTTGTTAATAGGTTTGTAAGTAACCTATTACCCGAGATATCAGCCCGACTTCAGGCTGCGGAGAGTACCTGGACGACATCTACCCCTTCGACTATCTTAAGTATGGCTCAATACTATGAGCATCGGGAGAACGAGAGTAAGGAAAAAACGGAAAAGAGATCGAAGGATTTGAAGACACGGGTCCTGTTACAGCAAGTTGAAAGAGGCCGAGGGAGGGGTCGGGGAACACAGAACTTCGCCCCACGAGGGGCGGGTCCCGGACAGGGTGTAGGACGAACAGATTTGGGAATAAATCAGTGCGCATTCTGTAAGCAGGAAGGGCATTGGCGAGCTCAGTGTCCGTTGTTGCATGTGCAAAACGGCGTTCCGAGGGGCCAAGGGAGAGGCCGTGCTGGTGGTCATCGGGGTGGACATACGAGACAGGAAGGTGTCGGGCAAGGTGAGAATAGTCAGAATTATTTTGACCATGGTCAGGGGAAGCAATATTACAATGAAAGATGTGTGAGCAACGACTCGGCAGGCTATTCTGAGGCATAGGAGAGCCAAGGACAGAGTGGGGGACATGAGTCAATTCCAATAGATCAAAACGGACCTTATGTGCATGCCCGTTTGATGGATACATCAGGTAAGTTTCTAGTTGACACAGGGGCTATGAATAGTTCTGTTTCACATGCCCTTGTCCCTGGGGCTGCTCTGTCTGGCCAGAATAATGTGTCTGTAGGTTTCTCTGGAACTCTGGTGGTAAGCCCCATTTCCCAACCTCTTTCTCTTACTTTGGGACCGATTTCAATAGATTCACTCTTCCTTCTAACCTCACAGTGTGGCGAGAATCTCTTGGGGATGGACATACTGAAGAGGTTATATGCCCGCATCTATTGCTCTCCCGACGGTGTTTATTTGACTATTAGGAAACCCCTTCCTCCTTCAGCACAATGTTTCTCCAAAACGGACACCCTACCCCCTGAGCTTGCAAAGATTCCACAGGGTCTTTGGGCTTCCGGAGATACTGATGTGGGTTTGTTGAACATACCACCTATTTCGATCACCTTGAAACAAAATGCCCGGTTACCTAGAGTCCCGCAGTATAAGATTGCCCCCGCGGGTGAGCGGGCATTGTTGTCCATCATTCATGATTTGATCCGCACCGGTGTAGTGGAGGAGACAGCTTCCAATACGTGCAATAGCCCTATTCTTCCTATTCTTAAACGAGCCCCGATAGATCAAAGCCCTGATTATGCTGACACATATCGTTTTGTGATTGACCTGCGCGAAATAAACAAGATTGTAGTGCCCCAATATCCCGTGGTACCTGACATCACTACTATTTTGACGATGATTCCTCCGACAGCTAGATTTTTCTCTGTCATTGATTTGAAAAATGCTTTCTTTAGTATTCCCATTCATCCAGATAGCCGTTATCTCTTCGGCTTCTCATTAGGAGGCCGAAGCTTCAGATTTTGTCGCGCCCCACAGGGCTATACAGAAAGCCCGAGTATTTACAGTCAAGCGCTTAAAACGTTATTGGATACCCTAACTTTGCCACCCGGTAACGTTCTGGTGCAGTATGTAGACGATCTCCTCGTGGCCTCTGATACCGAGCACAGTTGCCGAGCGGCGACGACTGCATTGTTACAGCACTTGGCAAACCATGGTAATAAAGTCTCGTTGTCTAAATTTCAATATTGTCGACCGGAGGTGACCTATCTAGGTCATCTCCTGTCGAAGGAGGGAAGACGACTGACTCCTGATCGCATCATAACTATATCTAACATGCCTGTTCCTTGCACGCAACGTGATGTCCGCGCTTTGCTTGGCATAACTTCTTACTGTCGCCAATGGATCCCTAACTATTCTAAACCTTTCTTGCCTCGAACGACTAAAGATGTGCATGAGCCTTTACCTTGGACAGCTGAATGTCAGACTGCTTTTGTTTCTTTGAAATCTGCTCTTTGCTCTGCTCCCGTGCTTGGCACCCCTGATTACCGGAAGCCTTTTGTACTCTACGTGCATGAGGTGGACGGTTGCTCACTTTCAGTGCTAACACAAGGATTTGGTGGTAAGCAAAGACCTTGTGCGTACTTTTCGGCGGTATTGGATAATGTCGCCAGGGCACTTCCTAGTTGTCTGAGAGCCACGGCTGCGGTTGCAGTGGTGATCCGACAATTGGAAGGGCTCGTCCTGAATACGGACCTGACAGTGATGGTGCCCCACGCTGTGGACGTATTATTGAACAGGACGCAGACTCAGCGCTTAACTAGTGCGCGTCTGACAGGGTACGAATTGACCCTGTTTGCACCACACATCACTATCAAAAGATGTGTCACCCTGAACCCTGCTACGTTACTACCTCTCCCTCTGGAAGACCACAGTCAAGATATACATGATTGCATATTTCGGACAGAAGAAGAAACAAAGGGGCGGATAGATTTGTCAGACATTCCTTTATCTGACCCTCAAGGGGAATTGTATGTCGATGGCTCATGTTTTAGGTTACCTAACGGCACTACGACCGCTGCTTATGCGATCACTACATTGCAGACAATAGTTGAAACGGCCAAGGTACCTTATCGATCGGCCCAGGCTGCTGAGTTAGTCGCACTACTAAGGGCTTGTGAATTGGGCGAAGGGTTAAGGATAAATGTCTACACCGATAGCCAATATGCTTTTGGCGTAGCACATAGCTTTGGGAGGTTGTGGGCAGAGAGAGGTTTCCTTACATCCCATGGTCAGAAAATAAAGAATGGTCAGTTGGTTTTGAGATTGTTGGCCGCCCTGACCTTGCCCCAAGCCATAGCCGTTGTTAGTAGTAGTGTAGTGCTCATAAAGCAGTAGTTGATGATGTAGGTAAGGGAAATTCCTTTGCGGACAGAATCGCTAGAGAAACTGCCCAGTCCAATACCACCTCCATGTTTGTAACGAGTTTGCATAGAGGGATGGTAGAAACAGAGACATTCAATAACACTATAGACAGTGTGAAAGAATTGCAATTAGAAGCAACCCCTGAAGAACTAAAGCACTGGCAAGAACAGATAGGGAAGCTAGATGACAATGGATGTTGGATTGACCTATCAGAGAGATGTAGATGGCTGCTGCCGAATGCATTTGTGAATGCGGTAGTGTCCATGGCACATGGTCCCGCACATGTGGGGATTCGAGGTATTTGCGCAGTACTAGATCCTGTGTTGTATAATACCAACATCCATAGGACTGCAAATCAATCAATCAATCAATCAGTGCATTTATATAGCGCACTACTCACCCAGAGGGTCTCAAGGCGCTGGGGGAGGGGGGTCCGCTACTGCTCGAACAGCCAGGTATTGAGCTGCTTCCTGAAAGTGAGGTGGTCCTGGGTCAGGCGGAGGTGGGTCGGGAGGGAGTTCCATGTCTTGGTGGCGAGGTAGGAGAAGGACCGTCCCCCTGTGGTGGCTCTTCGGATACGGGGGACGGCGGCGAGGGCGTGGGTGGTCGATCGAAGCTGGCGTTTGGGAGCGTAGAAGTTGAGGCGGCTGTTGAGGTATCCTGGTCCTTGGTTATGTAGGGCTTTGTGAGCGTGGGTGAGGAGACGGAAGGTGATTCTCTTGTTGACCGGGAGCCAGTGCAGGTCTCTCAGGTGTTCGGAGATGTGGCTGCGACGGGGGATGTCCAGGATGAGTCGTGCTGAGGCGTTTTGGATCCGCTGGAGTCTCTTCTGGAGTTTGGCGGTGGTTCCGGCGTAGAGGGAGTTCCCGTAGTCCAGACGGCTGGTGACGAGGGCCTGGGTGACCGTCTTCCTGGTCTCGGTGGGGATCCACCGGAAGATCTTTCGTAGCATGCGCAGGATGTTGAAGCACGATGAGGAGACGGCGTTGACTTGTCTGGTCATGGAGAGGGAGGAGTCCAGGATGAAGCCTAGGTTGCGTGCGTGGTCTGTTGGTTTGGGTGCGCTGCCTAGGGCGGGGGGCCACCAGGAGTCGTCCCAGGCAGAGGGTGAGGATCCTAGGATGAGGACTTCCCTCTTGTCCGAGTTCAGTTTCAGGCGGCTGTACTTCATCCATTCGGCTACCTCTTTCATCCCTTCGTGGAGGTTGGCTCTGGCGGTGGCGGGGTCGTTGGTGAGGGAGAGGATCAGCTGGGTGTCGTCGGCGTAGGAGACGATGTTGAGGTTGTGCTGGCGTGCGATGTCTGCGAGGGGGCTCATGTAGACGTTGAAGAGGGTTGGACTGAGCGAGGAGCCTTGAGGAACGCCGCAGATGACTTCGGTGGCTTCAGATCTGAACGGGGGGAGGCGAACTCTCTGTGTCCTTCCGGCGAGGAAGGAGACGATCCACTCCAGTGCCTTCTCCTGGATTCCGACGTTGCGGAGGCACTGCACAAGTGTGCGGTGGCAGACAGTGTCGAAGGCCGCGGAGAGGTCTAGGAGGATGAGGGCTGCTGTTTCTCCGTTGTCAAGCAGGGCTCGGATGTCATCGGTGGCTGCGATCAGGGCGGTCTCGGTGCTGTGGTTGGCTCGGAAGCCAGACTGTGAGAGGGCTAGGGATCCGTTCGTCTCGAGGAAGGCGGCAAGCTGCTTGTTGACGGTCTTCTAGCTGACTTTGGCTGGGAACAGGAGCAGCGAGATGGGGGGGTAGTTCTTGAGGTCGGTGGGGTCGGCTGATGGCTTCTTCAGTAGAGCGTTGAGTTCGGCGTGCTTCCAGCTCTCCGGGAAGGTAGCGGTGTCGAAGGAGGTGTTGATGATGTCCCGCAGGTGGGGTGCGATGACTGCATCGGCCTTGTTGAAGACTAGTCCAGAATTGCATGATTTGTCTGCAGCATAATCCAGGAGGTAGTATCCCTGTTCTGACTGGTAGCTTCGCGCCCCCCCACCCTACCTTTTGAGGTATTACAAATGGATTTTATTCAGTTTGAGCGGGTTAACAATCTCAAATACGTCTTGGTAGTGGTCTGTACGTTCAGCAAGTGGGTAGAGGTGTACCCCACCAAGGAAAATACTGCCCTAGCCACCGCAAAGGCCCTAGTAAAGGAGTTCTTTCCCCGCTATGGGTTACCACGGGTGATCTGGAGTGACTATGGGAAACATTTTAATGCTGACCTTGTTGAACATGTTTGCAAGGGCCTGTCAATACAGCAGAAGTTCCATGCTGCCCGTCACCCCCAATCAGCAGGGCTGGTGGAGAAATATAATGGCATCTTAAAATTGAAATTAGCAAAGCTACAGGATACAACAGGACTAAAATGGCCTGATCTCTTACCCCTGGCTTTACTGTATGTAAGAACTACTCCCCACTCCCGCGGTGGGATATCACCGTATGAGGTGATATTTGGTAGGCCCGCTAATGTATGGGGTGTGCCACGACCAAAATCCCTTAGAGACATTGAGTACCCTATGTTGGCGGATTACCTTTATGCACTAACTAAAGATCTTCGTTCCATTCACCAACAGATATCAGCAGTGCTGCAGCATCTGCCGGAGGGTCCTGGACACAGCCTGGAGCCTGGACAGTGGGTCTTGGTTCGGAACTACCAACGGAAATCGAGTCTGGACCCACGCTGGACCAAGCCCTTTCAAGTGCTTTTGGCTTCGAGAACGGCTGTAAAAGTTGAAGGGAAACGGCATTGGATTCATGTATCACATCTGAAAAGGGTTCCCCTTCCTTTGCCGGATGATCAGCAGGACCAGAGCGACGTATTAAGGCACGAAAGTGATAAACCTACCAAAAAGTCACCTTCCCCAGAAGCCCAAGGAGAAACGAATGGGCGAGTGGAGGGTGTCGTGAGTTCGGCGACATCTGCAACAGGTAATCTGACACCTGGGAATGCAATACCTGACAAGGAAAGACACACACCCAGTCCTTTACCTGATCCAACTGTGCCTGTTCTTTTCATTAATCCTGAAATACCGGGTCATGTTCGTTACAACCTGCGGCCCCGACAGAAAGCAAAGATCCCAGATTCAGCCTAGAGAATGAGAATGAAGGTCTGAGTAAAACCCTGGGAAAAGTAAAAACACTGGACTGAACTCGTTGAGAGCTTGGAACTTTTTGATAACACTCTGTTCAGAAAGAAGATAGAGACATTGATTAGTTGGTGGGGGCCCAGGTAGAGTTTCTTTTCAGCAAGAGTTGTGTCAAGTACAGCTCCGACGCGAGAAGTTTTTGTGCCCTTCTTCCTTTTTTGTGTTGCATGGAACAATAGGAGTCTGCCTGTGAGGCTCTAACACGGACACAGGAAAGAAGCACCCTCCGGCAGGTTGGACTGCTTGTAGATTCCCTTTTTCCCCGAAATTATACCTGGACTTTTAGTGAGAATGTACCCTTTTGCTCGTTTTGTCCCTGAAGAGGAACGTCCCATAGTACACCGCCCTTTGTATTCACATCTGCCAATGTTTTCTACTTGGAGTTTGCGTGCCGAGATTGTTTTTATTGTCATAATAGTTGTTTCATTAATATTATGTTTGGGAATGTTCATTTATCTAGAATTCCGCCATCCTGTGCACACCCTGATAGCTACCACCCCCGCCCCCGAGGAGCACCGTTTTCAGACTTTGCCCCACATAAAGAGAGGCATCGTCAGACCTATGTGAATAATGCTTTTATTGAAATGTTACACCAAACCCATAGTTCAACGAATGCCACGAATTGCTGGGTATGTGGCCTTCATCCCTCAGTAATGCACAAGCATGATCTATTCATTTCAATGCCTTTGTCATATTTAGGCAGTTGTGAAGCTTGGTTTAGATTATTTTCAATGATGTATGAACATTATACTGTTGATGAGCATTGATTTTCAGAGAAGGATTACGATTTGATTCTGGCCTATATAGAAAGGCACCAGGGATTCACCCCAAATGCCGAAGGTACATAAGGTACTCTGGATCCTACCGCCTGCATGAATGTGTATACGGAACATGAAAATGACACCTGGTTGAGGGACGAAGTGTTAGATTTTGTGTCCTTCAATTTTACTGAGTATTTCAGATATTTCCAGGAACGAAATGTGTCGAATGATAGGATCATTCCGGTCCCTGTGTTGAATACATCGTCCTCCTTTTGCATACATGGTACTGGCCATCTATTTGTTGGATTTAGTAAATGTAACTATACCTATAGATTACAAACCTTTAGCAGCCCACCTATACTTACTCCTCCGAATGTATATTTTGTGTGCGGAGAAAACGCTTACACCTGGCTCCCCAGAGGGTGGTCAGGTAAATGTTACTTATCCTTCCTATACCCTCCCGTTTATATAGCCCCTTCCGACTATCATAGATCCCACTCACTGAACCGACGGAGTTTAGACTCAGGAACCACTGATAGAGATGCTACGGATCAGACTGATACCCCTGCCCAACACTTTGTCGATATTATGAAAGGAGTCCTGCCTATATGGGGACCCATTTTAACCAGTAAAGAAATTAGAAGATTGTCCAGGGTAGTAGAGGGAGTGGTGAATACCACCGCTGGAATATTGACTAATATAACAGTTGAGCTTCAAGCGACCAGACTTGTGACCC
This sequence comes from Triturus cristatus, assembly GCF_964204655.1. NCBI lineage: Eukaryota > Metazoa > Chordata > Amphibia > Caudata > Salamandridae > Triturus > Triturus cristatus. The sequence continues at coordinate 773,046,114 of NC_140591.1, read as the reverse complement.
TCCAAAACCGCCTTGTTTTAGACGTTATCCTAGCTGATCGCGGAGGAGCGTGTAGAGTGATTGGCAGCTCCTGCTGCGTATATATACCTGACTCCACCCCCTCGGTTCATCTGGCCATTCAGAAATTGCATCGATTAGCGTCTGAGATTCATACGGAGACAGGTACCTGGTCTATTTCGGGGTGGTTCTGGGGTCTTCTTACCACCTGGAGTTGGAAAATATTCATGATCCTCCTAGGAATAGGGGGTTTCCTTTTTACTTGTTGTGTTTGCATCCAATGTGGGCCTGCCTGTTGCTCCTATTGTGCCACCCAAATTCGTCTTGCTTTACCTAAACCTAAAGCAAACCCTGCTAGGGTGAACGCTCAACTAGTGCAGAAAGAGATACATGACATAATGCAGATAGACGAGGGTATTTTCGAAGAGTAGTTTGATGAATAGCTACATTATGCTAAAAAGGGCTGTTCTGTGGGATTCAAGTCAGCATATGAAGTTAGCATAACGTATCTTGGTCTGTATCTCTACTCCATAAACAGCGAGACCTGCTTTAGAAGATGGCCCATTCGTTCTCCGTGTCTTGTATGATAGAAAGGGCCGAAAAGCCATACTACGGCCATCTTGGATTATGATCAGTCGTGCTATAGATCACGTGGTTCTCTCTGCCCACCGTCTGTATGATTTAGCTCGTACCAGCCTAGAGACAGGGTGAATTGTATTTACGACTGAGGCCCAAGGTCACATCTGCTGTAGGGAGTATCAAGCGAAATTCCTCTGGGCCCGAGACGAAAAGGGAGTCACCCCGCCGACCTTCTGTGTAAAGATAGTAACCTTATGTGTGCAGCTGAAACTGGATATGGTATGAGCTCATTTAGGAGCTCCAGGGCTAACTGGTGTTTTTCCACTTGTAAGGCTTTGTATGTTGAATCTGTTATGTATATAAGTGTGACTCTGTCAAGGGGCCAGCAGTCTTCCTCGGCGCACCTGATGGGTGAGGATCGATGAGGCTCCTCTATGTAGAGTTCTGTTGTGGCCAATAAACGCTTGAACCTTCTACGTTGCCAACTGCTTATTATTGACTTGATATTGCGGGCCACTGGTAAGTGTGGCCCTTGGGATTACTATTTAGATTACTACAAGGTGATGGAACACCATCAACAACTCTTCGTCACCTCCAACATGTCATTGGGCACCAAAACTGGAATATGGCGGGACATCGTCGACAAGGTGAATGCCATCGGAGAGCGCAAGTGGACAATGGACGAGGTCAAGAGGCGATGGAATGACATCAAGCGGAAGACCAAGGAGAAACTCTCCGCCAACCAGAAGGCAGCAACGCAGACCGGAGGTGGGGGTCCAGCGTCACAGCTCGTGCTGGATGACATGCAGGATCTGGTGTCGACAGTCATCAGTGTGGATACTGTAGCCGGAGTTGGGGGACGGGACACTGCTCGACAGGACACAACACAACCGCAACAGTGTGAGTGACCACCAGGTACTGGGGGGACGGGTGGAGATGGGCACGATGGCACACATGCACAACCAAGCAGGGCACAGTACACACCCACAATGACCCTGGCTCCTTGCCCAGACCCACAGACTGTCACAATGTACAATGCCATGCTGTCTGAATGTCACCCTGTACTATGCGGCTACATACATGTGGACACATTGTAATACAGCATCTCCCCTTCACATCGCAGGGGCATCGTCAACACCTCCTGCAGAGCTGTCCCAGCCACTCTTCACTGATGATGAGGAGGACAACACCAGCATCGACACACAAACCATCCAAGACATCATTGACCTCATCCGCCACTCACCTCCAGGATCAGGGCAGCCCAGCTACATCGATGAGACCCCACCCATCACCCAATACACCCAGCAGAAGGCACCCACAGCCCCGGCACCCTCCCAAGTCCCCCAGGAACAACAAATGGCCTTCCAACGCCATGTGCTGGAGGGCCAGAGAGAGACGGCTGAGCAGGTGTGGGTGGGGTTCAAACTCATGGCTGCCAAACTGGACGCCATCCTTAGGTGTCTATGTCCACCGCATGGTCGCCAACGAGCCCTGACTGACATTGCTGGAGTCATGACGTGGAGAGAAGAACAGCTGTCCACTCAGAGTGGCTCCAGCGATGCCAGCCGTGAGCTGGCACACATGCGAATGCTCATGGAGGAAATGGTGCGGCTGGAGGCGGAAAGGACGGCAGCCACCGCTGCACATCATCGAAATGTAGCTGGGATCTATCATGCCCTGCAGACCTCCATCATGGCATTGCCGCCACAAGGCGTGGCGCTGATGAATGCTGCTGCCCCCACACCATCCATATCCACGCCCCCTGGTGTGTCAGTGCCTCCCAGTGCGGCAGGCGTATCCACTCAGGCACCAGATGTGTCAGTGGCACACAGTGCTGTCGACAATCCCCCTCCGGCCCCTGATGTGTCAATGGCACACAGTGCCGCAGCTGGTACTGCAACACCCACAGGGGGGGGCTGAGCACACATCCGGGGATGAGGACGTGGATGGGTTTGTGATCAGGAGGCACTAGTATTCATTTCCGCCACCTGGCCTGTTTCTGCATTGTGCCGCACATGGCCTCATGAACTTCCACTGACCCCTGATACATTCCGATGCACTCACCTTGGACAGCGACATAGACTGCCACATCCTGTTCGATGACCAATGACATGGCGGGCAGACTGCACCCTTCCTCTTCCGCAGTACATGTCATCCCCGGATGGACTCAGGCTGGCCCTCCACGGGCCCATATTGTGTAGTGTGCTCAGCATTGCCCTGTACCGCTCCAGCTGCATGACTGCACTGGATGTGCAAATAAATATCAAGTGACGCACTGATGTGTCATGTCTTACGTCATTCAGGTATGGATGTGTGGATAAATGTGGGGACAGTGCCTTTCCTTGCGTCAATGAAGTTCATCCTGTGGGATGCGAATCAGAGGGTGTGACATTGCATTTTGTGTACCTGGTCCCGTGAACACTACAACAGGGACACACGCATCAGTCACTTCCTTGTACGGACATGGACTGGACCACGCCACAAACCCACCAGTCATTGTGGCAAGCTCTGCGCTGGTCCAGCGTACGGCAGGCCAGACCACTCCGATGACACACCGAGGGGGGTCCATCATTGCTACCCGTCGCAGGCATGTTCGCTGATGGTGTGAAGGTCACTGGTCTAGTCGTCAGCATGTCACAGCCACTCCCTGAGGGCAGGTTGGCACACACACCACACCCACCCGGCACAGGCGGCATTGGCCATGTGACTCCACTAACATGGGGCCGACAACGTCACATTCCCCTCTTACAGTGGTGACTGGATGACGGCCGCTTCACGCTTCTCATTCATAAAGGGCCCATGAGTTGTTGTGCACAGGGTTGGTGGCATCCGAGGCCTGGCAGATGGCACAGGCCTACCGCCAAGTGGCGCAGACTGGGATTGCACAGGGTTAGTGGCATCCGAGGCCTGGCAGACGGCACAGGCCTACCGCCACGTGGCGCAGATCGGGGTTGCACAGGGTTAGTGGCATCCGAGGCCTTGCGGACGGCACAGGCACCCCGCCATGGGACTGTGACTTTGGGTGCACTGAGTCAGTGGCACCTTTAAGCTGCTGAGCGGGTGTGCAGCCTGCAATGATGCCCCGTCCCGGCGGTCCGGACAGCTCAGGTTTAGTGTTCTCGGCTGGACCGCAGTGTAGGCCAGAGCCAGGGGGCAGTGCGGGTCTACTGCCACGTGGCGTCGCTTCCGGGATCCCAGAGTTAGTGGCACCCATTGGGCTGAACGGGTGTGCAGCCTGTGATGGTGCTGGGTGCACTGGTATGTCCTCTGCCATGGAGTAATCAAGACCCAGCACCAAACGTGAGACCTGTTGGCCTGCGGAGCATGGCTCCATGGTGTGGAGGGTGCCATGTCCGCGGGCCCCGGGCTTGTGGCTTGCACCAGCACGTGGTGGATCCTCCTGTCTATGCAACGGTGGTGGAAGGTGAGCAGTGAGGCCTGGGTATGCATGGGTGGGCATGCTCCGATGGGCGGCGGGAGGGGTTGGGGTGCCTCTGCCTCTGCCTTGGTGTGCATGGGCGGGCAGGGGATGTTGTCTTCTGCAGGTGTGTGTACTGTGCCAGTCATGTATCTTGACTCTGTTTCAGCTGACGTCTCTGACTCAGATGTGTGACCTGGTGAACTGCGATACATACCGGCACGTGATTGGAGACACACCGGTGGCAGCAGGTGAGCAGTGTGGCCTGGGTGCGCAGGGGCAGCATTCTCTCTCTCCCTCTCTTCTTCTTCTCTCTCTCTCTCTCTCTCTCTCTCTCTCTCTCTCTCTCTCTCTCTCTCCCTCTCTCTTTCTTTCTTTCTTTCTCTCTCCCTCTCCCTCTCTCCCTCTCTTCTTCTCACACTCTCTCTCTCCCTCTCTTCTTCTCTCTCACTCTCTCTCCCTCCCTCCCTTTTTCTCTCTCTCGCTCCCTCTTCTTTTCTCTCTCTCTCTCTCTCTCTCTCCTTAGCTTTCTCTGTCCTTTGATGTGCGCAGGACACACCTTCTCATCATGTTTTTTGTCTTGCAGGCTGGGACCTACGGATTGTCCTGAGGGGAGCCGCCATGTGTCTTCATTTCATTGCAGTGTTAATTTTAATAAGTTTAATTTGTTGCTTCGAAAGTGAATGTGTGCTGCTCATTTCTGTGTCGACACATGCATGTCACCAGTTGTGATTGTGCGACGTCAGGCGGATTATTTTGTACATGTTTAGGTGTAGCTGATGTGGCATGTCTTTGGTAGGGGGGTGCCAGGGAGGGGTGGGTCTGGGGGTGGTGGCAGTGGGTGTTGTGGCCATCTTGGGTGTCCGGGCCGCATGATGGGTGGCTCCATGGCATCTGTTACCCTTCCGATGTGGCCCTGGGCTGTGCTCCCTTTTGTGGTGCAGGCTGCCGTCCGACTTTAGGTCAGAGCAGGTGTAGATTTCGTGGTGCTAACGCGCCTCATCGCCTGTTTTGTGTTTTTATCGCAGATCTTGCTGGTCGTTGAGAATGTTGAGGGGTGATGTTGTCGAGGATTTTGGCACGGGAACGCTCACTCTGCATCTCATTAGTGATATTTGCGGGGGGTCTCTGTGGCGATGTTTTTTGCAGCTGCTATCGCGGGTAAACTGGTGCTGTGGGCTGTTAGCACAAGTTTGTGAATGGGGAGGTAAATTTATCACGACTTTGGCTGCGATAAAGTGCAGTTAATTCGGCGATAGCTCCTTGTGAATATGCCCCCTAATATCAGAAAGTAGATGAGTAAATTCCTATGCGTAATCTCAGCATCCCCTTGTCACTTCAAAGGAGCTCTGCTTCAACCAGTGTTACCTTGTTGAAGTCTGCCAGTCAGCATTAGGCTGCTCTCGATCAGGCTGTATTCAGGATGGTCCTTGTTTGTCTCCTGGACCTTATCAAAGGCCCCCATTACCTTCTGCGAACAAGAACTCAGCTCATAAGAGTCCCTGAGCTATTGAAACTTCCAGGAATAATGTGTTTTTGGCTCATTCGGACCAGGGATTTTTGTTTGCATTCCGGGACTTGCAGTCCCTTTTCAATAATAGGAGCAGCAGGACTGCAGCCCCAGAGTGCAAGGAAGATGGCTTGGACTGGAAAAACTACATGCATACTTGTGAAACCTAACCTTGGAAATCCATGGACTCTGCTGACTGTATGCCATTAAAGTCACTTTCAGCCAGTTTTGTGTTTTTTAGCCAATAGCAGGAAGCATGCTGGAACTTGTAGTTCCATCGATGCAATCGGAAAACCTCATCTATAGCTCACCTCATGGAGCCAATTGCCACCTACACCCTTACCTAACAGGTCTGTCATCCAGTACTCTTACCAGTCCTAGGCAACTAACTACTGATCCCCAAGCAGGCATGGAATGACTGAAGAGTTCTGCTACACACAGCTGGCAACTTTAGGACTTTAACATTGACCATCACCAGTGGTCTGTGCTGATGTCGCAAGCTGGATCACCTGCTGCATCAGAGACTGTTTTGTGCTCAGCTGCTCACTTTGAAATGAGTGCTTGCTATGTGTTTTTAGTTTTCTGTTTGGAGGTGAGTAACTGGCGTTCAATTTGCAGTTTTACATACAGAGCAAACTAGACCCAATAGGTGACAGAGCTTTTTACATAAGAGCAGTTACCAATACACAATGTTTTTATTTTGTCACTTCGATACTGCGAAGGGCAAATTTCAAATTGCCAGTTACAAAGAAAAAGGAACCAGTTTATTAGAGGTAGTTTGTGTGAAGGTCACCAAGTCCAAGGACAAATAGTAGATTGAGGGCATGCAGCCATATAGTGCCCATTGGCATGGAGGTACACCAGCTCTAACTCATGCTCACCTACCTCCATATAGAAAGAAGCAACACTGTCCGAGGGTCCAGCAAGGTCAATTCCTACATCTCTGCAGTTCCAGGCCATCATTATATTAAAAAATAATAATAATTGTTGGCCTATTATGAAGAATAATGCAAAGGTGAAAAAATATTTTCAAGTGTTTAGGATGCAATTGAATATTGTAATGAGACAGGATTAGTGATGATGATCTCTCTCAGTTCCAACAGTGGTCTCATAAAACTGCGCTGAAGGTGCTGGAAATGATTTATAATAGTTAAATGGCTGATGACATTTTGGCTTCCAAAATGGTCGACATTCTTCCTTCTGGGACATTGCGCAAGTATTGGCCAGCTAGCAGGGTAGTTTTGTTGGTATTCTATATCATGGCAGACTCTAGGAATCACAATGAGAGGCAAGAACCAGCAAATATCAGTGTCTTCCTGGAATGAGACTGCATATGTGTCTGTGGTCCTATGCATTGCCCAATAGTGGGAACATGGACTGGCCCCACCTTCCACCCATCTCCAATTGCTGCCCGAAATGAGCCGTCAACTTATCACAGCTGTTCCTCATATCAGGTGGGCAGGAAGTAGCTCCCATCACTCACCAGAAATTGTAGTGGGGTCATCTTGTTTGCCACAATGGCACTCTGCCTCAGGTGCATCTGGTTCCTGGGGTTAATGACTCAGGACTTACTGTAACTTTTTTAAAGTGTTCCTGTGGGGCTGCTGCACACCTTGTAGCCCTGGTGGTGCCCTTGCCCCTTCTAGGGGCACTAGGAAGATAAAAACTTTCAGCTATATAGTCCTCACAATGCATTATAGGGTGCTCACTGGTGGGTGCAGAGAATGTGAAATCATTTTGCATGATTTGTGCCTTTTTAATAAATACATATTCATATTTTTGTGCCCCGGTCCCACCTAGGGCTCTCAGCATCTTAAACATGTTGTGGGGATACCCATGGTCCCCACTGTCCTGCTGGCTCCCCTACAGCACCCATTCAGGGTGTCAGAGGTAGCCAGAAATCCCCTTTTTTTTGTGGGTGCTCTGGTCCCACACGGAGCACGCACAATATTGTAGGCCCGTAGTCTTGCAGGCAGTGAACAACAGTGTCTCTGCAAATGGGGTCCCTGAGACACTGTTTAACATCAGGCCTCATGGGATGTGGTCTCCAGGGCCAAAGCATGGCCTGAGGAGGGAAATGACTCATGCCGCCCACCCAAATGAATTTACTATGAGCCCTGCGGGATGCTGTCCCTGGGGCCATAGCTTAACTTGAGGTGGGAGACACCCACATTCTTCTCCCCAAATATATGTAGTGCAAACCCCAGAGGATGGGGTCCCCGTGACTGTTAAATGGCTCAGGCAAGGCGGCTGCACAGCTCCCTCCCCTTATATAAATATTCTGGCGACCCTTCTCAGGAGTGAAATTAAAATCTTCCCTTATTATTGTACCAGACTACAGCTAAAAAAAAATGTTTTTGGCCCCAGGCAGGTCCCTCTGGGACCCCTCCCACAAGACTAGGGAGTGAGGGTATCACTATACTGCCCCCTATATGTTTTTTCATTTTTTTTCAGGACAGGGGGACTAAGTCCCAGAGTCCTAAAATGACTGCTAAACTTTGTTGAGGTGAGGCAGCCAATCAGATTTTATCTTTTTATTTGCCGGGCCTGCTGTACTGCGGCATCTCTGTATATGCATAGATTATGAACCTTAATTCCTCAAAAAGTACTGAACAGATTTAGACCAAAGCACAAACACACTTTCTGGGTAAAGATCTAGCTTTCTGCCAAATTTAGTGTAATTATGTTCTGCTGTTTTTACTGTAACGCTGTTCAAATTTCCTATGGGAAATTGCATAGGGGAAACTCTTTTTGGCACCATCCCTTTTGTTTGGCCATCTCATAACTGATCACCCTGAAACTTTCCAGAAAGGAGCAGCGTTGGCATTACCTTTTGTGTGGAAAGTCTCTTCAAGATTCATCCAATGGCAACAAAGTTATTAGCGAACTAAAAAATACAATTTCCTATAGAATCCCGCACTGTGTTTATAGATATATATATCACACAGTGGTGTATACACACACATATATATTGTTCACATTTCATAAAGAACTCTATGAGCTGATGCCATTATCCAACTTTCCTGAAGCAGCAAGGATGTGAAAATAAAGAAAGTTTTTCATAGAAAAACAATTTCATTTGAAAAGTATCTCTGAAAACTATGCATTTATGCAATTGTAGTAAAAAGGGGTATATTTTGAATTTGTTTTAAACTTTACTCGTCAACTTGGATTAAGATGGAGTCCAATACTGTTTGGCATTGTTAAATTCTATTTAGTAACAGATTTAATGTACTTTCTAAGAGCAATAAAATAAGGTGTCTTATTCCATAAATTCACTTACACCAGAAATCTACACACCTTGCTACAATGAACTAAAGGGAAGGACACACGCACTCCTGAGAGATGCACAAAACCCATCTTCACCCAAACGCGGTCTATTGAACCCGAAGATCAACATGAAAGTCATTCAAGTTGATCCAACATAGACAGCCATGACCAAACTCATTCACAATTGGTAATGGATATATCTCTGTGAAATTTGCAAGACCATAAAGTGCAAACAGGAAATAGAGCCACATTAAGATATGCTGGGTGACCTAGCAACCAAAACAACAGACTTTTTGCTCAGAGGGGCTCAACTAATTATTTCCAAAACATTGAGGAGTAGCAAGCAAAAAGCAACTGCACAGACAATGTGTGGACTGTTCCTAGATGAGCTAGTAGAAAAAGGTCTCAACTCACATCTTGTTTGTCAAAACCTGGACAAAAACTTTGCTCAAGCCTCTACTGATGTTCCTTACTTGAATGAGGGGACGTTGCTGATTTCCCTGAGCTCAGTGTGACTGCACAATAATTCCTCATAATTACACCCATGGTTTCTAAAAGTTATGGCTGTGCCCAGCTCTTTGGCAGATGCACTTCCAGCTCTCACCGAAATTGTTGACATTTGGGATAGCGGAGAGGCTCCAATCGGTCTATGGCCCTCCCTTAAATAGAAAGGAGTTTAAGTACAATGTCATTTATAAGGGTTTTCACCAAAGGAAAATCACTCCTTTGTGGTCACAGACAAATTAGACTGTTGAACACTACTTAGCTTCGTGAAGAAAGCCATGCATGTTGCCAAGCTCACAAGAAGTGGCTATATCTCAAGTACTTGGTCATACCCTGTGGACTTTCAGAGACACTCCTTATAGCACAAATGGAAAACCACCTGCTGTGCTTTTTGAGGTAAATATATGGACCTGGATTCACTGCACAGAAGAGTCAGCAACTCCACATGTACTAGTAAGTACATCAGCAGGCTCATAAAAAATGAAACATTAAGTCATATGTGACAGGGATAAGAGCCACGCCCCACAATCTGTGTCAGGGAGATGTTGTCATGGCTAAAATGAAGGGCCCGCATAAGCCTTGCATTGTAACTGGCATTCAGTGATCCATGCTCACTGTGCAATGAAATGGCCAGTCCCTGACCTGAAATTGCTCATTCTCAATAAGCCTCAAAAAGAGCTCTGATGTCAGTTTCATTAGGAAGTAAGGATTATGGACACTGAAAAACTTCCTGAAGAGGTTTCACTCACCAGGAACTTCAATTTTTAACTTGCCCCACTCTTTTACAACCTTTACACCACGAACCCCGAGTTTAGCCTGTCTGCCATACTGGCAAACCCCCCTCAAAGATTCTCTACATGATGAGCTAAGTGAAGGTATGAGTGAGTTGGCAAGTTTGGAGTAGAGGTCAGTCTGTTATTTCCGATGCACAAACTAAGACTAAAGAGCTAGAACCAGCATACCCTCCCCCATGAGTGCAGGTGCACTCTGAGAAGCTCCCGTTTTGGCAATACACATCGTTCTTATCCATTTTGCAGCACTGATATTAAAGCTCTGCATAGCAAACCCATTGCTGTAATTTCGCTCCTGTATTTGTGTTTCTACCAAAACATTACAAACATCATGACCGCTCAAATGTTGATCAAAAAAGGAACTATCCTGGCTGAAGAGCAGGGAATCCCATTTGATGTTAGATTGCCATCCAGCATTTATAGAATAGCCCAGTTGTTAATTTAAAGTTCACTGATTAACATCAGCAGCTAGTGCATAGCACAGTCAATCCGAGAGAACCAGGTAGGCCAAGATAACCCTATGCAAGATCCACTCCTTTATCAGGGTACTGAAAACTTTTTACAGAATGAGATTATCCCAATTCAAGAATTAATAGGGTCTAACAATATTATACGCACCTATTCAAAAGAAATAGGGCCCGTTTGGTCCAGAGACAAAGGAGAAGTCTCAAAAAGTGAGCAACATATGGCCATTGAAACAATTGTAAACCTTTCCCTTACGCACAGGGACCAGATTAATCAGAGAATTCAGCCCCGTGTACAGGATCAGAAGCTGTCTCTTGGAAAATTAGTAAATCCCCCTCCTTTGCATCCTAACAAGAATGAACAGGCTGAGGGCCCCCGCTTGCTGGTTCAATCTAAGCCAGGGCAGCCTGAGCATTTAAATCAACCGGATAATCCCCTGTTGGTGACTGCTGGGAATACTGATCGTTCGGACTCAGGGCCTAGGAGTAATACTGATCGATCCGGCCCAAGGCTTAGGAGTAATATTGAATTCCCTAAACTGCAGGATAGTTCCCTGTCGGTGACTGCTGAGAATATGGTTAGATCGGATTTAGGGTTTAGGAGTAATATTGATCAATCCGGTCCAAAGCTTGGGAGTAATATTGAATCACTGCAAGTTGAAAATCGAAAAGTGGTGTTCTGCCCCCAATACTCGACTCGCGGTTCACATGATATTTTGACTAGAGGGAACATTCTGAAATTACTAAAAGCAACTCCTGATCTTAAGGATGTAGCAACCGAAGACCTGGATTCTGTAGAGTTTAAGATAGATGGTGGTAATAGGGAGACAACCATCACGACTTGGCTAAATGATGATATTGTAAAGAAAATATTAGCGAACTCTAACAAATTTGAAAGTTGGGGTATTAAGGTATGGAGGCTACACGGTCTGCAATACCCTACCCCACAAATACCCATAGTGAAGAATGATGCTCCAAAACAAACCGTTGTTAACCAATTTAGAGTATTGAAAGGTGCCTCAGGACCATCATCAGCCCTAAATAGGCTAGGTGGCATTAAAATCAAAAGCTGTCAGCCAGGGTCAGGAGTGTGTGAGGAATCAAAAGGGGTTGATGCGGCAGCTGATGATTGGAGTTGGCTACCGGCTATTCTATCTAGAAAAAATTCAGCAGAGACTGATTGATGTTGGGGTACTTCGTTTAATGCTCCAACATCAGTCAGAATTTGCTCTTGGAATATAAATGGTTTTAATACACTTGTAGAAGATGTAAATGCTGTAAGTTTTTTAAATATGTTTGATATGTTATTTCTGCAAGAAACGTGGAATTTGGCCAGCACGCCGCTGATCGGCTATTACGAATATTTGAATACAGCGTGCAGGGAAGTTGCATATGGTCGACCAAGTGGGGGCCTCTCAATATACGTTTCTTTAAATCTTAATGTTGAACACTATGAAATAGACCTTCAAGTCAAATGGATTCAATGTGTTCAATTAATAGCCAGTCAATCGTTGATCATTTTAAATGTTTATTTAAGTTCGAAAAAAAAGGTGCGATCACTTCAACTTATTGAGTTATGGGAGATGGTGAAAGTGCTATATTATGATCATAGGGATGCACAGATTTGGGGGTGGAATTTTGAATCCTAGGAAACCAGGTTGGTTTTCACATCGCTTATTATATCTGAAGCGGTCTCTTAACAAATCAATAAGATCGGTGTACAGAAAAGCAAAGGGTTCATTCTACTTTTTAACATTGCTCAAAATCAGAAAATTAAAGAGGGGTTATAAGAACGAAATTTGGAGGGCTAAACCTTTGTATTATGAAGAGACCTGGGCTAAACTCCATTTTGCATGTAAATCTAAGGATCCGAGAATGTTTTGGAGCATAATTAATAATTTGGAAAATGGAAATTTTAGAAATACAAGTGCCAATATAGATGAATTAAGCTGGATACTTTTTTTAATAATAAATTAATTCCTCAAAGCCATCTGATAGAGGAGTCTGAATGTCTTGACCCCAAATGTAAATTGGAGCAAGTTGAAGGGTGTGACCCTCTTGGTGTAAGGAATACACCGGGCTCTACTAATATTAAGTTATGGTCAGTAGAAAAAGTTAAAAAAGTTTTACTTAAAATTAGATCAAATGGAGCACCTGACCCTAATGGAATGCCGAATGCTATTTTTAAAGTCAAAACTGAGTATTGGCCAGAGTTATTAACGGTCCTCTTCAATGAAATTCGTAAGACAGGCTGTGTTCCGGATTCATGGAGGGGAAGTATAATACAACCGATCTACAAAAGTGGGCCCCAGGAGAATCCTGCAAATTATCGTTTAATTACCCTCACAGACGTAGATGCTAAAATATTTGCAAGTTGTCTGTTAGAGGAGTTGGAGTCTTGGGCGGAAAGAGAAGAATTGATTCCAATCTTTCAGACAGGAGTTAGGAAGTGAGAATAGAAAGAGCGATATGTAGGAAACAAAAATTGTACATTTGTTTTATTGACTTAAAAGCCGCATTTGACTCTGTACCCAGAAATATTCTCTGGAAAAAGTTAATGAATTGGGGTATATCAGAAAGTCTTTTAAAAATGATAAAATTATTGTATTCAAATACTTGGGTACAGGTCAAAATCGGCAATGGTAGACATACTACCCGCCGCCTCGAAACAAATCTTGGCTTAAAACAAGGATGCGTGCTCGCTCCTTGTCTTTTTAATTTATTTATGTCTGATCTCCCAACCCATTTTAATGACGTAAATTCACATTCCCCTTCTGTAATGGGTAAAGAAATTAAATACTTACAGTATGCCAATGATACTATTTTACTTAACCAAACTATGATAGGACTAAAAAGATTAATACATTCTTTTAATATATATGTAACCCAAAATGGGTTAAAAATTAATTTAAAAAAAACAAAAATAATGTTAATAGGAAAAGGCAATCTTGGGGTAAAGGATTTGTGTTTCAATGGTTGGTCTGTGGACTGTGTAAAAACTTATAAATATTTGGGAATTACATTTGATGATCGGCTATCATTCAGACAGCACTTCAATAACTTAGAGGCTAAAGGTTCTTCACTTGCCTTTGCATTTTGAAAATTAAGAGATAAATTAGCATGCCCCAATTATGATCATCTACTTAAAGTCATGAAAGCAAAACTTATCCCCTCCCTGGATTATGGGTCTATTATTTTTAAGGGTAAAGATGTGAAAGTATTGGAGGCCATAGTTGCAAGGGCATATAAATCAGTCTTTAGGATTCCTAGGCAGATTTCCTGTGCCAATTTAAGACTGGAATTTGGCTTACGGAATCAGCTCCTTGTGCGTAAAGCATCATTTGTAAAAACACTATTGGCATTATCTCGAGCCAAGGAGGGCACGCTGGCCAATATATGTTGGAGAGAGATTTCGTCCAGTGAATACTCTAGAAGCTGGCAGGATTATTTAGCTGAGTGTCTCCTAAAATTTGATTGCCCCAAATTGGAAGACGAAACAAGGAGTAAAATGGATTATAAAAAAATAATTAATTCAACCGTCGCCTTGCTGTCAGAATTGTTGGATAGATATGAGTTGAGAAAAAAAAAACACTTTTGGTCTATTGCCAATTGCTTCGACAAAATGATGGCCCAACCTTATTTACTTTATCATCACCAAAAACCCTTAATTAAGAAGAAATTTATGTTATTAAGGTTTGGAATTTATCCAACCAAGATGGAACCTCTAAAAGTCCAAATGGGCATCGAATATGTCGGCTTTTTGGGCAGTATGATGAAACCTTGATGCATATGGTAACACTGTGCCCAAAAATGATGAAGGAATGGAAAATAATTTTAAAACCTATTTTTTTTAAAATGGGATTTAGGACTTGTAGATCGGCATTAATATTTTGCCTAAGTGGTGTCAATGTTTATACTATTCACCAATTTGTAAAATTTATGTTTATAGTAGAAAAGAAATTATGCAAGGTTGACACCCAAAGTAAATGTTATTTTTGTTAAAACTGTGAATTATTGATGTTGTTGCTTTTAAGGTGATGATGAATTAATTTTATGGCATTTTTTAATTGTTTGCTTTCATAGTACTACTTTAAGATAATGTATTAATTGTCTGTTTTTAGAGTACTATTCTTAGATGATGTTCTATTATTTTTACCAAATGGCACACGTGCACTTTATCCCTGAAAACTGTCAAGTCCTAAACTATTTTAAAAATTGAATTAATAATTTTGGATTATCCCGAACTGGAATAAGTGAATTGATTGTGGGTAATTTTATGCATTGTATCCAGGAATGTTCAATTAGGTAAAATGTGTGGTTTGTACTTATTTTTGTCCTTTTTTGTAATGGTTTTAATTAATCAACAAATAAATCAATCAATCAAGCATAGCACAGTCAGTGAGCTTTCATAACAAAATAGTGAACAGTTCACCTTATAAAAAGCTGTTAAGAAGTCTGAAAACACATAGTGCATTGGAAAAATACCTGGATTGAACAATCTACTTGTAACATCCACTAAATCTTACACTATGGAGGATCCCTTCTGAAAAACTGTTTGGGTAAATGACCTTATGTTGTGCTCGTCAACAGAAATTCTTCATTAATCTCACATTTTCAAACAAATAGTTTAGGCTGGTGCACTGTGTCTGAACTAACGGCTACCACAAAGGACCATTAATCTTAGCTAGTCTACTTGAAGCCTGGTTTAAGGATCAAAAGGGCAGAGCCAGATGTAAAAATATCTGAGTGATTGGACTTTCCCCAGAACGTTGACGTCGCAGTGATGATGGCTTACCCTGAGGACTGGCTCCAGGAGGGAGAGGCCTCTGAGGGCCTTTTGAAATTCTACACACTTGAACATAGCATTGTATACATAATTGTATAGCACTGTATATATTGTTTGTATTCACTTTTCAAAATTTATTTCAACTGAGCAATGTATAATATATAAAGAGATGATAAATTAAGAGAAATTGATATAAATGATAAAATAAATAAAAATGAAATTGACACAAGGAAATAATGGTTTAATCTCATAGATTTTTTACATATGGCCAGCATTGGGAGCTAATCAGATTCCCTCAGAAAGCAATACAGGTAGCGTGGGACAGTTCTTTGCAATCCTTGATGTATTCCACCTTGTCCCAGACATTATAAAGTGCCCTTTAGGGGGCACCTCTTTTTTTTTTATACGAACATATATCCAGACTGAAGTCAATGTGGTCTTTGCAGAGTACTACACCCAGCTTTATGCCCGGCGTGGTGGAGCTACCTCACAGCCATGCACAAATATATATCCTAGCAGCTGAGATACATAGTGGCAGATTTACAAGCCCCTTGCAACATCTTTACGACACCGTTGCTTCTGTGACGCAGCATCGTCGTAAACAATGAGCCACTATACAACATATTACAACGTGACACATCTAGTGAGATGCGTCACGTTGTAAAGCCCTGCACTACATTATACCTGTGTCAGGTATAATGAATGCAGTGTGGGCATTCTAACATAGGAAAGCCTCGTGAAAGTGACACAGTGAAATCTACAAAATTTCACTGAGTCACTTTTACGACGCCACTGCGTCAAAACCTTACGCCCGCTTGAAATAGGCAAAAGGAGTGATGCAGCATGTTAGGAATAGGCATTCCTAACCATTGCTGAAGTTGCGTCGTGCTTGTGACACGACTCCAGCAATGCGCTGCCTTTACGTCAGAAGATGAGTCACGCATCTTTCCATCCTTGCGCCATGTTGCGCCGCATTTTAAATGCGGCACATTCATGGTGGCGCAAGGCTATTTTTCTGTGACGCAAAATAACTGGCACAGCTCTGCTAATATGCAGAGATGGGCCAGTTATTGTAAGTCTGCCCCGTAGACTTCCTCCTGCAGTGGCAACTTTGCTAGGAGGTGAGATCCTGGTTTAGCAGGTCAGGGAAGCCATTAAAGCTTTGGCCCGAGGTAAGATCCTGGTTACAGGCAGCCTACCCATAGACTTTTACACAACATACGTCGATGCCCTCGCCCCTGCAAGGATCATACTGTTTATTGCAGCTAAAGGCACTAGTTCTTTTACTCTGACACTCTGCAAAGCCCTGTTGGTTCCCCTCCTTAAAGAAGAAACACAGAGAGCTGGTCACTTCCCAAAGATACTTATCAATTCTCAACCTCCACAAACATACAAGACCTCATTCATGATGATCAATTGGGATTCATCCCCACCCGGAGTACTACGAATAATATCCGCCAACTAATACGAGATCTCACAGAAAGCCCTTGTTACAGCTGTTGACATCAAGAAGGCATCCGATTCTCTGAGCTGAGATTACTTGTATGCCACCATGGGACTGGGTAGCGATTGCCTCAGTTGGACACACCTTCTCTACACAAACCTAGTTGCCTGGGTGAAGACTTGCTCCGTCATCATTTCACCACACATGATAGAGATGGAAATTCACCATGGCTGTTCCTTCCCAACCCTATTATTTGCCTTGGCAATGAACCACTCTCTCTTTTGCTCACCTCTGGCCCCCACTATCATAGGTTACAAACAGAGGGCTCTTCTCTCGGTCTCCCTATACGTGGATGACCTCATGCTTTATACCCAAGGTGAACGCACCGACATTAAAGGAGTAATCTCTGCACTAGCAGAATGTGGGCACCATTCTAGCTAAATGGTCAGCTGGGACAAATAGAACGCCTTCCAATTAAATACCCCCCTGCTCACATGGGCTCCACCCCCTGAGATGGGTCCCACAATTCCCTGGGAACCGATTACATTCTGGTATCTCGGGATACAGGTTTACTATACTGAAACAGAGCTCCCTGAGGGCAGCATAAGGTCAACTCTTGCCTCCCTATGTTTACAGTTCTGGCTTACCCTTCCCCTCCTGAAGGGTTGCCATATCGCAGATGATATTTCGTCCCCCAGCTTCTTTACTTCTTTGCCACTTTACCTGCCGAGATCTCTTTTTCCCGAAGTAGACAGCCTACTAACTCAGCTTATCTGGGGTACAGAGTGCCATTTCAGAGCCTTGGGTAAAATGCACCTCCCTGCAGATGAGGGGAGATTCACAGTTCCTGATATTTAGCTCTATTTCCTTGCTGCGCATTTGAGATGGACAGCTCTGTGGTGTAATACACACTGGACTGTTGGCACCAGGAGATAACAGTTTGCCCCACACTGGCCTCACAGGTGGCCTTACACCCCAACCACAATCCAGAGTGGAAACAGAGGAACCCATAATGTCCTTCATTTGATTTGCATGTACCCAGGCATTACAATGGACCAGGATGAAATTCCATTATGCTATGGATCACCCCTTATCGGTGCTACTACACCTCATGCATATAGGAGACTGGGTGGTACTAGGGGACTGGTAACAGAAGGGCATGATTAATACGGGTGACTGGATTATGAAGTGTCAACTTTGCGACATCCAAGGCCTGGGTGCCTGAGTTCGATATCCCTCTACATCAGTTCCTCCTGTATGGTTCAGTAGCAGCAACTATTAGACAGGAAGGGGGCGTGGAGGGGGATAAGAACCCACAAATATAATTACCTTCAGACTATTTGTACCACGACTGGTCAGGTTAGGGCAATTGCACTCCTGTATTGCTCCCTACTCTCCCAAACTAAACACGACCTCTCACCCTTACGGGCCCACTGTGCTGCAGACCTGGTTTGAGAACTGTTGGGACATACACTGGACGCATGTTCTTTTACTTTGCCCCTCGTACTTCCCACAACGTCTGCTTTAAATTGATCCAATATTACTACCTTCATAGGGCATATCTAACTCCTAAGTGACTCAATAGAAAGCTTCTGGGAGCCCAAACTGCTTGTCCCAGAGGCCACCTGGAGGATGCAGATGTTTATCATATGATATGGGATTGCCCTACCTGGGACCCATACTGGGAATCAGTGACAACCCATGTCAAGGCTGCTATGGGTCGCAGTTTTGACAGGACCCAGGCTTATTGGGACTATTTCCCAAACCATGTGGCAGACATATCACCTACAAGTTTAGAGAGCTGGCCTTAATTCTAGCCTACCAACATATTTACATGTTTTGGAAGTCCCCCCCGGTGGTCTCTCCCTGCTGGATTGAAGACGAAAACTGTTCAATTGGGTGCAATGCGAGGGTGCCCCTATGAAACTAAGTACAAAGGGGATGCCTCAGCCCTAGCCACACACAGGCATGGGACCAGATACTGCAGAACTGACCCCTGATGGCTGCCTGTTTCCCGCCTCAGACGAAGGCTCATCCGATGAGGACTCCGCCTCTAACCACCTATTCAGGGCCCCACTAACACATGTATACCACACACTGACCTGCAAGGATTGCTGGGGAGACCCACAAGTTTCTCCCCCAATTCACTGTATTCCCCCACATACCCCCCCATCCCCTTACTGGAAACAATAAATTACACCCTAGTAACCTTTTTTGTTTCACTACTGCTTCTCCCATTTCACCTGCATTGTTCCTTTTCCTTGCGGGGCTTATTTAAGCACATTGTATAGGTGGTTGGGCAAAACCTCATCGCCTACTTCCTGGCATGGTATCTTTAGGACTAAGTGCGATTGCTTTGGCAACTGCACTATGTTGATACGGGGTGTTCGATTAACTTCACAATCACTCAACTTGATGCCACAACTCACTGTCCCTTACTATGACTGTACTTGTAATGCGGAGAACGCCAATACATTTGGCTTTTTTCACAAAAAAATTGTTTTGGCTGGTGAGCCAACAGACAACAGAGCGGCCAGATATTGCTTTATTCATTTAAATTGGTATGAGATGTTCACGCTTCCAAGACATGCAGATTACCATGCTGCCCTACATCACTGAACATAGGGGCTAATATTGAGGCCCACTATAACCCATGGGAGGGAAACAATTCTTGTACTAATGAAAGTTGATGCCAAAGTTGTGGTTGGTAATGTGGGTTCACAGAGTGCATCACTATTTTCAGTCTGTACATCCCTTAATAAAATTCTGGAATGTTTGTCTGACTGAAGTTGTCAGTCTTCACGGGGGTCAGTGGATGGTTTCTTGAGGAGGGGTTTGACTTCAGCAGGTTTCCATTCACCAGGTAAGTTGGCTGTGGCAATGGATGCATTGAAGATGGTGGCGAGGTCGTTGCTGACCGTTTTGCTCCCAAGGTTGAATTTGTGGTGGGTGCAGGAGTCCGTCGATGCTCCTGAGTGGACAGGGTTCATGATGGCAATGGGGTTTTGATTGGAGAGTTGGGTCCAGGTGGTCGGAGTTCACCTCTGTGGGAGAAATGAGGCTGAGGATGTCGGTGATGGAAGGCTGTGACTCGAAGGATTGGTAGAGGTCAGAGATCTTGTAAAGAAGGAAGTCCGCCAGAGAGTCCCAAAGTTCCTAAGAGGGGGTGATGATGTTTTCAGAGGTGGACGGGTTTGAGAACTCAGGCGATGTTGAATAGCTCTTTGCCGTGGTTGGCCTCAAGGAGGTTGGCACTCCTTTTCAGCAGTAGGTGGTATTAGTTGAGCGATGTTTTGTAGGATGTTCAGTATGCTGTGTCCTTGATGGTGCACCATCTTCTTTCAAGTCGCTTGCAGTTATGTTTTGTAGTTCTTAGTTCTGTGGTATACCAGCTGGCCTCTTTGGAGGGTCTCTTAGGTTTAGTGGGATTGATGGGGGGAGGCTCTGTCGGTGCAGTCAGTGATCCAGGTGGAGAAATTCTTAACAGCTTGCTCCAAGGTTGGTTGAAGTGTCTGGTTGGGAGGAGCAGAGAGCGTTGGTCCATGGCCTCTGAAACGGTGTCCAGTTTTGGTGAGGGTTGCTGGGAGGTTTGGTGGTGGGACCTCTGATGGTGAAGTAGACAATGGTGTGGTCTGTACAGGTGAGGTCGCTGACATGGCTGTACTGGATTGTCACTCGCCATGAAAATGGGGTCAAGTGCATGTCCCGCGATGTGCGTGGGGCTGGTGACTAATTGAGTGAGGCTGAGGATGTTCATGCTTTCCAGGAGGTTGGCAGTGTTGGTGTCATCCGGGTGGTCGAGGTGGAAATTGAGGTCTCCGAGGAAGATGTACTGCTTGAGTCGATGGGGAGCGGTGGGATGAAATCGTGGATGGATTTGCAGAAGCTGGGGGAGGTCCTGGGTGTCTAAAGGTGAGCACGCCTCTGATGGTGGTTTTGCCATTGGTATGGAGTTGGAAGTTGAGATGCTCCATGATCGGGGTGATGTTGTCTGCAGTGGTGGTGCAGTTTATAGCTTCATGTGGATGATGGCAATTCCACCTCTGTTTTTGTTAATGCGGTTTCGGTGTGTTATCTTGTAGCGGTCGTGCATTTCTGAGGTAATGTATGCCACTGATGCGGGGTTGAGCCAGGTCTAAGTGAGGAAGATGATGTCAGGGTGATGGAGGAGATGGGGGTGTACGTGTCTGACATGTTTGCAGAGAGATCGTACATTGAGCAGGAGGCTGCGCAGATGTTCTGAGGTGGTAGTGGTTGCTGTGCAAGTGTGTGCTATAGTTATGCAGACGAAGAAGCAGTCCCAGCAGTCGAAAGGTCCTACCCTGGGTCATTGCGAGGAACAGCAGCAGTTGTTGTGGGGTCCAGGGCACGTAGCTTGGAGGCAGTGTAGCTTCAAGTGCAGGGAAAGCCAGGGTTCCTGGCGCTAAGCGTGGTCCAGGCATGGACAGGTGCAGCCGGGCTTGTCTTTGGTGCACCTTTAGCACACCAGTGGTGCAGCCATGCTGCAGCTGCCATTAAGTAGGTCTTTGGAGAAGGGAGGGGCCCTAGGAGAGGTGAAATGGCAGGAAAGATGAGTGGCAATGGAGGTGCAGCGGAGAATGCCAACAAACGGAAAAATGCCAAACAGGACCAAACAGCTAGTTAAAATAGAGGCTGCAAATAAATACAAAAGTAGTACAAAGTTAAAGGCTAATCAGGAGGAGAGACAGAGCTAAACGGCTAGAAACAATGTTAAAGACAAGGATACAACCTTGCAGCAAGGATACAACGTTACAGCAACAGTGGCCAAGTACGATAACATTAGTGTACAGCAGGCTATGAAAACGATACCAACAGTGCAAATGAGGAGAATCCATGCAGCAAAAGGGGGGAGCTGGCACAAGGACCTCAGGGTTTTGTGTTGGTTTGTTTCTTTATGACATATCCGGGCGAGTGATGCTGCAGTGAAGACCTGAGTTAGCCGGAGATGAGGCCCTGTGAAGTCATCAGTAGACTGCTAATGCCGAGATGAAGAGGAGGCGGCAATTGGGAGGAGTTAGAAGAGACAGGAGCCCAGGAGCAGAACTGACGTCATGAGGAACACGGCTGTTCCACATAGAATCCGGAATTTCAATGACAGTCTTTGTGAACAGTTTAAATCATTTCCCATCCGTAACAAATAGTTTATAAATTCTTGATCGTCGTTTAAAATCGAGTTTGGGGGGTGGGGGAATTGGGAATGTGCCCCCATAAAGCACAAAAAGGAGCATTTAAAATGTGCAATGTAGAGCGAGACATTATTTCTGACTTTGTGGGGTTTTCGATGATGCATAGAGTCGCAACTGATGAATTAATGATACACTTGAAACGAGTTTCCCGAGCCACCTAGAAATGTAATTAGCATTATGAAATAGTTATGCGACATTTTCATATGAATACTCTTATTTCGGTCAGAGTATGGCCATAAAAAGATACAATAAAATGTCATATAAAAGAAACTGCAATTACATACAATAAACAGTAAGAAAAGCGATATAAACTACACAGACCTTGCAAACTCAGCAAACATTTCACAGCTGCCATATAGTTACAGCCATCTTACAGTAGCAGAAAGTTTAAAAACGGGTTAAAATGTGCATGGAAATCAGTGTGCATATCTTAGTATAATGTGCATAGTGCTTCTAATAAAATGTATCACTGCAAAACAGAGCCCAATTGTTGTAGAAAAATCAAAGCGCTTCTGTGTTGTCTAATATTTGATCATTTTAAAACGGGATTAAAAACCTCCTCCGAGGCACTGTGTACGAGGGACTTAAAATGTATAAAACTTTTTAGAGTGCAGTTATAGCGCGGGTAGGTGGGTAGAGATTTAAAACAAGTGCCCTGGGTGGGAAAGGCACAAAGGAAATGGATAGTACTCAACCTCACTCTGGTCAGATAAAATCTGTATTAAGTGTGGCGGAAAAAGGCAAGTAGAGTTCCATGGCAATGTATGGGCCCAGACCTAAATATGCTCCCACTGTAGGCATGTTATAAACTTTTGAGAGCCTATTCGTGGAAGAAAAGTCAAGAAACAGATTTAACCCTTTACTTACTATGGGGAGTTATCATTGAGGGTTTGACAAAGTTCTTCAAGACCCAGTTTCTTCAAAGACTGTTGCACAGAAAGCCAACAAGGAATCCTATCCGCCCGTCCAACAGAACATGTCAATTTGTGAAGCGCATGTTCACCCAAGGTATCTTGGCGCTGATTAACAGATAGTTTAGACCCAACTCTTGGTGGGCAATGAATGAGAACAAAGACGCGGTGGTTGAAAGCATACAATTTAGAAATCTATTTTACATGGTCTGAAGGATTTGTGCATCAACATGACCCCAAACTCCGAACCATAGTGCCCCACAGGCCAAAATGCATTCTTGCCTAAACCTCTACTTGAGTTAATGGGGTCAGTGCATTCCCCATTTTAGCCAAAACGAACTTTGATTGTGGTATTAGAGTGTAACCTCTTCAGGACATCGACAAAAGCCTGCTCCACCCCCAATAGATTCCATCTCAATCCATAACTTAGGATGGTTTACATTATCAAAGGCATAGGAGAGGTCCACAAATGCTAGTACAGCAAGAATCCGGTTATGGCCTGAAAAGATCTTCTTGTAATTTACAGAGTTTGCACATTACTTCTGTTTGGATCAAACGACCACAAGAGACTTTTAGTAGTCATACAATACAAAAGTTAGATTCATAATCAGATTGTTTTTCATCCTTTTATTCTTTAATTTCACAGATTTCGTGATAAAACAGATGGAAAATTCCAAAAATGAAACAGCCTACGCATTTCTTACTCTTTCACATGGAACTTTTTCAGGGCAGCATTTAATCTTATGGGAAGTCTTATCTTCAATCAAACATAGGATACTGTGAAAGAACCTTACTGTGCTCCTCAAAATTGTTGAATTGTAGGTCTGTAAATGCTAGCTGTAAAGCACCTCTCCTGGCTTTGACATACTTTCCGGCTAGGCTAGCAGTGCCAAGTATAAACATTGTTCCACTGTGCCCACCCCTGGGCGGAAACCTAATTGAACAGGTGAAAGAATATTTGTAGATTTGGCCCACTTCTCCTAACGTGCAAGGAGAACCCTCCCCAGGATCTTAAATGGAGTATCCAGTACAGAGATAAGTCTATAGCAACCTGGGTCGGATATGCCCCCCTTTTTTAAAATGGAGACAATAACAGACTTCCTCGAAGTGGAAGGTATGTGGCCAATCACGGCAGCATGCAGAACATTAATAATGCGAGGGGCCCAAATTCTACGTTGAATTTAAAAAGGTCCATAGGGACTCCAACTGGACCTGGACCTTTATAGAATAAGCTCTTTTTTTTATAGCCACTTCCACCTCCTTATTATCTATAGAGAGGCTTAAAGCAGTAAGGGCGCTCACATCTGTAGGCACATTCACAAGCTCACTACCACTAGTTACCAAAACCTGTTCTTGACTAAAGAGTTTGGAATAATGAGAAACCCAGGATTCAGGTGGTATTACAATCAATATTAGCCAGCTTACGCCCTGATAAAAAATTTGCAATTTCCCCAAATACTGGAGTGGTCCTTGGTCCGTATTGCTGTTTAATGTCATCCCAAACTTTATTTTGTATATCTATCCTTCTGGAAGCTAAGGTATCTTTATATAGTTTCCTGGCCAACTGAATTTGGGTCTTATCCCTCAGGGTGGCTTTGAGTGCTCTTTTCAATCTACAGTGGGCTGTGTTAAAATCTTTATTAATCCAGCCATTTGCCAGAGTGTTTTGCCTCAACATTATAGCAGTTAGTAGAGTAGAAACCTTGAAGCAGAGTGACACAAACCTCGTCTATCACTTTTAGGTCAGCATCTGGTACAGGCAACTTACTATTGCTGCCTGCTCTCCCTTTATTAGATCCTGCATAAACTGATTGACATTTACTTTATCACATTTTAGTCTCATACCAAAATTGGACACAAAAACAAATCAATTCTCGCACCTCTTTTCTTTGTGCCCTCTCCAAATCCCAATTTAATATTTAAATCAATAAACTTACCACTTGCACAATTGTTCCGGTTTGAAAAATCAGGAATTTGGGCTGCAACGTCGATTGGGACTATAATAAAACAAAATGTGCTAGACTTACCATTTCTATAAAAAGTGGGTCACTGGGCACATGATTTAAAGAAAAGGTCTGAAACAAAGAGCAATTGATGTTTAGTAATGCCCGATTACTTACAGGTAATCCTCATTACTCTTAGTCCTACTCCTCCTCGACCAAGTCATTACACGTGAGGTAATATTCACTGACAGGAAACAAAACAGGAACGGCTTGCTAACTCCACCCACCATCTGCCAGAGGCTATAATACTATAGCTAGAACAATGCACTTCCTAAAATACCATGTACAACAAAGGCCTGACACAGGGAGTGTCAGGGGGAACGATGACTGAGTCGAGGCCGAGTAAGAGTAATGAGGATTACCGGTAAGTAATCAGTAAATTACCTCTGCGTCCCTCGTCCCATTCATTACACGTGAGGCATGCCAAAGCAGATCTCCCAAAGTGAGGGCCTATGGAACACTGGCAGAAAAAAAAAACTCACACAGGAGACGTCCGCACCACAGTGAATTTAATGGCATGAAAATAACTCGACGAGGAGCATCAGACACCATGGCACACAAAACGCCACTGCCAAAATTAAAATGTGACCCAGAGTGCAATTCAACCTGTAATGCCTGATAAAGGTAGACTCAGATGCCCAAGTCCCAGCATGACAGTTTTCATCCAAAGCCACACAATTAAAGGCGGCCCAGGACACAGAGACCCCTCTAGTGGGCCCGGCCTGGCCTGGCCTGAACACCATGGCAAACCAGAGCCCCGAATGGCCAAAGAAATAGTGGTCTTGGTCCAATGACCCAGGGCCAGTCAAGATGCAGCCTTCCCATAGCCCAAAAGTCACAAACAGACAGTCAGAAGCACGAAATGCAGCAGACCTGTCCATATACACGGAGAAAGTATGCTTCACATCCAGAGTACGCAACAAGTCTTAATCAGAAGAAGAAGACAAAACCAACTCCTAAGATGTATGAAACTTAGAATAAATTTTAGGAAGAAAACCAGAATCCAAACATAACACTGTAGCATCCTCCATAAACCTAAAAAAAAAAAGGGGGGGGGGGGGGGGGGGAACAACGCAAAGCAGAAAGTTTCCCCAACCTCTAGGCCGATGTGGTGTCCACCAGGAAAGCCACTTTAAAAGTCAAGCATTTGATATCCACAGACAACAAAGGCTCAAAAGGAGAGAACTGAAGAGCATGCAGGACCAGAGAAGGATCCCAGGCAGGCACCAAAGATCAGACAGCAGGGGAGGAGAGAGTATAGCCCCTGAACAGCCTGGACACCAATAGGCCATGTGCTGAGGACAAAAAAGCCAGATCCATGAAAGCCCAGACAGCTGCCCACTGGCCCTTCCAAGTAGAGAGTGCAAAATCCTTACTGAACCGGTCCAAAAAGAACTGTAGAATGTGAGTGACAGAACAGGAAGTAGAAGACAGATCATGAAGAGACCACCACCTACCGAAAGCAGACCAATGCTTAGACTAAGAAGACAAAGTAGACAATCTAGGAGAACCCTGCACTACAGATTCTGTGGTCAGGCAAACCTCGTCCACCTAGCGACTGCCGGTCCACCTCCAGACCGCTAAGGTGAGAGGGACTAGCAGGCGAGGAGTGGAAGACTCCACAGCAAGATCCAAGGAGGACCTGCCGCCAGACTCAACAGCAAGAACCAAGATTTCCAGGGCCAGTGTGGCAACACGACCACCACATGCCCCTCCACCCTCTAGACTTTCAACAGGAATGAAGGGAAAGGGAGGGAAAGCATTCAGCAGCCAAGGAGGCCAACGAGATAGAAAAGGCCTCCACACTCCACACCCCCTCTCTGGAATCCAGGAACAAAAAAAAGAGGCAGGAGGGCATTGGTCCTGGAAGTAAACAAGTCCATCTTGGAAGTGCAGCACATCCGGCAAACCAAGCGGAACACCCTGGGAGACAGACACAACATGAGAGAGGTAGGAAACCTGCTACCTAGGGTATCCACGACCACATTGTCCATGCCCCGGATGTGTTGAGCCAAAATGGCCTGGAGATGTTGTTCCACCCAACCTGCAACAGCACAGGCCACACGAAAAAAAAAAAAAAAGAAAAAAAGACTGAGTATTGCCCTGATGATTCATGTAAGCCAAAGTTAGTGTTGTCAGACCGCACCAGCACACTGTGACCCAACAGATAACCCTGGAAGTACTGAAGGGCCCTCCGCAGCAGACAACTCCTTCAAGTTGGAGGAGCACCCGGTCTCTGACCCCTGTCAAAGAGCCTGAACAGTTCACTGACCCAGAGCGGCACCCCAACCCAGCACACTGGCATCCGTCGTCAGAACCATAGGTGGCGAGTGATGCAACCACAAGCCCCAGGAGAGATTGGAAGCGTCCATCCACCACTTCAGGCTGCGCACCACATCCAGAGACACTGGGATCATCAAGGGCAAATCCTGAATAGGGAAACAAAGAAAGTGGTAAAGATGCCACAGCAAGGGACGAAGATGAAACCTGGTCAACAGTACTGTGAATACCAAGGCCGCCATATGCCCCTGCACCTCCATCCAACTAATAAGCAGAGCCAAGGGCCGAGACAACAGAGCCCCCAACAAAGTCTGCAGATGCAGGATCCGGGAGGGAGGAACCCTTTGCCCAGAACAGAGTCGAAGTCCGCCCCTATAAAAGACCTCCTGGTGGAAGGCTGAAGATGGCACTTTCATGAGGAAGCTGTGGCTCTCTAGCATATGTATGGTCAAAGCCAGATGTTTAATCATCACCATGGTAGAGAGGGGCCTTAAGCAGCCAGTTGTCCAGGTACGGACACCCAGAGACTCCTTGGAGGTGAAGGTGAGACACCACATTGGTAAAAGCCCTGGGCGAGGAACGCAGGCCGAAAGGGAGGACACAAAACTCTCAATGATGACGCTGCAGGGAGAACTTCAATCTGCTAGAACCCAAATGCCACGGGCACATGCAGATATGAATCCGAAAGATCCAAGCTATTCATCACACAGCCAGCCTGAATAAATGGGATAACACACTGCAGGGTCACCATCTTGAAGGAGATCTTCTGGACAAACCTGTTCCAGGGCCTGAGGTTGATCACAATTCAGAAATCCCCTGTAACTTTTGGGACCAGAAAGATGACCAAATAAGTGCCCCGACCTCATTCCGACCGAGGAACAGGGACACTTTCCTTCTTCAGTAACAGCTGGACCCAGTCCAACAGAGCCCTCGGACGGGGAACATCCTTTGGAAACGGAGTCTGAACTGTGCTGAGGGGGAGGGGCGGGGGAGGGACTCGCTTTGGTAATACCTTTACAGGACACTTCAGCACCCAATGGTCCATCGTCATGGAGTCTCCATGCCACCAGGAAATGGCGCAGTCTCCCACCAACCTCTGGCAGCATGCCATCAGGACCTCGGAAGGCAGCAGAGTCAGAACACTGACCCCCAGGTCCGGTATCTGGATAAGGCTTACTCTGCAATGTTACCTGGAAACCCTCCCTTCAGGTTCCTGAAGTTATTCCTCTGCTGGTGAGAAGATTGACAAAACTTCACAGAGGACCCCCCCAAAAAAAGGAGTCCTTATGTTGTTGCTGTTTTCGAAAAGAAAAGGCTTGCTTCCGCTCCTTGAAGACCCAATGAAACTTTTCCTCAAGGTCTTTTCCATAAAGCAGGGGACCAGCAAATGGCAACCTCAAAGTCATGGAACGCTGAGCAACATCTGTGTTCCAACCATTCAGCAACAGACTACATCTGGCAGCAATGGAATTACCACGGGATAAAGCTGACGCTCTAACAGAGTCAAATGCAATGTCAGAAAGAAACTCAGCCGGACGGTCCATGGAATCCAATAATCCAGGACACTGCCCACCATCCTGCATCGTAGAGAACAAATATTTGGAGTCGGACAATAAAGACTGCACCACATACGCTTCAAAAAACCACAGAAACTAATGTCAAGATGGGACCCCTTCTTCAAAGAGGAGTCAATCTTCACATCTGCCCAATCCACCAGACTGGCCACAATAGAGTCCACATGAAATGACTTCGGAATAGTATCCTCCATGTCTCTCAAGGGGTACAGCTTAGACATGAAGACAGGCATCATGATGCATTCAGGATCCTTACATGCCTTTAAAAGAACGTCCATCACAAACTGATGAATGGGCAAGGCTTTGGTAAGCTGATTTCGAAACTGTGGCAAAACCATGTCGTTGGACGTGCTGGGGACCTCCTCATTTGGAAAACCCATATGGTCACTCATATGGGAAAGAATATCTAGCAACAGATCGCGAGATGTAGAAGGTCTACAGAACCCAAGGAGGACTCATCAGAAGAACCCAAACTGGATATGTCAGAGTAGAGGTCGTGCTCCCCTCCAGAAAGAACACCAGCCGTCTTCTTATTCTGCTTCATAGCAGATAACATCTCCAAAATTAACTTCCTCAGCCGGCCGTCATCACCCCCTTTACCTTACTTCACGGGTGGGACTGAATCCAGACTACCCTTGGAGGAGGACGACGAAGAAAGCAGAAAGCACAGCCTGCATTTACAAGCATGCTTCCCCATAATGACACTATGACAAAATGACAGAACACCATCAGCGGAGTGCATCCAAAAATACATCACCCCAGAAGCAAACAAAACCGCATTCAACCAGCCCTAGCGCACAAATTGACAGAGCAGCTACATAATCTGCTGTCAAACACCACCCGGCATGTAAAAACTGCAGGAGCGGAGCAACCCATGTCATGCTCCAGGCAAGGATGCCCAGCAGCACACCATACTCACGGAGTTCAGGAGGCCATACAACACGTCCAGATAGCCAGCAGCTTCCTTGCCATTCCCCAGGCACTCCCAGAGCCCAGCAGAAGGAGAGGCCAGGAGACAACACAGTGGAGGTAAAAGCCAAACAGTTATCTCAGCTTCCCCAGTCTCCTTCACCGACAGGAAACTAAACAGAAAGTGCTTTGTTATGGCTATTGTAGCTCTGGCAGGAGGGTACGTGGTGTTAGCAAGCGTTTCCCGTTTTGTTTCCGGTCAGTGAATATTACCTCATGTCTAATGACTGGGTCGAGGATGAGGGACGTAGAGTTAATGATCTTGTTTAAGAACTCTCCAAAGGGGGTATGCTGCAAGTAAGAAATCATGTCACCATTAGGAGCAGTTAGGCCCCAGACTGAGGTATTACTAAAATTAGAGCTTCAAGTTAAACTCACCTGCCCAAATAACCGAAGTCTGATGACTTGCTTTCAATAGCATTTTTGGAGAGAAGCTTATCCAGATCCTCCCCCACCTCAGTGAGCCCATTATCGAATATGTTGTAGTAATAGTTTACTAACAGCAGGTTTCTATGACCCCCAAATGGAAACTGTAAAACCTGGAACCACACTGAATAATGTAACTCCATTATCTTAATTGAGGGAATTTAACTGAGACCAGGACCTCTAACCCCCCTTCGCATTTCCTGCTGGTGATGGAACCACAGAGGAGTAATAGGAGCAAAAGCCTTCCAAGTGAACGGGAGGGGGGGGGGACCATCCATGTTCCTTGCAAGAAGATTAAATCATATGCACCAATTAGAGCTAACCAATCTGGGTTGTCAAGTTTACCCTGCATTCCTGCCGTATTCCAGGAAACTACAGTAATAGATGAAGGCACACTGAGGATCGCTACCAGGTATTTTATTGCCCAAACCCATACTCTTTATGAAAGCTGGATTACCTTTCCCCTTGGACTGTCCTCCCAACAGCGACCCCTGGGTGTCTCCTGATCTATTCTAGGATTTCCCCTCATGTCAGCCTAAGTCCTCCAGATCGGTAAGGGTTGTAAAACGATTTTGTATGTCCACGTTAATGTGATCAGCGTGTCCCTCTGACATCCCCCAATTATGAATTAGGAGCTGTTCTCAGTGATTTGTAAAAATACTATAGGGAAGAAGGCCTGGATAGCCTTGTGAGATGTATGTGTGTGGGTGAGGCAATTCTAAAGTATTGCCACTAGCTTTGGTACCTTATAATGTACCACTACGCAATCTGTCAGTGGATTGTTCAAAGCATACCCAATTTTCTTAACTCTTCTTACAAGAATAATCTCATCATGCAGATCTTCACACCACCCTGAGTTTTGCATGAGCCAGTGTACCCCTTTGGCCTTTAAATCCAACACATTTTCAGACTTCTTAGGGCCCAGAGGCAGGACATTCCTTAAAATTACCACAAACTGGATGCAAGCCGGAGGCAAATGCAGACGCGTGTCAGGGTTCGAATAAGGTGTTAGGTCTCCATTCAGAATTCTGTATATATGGCAAGGTTTGAAAGTCTGTTTTTCTGTTGGGGGGGGGGGGTCGATCTGAATTTACTCAAGGTTCAATAGGTGTGACAAGCTACTCCATAGGGTGGAGTCTTTCTAAATTGGCAATATGTGGGGCTCCCAAGGTAGAACCTACCAGTCCCCTTGGGGCTGGGCACGTTAGGGACACCTGTTCCTCAATTGACTCCAGCGATCACATCAAATACAAAATTCCTGCAATTTTATGTCCAAAAAAAAATTAGGTTTATTGAAGGTGGCACTGTCCTGGTGCTCTCCCTGTAGCAAATAATATTCTTCCTTGTGTAAAATATGTCACCTACCTGGCCTGCAGACCTCTTCTGGTGCGGGCAGATAAGACAGGGCCCCCGTTTACTCCCAACCACAATCTCTTGGGGCTCCTTTCTTTTCCATTTTGTTGGAGGGAGATTTACAGGCCCTGAGCACACATCAATAACTTCCAGCTTTGGGATGGTAGTAGTCCAAGGATTTCATTTTGCATTATCTTTGCCATTTAAACCGGTCAAAGTCCTGATAACTTTTTTAGGAGCACCCTCCTGGGTTTTGATTTCAGCAGCTGTATTTACTACTGGTGTTGGAGATGGGGCTGATGTCAGACGTTGAACTTGGCCTATGCGCGCTTCAACCAGATCCATATCGGAGTTAATTGCCCAATTGCCCCATTACCATAGTAAGGTATTATGTAATAGTTGTGTTGCTTGACAAGCACTTGAAGTTGCACCTTTCGCAGAACCAGCTATCTTTTTTGCTCCATTCTCGCTCGTTGCTGTCAGGGTTATTACAGAGCCTGGATATTGGGTCCAGGAGGCGTGGCCCAGCACAGCCTCCTCCAGGCACAGACAGGCCCAGTTACTTCCTGTGCTGCGGAGAACGATTATGTGCTTTATAGCACTAAAAGTCCACAGGTGAACACAATGTCCAGGGACCTCCTCCGGGGATCCTGTGAATGTTGGACTTAGTAGGCCAACTGTAACCGCCAGCCACTGGGCCTCCCACAACACACCCCCTCATCTGACATCAAGTGAAATAAATCAATAACAAAAAGTGGACTATTGTGTTAGGCAGTGTGTATTGCGAATGGAGCTTCCCTCGCATACCTAAACTATCATATTCAAGGACTTTAGCTGGAACATCCGCTGAAGACATGTTGGTGGGGATTCTACTTATTGTTGAGAAATGTTTCATTTTGTGCTGATTATCTCCAGGGAGCAGTTGCTGAGAGCATAGGTGGAAGATTTTTCTGACCTTAAGGAATGTGTTGTGCGAAATAATTACATACTTTTAATTATGTTGCAGTTTTTTTTCCCAATGCGATCCTAACCATGATCATACTAAGCTGAATTTGCAGAATCTATTCATAGAAATGGGATTTGTGTATAAAAGCTCTTGGGTTTTAGTATTAAGGGGCGAATTCGGTTTTTCCTTAGGGGCTTATTTTGTGGAGCTTACTCCATTTCCCTGAAAGCATGTCTTTTTACTCACATGGTGCGCATCATGATGCTGCTGGGTTTATTTCTGAGACTTTGTCAATTTATCTTAGATTTTCCTCAATGGGACTGTTGGGATCTTACTACTACTCTTTAGGAGTTTAACTCTCGAGGTTTTGCCTAAAATGATTCTGTGTTCAAGCCTTCATGTCATTATCATGTATTTTTCTCTGTACCGCATTTACTAAAGTTTCTGTAATAAAAACAATTTTTACCTTATTT
The DNA here is from genome assembly GCF_964204655.1 of Triturus cristatus. NCBI lineage: Eukaryota > Metazoa > Chordata > Amphibia > Caudata > Salamandridae > Triturus > Triturus cristatus. The sequence goes on along the minus strand of NC_140591.1, from coordinate 773,013,209 downwards.
CTGATCTAGAACTCGGTTATTAGCATTTCCTCTTTTAAATTGTTTCTCTACTAAACTATCTGTTTCCATGAGGATTGCAGTCACTAACTGCTAGATCTATTGGATACTTCGAAGCCGAATTACTTGGGCGAGAATCGGGGTATTAAATATTAGGGTTCAGATGATTATTGGGATTCGGCTGCTACACAAGGGGGAGGAAGGAAGGTCTTGGTTAGTAATGTCTTCTCCCCATTAGAGGTTAAGAAATTTTAGGTCATTTCTCTGGTCTTACTTGACCTTGTGGAAAAAAATACAATGTAAAATCAAGTCCATTTACACTCAGTTTTAATGAATAGTTTTTAACTCCTCATTACAGCCGCTGAAAGTAAGTACAGAAAGAAAAATAAAGGAGACTTTTCCCAACTCCGTTTACAGCACTGTTAACGAACTGTAGAATACAAAGAAATGTAGACAAATGTATTCATTTAGTCATAATTTTGGCGTTATAGACTCGAACAAGCTTCTCCTGAGCCCATTGTGGGAAGCCTGAATTTTATTCAGTTTGGGCATGGGATACTTTTTCCAATTACTAGCAGCCGATTAACTTGAATGCCGACATAATGATAAATAATTTCATAAGTGCTCTTTGTTTTTTAGTTTTGTATTGAGAGTTCCCCCGAGTACTAGCCCCGTTTGAAGCACAAAAATATTTTTATACTTCTCCAGGATCGTGGCTAAAAGAATAAACTGAAAAATGACACTAGATAATCCTTTTAAGTCTACACTAAAAACGTTTAAATGAGAAAAAGGATTCCTCAAATTATAAATAAATAGAAATTAAAAGCAGAAAAAACCTAGGGTAGCTGGCACAATTAAGAGTATGTGTCGCTGCACTATATTCAGTACTTGATAGTTGCACTCTCCATTGCAAGTGATCCATTCCTGCAGTACTGGACCTTTTACATCACTTCCTTAATGACGACTATCCCAGAATTCTGTGCTACCAGGAGTTATATCAAATTATCAAATACATTTGAGCCAGAGAGCCCAGCTGAAACCAACAGGTTTACTCGCATCAGGGTTCAAACCATACGAAGTGCAAAAATTATAGAAATCCTTAAACTCCCGCATGTTTAGACAAATTTAAGTCAAATTCAATTGGCTCACCATTTTCTAGTTGACACATCTAAACATGAAAACGCAAAGATATTGGCTAAGAACCCTTGCTTTTTAACTCCCCATATTTTATTGGAGGTTGTACAACTTTACACCAATGAAGAGATTGCAACTCAGTGGTACTCAAAATACACAGAACTCCTCAAAGCCAGATGCAAAATAAAAATCAACCAAACGTGGCTCATTAAACAAAAAAAACAAAACCCCACCACTTTTCTTTTTTTTTTTTTTAACACTGTCCAGATATCAAACAGCAGCTAAAGCAATTGTCAAATATGCTTTGTGATTTGCCAGCCATAATGCATTAAGTGATGTTAAGTCAAATTAAGTTCTTGAAAAGAGAACCCTTAAAATAAATGTGAATGAAAATATTTGATGCAAGTTTTAGTACAAGTCAAGATGGTACTATAACTCTTGAGATTGAAGATCTTTTGGCTCTTTCGTAGAGGTCTTGGAGGTCTTCTTGGGCAGAAGTTGGGCCTGTATATTAGGCAGCACACCACCTTCAGCGATGGTCACACCAGCAAACAATTTGTTCAGTTCTTCATCATTCCTAATAGCCAGTTGCAGATGTCTTGGCAGAACTCTGGACTTCTTGTTGTCACGGGCCGCATTGCCTGCTAACTCAAGAACCTCTGCGGTCAGGTACTCCAGGACTGCACCCAGGTAGATCGGAGCACCAGAGCCAATCCGCTCTGCATATTTCCCCTTCCTCAAAAGCCGGTGGATACGGCCCACTGGAAACTGCAGACCCGCTTTAGAGGACCTGGATTTGTGTCCAGATTTTAGCTTTGCAGCTTTTTTACCACGTCCAGACATGATCTAGAACAAAAACAAGAAAACAACAGCACAGTTAATATTTAATAGGAGACTGCAAATCAAACGCATCTGGTCACCTTCACGCACAGTGGCAGTTATAGCAATGTGCTAACTTAGCGTATAAAACAATTGAATTAAAAAAAAAAAAAAAAAAAAAAAAAGTCAAATAGCCCATTTTGTGACATCAGATTAAGTAATCACTTTAAATGATCATCTTGGAGCGTGTGCCTCCTTCAAAATCAAGGTAGTCGTTAAATATCACTAGGGTGACCCGGTGTTTCTCAGAATCTGGGTATCATATACCCTACAAACACAAATTTGGTTTCGTCGTTTAGGTAAAAACCTTGTTGCTTAGTTGTGCAATTATTAGTGGTATGCAGACAGAATATAGAGTTGGAAATGTTGTGACAGAAATAGAGAGCAAGAATATCGTTATGTTATGTTAGAAAGTTTTATAAAGTGCGGCAGCTGCCTCAGCTAAGAGGCGTCCCGGCGCTGAGCAACATGAGAGCAATACACGTACAAGCAAAAGGCCTACAAGGAGGGAAACAGGAATGTCTTGATAGCTTTCCTGAAATGGAAGTAGTTGGTAAGCCCTCGAATGTGGATAGGTAGAGAGTTCCACAAAATGGCCGCTCTATTCCGAAAAGCGCGCCCGCCCGCACGAACTTTCCTTATCCGAGGGATTACTGCCAAACACGGTCCCATAGATCGAAGCGACCATGAGGGAATATAAAGTAGCAAGAGGTCAGACAGGATTTTGGGGGGAGATGCCAACTTCAGGATTTTAAAGGCAAAACAGAGTGCTTTAAACTCAATCCGCCTGGCTACAGGTAGCCAATGAAAGCGACGGATAGCACTAGTCACTGGACAGGTTCTACGCAGCCCAGGAGAGATCTTGCGGCCGCATTCTGGACTCTCTGTAACCTCTGAATTTCAGATTTGTTGGCTCCTAAATATAAGGAAAATCGTGGCCAAGAATATCGACTTTAAGGTAAGAAATTTTGTTTTAAAAATATCAAAGTCCTCAATCTCGTTTGTAAAAATATGGTTGTTAAAAATATCGATTTTTTAATTAGTGTTATATATTTTAGTCTGCATTTTAAATGCGATTTATTTGTAAATGTATTTTTTTTAATATAAGCCTTAACTTTTTAGTAGTTATCAATTTCATTTAATTAACTTTTGCGCTTTTTAGTTCTGCATCAGGTTGTGGGTTTATAAGGGAATAGGGTGGGAAATCATTGAATTATACTAAATTAATGATTTTTTTTTATTTAGTAATATTTGTTTAATTTAGATTTTAAAGTGTTAATTGTGGGAAGTAATTTATTATGAATTAATAATTGGTTGTTAATTATCAATTAATTGGTTATTAATTATGGTAATTGTGTTATTTTTTAGGAGCAGGTTGTGGGGTAATAGGTGGGAAGTAAATTATCGATTTTTTAAAATGTTATATTTATTTAATTTCGATTTTATAGTGCTAATTGTAGGAAGTAAATTATTAAGTAAATATTAATTGGTAATTAATGTTAATTGTGTCATTTTTTTAGGAGCAGGTTGTGGGGGTTATAGGTGGGAAGTATATTATCGATTTTTAATCAAATTTATATTTATTTAATTTGATAGTGCTAATTGTAGGAAGTAAATTATTACTTAGTTAATTGGTCATTAATGTTAATGGAGTCATTTTCTTAGGAGCAGGTTGAGGGGGTTTATAGGGGTAAAGGGTGGGAAGTTATTTTTACTTAATTATTAACTAGTTGTTAATAGATATATTTTTTAATTAATTATGAAAATTGTGTAATGCTTTTTAGGTGTGGGGTTTATAGGGGTAGAGGGTGGAAAGTCATTTATGTTTAATCAATCATTAGTTGATTAATATTATTTCATCAATTGAGAATTCGGGTAATTGTTTATTTTTGTGTGTGAGTTTTGGTTTTATAGGTGTAACGTTTGGGGTGTAAATTAATATCTGTTTTAATGTTTGATTAATATTTCTTTAATTGATACTTAATTATGTTAACTATGGGCTACATTTAAAAAAAAAAAAATGTGTGTTGTGCTGCGTTATAGGGTAGGAAATAAAAAAAGATTACATTTATGTAATTAATGTTTTTGTTTATAAATAATTTCTAATTAAATAGTCTGTAAATTGTTTTGTAAATGTATTGAATATAATATTTCTAGGTATTTGTCATATCTATTTAACATTATATTTCTATTTTTTTAGATCTTTAAAATATTTATTTTTCATTTAAAAAATATATATCTTTTCTGTTTTCATTTTGAGCTGACTGGAGTGGGGAATATAAATTTGTACCCCTCCGCTACCAAACACATTCCCTACTGTTGCACTCACTGGAGTGGGAATCATAATTTTTAGCCCTCCGCTATCCAACACTTTCACCACTGTTGCACTCACTGGAGTTGAAACTTTTACATAGTTTAAATGTTTTCATTTAGAATATAATGTATTTATTATATTTTATGTTATTGGTGTATGTGTATATATATATTATCTACTGGCGGTCGCCAGTAGATAGTTGTAGTTACAACCTAGTTTCCATAGCAAATCTCAATTCTATTTTGAATAACTTTGGCGCCGGTTGACGAATCCTCGCGAAATTTTCAAAACAAATGGGGCGCTCCGTTCAGCTCCTACCCTGAAAGTCTCGGGGTGATTCGTCAAGCGGGGGCAGAGAAAAAAGGGGGGTCCCAAAACGCATTTTCCCCATGCATTTTTCCATAGGACCTTTAGACACAGCTACAGCCAGAACGGCTGAACAGAATTACTTGAAATTTGGCAAAGAGGTAGTCCTCAGGTCAGGCATGTGCCTTTTGCATATATGGTGTAAATCCGTTCAGTAGTTCCTGAGAAAATCAAAAGTAAATTCATATACATATCTGGGCGGAGCCTAACCACACATCTCATTGTGAGATCTGATTGGCTGTCAGCACTTCAGCCAAGAAGTGTTGGCAGCCATCTTGGGATCAATATACATGATCGCACCTCATTAAAAAGCATTGCAGTTAATAGAAGGTTTTAAGACCTTAGTTACATTATAAATCATTTGTTGATGGTACCATACTCATTTTAGGAATTGTAGTATGTTCTAAGGTGATTTTACCATGTGAAAAAGCCTTCTGCTGGGATATCATGAATCATGTTTGAGAGAAAACTATTTTCACATGCTTTTCCCACAGAGGTTTGGAAGGTGATCTAGAAGCTAAACTGAGAGCATATTTTCTGTAAATTCACATCTTTCTCAGTCATGTGAGAATTAAGTCCGACATTCTCAGTAAAACATGTACATCCAACAAGGGCAGAGACTGTCAGTTGATTCGTTTGTGTTCTACTGCAGCTTCCCACAGTGTTCCAAAGAACAACTAGAGCGCTAACAGTCTTACTTATGACAAAGGTATGGCACACCTGAAGCCATCTTGATTGGAATAAAGTGGTAACATTTAATTTAAAAAGGAACAAAATGAGAGGGTTCATTTTGCCATAGAATGTATGATTAGTGCTGCAGAAAGAAAAATTAGGGCACATTTTGAGTGACTTCTCAAATCCTCTATTTCATTAAAGAATTCTGACATGCAGACTGAAACATGCACTTTCAATACCAGCAGCAGACTTCCCTGGTGAGCAGTAGCTTTACTACAGTGATCTAATGAGCAACTAGAGTGCTAACATTCTGAATTTATGGCAAATGTGTGACACATCTGAATGCCTTCTTCATTGAATCAAAGTAAAAAACGGACAGTATGCCTACTGAGGAGACTGCAGTAAATGAGGAAATTAGGAAACTTCATAACAAGTCTCCCAAGATGGCCACCAGAGACAAAAGAGCCCAAATGTAGCACAAATATCACCGAGTATAACCCAATGACAGAAATCCCAGAGTGTTTTAAAGAACAAATAGAGCGCTAACAGTCTTACTTATGACAAAAGTATGGCACACCTGCAGCCATCTTGATTGGAATAAAGTGGTAACATTTAAAACATTTAATTTGCAAAGGAACAAAATGAGGGTGTTCATTTTGCCATAGAAATTATGACTAGTGCTGCAGAAAGAAAACATAGGGCTCATTTTGACTTCTCAAATCCTCTTCTATTTCATTTAAAAGTTCTGACATGCAGACTGAAACATGCACTTTGAATACCAGCAGCAGACTAATGAGGAACTAGAGTGCTACCATTCAGAATTTATGGCAAATGTGTCACATCTGAATGCCTTCTTGATGGAATCAAAGTAAACAAGCATTGAAAATGCAATAAGTCTTGCCCTCGTTTAAGTTAAAGCAATTCGGTTTGTAATTAGGTGGCTTTTTAGCTTTGCTTGTATTAGAGTTTTTCAAACTTTCATGTACATACCATGCATATGTATATGTTTGCATGAATTTATATTTATATAGATATGCAGATTATATTTATATGTTTATATATTCACTGAGAAAACCATAGGTTTCACACATGTTATAGTTAGCTGGACATTTCACTCGTAAAAAACCAATGAAATTCCCCCGTTATAGTTAGTGCAGGCAACTATAACTCACGCGACCGCAATCCTCTGCTGATGACGTCAGATATTACGTCACTGTATTTAGACACTTATTTACCCGTGTCTTCTTCCATTAATCTTTAGCTATACATATATTACAAATATTTATTTTTCATAAAGACACATATGTCATCAGTGATGTAATATCTGATGTCATCAGCAGAGGATTGCGGTCGCGTGAGTTATAGTTGCCTGCACTAATTATAACGGGGGAATTTCATTGGTTTTTTTACGAGTGAAATGTCCAGCTAACTATAACATGTGTGAAACCTATGGTTTTTTAAGTGAATATATATATATATCTATATACACACACACAATTATAAATAAGTTAGTTTATTCATTGTTAGAAAGTGTATGTATATATATATATATATATATATATATATGTATATATTACATTTTATATACGCACGTTTAAATTTTTTACATTTCTTTGTTATAGTTGTTAAAATGTATATTTAATCTAATTTATTTTTGAAAGTTACTTTAATTTAATACATATATTAAAATAGATATTTTGTACAACTATATTTTTTACATCAGCATTTTGTATTCAATATTTTGTACTTACCATAATAAATATAGGATGTCGATATTTTTGACAGGTATGTATAACTCAATATTTGCAAATGGGGATATTTTGGGGGGTGGGGGTGGGGGGTCGATATTCGATCAGTGAACCATTATTAGTATGCATAGTTTCATACATGGATGAATACCATCCATGGATAGCAACAAAGAAAACAAACATGGAAAGGAAAAAACAGAGGCCCAGACAACGCAATTACTGAGATTGATGTATATTTAGTTGATAAAATGACAATTTCCATGAATCAAACATAAAGATGTTTCATAGGTGATAAGTGCAGAAAAAGTGCTTGTGCTGTGCATCAAGGATCAAACATTTATACAAGAACAATTAAGACCTTCAATAGGCCTGTCCAACTTGTTCCAATCTGTAATCTCTACATTAGGACTGGGCATGGAACATGTGTGTTAGAAGGTTTCATGCCAGATCTCCTAGTGGATACATGCTAAAAACAATATAAACAGATACCTGGGTTTGATTCACCTTTGTCTGGTTCCACAATTAATTGTAGACGATAGTTCACCATTAATTCATATGCAAGCTTTAGGCAAGTGATAGAAAGTTTGGATCCAGCTGAGGAATTTTTATTGTCTGTTAGAAATGGTTTTTCTGGTTGGCTCGGGTATGCACCTAAGCCAGGCAGAACCCACCACTCTAGTCAGGATAAAGTAATTACACATCCAAGATCACCCCTGCTCAACGCCTTGGTAGCTTGGCAGAGCAGTCAGGCTTATTCCAGAGGCAATGTGTAAGGTGTTTGTGCAACACACCCACACCAGTAACACAATAAATACATCACAAAAGAGACAGCAAGAGACTCCACACAAGGTTATATACAAATCTCATGTTGTATATAAAACACCTAGACCCCTAATCTCATAAATCACTTTGCTGACTATGCAACTGTCATAACATCACATTTAGGGGCAGATTCCGATCTCGCTGGGAGAAGGTTCCATCCGACTCTGATCCGGAAGGCTTTCCGACCGACTCGTGCTCCGAGCGCCAGAGTACGATGTGAACAAGCGCTGACAGACACGGGTCCCTCGGAGCCCCATTGAAGTCAATTGGAGCCTGTTGTACAACACGTACATAGGCTCCCATTGCTTTAAAAAAGGTACGTTGCGCACAAAGGCGCCCCCTGTAGTGGGGGGACGCATCTGTGCCACCCGCACCGTACACACGTGTAGGGGGGGACCCTGGGGTCTCCCCTGTGATGGACTCGGAAGGCTACAGGTGAAGGGGGGGGGGGTCCGACGCAGACCCCCGAAGTCTACTTCCCTGAGCGTTTACGTGTCAGATGCTCCAACTCGATCCGGCTGTCCGAATCGTGCATTGTACTGGCTCGTCGTAAATCGCCTCCATTGCACGGCACGGTTTGCTTACGGACGAAATGTACGGAGCGGTTCGGACCCAGAAACTATTTGGTCGGCGATTTCACGTTTTTCGCATCGTACTTGCTCGCTCGTACAGCTGTACGAGTCGGACGGAAAACATGTGTACGGCTCGTACTTTTTCCAGCCGGATCGCATTCAGAGCCCTTCCGAGCAAGATCGGAATCGGCCCCTTACTGCAATAAAGCAAATACTTACTAGTTGGAAAGATCATAAAACCTTATGAAAATAACACCTTACACCATCAATATATAATATGCAGTTTCTGAGAATAGTACTTGTTACTATGCTTTAGTAAGGCATACAAACAACATCCAACCATTTATCAGGGCATCAAAATGCAGTAGTAATGACTAACACACAGGGAGAAACACCTACATCTCCATACAGGGCTGGTAATGCCACAATAATGCATAAGGCCCAGGATTTGCCCACTTACGCCCTCAACACGAGAGCCACAGCGCACTTGGGTTTCTTTTAAACAGGGTCCTGTCATTTGCCTGGTTCTCCTCACTCCGGACTGGTTGGCCTCCGTCATGGTCTTTCCCCGTAATGCTGGCGAGGAAAATGTAGGAATTTATCTTGATCTTTACCATGGTTGCCTCGAAAGTTGTCCAACAGGTGTTGCTTGCTGCAACCATAGAGGTGTTTCCTTTATTCATCGCTTGCAGGAGATGACTGGTGCATGTGGGCTGCAGCAGGTATGTAATAAAGAGGTGTGCATCACCCTTCATTATTTAGAGAATGGGGCTTCGCTATATGAACCCTTTTCGACTTCTATTACATGTGAATAGTCAATTGGAAAACATTTAGGTAGACTGTTCTCCTCAAATGACACTGGGTCTTTACCTTTGGCAATTTCTAGCATGCTAACAACTTACATTTCTTTTTTCGGACTCATTTACTGCTTGCAGTCTGGCTGCTCTGATCTATAGATATTCTGGACCTTACACTCCATCTTCGGTTGTTAACTTTTACTTTTAAAAAAAACAAAAAAAGTAGGCTTTACTTCTGTTAAGGTTGCTCCATGCTGCAGATAGCAGGATGGGTTGCTAAAGTGTGACTGTTTACTGCTTAGACTGTTGTTCATAGCACTCCCGTCTCTTTATGCATAATTTATAAAGCCACTGTTGAATTAAAGACACTACTGCCTTTCCACTGTATCTTGTACCCTGCTTTTTGTAGGTTTAGCCACTGGTTACCCAGTTTGAGTGATTAATCACATTCTTGATATCTGGTTCACATACTAACTATTTCTGGAAATAATACAAATTGATCCTTAAAAAGGAGGATTGTTGTACTAGGCAGATCAAAAACGTGTTGTAAAATCAAACACGGTCCAGTAATCATGTATTTTAGGTAATTTCCTAATGGGAAAAAAGTTTATGCATTTGAAATTCTAGCTTAAAATGTGATCCTCTAAAGTTCAGATGGGGGAGATTCAATTGAGTTTTTGCCATCAGACAGGTAATAGAAGTCTAGACATCTCACAGGGGAACGTTTAGACCGATTAATCTTTTAGTTCTGCATTGTAGGCCAAAAATTAGTTTTTATATCTTTGCCCTGGTTTATTACTGAGTCAGTGATACAGAACCACTTTTGGTGAAAATAGTAAATTAAGCTAAAGGAATCTGGGACCAAAATAAAAATTATGTACCTATCCACTCAAAAAAGTATAGTTAGAGAGACACTTCTAGCAAGAGTAAGCACAGCTCTCAACTTTCAAAATCTCAGCAAAACCAACACTATGGAGCCTATTCCCAAACTGCTTAATGTAGTAGGTTTAGTAGTACTGAAAAATATTACTCACATACAACAAGCATTTGCAATGGCAATAGGTCTCGCAGTTGTGAGAGTATGAGCTATTGGCATTGTAAATGGCAATGCCTTGTATTTACGCGTGGCTTTTTAAAACATAAATAAAAAGGTTGTCATTTACAATACCAATAGCTTAAACTCTCGCAAATGCAAGACCTATTGCATTGCAAATGCTTGTTCTGCTTATTTTGCCATTGTTGTGACATACCAAGCTCAGTGTTCCATTTCAACTCACCTGATCGCCAAACTTTCCAGCCAGGCAGGTTGTATTCAGTCTGAAAAACGAGACTTTTACATAACTGCATAAATGTTTTATATTTTTAGCTCTTTTCTTTGGAGGCTCGGCGATGCAAACGATCAGCTCTTTTTTTTATTTTGAAGTTAAAAAAAACTTGTATCTTTATAGTCATGACTGTCGACAGAGCCGTGCAAACCACAATTATTAGTACTTTGACATGCCCTAATCTCCCGAGCTCCTAACGGCTCATGTTTTGTTGTGACCCTAGCTGCTCCCTTCGCCCTACTGGAGACGCTTGATTAAGTAAGACGCCTTTGCAGGTACGCAGACTGTCGAAGAGGCCTAGTCAGCTTTCCATCCTCCCGAGGTCGGTAAAATGAGTACCATTAAATCGGTGAACATTAACACCCGCAATTTACTGCGATTATAAAGTGCATAACTGCAGCACGAGGAGCAAAATAAAAAATACAAATCCAACAGCTTTTCTGTATGCTCAGGGTCCGAGGTTCAATGAAAAACAAGCCTGAGCCGTTCCCACCTCTCATCTCCAAAGCTGGGGAGGGGTAGTAAACAGCACACGGACCACTGAAGGAGCATGGTTATGGCAACGCTCCCACTCAATATACCCAGCTCTGTTTAAACTAAACACAAGACAAAAGTTATGACTGTCGACAGAGCCGTGCAAACCACTATCACAAAAACAGGGAGCAAGTTTACAGTGAAAACAAGGCAGGCCCGTCCGGGCACCAACACCCCTGCCGGCTTTTATTAAAAAAACTCCTCCCTCGTTAAATTATGCTGCGCAACAAATTAACAGTCGAGCCACATAATTTTATTAGGAGCGGGGAGCTTAAGTGCTTTGCCCAGAATCACAGGATGTCGAGCATCCCTGCAGAGACTTGAACCTGGTTCCCCAGCTTCGAGCTCGACCGCTCTGGCAGTTATGCAACATTCTCTCCCTGCAAATTACTACAGGTGCACCTGCCCTGTCGTTTAATTCAGAGCAAACCATGCCCATAGCTCCTGGGGTGCCGCGTGGTGGCTGGACAAACTGGCTCCTGTCGACATACAAGCTTGGCATCCTGAGCTGGCAGTGTTGAATGCCACTCTCGCACTGACCGCCCCAGAGTCTCATTCGCCTACTTAATGTGCTGCTGACCTGTGCGCTCATCCTCCAGGCGCTGTGCAAGCTCCGATTACATGCCCAGTCTGTAAATGCTGGAAGGGGGCTGGTGAAGCTGCGCCATAGAGGGGTGCCCGTCACTCATGAGTGTGGCATGACCCGAGGTCTGGTATTTGGGAACCCATGTGAGTCGAGAGAGGTGATTAGAACGAGTTAATGCCCAAGGCCGGCCCGTCCTGGAACATCAGGATGTAGCACACACAAAAAAAAAAAAAAACACCGAAACACTGCAACCCTAACCCGCTTATAACTTGTCCTCTCAAAGGTTTTGTCGGTCACAGGCTGGTGCCCTTGGGTAACATCTGACAGAAAATGAAACCACGGCACACACATTTTCTGATTTTTCTTGCTTGTATGTATAGCCTATGCAACGGCCGTTCGCCAATTTCTGGTCAAGCAATTAATCCTTAAAGCACAGAGTGTTGTTTTTTTAAAAAAGATATGCCAAAGAAGTCAAAGGTTGGAAATCCACTTCCTCTCTACCAAACTATGCAAAATTGGTACATTAGTTCAAATAAGCCCAGGTGCATTTTCCGTTTTTTACGTGTTAAATATGCTGCCCTTGCCGGCGTTACTCACATGGTTGTCCCCGGAGAGGTCGGCGGTTCCCATTTTCATCGCTACTTAGCTTCTGCTTCTTGCCCGTCATCTCGCTGTTTCCCCACCAGAGCCGCCCCTGGACATGTTCCTCTCCCTAGACTGGCTCCAGACTCTGTTCAAGCAATTGCAGCCATGTAGCGGCTGCCGCAAAAGCTAACAGTCTATCGACACAGAGATAAGACAACAAAAAAAAACGCTCGCCATTGCAGGAAGGCAGTAGCTGTTTATTTTTGCATCGCGCTTGTGAAAGCGTGATGCAAAAATAAACACGCGGCGCCCTGTCTGCTTTTGGGGCAGCCCATCCGGACTGGATCTCAAGGCGTGTTTATATAGCACGCCTCTCAAAGATAAGAAATTTCTTTGCAACAGACGCAAAGCAGAAGAGCCAGTCCGGGTGGGCTGGACAAAAAGGCGGCAACCGAAAACCCTCCTTTTCAATGGGAAGCCAGCGTTTAACATAAACGCTGACGCTACCCAATGAAAATGAGGGGCGGGACTTCAAGTCCCCTTCTCGAAACTGCCTTCACTATAGCTCTCGCAGGTGAGGAGCACATGCACGCTCCAACGCCAGGCGAGACCTAAAAAGCTAATCACAAACCAAAACACCAGGCAATACATAACACTGCACCCAGCCAACACTCACACCGCATGATCCAGGTAATCCTTGGCACGAGTAGGACCCGGAATACCACGTCCCCCCCCAGGTCACCCATCCAACTAATTTCCAGCCAACTTAAGACAGATATGAGGAGATCTCCACCTACGCTTTGCTGCATGCTACTAAGCTGTTGATCAGCAGTCAAGCATGCTACCAATATAGCCAAAACTATCTTTTACCTACAACATTGACAACTGCTTTCTGAGACCTGGCTAAATGACCACTCAACCCCTTAAATTGACCTCCTCACCCCACAGGGCTTCAATCATTCCCTTTGACCACAAGGATTGCAGAGGTGGTGGAGTAGACATCATACACAAAAATACTCTTTACTAACTTTTCATACCTAGGAGTTCAGCTCTCCCCTAAAGGCCCCAACCCCATTAAGCTTCAGGTCATCTACCACCCTCCAGTTGACTACCTTCATTTTCTAAGACTTAAATGTCCTAATATTGCAACACTCTATAAAAGGAAGCAGACATCATACTAAGAGACATAAACCTGTACCTGCATAACACTACAGATCCTGCATTACAAGGCCCATCCTTCCTCCTGGAAACACACAACCTTACCCAACACTGCAATAATCAAATCCACAATAAGGGCTCGACCCGTGACGTAATAAACTCTAAACACAACACCATATTCCTTCAATCTATCCTACCATCAGAACGGTCCGATCAACCATTTAATCCCCTTTCATCTAAATACCACCCAAACACAGGACTGCCCTCGTTACAGCCGTCCCAAACACTGGGTTAGGAACTTGTATCATATTGCCCAGGTAGAGTCAGAAACATTAATCAGCGCCCAAATCCTACTCCCACCCGACCTCCCTTTTGTTGAGGACCTTACCGACCACTAAAACACAACAGCAGTCGTTGAGCCAGCCACCCATTTGAAACCCCAATAAGACCAGATCCAGGTTCAATAAAGACCTCAATCAAGGGAGGCGGCAACTCAGACTTGCTGAAAGAAATTGAAAACCTCAGCCTTCGCTAACAAATCTCTCGATCCTCTGGGCTGAAAGACTAAAATACAAAAAGCACATCTTCAGAGAAAAGCCTCCTTTTTCCGAGACCAACTTGGCCGCTCTAGGAAAAGACTCAAGAACCTCTTCAAAACAATCAAACAGCAAACCTCCTCTCACACAACAATCAATTAACGACTCGATTAAGTGATGCAAAGAATGTGCAACATTTTTCTCTGAAAAATTATCGAACATCAAACTCTTAAACCATCCACCTCCCCACCAAACACCAAGGACCCACCTCCATCCGAAAAGGGTCCACCCAAAGACCTACCGCCATGGTAGATGGCGGTCCCCCCCAAGCAACACTGATCACTAACCTCAAACCCTTGCAATCGAAAAATTATGCACATCTTCCCGACCTCCTTCCTGCAGTGCTGGCCAAAAATCTTAGGCACATTTTCCCCCCTATATGGGCCAAAATCATTAACTCCTCCCTATCGAGCGGCTCAATGCAGACCCCTATAAACTACAGACCCATAACTAATCTCCCTCTCCTTGCCAAAACCATCAAAAAACATGTACTTGCACAACTCAACAATCATCATAAAGTACAACTTGCACAACACTTTCCAATCTGGGTTCAGGAAAAGCTGCAGTACAGAGACTGCAATACTGAACATCATAGACTACCTGCACAGATTTCTAGATGTGGGTCAGGCCTGCGTCCTAGTCCTCTTGGACCTCTCGTTGCCTTTGACACCATCAACCAGGACATCCTCCTAAACACCCTCTCACAGCATGCAGGCATCAAAGGAACGGTCCTTCAGTGGTTCGCATCTTTCCTGAACCAACGCTCTCAACTAATCAGATTAAACCTTAAAAGCAGCTCCCGTCTCACTAGGAGTCCTGCTAGGACCAATCCTGTCTCCTGCTCTTTTCAACCCTTATATACAACCACTCACAAGGATCCTGAAACAAGCCAAAATTGTCTATCATCTCTCTTGCAGATGGCACTCAACTCTACATGAAAATCTGGTCAAGCAAAGACATACAGCATGTAAATAGCACTCTCTCCACTGTTCAGTCAGGGAACACCAACAACCATCTGAAGCTCAACCCCAACAAAATAGAAATCCTTTGCATCTAACCAAAGGAAATATCATGTCCTATAGATACCAGGCTTGATAACCTCACAGCACTGAACTGCCATCTATCCATATACATCTCCGTCAAATCACTGGGAATTATACTGTACAGTCACTTGAGCATGAAAGAGCATATTAATCCCCCTGCTAAAAGTGCCTTCTACATGCTAAATCACCTTAAACAAAGTCAAACCCTTCATCTTTATTGAAGGCCTATAGACTGTAGAGCAATCCCTAGTCCTCCTCAAGCTAATCTAGAGTAAAGCAACAATTGTGGTAGACCCAAAAACACACCTACCTCCTTTGAAGGCCATACCACACAGTGACCAGACTACTGTTGAGGGAGAGATGCTTTGATCGCATTACGCCCCCCTTCCTTCAAGAAACTCAGCTGGCTACCAATCAAGGCACAAGCCATATTCAAAACTGCGTGCACAACCCACGCAGCTCTTTACAAAGAAAAGCCAGCCTACCTCATCTATAAATAATCAAAAGCCAGCCAAAGATGATCTCTTCAAAGCTTTGACAGTCTACTTGATTCCACCCAGATTTAAGAAAGAGAAATATTGCACCTCTCTTTCTCCAGGAACACTCCTAGAAGCTGGAACTCGTTACCTCAAGATGTGTGTCAATCAATCACTCCCTCACTTCAAGAAAAAACTGGAACTTCTCTACAACAAAGTCATAAACCCACTCCTTTAAACCTTCTGCCTGGTTTGTTGGCCAACTGCCCACAACCTCTAAATAAATCGTAGCAGCACAACCTCAGAGAAAACTGTGCCTTTACCCTCACCATCACAACACCCTACCTTAGTTACCTCAATATCTATTTCGGCCATCTCTTCAAAAAATTTGAATTATAACTAATTATACAGAAACAAAATGTAAACTACATTAGAAAATTAGTTTTAGTTTTTTTAAGTTTAATGAACTTTAACATTTTCCCTATATTTTGCCATTGGGGAGATTACTTCCTATGTGTGAAAAGTTACTAGTAACTTTACACTCAAATTTGGCTCCTGCCCAGATTTCGGGGCATGGTGACATGCAAGTCTACACTTTGTACTTAATTCACACTCATAAGTGGAGAGTGGCCAAAAGTAGTACATTTACTACAAAAGTGTAGGAGTAAACGTACACATGCGGATTTACTTGGGCATAAATGTACCTTGTGAATAGGTCCCACAAGATCTTCCTCTCAATAAGAAGCACTATGATTGGATGAATCATATGCTTCTGTCCCATCAAGTAACCCGACGCAGTTAACATTTTTTGTTAGCCTATTAAAAAATCCAAACGACATCTGGATTCTTGCCTTGGCAGAGAGACACAGATCCTCTCTCTCACAGTGCAAAGTAAGATGACAGAGCTGTGCGTTTGCCCCAGCAAGGAGTCAGACACTCAGGATTTATTCTTAGCCTAGGAAATTAGAACTGCATAGTCCTGTGCTTTACACACAGTTGAAGTTTGGGATGTAAACAGGAGACGCGCTCTCGGGAGAACAGAATCTATAGATTGCTCAAAGGTAGACTTCAGTTAGCATGGGGTCATTTACATAAATTTCACAAAGAAACTAATGGTTGAATTTGAAAAATTGAGAAATGAGCAAAAAAAGAGAAATAGGTAACAAGACTCACCTTACCTTTTTCTATAGAAGACAGATCTACAATAATGATACACTATTACATTAGTCTCTTCTGTTCGCAGGTAGGTATATTGTTCATAGTTTTCAAAAGACCACAATACCCAGAGCCAACAATCGAGCTGTTTATTACTCTATTTTTCCATGATGTACACACATCATTTGATAATGAAAACTCTAAGGAATAGAAATTATGGGTGAATAAATGCTATGGTTTTTTTCCACAAATCAAAGTTGAAGAATAAGGAGAAGTGTAACCATTTTAAATTCTGGATTACTACTACTGTCATGCAATTCTGAAGAAGATGTGGAAAGGGCAAAAAATAGCTTGGAATTAAGTCGATGCTAGAGATGAGGGTATCAGTGGTATTTGGGCCTGGGGTCAGTCAGCCCACAGAGAATCTAGGTAATCTGGTATTTCTGAAAACTAGACATTCGGGGAAATCCTAGTAGGTGTGGCTTTTGTGCTTGCCAAAAGCTCTTACACTGAAGGCCCCGTCAATATCAAACTTTCATTTCAAGATACAGAATTACCTAATTTTTCTGTGTTGCAAAGTTTTGAAACTTGCAGGGAACAGCAGAAGTATCACCAGCCAGTGTTAACAAACCCCTGTCTCGCGTGCGTGGGCCAACTGTAAAGACAGGCCAGAAAGACTGACCATGTGAAGACTGTATTGACTTCACACACATTTTTGGCCTATTTCGGTCCCATGCAATAGACCCACACATACACGTGTTACCATTTTTTTTTTTTTTTTTTTAATCAGGTGAATTGCGAGACCATTGGGTTTTGGAACTCACACCAGCCTTTTCCTTTGCTGGTTTCCAAATTTCCTGAATGCACTGCACTTGGTTCTCACCTGTGGGAAGCCCACACTTCTACAAACCCTTTAATGTCTTGTACCCACACTCCGGAGGCCCAGATGAACACAGATGGGGTCAAACAAGGGTAGGAATGTGTTCCTGTGTGAGGAAGACTGGAGACGGTCAATCTTTGGGGAAAAAAGGCTAAGTGTCGGACCAAAATATTCAGCATGACAATGCTATCTTGCACCGCACCACACCACTAGATTCTTTATGGTTTTACAGAATTAGAAAATCTAGAGTTTATATGTTACATTTAGTCTGGAGTTTGGGATTAAATGACTAGTGTCTCGTAGCCAGTAAATATCTGTGCTAATATTACATAATTGATTGGGCACACTACATCCCCTAGGCAAATCCATTGTAATTGGTTTTGTTGAACATTCCCTTCCTCAGTGTTCTTGGATTTGTGTTTGTCCATCTGAGAAATGTAACTATGTTGAGCAAATTGGTTAAAATAAATCAATATATCCACATCTTTGATTACATCTTCAGGCTGCATTGTTATTGATGCCAGGTTTGCACAGATGTATAGCCCCAAATGGGGGATGGAGGATTATACAACGCACAAAGATACAAAAAGGTACAAATGTTTAACATCCTAAAACATTTCTTTTTAAAACCTCTGGCACAGAGACGTGCAAATAACCCAGAGGTGAAAGGGTGGAGGTAAACAAGGACATAAAATAGTGTTTTATCCTTATCCGTTTTCAGAGATGGTTCAGAAGTCTGTGATCAACCTCTGCAATAGGACAAATGGATAAACCTCTTTCTGTCCCCCATTGGCTGGAGGTGAGGCAGTGTAGTACAGGTTCCTACAGCATTGGACAGGCCAAGAACCAGCGTACAAACATCAACTGGTGCAGTTCATCGCCTGTCCCAGAATATCTACCCTCAGGTGTTGCAGGGGTCATCAGTTCCGGAAAAGGCCAGATGGGCTGAACTATGTACTCCGAGGTAGATGCACTTAAAGTTTAGCTCAACACTGATTCAATGACCTGGGCCTTGGGTTTAATATATTCTAAAGATTAGGACGTACAAATTAATTAATATAGTATGCTAAATGTGCCGGAAAGAGTGTATATTTTAACATGTGCTAACTCGCAGTAGGCAATCATTACTATTCATGTACGCCACAGAAAAACCCTGACAAGTTTTCCTAGCTAAGAAGAAACTGTATATTGCTGAAATGTGCACAACGTGATGTAGAAGCTTGACCTTAGATTGATTCTTAGAAAGGCTGTTGTCATAACTGCAGACTTCTCATTTAACAAAGATTATTATTTTACTATGAAACAATATATTCTTGAATGTCATGAACTTCTATTTCTTAATTTTTCATGTAAGAATTTAATAGAATAGCTTGTGAATTTAAACAAGAATGACTGTCGTTTAGTATAAAAGAATGCATTACTAAACCGTGATTTGTCAGTGAAACAAGTAGAGATATAAAAAGGTCAATGGATCTGATAATCCTTTGGGAACTATGAGGGATGTTTCCAGAATCTAACCTCTCAAGGCGGTCTGTAGCTAATAACATGATAAAAAGTTTGATCCACATGTATTTTCATGGGAACGGAGGAGCTGAACTTGCTTACAGAAGAACCCAGTCTTCTTATTGGCTCATGGAGGTTTCTCTTACCTTTTATATTATTGCGTGTTGCTAGGGAGAGGCAACGCTTCTGCTTGCAGGATTGCCCCAGACCCTTCATGGTGGTAGCTACTGTTACCACTGTTTCGCTCCTTTTACCAGACTTTGCTTGGATTCAAAAGTTGGTGACTGCAACTGCATGCTGGTCTGAGATTCGGCTGAGTCTTATGAAATTCTCTCTATCGGTAATTCTGCTATTTAATTTGATTTCAAACTTAATGTTCCTTAATTTCACTCTTTTCCATTTGATTTCGAATTCTATGCGGTTTCTTAATAATCTAAAACTCTGATCTATAGAGTAGGGAGTTTATTCCTTTACGGAACACGTTTAAATGCATTAATACTAATGAGTGATCTGGTTCCAACCAATTTACTTTATGATGAAAACTCTGTAAACTTATTTAATTGATGGACCAACTGAATAAATAACAAAAATAAAGCTCTTTAGCAATCTTTTAATGAGAACATTTTTAAAAACGACAATACGACTCATAATTGACTGAACATAAACTGTTGTTTTTGAGATGGCCAAATTGCTTCTTGACTCCCAATACACAGTTCAAATGTCCATCCCAAAAGAAGAAAGACATCGCGCTGGAAGGAGGGCTCAACTCTGACTTAAAGGATTAGAAATAAATTTGGGGACCCAGTACCGCGCTATCGGTTTATCCTCCATGTTGTGGCAGATCCACTTCTCAAAGAACAGTCCAGCAGCAGGATTTCCCAGGAAGGGTAAATCAATAGAGCTTCTCCAGATTCCTGGGCTTAATCCAAGCTTCAGGGGGATAGACATAAGTGGGGGAAAAAAGCATAATCTAAAGTCCTAATGCTGCTGATCTTTTTCGGGACTCCAAAGTGAAAGTGATCAGGGACATTCAGGCTCCGCTACAGTGTTGTACATCAGTCTCCAAGACTAAACTTCATAACAACTGATGGTCATCTTGGAGGGTAATTGCTACAGTAAAATATGTGCTCTTTGTGTTCTTGTTCAATCTTGGACTCTTGCTGGAAGCAACCTCTTGTAGTGAGGATAAGGACACACCTGCATACATTGCTAAGTTGTCATGAGTTGGACGCCATTTTGCCCACGTTACTACATGGCACATTTCTAGTAAACACTTTGCTCACGCGCTTTCACATGAGAACGGTCTGTATTTCATGCATTTAGTTGAACACTCTGCTCCTAGTCTGCACAGCGTGTTCAAGGTCAAAAAACAATGAGCTCTGTTGAATTGCTTTGGTCAGTCTCACATACCTAGCCATAACATAGAACACAACTGCAACCCTGGAAATCTGGTGCTTTTAATATTGCTGTGCATGCATGTTAAGACACTTGGAGAAAGCGCTTTCCAGGATAGAAGAGCTGGGCTTGTCCGGAGATATAAATTCCTGCATCTGAACTCGGAGGTATGGGGTCCCCCTGACAAAGCCTGGAGGTCTTCAATAATTAGAATAAACTAGCTTATAGCACGGGGAGGGTGGCAAGGCGCTATAGACCTGCTTACACTATTATAATATGATTTCCCCTTTTGTTCTATATGGAATTCTAACTATGCTGATTGGTTTGATCCTATGCATTTTGCTGCTAGTACTGGCTTGTGTATTGCATTATAGAGCACGTTCGTTAAAATAAACATTTTTAAACTAGACTTTCTCTATTTACTCATGTTGTGGACAAATATGAGAGTTTGAACAAAAGTGTTCTTGTTCCTGTATCCCGAGAGAGGTGGGAGTAACATGTTCTAGTATGTCTAATCATTGGTAGCATCGCTGTAGCACGGAGAACAAAAGAAACTTTAGCTAGTCGGATAGGGGATCTCGGTACCGAGGTGGGTATTTTGGTACAACAACACTACACACCGAGGTCCTGGTTTCCTGCGCATAGTTCTGCATATGTGCAGAATTTCTGCAACATGTCGCCCAAAGTCTAGTCTTCAGCCTTCTCAGCCTCTTGCCAGATGCCAGGACCTGCATCTTAAATCATTCCTTTGTTGGGCCTTGTGCAGCATGCCATATCCCTGGTTCTCTCTGGCTATACCTTCTATGCTGTATCTCTCTGTTCCCAGTCTTCCTTTGACTGCCACAAATTACAACCAATATACATCATATGCCCCCAATCATGCCAATCTATAATTTCCTGAAAGTTATGGCATGATGCACAAGGACCAATGAAGAAATGATTTAAAATGTAGATCCTGCCATCCAGTAAGAGACCAAACTGTGATTATCAATGTTCCAGCACAGTATATAATTAAGTGAATTCCTGGAGCACAAATACCAAATCTAATTGGTTTGTTTCATGGGTATGTCTCCATTTAGTTTCTCCTGCATGCCTTCTTCATTAGGATTGTTCTGCTGTTGTGTAACATGCCATCGGCTGTATTACATACAGTGCCCCTGGAGCACCAAGGGCATGTGCACCTTGTTTATGCAGCCCTGGGGCACTATAGTATTACAGAAGGGGCCACAGACGCTTCGGCAGCCCCTTCCCCAACACTAATAGGGCTAGTGCACATGTAGTACCAGGGGTATCTTGAGAGATTACCCTCTTGTTTGCATGGAGGTGTAGCCTCTTGCAATTTAAGACATCATTTTGCCTCTGCGTCCCAGCCGTATTACGGGCCTGGGAAAGATGTCTTCTGGAGATTCATTGAGTGTCACACACTCGCTGCTCCTGCCTGCTGGTGAATCTCGGTTAACTCTTTGAAGTGCAGGTGGGCTGCCGCTTGCACAGAGATACATGGACTGGCTGATTTGAACAGGCTCTCCACCTTTCACTAATGCTCTGTGCTGGGCAGCACATTAGTTGTTAATAGGGCACACCACCCTTATTTGAGTCCAGTGCACCCGTCTAAAGGTGCGCCATAGAGCAAACCGGGACAGTGCACTAATTACAAAATACTGGCGCAGGCATCTTCCCTTTCAGAGCTCTAGCGGCATACTTGACTGGAGCTAGTTTATCGGTCTGTGGAACATTATTTGTTACTGAGACACATCTTATGCACCAGTCACATGGGTACATGGGTACATGCATAACCCCTGCTGATCTTGCAGACAAGATCACCAACTCTGGTAGTTCTCAGCACTCCTGCAGCCAGAAGATCTAACAGCACTCTAAGAAGGGTCAGAAAGAAAAAAAACAAGGCAGCAGGCCTTTTACATCTATGCACCCAGGATCTGGCACAATCTCACCATATCCATCAGGACCACCCCAGCACTGCTCCAACTCAGGAAAGAATTGAAGATGTACCTCTTTAAACATCACTACATCATAATTGAGGGACCCTGGGGGCCAAGTAACCCACCAGGTGCTTCCAGGAAGTGCCACTGTGCTGCGTTGCAGAGAGGTGGTGCAGGCAGTGTGCCTTTTTACATCTCTCTGCTACGCAGCTCTGTGGCGGTTACTGGATGTACCTAGTGTGCTAGTTGGACTCTACGGACCCTCAGGATTGAAGGGGAATTATTTCCCCAACTTAAAATGCGCCACAGGGCGTGTTTGCACAGTGGTGAAGGGAGGGGATGGTGTAGGAAAGTGGCTCTATATATACTGGACCGAAGTAAAATCAGCCGAACTACGAATTCCGATTTACTCACCTGTTATCAGGAGAGACCTCAGTGCTGCATGTTTGAGCCCAGTACTGATCCTCACAAGTAATTCTAACCATACTTACCAGTAACTTGAATTTTCTTCCATAGGCTAACATTGACTGGTTTCACTTGGAAATCTTCTAAGTGTGGAGTTTTGGAGCTTTAAAATATTCATCTAAAATCAACCAAACTACGAATTCTGATAACAGGCGAGTAAATCGGGAGAGACCTCAGTGCTGTATCTTTGAGCACAGTACTGATCCTGAAAAGTAATTCTAACCATACTTACCAGTAACTTGAATTTCCTGCCATAGGATATCATTGCCTCCCACTCCTGTTTCTGTTTTATAGTTTAATAGTACTCCCGTGAGTCATTGAGCTGATGAGCTGGTGGATAAAGTACCCGCATGCCTGTGAGAGGTACCTGACCTGAGAAAGATGTTCGCAGCCTACTCAGCAAACTCCACATTTGAAAGACTGTAATATCTACTGATGATGGTTAAAGAACCAGAAACACGTGTCTAGAGATCAGCACTATCTGCGCCAACTGTGGCGAAACACTCGAACACTCTTGAAGCAAGCAACTGAAACTGCATTTACCACAATGCCAAGGGCGAACCTTGCTGGGAGGTGAAGTGGTGTGCTTCCACCCCTGTTCCAACTTAATAGTATTCCAGTGAACATGGAGAGACCTCAGTGCTCCATCTTTGAGCCCAGTACTGATCCTGAAAAGTAATTCTAACACTTCTAAATTCACCCAGGGACTCTCCTTGCAGTACTCTAATCATTCAGTTAGTATCCAAGTACTCATGCAGCAAGCCAGGCATTAGTACATGGACTGCGTCAAACCCCTATCCACTATGCATGCAGTATCCTAACTAACCAACACACTTGTAGTTCTGCACTTATACATTCAACAAAAAAACAAAAAAAAACAAAAATTCAGTTTCAATATTTTAAAAAACATTTTTATTTCCATTTATATTAAAAATATATAATGTAATTTAAAAAATAAAATATGTAAAAATAAACAGTTAAAAACCGTAGAAAATGAGTATAAAAAATACATTTGACTATTACATTTAAAAATTATCATTTAAAAAAACCTTCGAAATTCACTGGAAAAAAACCCATAGGTTTCAGGGCTGTTATAGTTAGCTGGACATTTCACTCGTACAAAGCCATTGAAAATCCTCCGTTATAGTTAGTTGTACTCACTATAACTCGCGCGCCCGCAATCCACTGCTGATTAGGTCACATATTACATCATTCATGACATGGTGAGTGACATCACTGATGACATCATCCATGGGACAATCAGATACACCTCATCAAACACTAGTATAACCTTTCATCACTACTGTAAAATACAGAGTACCATATTTGAATCCATTGACACACCAATACAAGTTTCTAAAAACCCACTTAGTGATTCCTAGAGCTAAACACACATCTAATCACTTACCTATAGATTCACTCACACATGCTGTCAATGACCAATAGAACACTATCAAATACTTATACACCTATATCGACATTACACACCAGCACACATCCTATTCACTTATGCAGTCATCCTATTCATTTATGCAAACAATGAATCATACTTACATTTACTCAGCTACACTCTTATACAAACACCACTTCATTTATTCATATAGATAGTAACTCATACTTAGTGTGTTCTAAAATCACTATTACAAGTATACAGTTACTCTTACAATCACCGAGTCATATGTATACCTCATATACCTACTGAATCAACTATTCACACATCTTTCGGCAGTCACACACCCCCACTGAACCACACACACATTCACTCTCCCATACAAATACTCAGTTAACTAATCAATAACTAATATAGACTTTCACATAGCTAGTAACCAACTGGTACAGCAGTTTACACAACAACTGACAAAGTGATACAGATATTCACACAGTTTAGTAACTATGCAATATATTTAGTGAGACACTATATATTAGTTAAGTAAACAGTCAATCACACTGCTACTAAATCCTCCATCCAGATATTTCTATTCCCACTCATTCTTCAATGCAGATTGCTATATATTATCTACTGGCGGTCGCCAGTAGATAGTTATAGTTACAACCTAGTTTCCATAGGAAATCTCAAAATTCTATTTTGAATAACTTTGGCGCCGGTTGACGAATCCTCGCGAAATTTTCACAACTAATGGGGCGCTCCGTTCAGCTCCTACCCTGAAAGTCTCGGGGTGATTCTTCAAGCGGGGGCCGAGAAAAATGGGGGTCCCAAAACGCGTTGTCCCCATGCATTTTTCCATAGGACCTTTAGTCGCAGCTACAGCCCGAACGGCTGAACAGACTTACGGGAAATTTGGCAGAGAGGTAGCCATAAGGAAGTGCCTTTTGCAGGTCTGGTGTAAATCTGTTCAGTATTTCCTGAGAAAATAGCATTTAAAAGCATATCAATATCTATACGCGCGCACCGTGCGCGCACCCTGTCGCGCGCGAGCGCAATTCTGATTGGTTGTCAGATGTCGGTAAACATTCGAATCGGTCGAAACCAGGAAGTGTCGGCCACCATTTTGTCTCTTGCAGTCTGAGGGGGTGAAAAAAAAAAAAAAAAAAAAAAAAAAAAAAAAAAAAAAAAGGTGGAGAACGTGAAAAGGGGGCAGAGTGGACAGTTCCTGACCCCCTAGCCTTGGTCTGGGGGTCACAGAAGGACCCCCAAGGGCGAAACAAAAAAACAATTTTTTTTTTTTTTAAATCGCGAGGGGTGCGCAGCGCACCGAGTGCCCACAGTTGATGACATCAGATATTACATCACTGATGACATGTGTCTTTATGAAAAATAAATATTTGTAATATATGTATAGCTTAAGATTAATGGAAGAAGACATGGGTAAATAAGTGTCTAAATACAGTGATGTAATATCTGACGTCATCAGCAGAGGATTGCGGTCGCGTGAGTTATAGTTGCCTGCAGTAACTATAACGGGGGAATTTCATTGGTTTTTTACGAGTGAAATGTCCAGCTAACTATAACATGTGTGAAACCTATGGCTTAAAGTGAATTTGCAAGGTTTTTTAAATGCTAATTCGTAACTATAACGTGTGTGAAACCTATGGTTTTTTCAGTGAATATATATATATATATATATATATATATATATTACATATTTAACTAACAAACCAATCCACATTCACTGGATTTCATCAGTGATGTCATCAGTGATGTCACTCACCATGTCATGGATGATGTAATATGTGACATCAGCAGTGGCTTGCGGGCGTGCGAGTTATAGTGAGTACAACTAACTATAACGGAGGAATTTCAATGGTTTTGTGCGAGTGAAATGTCCAGCTAACTATAACAGCCCTGAAACCTATGTTTTTCCAGTGAATGAAATTATATATATATATATATATATATATATATATATATATATATATATATATTCAGTGAAAAAACCATGGGTTTCACACACGTTATAGTTAGGAATTAGCATTTAAAAAACCTTGCAAATTCAGTGAAAAAACCATAGGTTTCACACACGTTATAGTTAGCGGACATTTTACTCATAAAAAACCAATGAAATTCCCCCGTTATAGTTAGTTAAGCTAACTATAACTCGCGCACCCGCAATCCACTGCTGATGACGTCACATATTACATCACTCATGACATGGTCAGTGACATCACTCATGACATCACTGATGACATCTCAAATGACATCACTGATGACATCATCTAGTGAATGTGTGTTTTTCTGAAAATTACATACGTTTTATATATGTATATCTCAAGGTCGATGGAAGAATAAATGGGTATATAAGTGTCTAAAAGGATGATTTGTTTTTGAAAAATTGATTGTGTAACTGACTGATTAAAGTGTATCTTAGTGAATACATGGCTTAGTGAGTAATGTTTAAATATGTAATTATCTGTATCAGTCTCTCACTTTGTGTACAAGTGTCTACATGGGTTGGTGAGTAGCTACATGGGTGTTTATATAGGATATTAGGTTGTTTTTTGAGTATCAGTCTGAGTGTCTACATGGTTCGGTGGGGGGTATTACGTAGTGCATAGGTGCATGAATGATCGACTCTCTGGTTGTATGTGTTGAAGACAGCATGTGTGCATGTCTGTATGGTTGGATGAGTGTGTGTATGGGTGTGTTAGTGAGTGAATGACTGTCTCAATAGTGTCTTTATGAGTTACAAAATATGTTTTAAAGAAGTATATTTGACTATTGGTGTATATAAGTGAGTATATGTGAGAGTGAGAGATTGAAACAGTTCCTGTATGAATAAGTATGTGTTTTTATAAGTGATTATTTAAAACAGTAAGTATGTGTAAGTTTCCGTAGAAGTAAGTGTGGTGGTGTGTGTATAACTGTATATGCAAGTAAATGTATGTTTGATTCTTTATTAGCATGAGTGACTATGTGTGTGAGTAACTCTATGGATGAGTGGCATTGTGTAACAGGATGTATAGGTGTATGAGTACATATGATGAGTGAGTACATGTATGAGTGACCGTATAGGACTGTTGGTGAATGAGTGGATGTGTATGTGGATCTTAGAATTACTGAAGAGGTTGTTGTAACTGGTATTGGTATGTCCATTTTTTTGAAAATTTCAGTCTCTATTTTTGAATGTTTGTATCAAAGGTTATATTAGGGTGAGAGGAGGTCTACCACTCTATCACAAGGATGATGTCATCAGTGATGACATCTCAAATGACATCAGTGATGTCATGAGTGAGGTCACGGACCATGTCATGAGTGATGTAATATGTGACGTCATCAGCAGTGGATTGCGGGTGCGCGAGTTATAGTTAGCTTAACTAACTATAACGGGGGAATTTCATTGGTTTTTTATGAGTAAAATGTCCGCTAACTAGAACGTGTGTGAAACCTATGGTTTTTTCACTGAATTTGCAAGGTTTTTTAAATGCTAATTCCGAACTATAACGTGTGTGAAACCCATGGTTTTTTCACTGAATTTGCAAGGTTTTTTAAATGCTAATTCCTAACTATAACGTGTGTGAAACCCATGGTTTTTTCAGTGAATTTGTATGGTTTTTTAAATGCTAATTCTTACCTATAACATGTGTCATTCCCATGGTTTTTTCATTGTTTTTGTATGTTTTTTTTAATACAAATTCTTATATTAAACTTTTTTTTTTTTATTTGCAAGCTTTTTTACTTTATATTCTCTTAAAACACTATGCTTAATTTTTAAAAATTCTGCAATATATTATTTTTTCTCATTTTTTTTTTACCAAGCAGGTAAGATATATTAGTATAGCATAGTGATTTTTTTTTTTCCTTTTTTTTTTTATGTGCGCGTACGGTAAGCTTACGGTAAGCGTACGGTTTGCGTAATGTTCGTAATATTTCTACTCTTTTTGCGTATGGTTACGCAATTTACGTAGCCGTGCGTACTGCGTACGTGGCGCGTAAGCGTGTACGCTACACGCGCACGTTACGCGGAAGTGTTGGGGCGTGCCTGTTATGCGCATGTGCGCGAGTCTTTTTTACGCACATGCGTACTTTTACCGTAAGCGTACCGTAAGCGTAACGTACGCGCACGGTGGGTCATGTGATCAAGAAACAAAACTTTTGATTGGTTCAAAGTAGTTTCAGTTCTAGAACTCTCCTACACCACACCCATTCCCCTCATTTCTGCTTGTGATCCCTTAGGAGAAGGAGCGGAGTTGTCTTTGGGATACGATGGCAGACCAGCACTCCTCTGCTGAGAGTGAGGCTAGCAGCACCACCATCAGGCAGAGAAAGAGGAAACAGAAGAGCTCTTTTATATGGGAGTATTTTACTTTCCCTAAGGGCGAGAAAAAAAGTCAATGCTGCTTTGGTGACTTGTAAGCTGTGCCAGCGTGTACTTTCAAGAGGTAATCCTAACAAGAAGTATTCCTTCGGGAATCACACTATGTTACGACACCTTGAGGATGTACACCCTAGGACACATGCACGACATACTAGAGGAAACCCTTCAGTAAGTCGAGCAAGCACATCCACAGCAGCTCAGCCGAGTCCATCTTCGGAAGCTCAGCTGAGCCCTTCATCTGTGGGGGCAGATTCACCTTTTTCTGGTCCTGTGGAAACTAACCATCGGTTTGCGAGGGTTACAATGCGGTGCTCATTTTGCCATGGTCTAATTGTTCATAGGGAGACCAGTCTTCCCCTCATTAACAACAAAATAGACCAGCACATTTGTCCTACCAGCTAATGTTCCCATTCTTCCTTTCCTCTGTCCCTGCATGAACACAACGGCTCTTTTAAGAGCCAACCTTACCTCTCAACTTTTTAAAAAAAATTTTTAAAACCTTTTTTTTTTTCTTTTTTTTTACCGTACACTAAACACTAAACAACAATTACCACATTACAAGGTCCTTGAGGGATTAATAACTAAATACTGAAAATCTGTTTGAGGAGAAGTGGAAGAAAGGGACCATCTAATTTCTGACTTACCTGACCCACCCAACAATTTAATTTTTAATTAAAATTTAATTGAAATTACTTGTAAAAATGTTTTTTTTTTCTCGAAAATTCTTTCGCAATCTGAAAAAAAAAAAAGAAAAAAGTATTAATATTTAATAAATTATATAATACAGTACACGTATTTACATATTTTCCAAAAACAATTTTTTGCCATTGTTTTGCTGTTTTCAGAATATATTGCATCTCACTATAAATCGTGAAAGCAATTGCATTCATCACTTAACAGCGGGCAAAAAAAAAACCAACAATCTCAATGATTGTTTTAAAAAAGCCCAGAATCTCTTTTTACTTAAACATAACATTATAGAAATGCAAAATATTCAAAAAAAATATCTAATAACAATAACTATTTCTTTAAAATACCGTCTGACAATTTTGTTACAGAAGCATAATCACAAAAATAATATATCTCAAATAACTCCACAAAACATCTGGTTACATTTCCTTTAGGCCAAATGGTAATTTTAAAATTCTTTGATTAAATTTCCAATGGTAATCTAATAAAATTCCAAAATTTAAAATTGTACAGATGTTACCGATTCTCTCTAAAATTTTGGTTTCCGAAAGATTCATTGGGAATTAAATAAGTCCACAATACAATTGGTTACCTTTCCTTTAGGCCAAATGGTAATTTGAAAAATCTTTATTTGAAAATTCCAATGGTAATCCAATAAAATGGTAAAATTGTTTTGTACAGATCTTGCCAATTCTCTCTAAAATTTAGGTTTCAGAAAGATTAGATAGGAATTTGCTAAATCAAAAGGCAAACGTTGCTTGAAAATCAATTGGGAATCATTACACAGTGTCCAGCCTTTTTCACATTTAAGATAAACTGTGTAATGTCCAGAAGTTACAGTAGGTCCTTCATGGAAAATTATTGCAACTGTTACCAAAGTTTTTCCTGAAATTGATAATTGCTGTCCTATAAACTTCTTTATTAAAGTATCCAATTTTGAACCATCAGCTCTACATCGTTGCATCATTAAAATTACATACTGTCCGTAGTCCTTTAAAATTAACGTTGAAAACAGGTCAGATTTACACTCACCGCATTCCATGCTATTATTAGCATCTTTAACTAATTTAGCAAAAGTGACTGTTTTACTGTCTGGCAATGTTAAATAAATAAACCTTTCAGAATCAACATTAGAGCCACATGTATTGAAACAGTTTTCACAACTATGTTCCCATTTATAAGAGACACCAAACATATTTTCAATGTGTACCCCTTCTTCTTCCAGTACCTGAAGAAAATACATCAAGAATTCCTGTGCGGCTTGCTGTACATTTTGAGAAAACTGTGTTCGTCCTGAACATACATCTAAAAGTTTTCTAATTTCAGTAGCACTTTCTATTTGAGTTTTATCATTACTCAGCTTTTGAAAAAGGAGACAACTCAGAACAGAATCTCTCTGATTTACTAATATCTGCTCTTGCAAACTTTCCAGATAAAATGCAACATTCAGCACTACATTAGCGTAGCAGTTGACACCAGAGCTATTTTCAAAATGACAACCTACAACCTCTTCAACATTTTCCTTTTTCTTTTTGCTTGCAATTACATCACTCCTCTTTTTTTTTCCTCCTCTCTACATCCTCATTACAGATATTCTCAATTCTCCTTTTTCGAGAAACTACACGTTTCTCCAACACAGGATACTGACCTAAATGAGGAGCATAGGTTCTTCTTAATCTATTATACTCCTTTACACAGTTTGTATCAGCACTAACTTTTGAATCATCAAAGTCTATCATGAATAAACCAGATCATGTTTTCACTCGTGACAAAGCTACATAAGCCATACCTTCTTTGAACACAGTTGAACCAATGTTTACAAATGCACAATCTACAGTCAATCCTTGAGACTTGTGAATAGTTACAGCATATGCTAGAGAAAACGGAAACTGTTTCCTACGTACATACAAGTCTTTCACAAGCATGAAACGAACTGTACAACGACAAATGTCTATAACTTCTTCTATCTGATCAAATTTTATTTTTAAACATTCAATTCCATCTTTTTTCTGATAATTAATAAAACCCACAACTCTTCCCATAGCTCCATTTACTAAACCTTTTTCTACATCCAAATTTCTCCTTAAAAATACTCTACAGTTCATGCAAACATATAGATTTTTTTCTAATCCGGCAGTTTTTGAAATGTTCTTCTCTAGTGAATCCAATTTATTTTTCAGTTTGCCTGTTAATGTAATAGTAATTCTTTCATGCTGAATTTTGTCCACTGCTTCCAATTTCCTAATCTCTTCCTTTTCCAATTTCAAAAGCTCCTCATTGAATATTGAGCATTGACGTAGAGTTGGCATTAAGCAGATGACACTTTTCTTTTCTGCAATGTTCTTGTATATCTTCTCTGCAACTATTTCTTCCTTTGGAAATAAATTATGTAGCAACCGACTCTGTAATGCTTTCGTGCCAGCCTCAGTGAGTAGTCCAATTCTGATATCTTTCAGAATACTTCCATATTCTTCATCGTTTGCTTGCCTCATATTAGTAGCAAGTTCCTTGTACTCAAAGAAGGACCAAATATTTGCATTACCAATGCTTCCCAATGACCTTTGTGTCTTCATGTGTCACAGTATTAAACACTGGTTGTCCTTTAACTGGAGTAAGCTGTAGAAGATCCCCAAAAACTATGACATGTTTTCCACCAAATAACACGTCATAGTCTGTCCTTAGAATTTGCTGCATTCTTAAATGCACAAAGGCAAGCATTAAGTTTGATACCATGCTCACCTCATCAATAATGAGAACTTGCATCTTCAATACTCTTGAAACTTCCAAGCATGCTTCTCCAGTTAGCTTGTGGTATTGTATTTTGTTCTCATGCTCCACTGGTAACATTAGCAAACGATGTAAGGCGATTCCTTTTATGTTATATGCTGCTAACCCAGTTGAAGCAGTAACCACACAAGACAAAGTTGAATCCGTTTTTTGCTGTAGGTAGCTTCTGATGACTTTTAGTAAGAAACTTTCCAGTTCCAGCTTGTCCGCTTACATACATCCTGATTGGTTGAAATGATGTGCATGAGCACTCTTTTTTTTCATGTAGTAATCCGTGATCAATTTTGTTTCTGATCTCTTCATAAATTTGTTGCTGCTCTTCATTCAGTCGTCTTTCCAAATTTGGCAAGTCTATAAATTCTTCTTGAGCTTGATTCATAGCCGTTTCCACTTCAGTCATAGCTATTGCAGCTTCATTTTCAACGATTGGTTGTCCTAGGGGATCTTGACTGAGTGTTCCTGAACTTTGGCTGTCTTGAGAACTGTCTCTAGCTACTTCAGCTGCAATTGTAGTTTCCTGTTCAATTTCTTCATTTAACATTTGCACATAATTTGTGAAAGTACTGCATTCTATGCGGTCTTTGCAAGCATTAAAGGAATCTTCATAGCTTTGAAATTTTCCCAGTAGTTCGTCCTCGGTACGCCATGGTTTAAACAGCTGTAAAAGAGCCAAGTAGTAAAATTCCTTTTTGTCAGTAGTGTCGCAACTCAGCTTCCTGTGATTTATCAAACTTCCTTTTGTTTGCTTCACCAAACAT
Organism: Triturus cristatus; assembly: GCF_964204655.1. Lineage (NCBI taxonomy): Eukaryota > Metazoa > Chordata > Amphibia > Caudata > Salamandridae > Triturus > Triturus cristatus. The sequence goes on along the minus strand of NC_140591.1, from coordinate 772,980,255 downwards.
CATTCCTCACCAATGACTTTATATTTTCCATTGTTGATGTCTTCTGTGGCTTTCCGTGAATAAATGTAGTTCTGCAGCACTTCATAGAGACACATGTTCTCTAGATGAAGACTTCTCTTGGGATAATATGTGTCCAACATGTTTGATTTCAAAATATCTGTACTTTCTGGGTCATTCTCGGCCAAATATTCAATTTCTCCAACAGATTTCAGTACCCGATTTCTCATTGCTGCAAGGCCTAAACTTGCCCAAATTATTCTTCGTGATTTCGAGTAGAGACTTGCAGAAGATAACCTATCTGAACATTCGTAGGATCCAATTTCTCGATGCGATAACATCTTTAAACTGAAACTGTACAGCTTCTTACTGACAGTCTTCTCGTGAGAAATCTCTTCCCACATTTCTTTCAATTCAGTTTTTTCTGATTTAGTAATGTAAGACGTTACATATCGAGCAACAGCAATGGAATGGTCAGCTACATACTGTATATCCATGTTAGCATTCCACATGGATAAAATGACTGGGTTGTAGTCATTTATATTTTTTGATTCTTCTTTTCTTTTTAGGTTGGAGGTATTCTTAGGTGATTTTCTTGTAATAGTATGTCTAACAGATGACATAAAACTGTTTACTCTTCCATTTGAAAGAACAGGTCTAGGAAATCCAAATCGACATTTAGTGTAGTATTTATCTTTGCTCTTGTATTTCCGGCGACAGTATTTTTCACACCGATGACTTTGGAAACGTAAAACTTGCTCCTTTAACTTTTTCTCTTCTGTGCCTTTTGGTATAGCACATGTTGTATATTCTTCAATGTAAGATAACACTGCTTCATCAGTATCTGTTCCAAACTTTGGGGCATCCTTGATCCACAACAGCATATGAATATGAGGAGCACCTCTTGCCTGGTACTCTTTTCTCCAAAAGAAATCCACTACTTCTCCAAGAGGTGGATTTTTTTTATTGCAGATGAAGGACATCATAGCCTCAAATCTATGATTGAAATATCTGCAAACATTAACCGGATCCAATGAGCACAGTTCTCCTGCTGTCTTGTATTCGATGTTTTTAATGTTTGAATTTGCCTCTCGTAGAAAATCCAGTAAATCATCCCAAGCGTACTCGGCACAGCTTAGGGTAAGGAACCATGTTGGAGTTCCTAAATTCCATAACATGCATTTTAATTCACCATGGCGTCGGTACCAATATTCATTTGTCCCACGCTGACAAGCCATCAGATTGATCAGTTGGGTTTCCAAATGATCATCTCGGTGCTGCACTTTCTCCATAAAATCCTTAGCAGACACATTTTGTAAATGTACTCCACTTTTTAAAATGTGATTTACTGCATAAGATAATGCAGACAAGTCGCTTTCAAATAAAAGATGGAACAAATAAGGAATACTTTGTCGAAATCTTGGATCTTCTGCATATAGTCTTGTAGTTCGATACTCAGAAGCTGGAATCTGTTCTGGACGTTCATCGTATCGTCCTCCTTTTCCTGTAGGAAACAGCTGGGGAAAACATCGAGCTTCCAAGCTCTCCTCCCATACACTCACAGGAGTTCCTTTTGCTTTCTTCATCTGAAACAGATCAATATTGTCTCCCATAACTTCTTTTGAATGAAGAGGATGTATGCTAAAATGTTCATAAATTTCTTCTTCCTTTGACTTGTCCACTTTTTCAATTTGTCCAGTTGGTGTTTGTGTCTTCTTGTAAATCTTCTTCTATATAAATTGATTCATGCCATTTGTTATTCCTTTTCAAATACAAATTTGCTCTTTGTACTTTCCGTACATCATTAACCAGAATAACTAATGGTTCAGTTTCCAAAGTATCTGCATCAATAGTTTCCATATTTTTTTTCAAATCCAAGGGCAAATACACCACTCTACCTTTTAAACCTCTCAGTAAATCTGAAGGAGGTAATTTACCAGTTTTGGGCTCCATACGTACTATGGTCTGGAACGGATGAACACATTGAATAAGTATAGACTCATATGTATTTAATTCAGAAAGTTCTGCAGGAATAGCATCCAATTCTAAATTATTATGTACAGCTCTGGTCGGCATTCTATTTTCTTCTAACTTGTTTTAACAGTATTTACAAATACGCTGATCTTCACCCAATTCAAAACAATTTTCAAGAAATATATATGTGGCAAAATCCTTCCACTTATAATTATCTTCATTTTCACTTTTTCTGTAGAGATCAACATTCCTGGTTTGTTTTCTATAATGAGTTCTGCGGCAACAAATACAAGTAATATTTGGTCTTTCATTAGAGATTATTGCAAATTTTGTTATGTGATCATTAAATTTCTTACTCACAGAGGGTTCTACATTCTCTTCCACTTCTTCCTCATTTACTGTGTCCTTTTCTGCACTTTCTTGTTCTGGACCAAAGTAACAAAACTGAATTTCATCAGTAACCTTCTCTACATCTGATACCGATCCACGGAACAGAGCCCTTTTCAATTCATCTAACTTTATTGCTGGACTTTTAGCAAAATACAATCGTCTCACAAACTTTCTCATTTCAGTATGATGAACAGCCAGCATCCTAAAATGATGAAAAACACTTTTACACACTTTTCTAGATAGACAAGCCAGAGAATGTCCCTGCAAACCAGTATTCTCTCTCACTCTGCATGGATCTAGACTTTGAAGCACCTTAATCTTCTGTTTAACACTCTTTTTACTATATTCTCTTAGAAACTAATGAAATTTATCAATAGATTCCGGACGCACATTGCAAATACTACTACAATTCCAAGTGTACACTGGGGCTTTAGGACGTCTCCCCATAGCCTCATCCGCCATCACTTGTTCCTCATCTCTTGGAACCATTTTCTCCTTCTCCATCATACAACCATTTTTCACTTCATAAGCACGACCTCTGGTGTCAACTGCATGCAGCAAACTATTACTTTGAAAATAACTCTCTTCATTAAAAAAAGGTTCACTACTTGAACTATGCATCCATTCTCCTAAAAACACTTTACAAAAGTTTGTTCTTTTCACAAGTCTTTTCCTTTTGCTTTGTGATTTCAGTACATTGACCATTTTATCTAATGTACGCATCCTGTTCAAAATTAAAATGAATAGTTTCCTTTTTAATTCTAAAGCCTTTGCTGCAATGGCTTCAATTTCTTTTTTTCTCTTATAAAATTTAGCTTTTTTCTTATATTTCTTCACATCCTTTATCAAATTGGACATAACTCTTCTCTGAAACATTTTTCTACGAATCTCTTTAAACGCTGTTTTTCTTTTTAAGTTAATCTTGGTTTCTGAAGGTATATTTGCATTAACTAAATGCTCAATTTTTTCCTGTTGTTTTCTATTTAAAACATTCTTTCCAGTACAGACATTTTGTACATTTTTCCTTTTTTTGAAGATATTGTTTAAAAAACTCTTTTGTCTGCTTACCAGAAGACTTTCTCTTTTTCCCCAACATGAGCATCTCCAACTATCTTAGGTCCTCCAGTTGTCTTCAAATATAGATTTTTTTGTGGTTTTTCCTTAGTCTGGATTTTGTAGGCATCTTAAATTTTGTTCACTGCTCTTCAGCAATATCTGAAAAAAACTAAAAAAAAAATTCCTTTATTTTATTTAAATATATTACTACATTTTTTATGATCTTTTCAAATCTTAAAATACTATGTACCCCTTTCCTACAAGTGAAAATCACAATAACACCATCACAAATTAAATATCTAAAAACAATTCCTGTGTGCACACAGAGTCATGGTTTGATATTAGTCAGAAAACGAAATTTCTTTGCCAATTGGAAAGCACACTTACTACTCTTTTTTGGAAAGTGATAAATACTTTTACAGTCTGACACATTTTGAATTCACTTTTCAGATTCTGAAAACAGCACATGTCCAAACAGCTTTTTGAGACCAGCAACATGTGTAACCTGGGTGACTGACTACACTCCAGCAAGGGCAACCAGCCTTAGTGATGCTGAATGTATTTGCATTACAGACTGCAACCTCAAACCCTAAAAGTATTCCTCATTTATACCAGTACACCTTAATTTATGGTGAAAACATAGTCCATATTATTTTACATGTTCCTTACATTTAAATTTCTCCCAAAACACAAAATGATAAACACAACTTCAACAAAAGGAATTCCAATTCTATTATTCATTTCTTAATTTACCATATACATCCCCTCTCAAACTCTAAACTCACCTTTAAAATTAGTTAGCTGTGAAAGAAATGTGGCACTCAAACAGCAGATTATCAGAGCCAGGATCTCTGTTCTGTACACCTCTCTCCTCTCAGCAGAACCAGATAATGGCAATGTTTCCCTCTCTTTTTCCACACATATACATGTTAATTTCAAATCTCAGTGCTTCCCCCTTTTTTTCAAATGTAATCACACATTTCTATTGGTTGAAAACCAACCCTTTTCCAAAAGTACCCTTCTCCCAACTTGACTTCTGCCTAGTACCCTTCCCCCAACTTGACTTCTGCCTGCTACCATAGCAACAGCTCATGGAACACTGCTGTGTGGAGTTAGGTCAGAAGTTCACCACACAATGTTTCATTTCCAAAGAGCAAGAGTGCTTGACTTTTCAAACCTAACAGCAAATCCATAGTACTGTTCTTTGGTAACACATTTTTCTGTACCAATACAAAACATGCTTCTATAAATTGACACATACAGCCTAGTTTTTAGTGTAGAATGGTATGAAACAGCCAATGAGTTCTTTTTATTTTAAAAAAATATGTATGCCTCCATTTCCAAAATGTGTTTCATTTCTTTTTCCCATTCTACTGAAATACACCTCCTGAGTGCATCCAGATCTCCTTTGAAGATGTTCACAGTGTGGATTGTAGGGCACAGCTATGTCTTCTGGAGTGAAAAGTATGCAGAGAAAACAGGTATGGTGAGAGACCTTGCTTTGCCAAATGTAGACATTAAATGGATTGGGCAGAGAGGGTTAAAGTGGCACCAATTGATGCCATTGGTGAAATCCTTCATGCAAATCCAACACCCTGACCTCATAATAGTGCACTGTGGTGGCAATGACCTAGGCACTTTGACTGGGGTAGGTCTGGAAATGCTTATGAAGGAGACCTTTGCACAACTGTTTTCACTTTTCCCTAGAACTGCCTTTGCGTATTCTAACATATGCCAAAGGCAAAAATGGAACTGGTCCAATCATTTTTGTCCGCAGATTGACAAAGCAAGAAAGCACGTCAACAAATCTGTTTCTGCTTTCCTCCGAGACTATGGTATGGGTTCCATTTACCACAACAACTTGCGTTACGACATGCAAGACATTTATAGAGGAGATGGTGTACACTTCACTGATGAAGGGAACAGAGTCTTCCTCTTGAACCTTAGACTCTGCATCGGTACTCACTTGTAGGTACCACTAAAAAATCACTTCATAAACACAACGGCTCTTTTTAGAGCCCCCTAATATCTAAACACTTAAATCTGAATTTTATTTCTTTTTTTATTTTTTTTCTACCGTACGCGTACGGTAAGCTTACCGTAAGCGTACCCGCGATTTTTTTTTTAAATTAATAAATGTTTTTTTGTACTTTTCTGTCCTTCTTTGACCCCCTTTCAAATGTTAGGGGGTCTGTAACTCTCTTCCTTGCCCCCTTTTCAAGTTATCTCCCTTTTTTTTCTGTGTGAAACACACGAAATGGCGGCCGACACTTCCTGATTTCGTCCGATTCGAATGTTTACAGTCATGTGACAACCAATCAGATTTGAGCTCGCGCACGGCACCGTACGCGTACGGTAAGCTTACCGTAAGCGCACAGTAAGCTGCCACAGATATATATTGATTTAAATGCTATTTTCTCAGGAACTACTGAACAGATTTACACCAGACCTACAAAAGGCACTTCCTTGACCTGTAGACTACCTCTCTGCCAAATTTCAATTAACTCTGTTTAGCCGTTCGGGCTGTAGCTGTGTCTAAAGGTCCTATGGAAAAATGCATGGGGAAAACGCGTTTTGGGACCCCCCTTTTTTCTCAGCCCCCGCTTGACGAATCCCCCCGAGACTTCAGGGTAGGAGCAGAGCGTAGCGCCCCATTAGTTTTGAAAATTTCGCGAGGATTCGTCGACCGGCACCAAAGTTATTCAAAAATAGAATGTTGCGGTTTTCCTATGGAAACAGGGTCCTAACTATAACTACCTACTGGCGACCGCCAGTAGGTAATATATATATATATATATGCAACTACTCATACTCCTCGAACCTCCGTAGCAATGCAATGCAGCAGCGGCGGCGAACAGAGGAAAACGGACCCTGATTACTGGCAGGAAGATTTTTATTCTGCTCCTTCTCTCAGTGACGCGTTTCGGGCACAGCAGAGCCCTTGATCACACACCGGTAACAGTCTGCCAATACAATTTAAATATGCAAGGTGAGTTTACTTCCTGTGTCACATGATTATAGACACAGACAACAGACTTGTAGAAAAACAGATTCCGTGAAATCACTTGAACAATCGCCATGATTTTGAATGCATATGATATTATTAGGTTATACATTTACAAATCAACACTGGAAATGGATAAAAAATGCAACACATTATTAAAAGACTGTCAATAAATAGGAGAAATATATATATATACACATATACATACATACACACACACAAACACCCACATTATATATACATGTGCATTCATACAATATATATATATATATATATATCCTCCAAAGACAAAAAACGTGGCACTCCTCTTGATGATAAATGTTGTTTATTCAATTCGTGACTTCCTCCTACGCGTTTCGAACCGAAGTTCCTGATCACGGTAGAGTGTTTAGTCCTTTTTCAATTTTCAGTTATATACATTCTTATTTCACTAGTGCATTATGGGTTTAGTAGTTTTTCATATTGTTTCAGAAAAACTTTATTATACAGTCTGCTATTTTTTACTCTGGCTGTACTGGTGAGTTGGAGTATTACAAAGCAAAGAGTGTTATTTATTATGGATCACAAGCCATGTTGCGCGCTATTACGAGCTACAGCCGCATATATTTATAAAAGCGGGAGAGCCTGGACATTAATGATCATTCCTGTGTTACACAGTTGATCTGACATGGAGTGAATAGGGCGACTGAGTGTCCAGATATATTTATGGGCTGAGTGCCCCCACACTCTGCTTTTGGTTACTCATCTCACCACCCAGACAGAGAACATGCAAGTAGCAATGCCAGTTGTTATAAGTTGCTTATTCTTGGGCTAATTATAAAATCTGTTTGTGCTCCTCATAATCGAATGTTTCAGATATGGAGATACATCAAAACATATTTCTACTTATTTTTACATTCTATGTATTTTTTCAAAAGAGTTCATACAATTAAGTATTTGGGTTCCATTAGGGTTTTTTCTCCAAATGTTTAACAGTTGTAGCTTCCTCTTTGGACTCTTATTCTGGATTATTCATGGACTTTTAAAGGTGAACATACATCTCCTCATCCCCATTCAATCCCAGGGGATGTTTCGTTTTGAATCTCATGATCATAAGGGATTCCAGTCTGCGTAGTTTCTGTACTCGATTGCCTCCACGTTCATTCATATGGACGATTTGAGAAAGGATAGAGATAGATATATAGAATATATATATATATATATATATATATATATATAAACGTGAACCCACCCTGGGCCCAGAAAACTGGAAGTTCTACCCTCAAGATAGGCCCACCATCATTACTTTATGATAAGCAGATGTCACCTGGGGTACATTACCGTCCACATGCAAACATTACCCTTACTGCATTTGTCAAAGGCCACGCGGCGTTGTCACCTATGACTCCTTAGGCAAATCTTTCCTTTTTAGCCAAAAGTGCTTTACATCTTGGAATTCCTGTACCGGCACTAGAACGTTAAATGCAGTCTCTGGGAATAAATTATGCGGAACATCAAGCTGTTGGCACAGTTAAGTAATTCGTAGTATCTGGAGCTTAAGTTCACGGGTTCTTTTCTCCCGTGCACTGCTTGGATGGGACTAATTTTCATTTTGATGTTCAACAGATTCTTTATTCATATTGTTAATTTTGTAGAAGTAGCACAACAAATTCTTGGCAGTTTAGTTGTGTAACCGCCGTTGTGTTTATCGGGGCCGTGGCGGGAAGCGTAGTGGGTATGAGGCTGTCGCGTTGCAGGAGGGCGGCCCGTATCTGGCTGGGCGTGGCTTCAGTGGTGGAGCTCGTTCACCCTGGGGTTTGCGCTTCGGAGGGTGTTAAGATGCGCCTTTTGTGTTCCGGTTGCTGTCGCGGTGATCGGTGGATGTAAACAGTTAAAACTGCCTACAACGTAAACATAATCTAATTGATTTATTCAATATTGTGGGGCAGGATTAAAATCAGATAGATGGTCAAAGGATCATAATTACCCTAACATCTTTATTTTGTCAACACGTGTTGACCGTGCTCCATCCGCCTTCACAGGTCGTCGGCTTTCATCAAGACTAGAGATCCCTACACTATAAACGTCATTTGCATCAGAAAGGTAGTTAAAGTCTGTATCAATCAATGCCACACACCCTTAATAATACCCCAATTTAATGATACTCGCGTTGATGCGTGGGGTCCTGGAGCTTTTCTCTATAATAAAACATTCAAGAACGTAAACTAAGCCGAGTCAGCGGGCGGTCGCGATATGCAGAGGGAGCGTCTGACTGGGTGTGAGGCTTGGTCCCAGAATCCTGCATATTAGGCAGAGGTTTCCTCACTTGGTGTTTATCCTGTGCAATGTCGCGATAACTTTGTGGCCTTGCTTTCAATTACTCAGTATTACGATGAGCTATGTGGGGGTCGTGTGCCGGATTTACAAAGTTAATTATAGAAGCTAATGAGGGGCAGTATCAAAGTTTATAGCTCAATGGTTCAAACCGGCGTCTATGGTGTCTGCAGTCAGGGGTTCAATTCCGGGGTTGGTGTGGTTCATGGGTGCGGCAGAGAACCCTTTTTCAGTTGAGGAGGAATGAAATTCTTTGCCGATACGTGTACTGTGGGCAGGGGGTATGTGTCGCAAAGTTGTCATAAGTATGTAGGGATTAGATTTTTAACATAGGGTCTTTGGTTTAACTTTCTCCCTTTGTTGCTTACATGTAGGCGATATTCGGAGGCGCGCCTGGCTGACAAGGCGGCGAGATGATGTGCAGGTCATCCAGCGGGTGCAACGTTTCCGAAGTCTGTGAAGCAGAAAACTTACGCAAACGCCACCAAATTGGCCCAGCAGAAACATAGTGAACGTTATGGAGATGATTGAGGGGCCTGCACTTATGCAGGGTGGAAAAAATGCCGGGTAGGCGTGAAGCCTTTATTATGCACACAGGTTGGTAAATTGAATACATTTTGGCGTTACATGGGTTTGAGCCAGGCGCTTCGTCAGGCGCAAATTAGTCTCGAGTGTAATTCCCTAACTGTGTTCATGGACAATTGTTAGATAGTTCTATTGAGAGCTTCTCTATCCTCTTACCCTTACTAAAAATTACAGACACTTGGTGTTAGTAACAGGTCGTTTTTACAGGTTATTCCAAGAGGGTTGGTAATTGGAGTCACTCGGGTCAAAGGGCGCAAGAATAATTCCGCATAAGCCGCTCTTTTTAAAAATTTTTTTTTTTTTTTTACAAAAGTTGGTAAATGGAATGCATTTGGGGTGTTACGTGGGTTGTTACAGCTCGCCTTGGGCTCTTGGATGGGCGCAGACTAGTCCCGTGTGTACCTGCCCGAGTGCGTGAAGAGACACGTTAGATAGTGCTGTGAAGAGTTTATCTACCTTCTCACCCCTTACTACAAATTATAAATCCTTGGTGTAATTACTGGAGTGTTAATTCATGGACACTTTCTAGGTAGTTATAGCGAGAGCTTATCTACCTTCTCTCCTCTTTCTACAAGTTATAAATGCTCGGCGCAATTACCAGACTGTTATTTGAGGGTGTTCCAGGGAGTGTGGGAATGCGAGTCATTGGGGTTGAAGGAAATAGTCTTGGTGCGTGACTCCACACCCGCGTGTATATGGAGACGGCCCAAAACGGAATAAAATATACTGCCCAATTCGCTATCAAAAGGTATTAATAAGTACTCATTCTTGTAGATGCAACCAGGAAAGCGTTTATTCCCTTTATCTCGACTATAGCTGCTTGGTGCTGAACGCGCAGGATAACTGGTGGGGTTCTGGGTTCATTTGTTACAGCAAATGGGGGGGTTCATGAATACACATTTGCAGACTTCTTCTGTGCCCTGCCAATCAAGCGCTTAAACCCCTTTTTTCAGCTTTAAGTCTGCAGTACAGGGCCAGTATGTATACCGACAGCACCATTGGTGGAATTCTCTATTGAAAGGTGTTACTAAGTACCCCCGCTAGTAAATGCAACAAGGAAAAGCTTTACTCCTGATGGAGCAGGTAAAATTTTTTTTTTATACCTTCTCTATTTTGCATGAAAATACGAATGACGTAATAAATTTACATATTAACCGTGTGCCGTGGTATACTAACCAATAAAGGGCACCTTGATAAACACGAATGACACGCGGTGCTAATTGCATGGCAGAATAACTTTAATGACTAACTGTGGTACGCATATTAACAATAGAAGGTGTGGCGATAGAAATTGCTGAATTGTGTTGCTTTTGTGATGTTTTGCGTTCCTGCTGGGACAAAATGGTGAGTATTATTGCTTTAAATGTCGCTATAAGCTAGGAAAATACTAATATATAATGGGATTAGTGTAGGTTTAAACATTAGAATCTTCATTTCCGTATATTAATTATGTTTTAATGTATGTTTTGCTTAAGTTGGCATTCGGGCCTGCCAGGCCATAATATTCAAAATGGAGTTCGGAAGTGGCCATCGTCTTGTGAGCGCGATGTCTACTGCGCAGACTCAGATGGCTCCGAAGATCTCCAGGCATCCTCGGATGGCTCCGAAGATCTCCAGGCATCCTCAATTCAGAGCACAGTGTTACTTGTCAAGGATAGGAACGTGGAGGACTGCCAGATTTTAGTCAGTGTGAATGACAAGAAAGAACAATAACCACCTATAACGGAAGGTCAACATGTCGATACATCAGACCTTTTTGCATGAGAACTGTATGAGCTAAAAGAATGACATGGCCATTTCCCTGAGAACCCAGGACTATGAGAAATAAAGGACCATATTGCAACTTTAAAGGGCTAAACCAATCACAGACATTCCCAATTCAGTAAATGTACACGTTCCCCAAATTTATTATAAGAGTAGGAAAGGGACAGAGGAGGTTAGTGCGTTCAGAAGGGGTGTCCCGAACTTGCGTGACCGACTTGCCTGCACAATTGCTTGGTGCTTTGGGACTGTGCCATGCTGAGCAAAAGAACTTTACGGACTTGTTGGAGTATTGGCCTGCATTTGATTGGGACGATTTTATCAGAAGGGATTTGAGTTATGCAGAGGTAACAGATTTAGAGAAAGAGCCCCCGATATCAAGAATAGGTAAAGATAAATGTCATGCTAAATTGTGCTGAATAATTTGAACTTTGTGTTGACCAAAATGCTAATTGTGCAACTGAAAGCAAAGTAATTGGATAAACTAAACCTTGATTAACAGAGAATGAGTTTGTGGTTCTTTAAGTAGGGCATTGAACAAGGATTCCGAAGCTTTAATGTGTTTTAGCTGGTTCTAAATTACCATCAACCAGTCCAATTAATTGGTCCGTCGACCAAGTGGTGGAGTGCCTTGATGTTAAGGTTAGGATTCTATAGGTATTGATGTAAAAATGTGTACATTGTAACAAGTTTCCTTCCCTATAGGTAAGGAGGTACCCCCACATGTCCAGCGGATTCCTCATCCTCCTGTGTGCAGATACGAGTGAGACGTGTGAGTGTTGGTGTTATGGGCCCCACCAATGAATGCATGTGTGAATAAGGTACATTTTTTTAGGGTAGAACTTCCTGGACAATTAGTGGTGCTTTATGTTCATTGGTTACGCTTAGGGCAGAACTCGCTGAATGATTGGTAGTGCTTTATGCTCATTTGTTACAGTGAATCTGGGCTTCAGGAACATACATTTGTGGACATCTTCGGTGCCCTGCCAATGAGGAGCTTAAACGTTCATCAGCTAGAAGCTGCGTTACAAGGGCCAGTATATAGACAGACGGCACCAGTGGTGACAGTAGAATGGGTGCAACTACGAACAACTGCCCTATGGTATTATCTCAAGGCTGCATCAGCCCAACGCATTCGTATACTCCAATGATGTCTCACCAACAACAGTAAAAGCACCGCTTCCAGCAAGGGCCATATAGCTCACACGTGCGCGCTGTCTCTCTCTTAGGCAGCGCTGCATTATGGAAGGGGCGGCTGCAGTATGGAGAATATAATTTCTTAGGATGGTTTTCAGGCCAAGGGTTGCGCCACTCAGTGACAAGGGAGCGCATTTTACCTATCGGCAGAAGCTACCAGCTTTCAAACCGGTGATTCCCAAACAGTGCTACATTGGGGAAGGGGCGGCTGCAGTACAGGCAACATAATCTCCTAGGATGGTTTTCGGGCCAATGGTTGCGCTACTCAGTGAAAAGGGAGCAGATTTTACTTATCGGCCAAAGCTACCAGCTTTCAAGCCGGTGACTCCCAAATAAATATATCATGAGTAATGTAACTGGTGATCATGTAAAATGCAACAAGTTGGCTCTTTATATAAACATACATATCGCTTAAAAATGACATCACAAACAGGTGCGGTTGCTCTCCCCTTGTTGTAAAAGGACTGTAAGGGTCAGTAGAAGTCTCACTAGCTTATCTTAGAGCAGGAAGGAGTCTTTGTAGCAGTTCTTCAACTGCAGCTACGCTTATCATAGGCCAGGTGCCTAGATTTCGCAGCTTAATATAGTCGTTTTGCATGTTGCCCAGCCGTATATCGCTAGGTATTTTAATACTATATCTACAGAGGTTATGTTCAGCTCAACTCTATCTCCTGGGTTACACTGTTGCTCCTGGTAACAACCTGGGGGCGTGACAAATAGATAAACCGGGGCCGCACCATATCACCTGTGCACACGTGTATAGTATATCGGTATCCTATTGTGGGAACGTTATGGGGACTGCAGCGGACATATACTGGTAATATTGCAATCTGTCTTGCTATCCAGGGACTGCCATGCTAACAATTGGTGGCAAGTAACTATATATCAGCAGCTATCCGTTTAGATAATTGATTGGCTCATTCACATTCGTAATTTTTCGGTGTTTAGATGCTATCAACTTAAACAATGCTGGATACGGAGAGCTGGGCTTAATTTGAGCAAAGGGTTGAAAGGGGGGGGGTTTATCAGAACCCCCTTTTGGGGACTGAATTAACAAGAAGGCATTCAGTGTTGGTAGTTCGGTTGCCAACCTTCATTTGCGCCAGCGGCCAGCTTGTGGGCTCAACAATATTGTTCATATTACATATTAACAGAGAGCCTGTGAATGGAAGTTACTGGAATCTAATAAACTATGCTAGGCGAACAATGACTGCTGTAGTGTGTTGGCGGCAGTGGAAATAAAGGATTATCGCCTCTCACAATAATACGTTTAGTTTACGGCGGTTACTTTAATCATACCGTCCGCACTTAACCGGTGCAAATGTGACAGCCGTGAAAACAGGCTAGGGTTTGTTAGAGGAGACGGAGTAAGGAGTGTCTCCAGTATTTCCTTAAATGAGACAATGCAGCGCAGCAATTCCATGGGTCCAGTTTGCAGGAAGCACAGTGGGCCGCTAGGTTTGCATATCATCGGATTGAGCGGGGTCTAACAATGCCGGATCGGTTTGGTCAGCTTGACCAAGCAATGGAATGAAAGCAGTTCCCCGCCTGGTGATTCTAGTCATTCTCGCTGGCGGGAAAGATAGGTTACCGCTGGGCAGGCGAGGTGTGAGGGAGGCCTTGTTCACAGCCATGTCTAGGATTAGTCAATGCTTACCGCCAACATGGAGGTCAGAAGTAATACCGCAGGCAGTACGAGCTTGGGGCTCTAGTGAAGGCCATGTAAAAAAAATAAATGGAAGTAAAATAAAAGTAAAATAAATAAATAAATAAAATAAATAAATAGTGGAACCATTTGAGCAAAATAATTTTAGCCGGTGCCTCAATGGGCACAATTCGGCGCAACTGGCTACAGCCAGAAAAGTTGTTCCATTTGGATGGGGGTGCATCTGGTCGGCAAAAGGGCAGAAAATCTTTATCCACACTATACTGGGCTATTGTGGAGCACAGTCGGCACCAGGGTCTCGTGTAGACGGGAGAGAAATGCCCAGGAGGCAAAACAATTTTGTTGATAACAGCAATTCTCTCTTTCTTTAAGTTGATGCCAGTAGCCCAGTGCACATATGTTGGTGTGGGCATTCCTTGATTTGCAAAGAGGAGCAGCAATTCCACTAGCCCAGTCTGGAAAAAGCACAAAAGGCTGCAGGGTTTATGCACCATTTGTTTGGGGTTGGGCGTCTAAGATTGCAGGATATATTTGGTCATTTTGAACAAGTGTTACGATCTGAAGCATTTCCCCGCCCTGACATTTTAGTCACCCACGCTGGCGGGAATGATATGGTGTCCCTGGGCAGGCGTGGGGCGCGAGAGGCCTTGTTTTCAGTCATAGCTAAGTTTCAACAATGCCTACCAAAGGTAGCAATATTGTGGTTGGAAGTGATTCCGCGAACGGCCTGGGCTGGTGGGATTCCGGTAAAAGCCATCAACAAAATCGGTAAAGAAGCTGAACCATTCCATAAAAAGCATTTTGGCAAAGTCCTCCATAGGTACTATTAGACACAAATTGCTACATCCCGGGATGAGAGAGTTGTTCCTTGAGGATGGGGTGCATCTGTCTGCCAAGAGGATGGCGATCTTTATCCACAATGTACTGGGGGCTATTGTGGAGCACAGCCAGCGCCAGGTAGAGGGGGAAGGGAGAGTGCGCCAGGGACCTTCTCACCCTGTGGCGGAGCGCTGACAGTTAACAACAAAGGGGGCACGCGCAGCAATGGAGGTTCAGCGACTGGATGGACCCCAAGAGGGGGTACGATGGAACTGTGCAGTGGATAGGTGGGGAGGGGACTGACCTGCTGGTGGTCCTGGACTCTACTGCCGAGGGTAGGCGCGGGGAGAGGACTGACTTGCCGGTGGTCCTGTCTCTACTGCCCTATCCCGCAACGTATGGATTGTGTGGACTTTTTGGGAGGCTGCCTGTGTTCAGGTACCTCGGTGGGCCGGTACGCTATGCGGTGCCCTGTATTTCAAGCAATGCAATGTTTGCTGTAGCGCGTTGGACCCTGCCGGTACAATGTGCGCAGCTGAGTGGGTCGGCCAACAAATTTAAGTACATGTATATGGTGAAGCTGAAATCAATTATAATGTTATGCCTAATTTCCTTACTGCCTTTGTCTCAAAAAGTCTGTTGCTGTGAATAATGATTTTTTTTTGTAACATATTTTTATTGACATTTTCAAATTTTTAATACCGTACGTCATTCAAGTCCATCCAATAATTATGGCATAAAGTACAGTATGCGGTATCACACATCAGCTGTAGAACCTGCCGTAGAATCGGTAGAAAGAGGATGTGATCAAATACGAGACAATGTGTGTAGCCTAGGGGTTCGGATGGATAATAGGTCACTTGAACTGGGGTGTAACACAGGTGTAGACTAGGGGAAGGGCATGGAAGTTCACCTCGTAACCGAGTGCACGGGCTGTCGTGTGGGTGTAGCGCCTCAATGAATTGTGCTTGGACCTCCTCTTAGGGTTGACCGGCAACCGTAATTGTATGTACTATCAGGCTGTTTGAGACTGCTCTATTGGGGTTGCTGTGAATAATGATATATATCCAAGTAGTACTTTACTCCTGTAGTGGTTGTGTAGATTTATATGGTTTGATGTGAATAAAAGTCTACGCTTTGAACAACATAACCGATGTTTGGATATTCTTGGGCGCGGAGGGGTGTCAGAAGTGAAGGGGAGTGAGTGTTTCATTGTGCGCGTACTATGATTCAAGACAACTTTGCCAGACTTTTCTTGGATTAATCACTATTTACGAAAATGTAAAACACAATTAGAGTGCCAACACGGAACCAAACATTACCAGTGACAACCTAATGCATTCTGTGGACTGTAATCTTTGTTCCACGCTTTTCTATGGTGCGTCAGCTGATCCAGTTGAACTAACACACCCGAAAAAACGAGCGCAAAAAGAAAATTCTAGGACTGGCACAGTGAATCCGTGAGGACATGAAGTCATCAAATCTCTGTAAGGCCACAAACTAAAACAAGGCACTAACCTTACATGGATTCAGCCGAAACGACAGAAAGGACACAGTGGGATTTGTATTACAGGGATTCCACCGGCATTGGGCTACGTCTTAACTCTTAAGACTCATTACCCATTTCTGGGCTTTGCTTTTAAATATCACATCGGGCAGGTTGATTCAATGGGTTATTTTAAAATGCACCAATACCACAACTCCCAGAGTGCATTAATCTGTAAGAGCAAAGGTATGGAAAAGAAAAGTGGAGTCTCAGTGACCTCGAGAAATCTGGTCACTCCATTTATGATGGGATACACACAACTACAATATCCACAATGCAAAGAGAAAAAACAAACTGGCAAATCTTTCACGCCCGTAATCGGGAAGTATAAGTAGACGATCAGGGTTACCAGAAAAAAAAAAGTGCGTTTAACAGTATGGCATTAAACTATCTATCGTATTAGCCTTCCTGGTCTCAAAATGTAAACTCGAAGCATAAATACAGAAATAAACTCTAATTGCACAAAACGAGCTAACTTCCGAAACACGACTTGTATAACAAAGGACAGTACCTTCAAGTTTAACTTTCACGAATCTCCGGACACCCAGGCGCCACTAGCCTTTACCTTCCTCGAAAAACGCTACTTTTACGCCCTCAGCAAAAATAATTGCGAGCAGCCTGTAAAAAAAAAAAAAAAAAAAAATACTGGCCGGCCCCTTTCAAACCAAATGCTAACACCTGTGCATCACAACAGCGCCTGAATTTCCCTCTCACTCAGACACCCGTACTTTTGCAAAAGTATAGATAACTATCACCATCGACAGGGAGGAGTACACATGCTATATTTTCATTTATTTACCAATCAGATTGCCGGCCAAAAGCAACGGGTTATTAGTGGGAAATGCAACCCGGTTATCAGGAGGAGGATGCAAATCAAAGAGGGCTGGTTACATTTTTTTTTACACGTAAACCATCAAGATAAGGTTACCAAATGATTCCATGCAACAAAGAAGATAGTATTCCAGCTATGTCTTTTCTTTTAACGTAGTAATGCATTCTGGGAGTTGTAGTCCCGGATCACCTCAGCTGAGTCAATAGAACTAACACAGATGAAAACAATAGGTCCGAGTGGAGGGTAAGGGAAGCCCTTTTCTGCTCTGGCGGCATTGTGGGGTTAGGGGTGGAGGGATTGCGTTTTAGAGAGCCAGGTGTGGCAAGTTTATTACTTGGTAAATGTATTCAGTTTGATCCATTTTTAGATCTGCAAGTTATGTTAAACTTCAATAAGGTCACATGGATACACATTTAGAAAAACCTATGCTCAAATACTGCCCCCATTTGTTGCCTACCTCTTCGAAGACACTCTTCCGCTTACACACTAGACTTTTTGCTCTCTCGCGGCTCTGTCAGCTTTCTGCCCCCTTTACTCACATTCTGCCCCATGACTCTTCTGCTCACACACTGCTGCCACCTTCACTCACACACTCTGCCTCATGGCCCTTATCCTCACGCACTTGTTTTCACTCGTTGCCCTTTATAATGACCACCACTAATACACTGCCCCATCTGCACACACGCTAGCCTCATCTGCTTCCTGCCCATGTGCTCACACACACTGCCCCATTACTCACACATCTCTGATTCATGCTCATTCTGGAACCACCTGTGCTCCCAGCCCCTTCTGCTCACACACTGACCATAGTGTCATTTTAGGGATTTTGGGGGACCCGGGAAAGGATCATTTTGAATTTCATTACCCATTTCCTACTAATTCAAGCCGCATGATGCCACGCAATACTAAATTATGTGTTAAGGTTTAAAAGGGTCACACAAAAACTGTTTAAATATGTCTCCCCCAGGACCCCAAACATTCTTAAGTTGAAACAGGGTAGAACAGCAGTCCGTGGTAGCAGCAAGGAAGAGAATAAGCGTGATTTATGTAGAGAAATGACATGGACAGATTAAAGAGTGAGAACGTTCACTTTTACAACGGATCCTTGGCAGGTGGGGGCCCACCCTGGGTAATTGCCCATGCCTTAAAACGTATCTGTCATCCCAGCACCTCCTGCCCCCTTTGTTCACACATTGCCCCATTTGTTCACACACTGCCCCTTTTGCTCTCATATTGCTTTCTGTCACAACAGCACCTATGACGCAGCACCACCCCGTCCATGTTGTCATTCACACACTTGGTGATGTAGAAGAAAAATAGTGCTCCCAAGCAATTCGTAGGTCGCAGCATGCCTCAATCCATAGTGAATCAGGATGGACCCAATGATGAAGCATGCCACCAAGGGGTAACCCTGGTGGGTGAGGGTTTTTATAAGAAAAACGTAGTTTTTTCTTTTCTAGTGGAGAGTTATTATCTTTGTTCATGACAGAACTGGGTTTCTTTGTTTAAGAATGTCAACATCAGAAATCTTTGGCGTTCTTAGCACAGAAGGGAGCTGATGCTAGAATCATAGACCGACTAAGAGGTATGCACAAATTCCTTGCAGCAATCATTAAAAGTGGACATGAGGGAGCTTGCACAACATTCTTTGGTGTATCAATGGGTGTTCAATAGGGATGCATGATTGCCCCTTCCAATGTAATCTGTAAACTGATGACTTTGAGGCCCGACTCCTAAAACATACTTATTGTCAGTGCTTTAAATCGAAATACAGAGGAAATACAGAAGTTCTGGTACTCAATATCAAGAGTAACTGTTTGCTTCTGGGAAGTCCCGGTACTCTTCCGTTATATGTATTGCATGACAATTGAGAAGTACTGGTACGCGCTCTTTCAAATTAAATAGGTATAGGTATTCAGTACCTGACAGTACATGCCCATTTAAAGCACTGCTTATGGCTCCCCAAAATAGGAGACCTTTTGTCCCAGTATTTATATGCTGACCTGACAATGCGGTCCTGCTTTCCAGAATGCCAAAGGGTCTACCGACTGATCAATATTTATTTTATGTGTATGGAATTTCTGCCCCATGTCCAAATGTCAATAAATCTAAAAAACTGTGCATGCCTAGGGGAAGAACAGCAATACAAATATATATGTGGGCTCGCAAAAGATGGTGAACGTTTTTCCTCACATGGGGTCTCTTTTGACTGTTATTTAAGATGGATTCCATTGCTAAAAACAAGAATTTAAGGTCTGACGTTGGCCACCAGTAATTGGCTTAGCCAATTCTTGTTTTTTTATGGCTCTTTCAAAAACATTTTGTTGAAAAAGCTGCTTTGCTCTCTTCAATCTAAAAAAAAAAAACAGAAATATTTTTTGGTCCCAAGTAGTCCCTGGCACTTAAAGAACTATTTTGTGTGTGGAACTATTTTGTGTGTGTTGATGAGCTTCTTGTGAAAAGGGAAGAACGCTTTCGCTAGCACTGAAGTCAGCCATGGGCTGAAAAGGGCTGACCCAGTGTCCCATGCCATGTGCTGAAATCGGCAGAATAAATATGTGATTTGTATTGCACTGTTTTGAAAAAATTTATATAGCAGTTACTACCCTTGTGTGTGGCACTGAAGCTCTTGCCTACATCTGTAGCATGCTATGCCCCATTGGTTTTGGGTTGGTAAAGGCGATTTCTTTGTTGTGATCCAATGCAAGTAGTGTTTCCATATTGTGTGTGATGAACACGAGGTGTGGTTATCGTGTTATGTGACACAGGGTTCAGCGGTGTGGTGGATGAAGAGGTGTGACAGATAAGCATGCAGTTTACGCTTTTCAGAACACTGGAGTTAGTGGAAATGTAAGCGGTGCACATAACACTAAAGGTCTTACTGTTATACTACAAGAGGTAATACAAACCTTCACCTACCCACCTGCATAAATTCGTCAAACTGCAAGCTGGATATGGTAGATATAGGTGTGTAAAAACAAAAAGGGAGGTACCCTAAACTTATTGATAGGGACAGGGTAAATATAAACAGGAAACAAACAAAAAGTCCCTATATATTTTTTTAGTTATCGTGTTATACACTAGGGTAATAACCGTAATAAACCCAAAGGACAAATAGATATGAGTATACAGTTCATAAACCAACAACAATTGGTCAGTGCAACACAAAGAGTGAATAACAACCTTATTAAAAACGATATAGAATTTAGTCAGTAATATTAAACAATGAAAATTCATAAAATTACAATATACAATTCAAATTTAAAAAGAAAAACATTTCATTATAAAAGGACACATTTTGTAATGTTGTTAGGAAACAGGAAAAGTCGACGCTGCGTTTCGGTGAGTCTTGATTTGTCACCTTCTTCAGGACAGTTTTCTAAGTAATAGAAACATTTTTGTTATTCATCTCCAGTGTTGCTACTGTAGTTAGTATTTATACAAGCCTAAGTTTAACGATTTCATAGCATAATATGTTCTTATTTATGACATACATTTTACATGTTTACTTATCATCCTCAATATGTTTTGTTTTAAACTAGACACAATTGCATCATGAGCATATAATTTTAATTTTAAAAGTTCTCAGAGATCTCATTACATATTTCCTCCTAGCGATATAACATACTAAAGAACATGCATCAAGATGTATTAACACATACCTAATGGTAGATTTATAATTTGTCCAAGGAACCTTCTCATAATTAAGGGCTGAGAATGTGCCACTTTTATTGAAAATAAAACCTCTAGAATGAAAAAAAACAGATAAATCTGAATTATTATTCAATAATAACTCCAAGAATATTCTCAAAAATATTCTTTACACCCCCTCTACAGCTTTTATCTGTACCTATTATATTAAAGGCCAGTTTAGGGAAGTTGTGTTTGCTGTGACCACCATTAATTTAATATTGTTCTTCAAAGGAGTCCATAGATTCTGTAAGGCAACATGATACATTTTTTAAAAAAGAATTGTAGAATTTATTCTACGTCAATATGATAAAATACAATTCTAATAGGCTTACCAGCAGGCAAGAAAAAATGATGAAATAGTGCTAAGGGCTGATACGCTGTGATTTCTTGCACATTAATTATGTCCCCAAAATTCGCCGTTTATTTTCTATATTTTTTGCGGTATGGAAACTTTTCTAATGGAAACAAAAACATTTTTGTTTGTATGTCTCTATAGGGTTATAATTATAATCTGATACTTAGTCTACAATTAATAGTGCATCAATTTATTACCTGATTATAACACCGTCATGATCATCAAAGCAAACAGGTTGGTAACAATCCTATTAAGAAACAATATATTTCACTTATGTTCTTTGTCTTGAGAGTTTTTGGTGTACTTGTCATCATAGCGCTCCATTTAATTGATTTAATAATCGCTTGGATATGCACAAAAATTGTTAAAAATTTTAACATTTTAAGCTATATGTGCAGTATTAAGAGGAAACAGATTCATTATTCTCCAAAGTATTTTATCACTCTCTTTTAATATGCTGATGTGATTACCAAAAAAACACGAAATCGATTGCTGTATGTTAATTCAGGACCAACCAGGGTCCATGATCATTTGTTTTGTTAATCAACGTCATCTCAGGCGGACGTCTCAATCTATATAGAACTTGAAGATAAATAGCGTAAATGAACGAGATCCATGTATGAAGCTTATTGTGTCTGTCTCTCATAATTGATTTTGTTTATTCATAAATATATGCGTATATTAATGCTTTTAGCAATTAAGACGCACCGAGTCCATTGTTATATATTAATTCAGAACTACCCAGGAATCATAGCTGTTTGGTTTATTAATCGGCAAACTATCAGGTAAAAGTCTGCGTCGAACTTAAGCATGAATCTCGATGTACGTGGGGCTTGGACCAAAGGGAACGTGGAAAGTTAAGCTACTGTTTATTTAAACAAAACTCACGCATGTAGTGTCCAACTCTCACATGACTAAATCTATATATTGAGAGTACCGCAATCAATGTCTCTCTATCGCTTACCTAAAACAAGCAAGATGGTCTCCCTGCCAGCAGCAAAACAGCAGCTTCCGGGTCAGGATACGTGTTCTTCCTCTGACCCGGGGTTCATTTTTATACGCAATTCTCAAAAGTCACGTGATATTCGTATTAACAATATTTATGTAAAAATTGTGTGTGCAATGAAAAAACGTATTTTTGTTAATACAACCGAGTCATATTATTCTTAATGACGATGTCTACAATGAGACAGGGGTTTTTCTATATTCACAGTCGATGTAATTTGGGATAGTTTTTTCTATCGTAAAACGGCGTAGTAGATGTCGGCCATCGTAAGAGGGTTCTCAGAGAACTAAATACTATAAATAAAGAAGTGCATACAGGATTCCTTATTATTTCTGTAGATGTTGATATCATATATGAATTATACTAAATAAAACTTAGAGTATAATTTACTTCTGGCCATAAACATCCTAAAATAACACTATAGTTTATATAAGTAGTGACACCTGATCAGTGTAGGACGAGAAAAGACGTCGGCCATTTTGGAATGGGATCTTTATTGAATAAACCTAAATCAGATCTCGTTTTTTTTTTTAAATGAACACAGAATTCAAATAAACTGCAACAGTAAATACATGGTAACAAATGCACCTTCTAGATGGATTCTAATTTGGGACATCCTATAAGGAGTTTTACATATAATATGTAAAGCAAAATTTTAATGTCATCTGTACTCATTGTTTGTCTATGTTATTATTATTATTATTATTTCTAAAATCAGGAATGCCAAAGAAAAGCTAAGATAAAACCTATTAGTTAAATAAGCTTTTCCCAGTCTTCTTTACTGCTAAGTCCTTGTCTAAAGGTATTGAAGCGAGACATATGAAACTGTTCTTGTTTTTTTCTTTTAAGGGTCAGATCACCTCCTCTAAATTCATATGTATTATTTCTAGACCGCACCATTTTAGATCTTCAACTTTGTGTTGTGCATTATGCCAGTGTTCAACTAATGGAGCAGTTCTTTTATTGATACGAATTGCAGATTTGTGTTCATTCATTCGAATCCTTGCTTCTCTTGAGGTCTCTCCAACATAGCCCAAGAGACATAGGCACATAATGAAGTATGTTAGGTTCTTTGTGCGGCAATTCATGAAAGTATTACATTTATGCATTACAACATTGTGTACCAATGTTGGTCCTTTAATGATGTTAACACAATTATTGCATCCACTGCAAGCAAAAGTTCCAACTGGTAATGGGGCATTGGGTAAACAGGGTTGTCTGTGTTCACTGATGTCTCAATAAGTATGGACTAAGCAGTTCCTGATGGTTTTATTGCGTCTAAATGAGAACATAGGTTTCGGTAGGTTCTCTTTTTTTTTCGATTGGTAAGCAAATGCCAATTTCTGTTAATGATATTTTGGATTTTGACACCAATATTACTATAATTAGTTACAAAAATCAAAGGTGTCACTGTGGGAATCACTTTTTCATTCTTGTTCTCAAAAAAAGAGCATCTAATAAAATATTTTGCTCTTTTATAAGCATGTCTAACTATTCTCCTCGGATAGCCTCTATTCAGGAGTTTCTTGGTCAAGATATCCGCGTGTTTATCATAATCGCTGATGGTTGTGAAATTACGTTTTAACCGTAAAAATTGTCCAAAGGGAATATTATCTTTTTGACAAGCAGGGTGATTGCTGTTGTAAAGGAGCATAGTATTACGATCAGTTGGTTTTGTGAATAATTCTACATTGAGGAATCCATCAATATGTTTGATTTTGATATCTAAAAATTCACAGTCCTGTTTATTGATAGAGGAGGTGAAATTAAGGTTCTCATCTCCTAAATTAATCCATTGTATAAATTCGGCAAGAGTTTCTGAGTTACCTGTCCAGATAAAAAACACATCGTCAATGTATCGGGACCAGTGTGAGATGTTCTCAAAAAATGGTGCCGATACATTGAAGATGGACTTTTCTTCAAATTGAGCCACATAAAGACATGCTAGACTGGGAGCACAGGTTGCTCCCATGCTGGTACCTTTGATTTGTCTAAAAAAGTCATTATCGAACAGAAAAATATTATTTTTTAATACAATGGTCACACATTCTACTATAAAGGTAGAGTGAGAAGATAGGTATTCCTCATTTGAGCAAAAAATATTCTTAATCATTTGTATGGTGCTATCCTGAGGAATATTCGTGTATAGCGCCTCAATATCTAGAGTTACGAGGCATTGCGATTCTGGATTATAATCCAATCCCTCTATCTTCTGGAACATGGCAGTAGTGTCTTTTATTTAAGCCCTTTGTTGGCTATCAGGGGCTGTAAAAAAATGTCTACGTATTTGCTCAACGGCTCAGTGAGAGAGTTGATACTAGACACAATCGGTCTCATAGGTGGATCTATCATGTTCTTATGCACTTTGGGAAGACCATATAGTGCTGCAATGGTTGGATCTAAATTATTCATAAACCTAAATTCCTCATTACAAATGACGCCATCTTCTTTTGCGAAATTCAGCAAGTTAGTAATATTGCTTTTTAGATTATTCCATTCATCTCTATTTGATTTTTGGTAGTGAAGATTATTATTAAGAAGGGTGTGCATTCTGTCATTGTAGTCTTGGGTATCCATAATAACGATGCTACTGCCTTTGTCAGCCGGTTTAATCGTAAGGTTATGACACTGTTCGAGAGTTTTAAGTGCTAATCGTTCATGAGCATTCAAATTGTTCTTGATCCATATTTTTTTATCTAAAAGATCATCTATGCTTTTTTCAACAACACGTTCGAATACTTCTATATCTTTACTCACTAAATTGATATGAGGGGTCCAATTGGATTTGGGTTTTAAACCTGATTTATTGTCAGTTAGTAATCTATCTTTGCCTTCAAAAAAGGCATTTAAATCTAATCTTTCTAAAGAAACCAAACACATCTCTCTCGAGATTATACCTATCAATCGGGGAAGTGATGGTATACCATAAACCTTTTTCTAAAACATTAACTTCCTCCGACGAAAGAGTTCTTTTTGATAGATTTATTATTGGGGCCTTATCTTCTAATCGCATTTTTTCTGGCTCCTTGTGTAGGGACGATGTTGGAATTGGTTCTGCGAATTGTAGTTCCCCCTCCCTCTTCCTCTTCCCCTCGCTAGTCCAAAGTTTTTCTGCCGTTGCTCTAAAAAAGATAATGTCTCTCTGCTAGAGCTGGTGGTCGAGTCCCTCCCCTTATTGTTGAGTTTCCTTTGGGGTTTCATATCCAAGTCTGAGCTCGTATAAGAGGTATCAAAGAACCTTACATTCTTTTTTGGAAAGATTCTGGTTTGCTGCTGCCATGTTCTCCTATTGTTGTAATCTTCTCTGGGTCTTTCATAGAAGTCTTTTTGAAGATATGGATAGACATGTTCAAGATTGTATTTAGAAATGTCTTTCCTCAGTTTTTTCGATTTTTTTTATTGGCTAGATACACTCTGTAGCCAGAAATATCCTCCTGGATTTCATCTAGCTTTTTTTTGGCTTTCTCAAGAGCAGTATTGTCTTTAAGTTTCTTTTCTAATTCTTCAATTTCTACTCTTTCAATAATTAAGACTTCATGGGCCATTTCTATAATAAGGAGCATCCAATCACGGCTGCATCTATTCACAAGAAATGTCCAATTTTCAATAAATTTCTGATTTTTTATGAAAACACCTTGTTCATTATGAACCTGAAGGCCTTTTGGTATAGTTCCCTTTTTACAGTATTCCACAAGGAAATCCGCGTGTAATTCTGTTCTTATTGCTTTCTTTTTTAGATTCCATAGTGTTTTCCACTGTTCCTCATCTCCATTATCTAGAGTGACAGTGGCTATATTTTTGGAGGTACCATTGAAAATCGGATTGTATAAATAATAACTACAGTAGCAACACTGGAGATGAATAACAAAAATGTTTCTATTACTTAGAAAACTGTCCTGAAGAAGGTGACAAATCAAAGACTCACCGAAACGCAGCGTCGACTTTTCCTGTTTTCTAACATTACAAAATATGTACTTTTATAATGAAATGTTTTTCTTTTTAAATTTGAAATGTATATTGTAATTTTATGAATTTTTATTGTGTAATATTACTGAATAAATTCTATATCGTTTTTAATAAGGTTGTTATTTGCTCTTTGTGTTGCACTGACCAATTGTTGTTGGTTTATGAACTGGATACTTATATCTGTTTGGTCCTTTGGGTTTATTACGGTTATTACCCTAGTGTATAACACGAAAACTAAAAAAATATATAGGAACTTTTTGTTTGTTTCCTGTAGATATAGGTGTGTGCCTTCTCGTATGCTTCTTAAGGGAACAGAGGCTGGCAAGGACTAAGTGCTCGTAAAATGAAGCATTTTTGTGTCCTTTGAGTCCTATTAGTCCCCCTCAGATGCTGCTGCTGGTGATAACATGCCAGGGTTGGCATCTGTGATGCAGTAACAAAGAGGTGACTTAAAGTGCTTTTTAAGTTATATATTACCATGGAGGGACAGAAATAAGCAGGGGGGTGACACAGAGATGCGCACAAGATTACACAATGTAATCAAATGACACAATAAAAAAACAATGGCCGAAGAGGGCTGACAGAAAGCCCTGATTTGTAATCATATAAAACATATCATTTTAGTAAAATCAAACATGTTGCCTAATGCCAGAACTAATTAGGTAGTTCTGTTAAAAGAAGGACCTATGAAATAGTGGTTGTTTGGATGTGTGAATGGGCGTATGAGAGGTTGTATATGGGTGTGAGTGGTATGTGAGTGGTACTGTGGATGATGTCATCAGTGATATCATTTGAGATGTCATGAGTGATGTCACTGGCCAGGTCATAAGTGATGTAATATATGAGTTCATAAGCAGTGCATTGTGAAGGTGTAAGTTACCGTTAGAACACAGGTAACTATTACTGCTGAATGTCACTGGTTTTGTATGAGTGAAATCTGAGCCTAACTATAACATCCCTGTAACCTTTGCTTTTTCTAGTCAATTTCTATGTTTTTAAAATTTTATCTCCTAACTTTAAGTGGTAAACTTTGACATTCAGTGTGTGAGTGAGTGTATGCGTGTCTCAGTAGGTCTCTGAGTGGGTGTGAGAGTGTCTGAGTTGGTCTGTCAGCAGGTGTGTGAGTATTTGAATGGGTATGGGAGTGGCTGCATACGTTTCTCACTGGTTGTGTGAGTGGGTGCATAAATGTTTGAGTGGGTCTGTGAGTGTGTGCGGGTGGGTACATGAGTATCTGAATGGGTATGTAAGTATCTGAGTGGGCATTTGAGTGGGTTTGCAAGTGCCTACATAATTGTGGGAGTCAGTCTGTGAGTGAGTGCATGAGTGTCTGAGTGGGTCTGTAAGTGGGTGTGTGAGTCTATGAGTAAGTCAGTGAGTGGGTGTGTGAGTCTGTGAGTGAATACATGTGTCTCTGAGTGGGTCTGTGAGTGAGTGTCTGAGTCTCTGAGTGGGTCTGTGAGTGAGTGTGTGAGTCTCTGAGTGGTTCTGTGAGTGGGTGCATGAGTCTCTGAGTGGGTGTGTGAGTGTCTAAATGAGTCTGTGTGTGTCTGTGAATGGATGCATGAGACTCTGAGTGGGTCTGTGAGTTGGTGTATGAGTGTATGAGTGGCTCTGTGAGTGGGGGTATGACTCTCTTAGTGGGTCTGTGGGTAGATTCATGAGTGTCTGAGTGGGTGTGTGAGTTTCTGAGTGGGTCTGTAATGGGGCATCTCTTTCCCTGACTGTTAGACCTGGCACCTTGGTGTGAGTCTCCCTTCCACTTTTTGTCACTGTGCCTCATGTGTTTTGCTGGTGTTAGCTGCTCAGAGCACTGTGCCACTGCCAACCAGTGCCACAGTGCAAGTGCTCCCTATTTAAAATGTATATGTTGGTTGTATTCCATGATTGGCTTATTTGGTTTACTGTCAGACCTCAGTAAAGTGCACCAGGAGTGCCAGGGCTTGTAAATACAAATGCAGCTGGTGGGCTTGCAGCACTGGTTGTGCCACCCACAGAAGCGGCCTAGTAAAATGTATCTAAGGTCTGCCATTGCAGAACCTGCGTGCAGTCTGGTACTGTCATGCTGACTGGGCAAGTGCACCCACTTGCCAGTCCCTAAACCTTCCCTTAACTTCATATCAGTCACCCCTATGGTAGGCCCAAGGGCAGGGTGCATTGTAAGCATAAGGTAGGACAAGCCCTGATGTGTGTGGCATGTCCTAATAGTGAATTACAGCCATTTTCATTTTTCACTATTGTAAGGCTACCTGTTCTCCATAGGCCAGAATGGGCTGCTAGAATTGTTACATTCTATGATCCTAACAGACCCAGGGAACATGGTAGAAATTCGAGTTTAGTATGCCTGAACTCAGAATAATAAAATACATCTTTTAGTAAAGTTTATTTTAATATTCCGTGTTTGCAAATACCACTTTTAGAAAGTTGGTATTTGCTTGCCTGACCATTTCAGCCCGCCTCTGCTATGATGTGTATCTGCCTGTCTGGTTGTGTGAGTGACAGGGGTGGGGAAACCCAGAGGGGCAGGACTAGGTAGCCTGGTGGTGAATAGGAAGATTGGCAGTCAGATGGGTGGGAGGAGTACACCTGGGCTCTGAATAGGGTTGTGCTCTGCTATCCCAATGCTGGCTCCACCTCCTGCGGAGCGGCTGATGTCTCTGCCCTGCACCCTGAATAGAAAGGCAGAGTCATGTCAACAGAGTGCTCAAGAACTGGTTTGGACTGGGTAAAGGCCCCTCTACCCCAGAGGAACAAAGGAATTAGGGGTATAAGTATTGGGACCCTGCTCCCAAGAAATGAGATCCTGCTGAAACAAGAAGAACCTCGGCCAGAGGAGAAGGAATTGGGAAAGCTGTAGGAGGAGTACTGTCCCTGACCTGGGGGATTGGCCTGCAGTGGTTGCCTTGCTGCTGAAGGAGAGGAGAAAGACTACTAAAGACTTTGCTTCAACTTGTGCTTTAAAAAGATCTCCAAGGGCTTGAACTGAGCTTGCCTCCTGAACGAAGTCCCAGGACCAGTGGACTTCACCCCCAGCTCCCCAGAGTCTTTTGGAAGTGCCTGCTGCTGTTGTTGGGCCTTCTGAGGAACTGCGTGTCGCAAGGAGCTGGAAGTGTGACGCAAGGAAGAGAAGTGTGCCGCCGTCGGAGCTGTTTTTCTGTTGTGACACCAACGTAGGTCTGTAGGGGACTCGAACACCCGCCTACCTAGGCGGTCACTAGCCCGGCCAACCCCAGCGGCAGGGACACAGGGCGCGCGCCACGCGCCTGGCACCGCCGTCGGAGCTGTTGCCGTCGCATCTCGCAGAGAGTGTCGCCGCTGCAGCATCGCATCGAGCGGAAGCGTCTCGCATCATTCCGGAAGTGTCTCGCAACGCCGAAGAAGCGTGTCGCCATCGCAGCCTTCGTAGCTGTTGCATTGCACCGCATCGAGAGAAGAGTCTCGCATCGAGGAGGAAGCGTGTCGCCATCGCAGCCAACCATTTTCCGCACAATGGCGCAATCCCGGTTGGAAATCACTGACAGGAACAGAGCGGTTGGTGCTCCAACAAAGGCAGCGAGAAGCAGGAAACTATTATTTTTTAAAAGACAGTTGCTGAAGACACGCATGGCACCGAAGACACAAGCTGGGCTTGTAGTGCATCGAAGGGCAGCAGAGGAAAAAGAATTCTCCCAAACAACAGTTAATCCATGAAAGCGTTAGGAAACTGTAATTGGTCGGTGCTCCTTAGCCTTCAACGAAAGTGATGTATCGGCCGCTTGAACCAGTTAGGAAGCAGCAAAAAAGAGTGACACTGGAGTCAACCTATGGTAAGCAGGAGGCAGGAAAAAAGTACCTTTATTGACTATGGCAGGTCTTGCATTCAGCGCATGAACTGCCTAGGCTCAACCTAAGAAGATGCTTGCATTTTGAATACTGCTGTCAAGATACAGTAGCTTACATGTTTTAAAACTGCTCATGTGAGTTGAGCTAACTTAGCTGTAATGTGTTAAAGGAAGATAAGCAGTTATCAAACCTGTTTTTAAGAGGAGTGTGTAAAAACGTGGCACAAAAACACAAGTGCCCCAACAGAAGCCCCTCGTAATCTGGTAATTGAAGTGCTCCTGTTTGCTCGCTATCAGATATTTGCTGCAAACTGTGCACAGTTACACAAAGTGGTGTCCTAGCATAATTTCAGGAATTTCGTGTAACACAAGATTATGCCCCCATAGTTGATTCAGCCAGGTCTAGTTTTTAGCTAGAAGTGAGTCTGAGAGCAAGCAAGCCAAATTGATGAAATCGCCATCTTGCCATATGCTACCGATTGTTGTACTTGGCCCTTTTTGGCTAAAGTTCCTTAAACTTTTTGCCTACCTCCTAGACCTTTTTCTGACATTGTGTTGCCGACTTAGATGCTTTGGGCACTTTTCCACTGCTGATCAGTGTCAAAGTACAAGTGCTCCCTGTATAAAGTGTTATGATAATTGGTTGTCTATAATTGGTATGTTTGCCTTACTAGTAAAGTCCCTAGTAAAATGCACCATGTGTGCCAGGGCTGGTAATGCAAATGCTACTAGTGGGCCTGCAGCACTAATTGTGCCCCCCACACAAGTAGCCCTAAAGAGAGATCTCAGGCCTGCCACTGCAGTGCCTGTGCGCAGTTTAACTGCCTTGTTGTCCTGACAAGTGCACCCACTTGCCAGGCCTTACCCTTCCCTTTTTATGCACACCCAGAGTAGGCCCAAGGTTCCCCCCTGGGCAGGGTGCAGTGTATGTGAAAGGTAGGACATGTACTGAGGTGTGTACCATGTCCTGACAGTGAAATATTGCCAAATTCGTTTTTCACTGTTGCAAGGCCATTTTGCCCATAGGACAGAGTGGGGAATGCTCTGTCACATGTTTTCAGCATATCGCCATATAGGCATAAGATGGAGGGATGGAGTTTAGTGTGCCTGAACTCAGAATTTAATAGCACATCTTTTTGTGAA
The DNA here is from genome assembly GCF_964204655.1 of Triturus cristatus. Classification (NCBI taxonomy): domain Eukaryota; kingdom Metazoa; phylum Chordata; class Amphibia; order Caudata; family Salamandridae; genus Triturus; species Triturus cristatus. The sequence goes on along the minus strand of NC_140591.1, from coordinate 772,949,131 downwards.
GATGGTTTTTAAATTGTGTGTTTAGAAACCACGCTTTTAGAAGTGGCTGGTTTCTTGTCCTGATCATCCTGTGTGCCTCTGCCTGGTTGTGTATTGACTGTCTGGGTTTGGATGTGACAGGGTCTGGGGAGGTGTCCTGACACCAGGGAGGAGTAAGTGAGACAGCACAGGCTGGCCTGCATTTGGTGTAGTGGGAGGAGTAGCCCCTTTGATGCGAAGAGGCCCGTGCTGCTGCCACAAAAGAATGGCTCCACCTCGTGCGGAGTGTCTGAGGCCCAGACCGTCAATATCAAAGAAAGAAGGTGTGCACTGGCAGGAAGACACCCAGGTCTGGTTTGGACCGGGCTCAGAGCCCCCTGAATACAAAGAATTCAAAGGCATTTAGGGATATACATGTGAGAGCTGAAACCCCTGAACTCAAGACTGAACTCAAGCCTGAAAAAGGATTGCAACTACTTTATGATCAAGAGGAACCTCTGCCAAGGAAGAACAGCTGAAGAGACTGAAGAGAAGGACTGCCCTTGCTGAGTGTTCTGGGGCTGGCCTGCAGTTTACTGAATTGACAAAGGAAAGGACAAGGGACATTGCTATGTCCCCCTGCTTGAAAGGACTTTGCTGTGTGCTGTGTCCTAAAGTAACTTGTCTCCAAGGCCCCAAGAGGAGCTGGCTCCCTGTTGTGGAAACTCAGGAACATCAAAGTTCCCAAGTTTATCCCAGCGACGCTGTGTGCCTGTGCTTTTTGCAGCCTGAGACCGTCGTGAGAATTTCCCCGTGACCGTGTGCCTCGGAGCAGTCTTGCACTCTGCTTCGATCGACAGCGTGACCAGAAGTGCTGTGATTGTTATTGCCATCGGCCCAGACCGTCGTCCTAAGGGGGAGCCATGAGAAATCACAGCCACCTCTACTACACTTCCCAGCAAGCCCTGCACAAAAGACATCTGGATCCCGTTAAAACGTTACACAGCAACAGCGCAGACACAATCTGCCACACAAATTGAGCACGGCTTGGGGGAGGGCTGAGTGGGTGGGGTGTGAGCTTTCCTCATTTGACATTCACGTATCAAATCTACTCTGGCTGAAGCCTTGACCCCCCCTCCCCCCGGGAACAAACGCAAGTGGTGTGTTCTGCTAGCAAGGGGCGGAGAGGGTCATGTGCGGGTTCAATGGTTTGCATTGTACTGTAAATGCACTTGGTTGTTATTTTGAATGATGCGGGGAAACATTATTTTTTTGGGATTTCAACTATATTGATATGGAGATGTGTAACTGTACACGATTTTGCAGATATGATGTTCTATTATGTAAACTGGTAAATAAAGTAAAAGAAAAGAGAAATCACCGCTCCCGGCCCGAGCCTGCCTTTGCCAAGGAGAGACCTGTGAACCTTCATCATTGTGGGTCTGAGGTCCTGTGCCCGAGATCAAAGGAGTCACACCGGGAGCCGATCAGCTAAAAGGCCGTCGCCTGGTAGCCCGACTCTCACTGCGATGATGAGCAGCCACCGCCAACCTGAAGCCGTACAGTGTGACGCCCAAGCCGAGAGGAGAGAGACACTGCACCCCCCCCCCCCAGGTAACGCTCAGCAAGCATGCGTGTGTCGCAGCCTGGGGTGGAGTGCGTGCTACAAGAGACCGCTCTCGGCCTTTTCCATCTTTGCAGCACGAGCCTCCGCTCAAGTCAGTATCACGGCCCGTACTCGCCGAGGAGTGGCAGTACCGGGGTCGGATTGTGGAGCTGCACTTTGTTTCCTTCGTAACCGTTTTGGGGGCACATTTTGGCAGCCGCTGACCGCGAGTCAGCCAAGAGTGGCATAGAGACCTTCATTACCACCGCGATCGGCGCCGGATTGTTTTTACGAACTGCATTATTACTTGCATCACGATCCACATTAGTACTTGCCTTATAAACTGCATTAGTACTTGGTTTTACGATCCGCATTAGTTCTTGCATTACGAACTGCATTATTACTTGCTTTTACGATCCACATTAGTACTTGAATTATGAACTGCATTATTACTTGCTTTTACGATCCGCATTAGTACCTGCATTACGAACTGCATTATTACTTGTTTTACGTTCCGCATTAGTACTTGCATTAAGGACTATCTAATTTCTACATTACGAACTGCATAGCATTGCATTAGGACTGCATTAGATCATCGTGAACTGCTCATGATACCGCCAGAACCTACAAGTGATTGTTGGCCTAATAACCGGCCCAGTGAAATATTACAAATACGCATATGCTGGATATTTTTATCGTTTGGTCTCATAGTATTTCTTCTTGATAAAGATAACGCTATATTCCTAAATCAGTGTGGTGTCCATTTGTGGTGTTATCACTGCGTTACTGGGAGTGTTACTGGGAGTGTGGCTGCAAATACTTTACACATTGCCTTGGAGGTAAGCCTGGCTGCTCGTGCCAAGCTACCGGAGGGTGAGCAGGGGTTATCTAAGAGTGTGTCACTCCTTTCCCTGACTAGAAGCAAGGATCCCTATTTGGACTAAGTTACCTACCTCAGCCAACTAGAGACCCCCAGTTCTAACAATGATTATGAGTGGGAGTGTAGAGCCATATATTCTACAGGTAGACAATGACTAGATTTGATGCCTGCTGACACAATTTACAGTGAGAAGGTTGCATATTCTATCGGCATGACATAATAGCTTTAAATATATTTAACTATTAATTTTACCTATTGCCTTTAGATCCTGTAGACCTGCGCTTTTGTTCTTACTAGTGCTGCAATCACCGATTGTGATGACTACATTAAAAGGATTTGTATTAGCAGCAAGCTGAAGGATTTATCTTTGCAGCAATAAATAGCGAAGTAGATTAAAGCTGGTGAAGTAAGCATGTAGTATTATAGGTAGCAAAGTTTGCAAATATGAAAAGTTTATAGCTTAATCCCTAGTCGTAATTTGTCCCACCAGAAGCTATTTGTCTCGAAGTATTGTGATTAGTTGACTTTTATCCTTCTACTGACGATTTCACAGCATTTAGTGAAGCACCTTTTTTAAGTTTCCTATAGCCTCTTAACTCGTGGGCCTTTCCCTCCCAGTGCTGAGCACTTGTTTGGCTATTTGAGGTAGTTCACCCCTAGAGCTCTATAACCTTTGTCCACATAAGGTATCCATGCTAAATTATTATCCTTTTCCCCCCCAACATTGTGGGGATTCTAAAGCTATCCACAGTTTGTGGATTGCCATGGAGGGGACCAAGAAAATAGGCATTTACTGGCACATGCATCAAGCAAAAATCACCTCGCAAAAATACCGAATCGCAAAAATCTCCCGTTAGTGAGTGGCAAACAACGGATCCCAATGCATCAACACCAATAGCGAAAAGAATCGCAAAAATAATCCCCGTTAAAATAAATAATCGGAAAATAAAGAAACGGCAATACCGAAAATGCAAATAGCGCCTGGCATTAGCGATTCGCAAATAAAGAATCGCTAAAGAATGCATCAAAACTCGCAAATACCGGAAATCTCAAAAATCGCTATTTAGCATGAGCAGATTAAGGGGAATCAGAACCAGGAGGAAAAGTTGCAGAAAAAGTAAAAAAAAAAAAAAATTTGCACAAGTGTACCACAGATGTCATCAATCAGAAAGCCATAAAATGTGGGCCTGGAGACCCTGTTTCCTTTCACAAAATGGCAGCCCTCTACGTGCTTGCAAGGAGGATGAGGATAAATGCAGCAGCACAGCGCAGGAGAAGGATCCAGGAGAGGGTATTCAGAGTGCGCATTACATTGCTTGGCCAAAATGAGGATGAAGTATACGACAAGTACCGTCTCAATCGTGCAATGATAATGCGCCTAATTGCTGACCTGGAACCACTACTGCAGCACCAGACACCTCGGACCAATGCCATTCCTGCGCACGTCCAGGTCCTATGCAGCCTGCACCTACTGGCGTCTGGAAGTTTCCAGGGGGTCATAGCGGTAGCGGGAGGCGTATCACAAAGCGCACTTTCACGCTTCTTCCGTAAATTCATTGATGCCATGCTGACAATGATACATACACACATCAGCTTCCCCACAACCCCACAGCAGATGGACCACACCAAACAGGAATTCTACCAGGTGGCCCAATTCTCCCATCTCATAGGATGCATTGACTGCACGCATGTCCCCATCTGTCCCACCTCAGCCAATGAGTACATCTTCCGTAACAGGAAGTCCTACCGCTCCATCAACGTGCAGGTCGTGTGCGATGCCAAGCACATCATCACAGACATAGTGGCACAATTTCCAGGGAGCACACACGACTCATATATATTCAGACACAGTGGCATCCACAGGCGTCTGCTCAATGGAGAATTCGGAGAGGGACTCCTGCTTGGTACGTACTCATACCTATTCATAACATCTGTATCACACATGTATCATCATAACAGACGCTAAGCCTATGATTCCCCCCTGTAGGTGACAGTGCAGACGCCCTGCGGGAATATATCCTCACCCCCTACATCAACCCAGCTACACCACAGGAACAACGCTACAATGCGGCCCATATTAGCACCAGAAATGTGATTGAGAGGACATTCGGGATCCTGAAGAGTCGCTTTCGGATCTTACATAAGACTGGTGGTGCTTTGCAATATAAACCAGACACCTGCTGCAGGATTGTAGCAGTGTGTGCCATGCTGCACAACATTGCAACCAGAAGGGGGATACCCATAGAGGTGGACAGGAATGACAACTATCGGGAAGATCAACCACCCGCACAACACCGACAGGCACACGTTCAAAACACAGCTGAAGGTCAAAGGAGGCGGATATACATCACACAACATCATTTCAGAGCCAGATAAGAATGAGCCATGACGATATCATTAGGAGTGCTATTGTTTACTTCACATGAGCACTTATGTGAATAATGTAACATTAACATGCTATTTAGAGTTCCCCCACACATTGTGGGCAAAAACATGACCGTTTGCATCACGGGAGTTCTAAGGCTAAATTAAAGTTGCCCATGGTTACCCCACCATGGTCAGGGATGCAGGACTGAATGTCTAGTGGCGCTTCCCACGAACACCCAGCCTCCTATCGCGTGTCTCCTCCATCTCACCACGCTGTGTCTCTGTGGCTGTGGAGCAGCGCGAACTGCTCCTCCTGGTGCAGGTCTCCAGCACCGACACGCTGCTCACACTGGATGCAGCCTCACTGCCCTCCTCCCCTCCCAAGTTGCTGCCACTGAATGTCCCTGACTGCAAGTGTTCCACTGCAGTGGTCACCTGGCCTAAGGCCTACGCCACGTCCCCACAGTAATGGCCGAGGTCCACCTGCAGTGACACTGATCGGCGGGACAAAACAGCAGTACTATTGCAGAGCTTTGTGATGGCCCTGGTTGATGCTGTGGTACGGAGCAAGTTCTGCCTATGCCTCCTGCGCTCGCTGTTTTGGCCTGCTCGGATGGCACGGGTGAGCTCCTGAAGGTTCTGGCTTATGTCCCTATTGCCCTCTGCCACAACTGTGGTCATGTGCCGCACAGCATCAGTTAGAGTGCACATATGTGTTGACTTCCTGGTTGTGATGTCATCAGCCTGCTTCTAGAGCGACCCGTTTTTAGCGAATTCGCAAATACCGAAATCGCTAATACCGAATTCGGAAATACCGATTTCGGTAATTGCTAATATTTATTTTAGGGAATCGCTATTGAGTTTTCGGTAGATTTTAGCGATTTTTAAGGAAAGGCTAAGACTTACCGAATCTGTTCATGCATTCCGAAATGCGATTCCTTATTAGCGATTCTTTATTTTTCGCTATTAAGGAATCGGTATTCAGGATGTTGATGCATGTGCACCTAACTGTTTAAATAAAGAAATATTGAAAATTAGTAGGAAAAAATGACCATTTGTGGCAATTTTTTCATCTGTAACTTTTTGTCACGATGGCCATTACAAAAGCAATATACCATTATGTCTACTAGACTCTACTGGTTGCAGAGATTTATAGGGTTTGTAGGTTCTCCAAGAACCATTGGCACCAGAGCCAACACCTGAGCTGCACCATACAATGGTTTTTCATCGTGTACCAACTATAGACCAATTCATATAGTGAAATATGTAGAGTGAATAATGGGCATCAAGGAAACCTATGTATTTCTGATACGGGCATAAGATGTGGAGTTTAGGAGCAGTAGTTATTTGTACAATCCTGAATTTGTGGGAACCCGTACTAGCATAAGATTTAGAGGGCATTTTTTTGTTAATGTTTTCTTTCTAGCACACTGGCCTACATTTGGAAGGCACAGATACAGTGAAATTAAATTGGTAATGACAAATGTTCTACTATTATATGTTCCAACATGCCTTCCGAAAGAAATGGTAACTTACTTGTGTTGGGTAGTACTACTCACCCGCAACAGGAAACGGGCCAAAACACAACATGGAAGCATCTAATTTTTCCACTCAAAACTGACCTGCTTTTTTCCAGTGCAGGTAGCTCCTGGATTTTGGGCCCTAGCTCAGCAGGTGCCTTGGGAAACCTAGCAAACTGGTACATATTTTTTTTTTAAACTAGACACTTACGGATATCCAGGGTGAGGGGACCTGCATGGCTTTCACCAGGTTGTGTTACCCAGAATTCCTTGCAAACCTCAACCTTAGACAAAAAAAATATTTTCCTAACATTTCTGCCAAAAGTTCTAGAATATGTTAGAAGCCATAAATTTCCTTCTACCCAGCATTCCCAGAAGTCTCCCGATAAAAATGGTACCTCACTTGTGTGGATAGGCCTAGTACCCGTGACTGGAAATGGCACAAAATGCAACATTGATACATAACATTTTTCCACTCAAAACTGACAGTTTTTTGCAAGGTGGATAGCTGTGGAGTTTAAGCCCTAGCTCAGGTGGCACCTAGGGAAACCTAGCAAACCTGTACATTTTTAAAACTAGACATCTTTTTAATTTCAGAGTGGGGTGACTGCTGCGGATTTCACCAGGTTATGTTACCCAGAATTCCTTGCAAACCTGAAACTTGGACAAATAAAATATTTTCCTCACATTTCATTGCTGGAAAATATTTTAATCTGTGGAGAGCCACAAATGTTCTTCTACCCGCCATTTCCCCAAGTCTCCCGATAAAAATGGTACCTCACTTGCATGGGTAGGCCTAGTACACGCAGCAAGAAATTTCCCAAAACACAGCATGGATACATCACATTTTGGTACAGCGTTTTTATCTGCACAAGTAGGGCATTGCTGGGTGGTAGGAATTTTGTGGATTCCTGCCAATTCCGGAAGTTTCCATCACAGAAATGTAAGTAAAGTTTGAGGTTTGCAGGGCATTGTGGGTAACTAAACCTCATGGGATTCACACTAGGCTCACCACCCTGGAATCCTCTTTTTAGCTAGTTTTTAAAAATATCTGTGGTTGGTAGGTTTCCAACGGTGGTGGCCGAGCGTAGACTAAAATCCTGCAGCTACTCCTTTTGCTGATCTCTCCACATGCCATTTAAGGGCCTTCTGTGCCATAGTTCCTTGGTCCACCCATACAAATGTGGTATAATTTTTATTGGGAGACTTGGGAGGATGCTATGTGACAGGACAATTGTGGCTCCCCACAGATTCCAGAACTTTTCCTCACAGAAATGTGAGGACAATGTATGTTTTTAGTCATAGTTTAAGGTTTGGACGGCATTGTGGGTAAGAAAATGGTGTGAGATGTATGCAAAGGACACCACCCTGGACTACCCCGGATGTTTCGCTTTCAGAACTATCTAGGTTTGGTAGGTTTTCCAGGTGTCAGCCTACCCAAGCCCAAAAATGCAGCCGTTTACCATTTCAAGTACCACAATATTGGAAGTTAGCAGCATTCTCCTGGCTCATATGTAAAAACACCCAGAAGAATCAAATGTCTGCTCACTTGCCATTAAGATGGGATGAATTAGTCTGCAGGGGAGCAGAAAGAGTGTTGAGGTTTTAGGGGTGAGGGTGGGGCCTGATGTTAAACTGGGCAAGAACCGCCCCATTATTTTATAAAAAATATATTTATTCCAGCCATACAGTGGGATTTTAGAAAAAGAAGGGGGGCCACACAGCCCTCCTTCTTAAAAAAATAAAAAAAATAAAAGACCGGCATCGCGCCGGAGGCCACACCCCCTCCTTGCAGCACTCGGCAAACGCACCCCCTGGCAAGTTGTAACTTGGTAAGAGGGAGATTTTGAAAAAAACTGGGGTATTGATTTTCCCCTTTGAGTTACATTGAAAAAGAGGAGATTGTAGACTGGAGACAGATCAAATAAAGCCCATTTGAGCTTAAAAACATTGGACGTTTCCTGGCTGAAACTGGTCTGTTGGCATGTATGGTTGTACTACCACTGCCTCTTCCTTCTGCTCACAATGGTCTATTATATTGCCACAGCCTCTCTTGCCAGTCCTGTATTGTTGGTTTGTTGCCCCTGCCCCCCTTTCCACTGCCCTCCATAGTCTGTTGTGCTGCCACTGCCCTTCCTGCCTGCCCAGTGTGGTCAAATTGTTGCCTCTGCACTCTCCTACCTGCCTTCAATTTTCAGAGTCCGCGCCCCTGGCCTCTGCCTCTCAACAGTATCCCAATGAACAACTAGATTGCTAACATTCTATATTTATTACAAAAGTGTGGAACGCCTGACATCATCTTGATGTAATACCTATAGCATTTCCTTTAGAAATTACATATATGAGAGGGTCTTATTTGCATCAAAATTATGGTTAGTGCTCTAAAAAACTAAAATGAGGACATATTTTCTGAGTTTTCAAATAGCGACAAAGAACTTTTAAATTATTTGTAATCTTTATGTTTTTTTATCCAGTTGACCACTTGATTAAATGTTGCACTTAGGGGAGAGGATGTGGTGTTACTTCCAGAGCTGCAGACTTTGCAACTGGGAAACCAGGTTGGAGTTTCTGCTTCAGCTCAACATTCTGTGATTCGGGTCAAATCACTTAATCTCCCCATGTCTACAACCAAAACGAATTTGATCTTGTGTGATGTAACCAATGCTCATGTAAAGCACTCCAATACCTGACAAGGCTGCACTATATAAAAATGCAAATACACAAAAAATAAGTGTTTTGCACACTTCTGTCATTGGGCTACATGTGGGCTACATCTGGGTGATATTCGTGCTGCATTTGGGCTCTTTTGTCTCTGGTGGCCATCTTGGGAGATTTATTTGTTATGAAGTTTCCTAATTTCCTCATTTACTACAGTCTCCTCAGTAGGAAATACTTTCAGTTTTTTACTTTGATTCCATCAAGAAGGCATTCAGATGTGTCACACATTTGCCATAAATTCAGAATGTTAGCACTCTAGTTGGTTATTAGATCACTGTAGTAAAGCTACTGCTCACCAGGGAAGTCTGCTGCTGGTGTTGAAAGTGCATGTTTCAGTCTGCATGTCAGAATTTTTTAATGAAATAGAAGAGGATTTGAGAAGCCACTCAAAACGTGCCCTCATTTTTCTTTCTGCAGCACTAACCATACTTTCTATGGCAAAATGAACCTCCTCATTTTGTTCCTTTTTAAATTAAATGTTTTTAAGAGTTACCACTTTATTCCAATCAAGATGGCTTCAGGTGTGCCATATGTTTGTCATAAGTAGGACTGTTAGCGCTCTAGTTGTTCTTTGGAACACTCTGGGAAGCTGCAGTAGAACACAAAGGAATCAACTGACAGTGTCTGCCCTTGTTGGGTGTACATGTTTTACTGAGAATGTCAGACTTCATTCTCATATGACTGAGAAAGATAATGTGAATTTACAGAAAACATGCTCTCAGTTTAGCTTATAGATCACCTTCCAAACCTCTGTGGGAAGAGCATGAGAAAATAGTTTTCTCTCAAACATGATTCATGATATCACAGTAGGAGGCTTTTTCACATGGTAAAATCACCTTAGAACACACCACAATTCCTAAAATGAGTATGGTACCATCAACAAATGATTTATAATGCAACTAAAGTCTTAAAACCTTCTATTAACTGCAATGCTTTTTAATGAGGTGCTATCATGTATATTGGTCCCAAGATGGCTGCCAACACTTCTTGGATGAAGTACTGACAGCCAATCAGATCTCACGATGAGATGTGTGGTTAGGCTCCGCCCAGATATATATGTGATTTTGATTTTGATTTTCTCAGGAACTACTGAATGGATTTACATCATTTAAGCAAAAGGCACGAGTCTGAACTGAGGACTACCTCTTTGCGAAATTTGGTGTAATTCTGTTCAGCAGTTCGGGCTGTAGCTGCGTCAACAGGTCCTATGGGAAAATGCAGGGGGAAAATGCGTTTTGGGACCCCCCTTTTTTCTCGGCCCCCGCTTGACGAATCACCGTGAAATTTTCAGGATAGATGCGGACCGGAGCTGGCCAAAAGTTTGGAAAATTTCACGAAGATTCATCAATCAGCGCTAACGTTATTCCAAATAGAATGTTGCGGATTTCCTATGGAAAATAGGTCCTAACTATAACTACCTACAGGCGACTGCCAGTAGGTAATATATATATATATATATATATATATATATATATATATATATATATATATATATATATATATATATATATATATATATATATATATATATATAAATATATATATATTATCTACTGGCGGTCGCCAGTAGATAGTTATAGTTAGGACCGTGTTTCCATAGGAAATCTCAAAATTCTATTTTGAATAACTTTGGCGCCGGTTGACGAATCCTCGCGAAATTTGCAAAACTAATGGGGCGCTCCGCTCAGCTCCTACCCTGAAAGTCTCGGGGTGATTCGTCAAGCGGGGGCCGAGAAAAAAGGGGGGTCCCAAAACCCGTTTTCCCCATGCATTTTCCCATAGGACCTTTAGTCGAAGGTACAGCCCGAACGGCTGAACAGAATTACTTGAAATTTGGCAAAGAGGTAGTCCTCAGGTCAGGGATGTGCCTTTTGCATATATGGTGTCAATCTGTTCAGTAGTTCCTGAGAAAATTGCAGTTAAAAGCACATACATATCTATAGCCGCGCACCGTGCGCGAGCGTAATTCTGATTGGTGGATTCATGACAGTCAACATTCAAATCGGTCGAAATCAGGAAGTGTCGACCGCCATTTTGTGTGTTGTGTGTGTGACAGGGAAAAAGAAAGGAGGAGAACCTGAAAAGGGGGCAGGGTAGAGAGTTCCTGACCCCCTAGCCTTTGTCAGGGGGTCCCTGAAGGACCCCGAAGGGTAAAAAAACCATTTTTTTTTTGTTTTTAAATCGCGGGGTGCGCGCATGGTGCGCGCACCCCCAGTCGCCATTTTGAGTTTTAGAGGCAGAAGAGAGCTAAAAACACAATTGGAGAACGTGAAAAATGGCAGGGTAGAGAGTCCCTGACCCCCTAGGCCTTCTCAGGGGGACCATGAAAGACCCCTTGGGTCACAAAAAAAACAACTTTTTTTAAAATTTCGCGGGGTGCGTGCACGGCGGCAAAAAACCATAAAAAATTAGAATTAAAAATCAAGTTTAAGTGTTTAGATGTTGGTTGGCTATAAAAAGAGCCGTTGTGTTCATTGAGTGTTTTTTTGTACCTACAAGTAAGTACCGATGCAGAGTCTAAAGTTCAAGAGGAAGACTCTTTTGCCTTCATCTGTGAAATGAACACCGTCTCCTCTATAAATACCTTGCATGTTGTAACGCAAGTTGTTGTGGTATATAGAACCCATACCATAGTCTCTGAGGAAAGCAGAAACAGACTTATTGACGTGCTTTCTTGCTTTGTCAATCTGCGGACAATATTGGTTGGACCAGTTCCACTTTTGCCTTTGGCATATATTAGAATATACAAAGGTAGTTTGTGGAAAAAGTGACATCAATTGCACAAAGGTGTCCTTAACAAGCATTTCCAGACCTACCCCAGTTAAAGTGCCTAGGTCATTTCCACCACAGTGCACAATTATAAGGTCAGGCTGTGGGAGATGTAGAAAGGATTTCACCAAAGGCATTAATTGGTGCCACTTTAACCCTCTCTGACCAATCCATTTAATGTCTACATTTGGCAAAGCAAGGTCTTTCACAATACCTCTTTTTTCTGCATACTTTTCACTCCAGAAGACATAGCTATGACCTACAATCCACACTGTGAACATCTTTCAAGGAGATCTGGATGCACTCAGAAGGTGTCTTTCAGTAGAATGGCAATATGAAAAGAAAGATAGTTGTAAATGGAGGCTTACATACTTTTTTTTAAATAAAAAGAACTAATTGGCTGTTTTGTATTGGTTCAGAAAAATGTGTTCCCACAGAACATTACTTTGGATTTGCTGTTAGGTTTGAAAAGTCAAGCACTCTTGCTCTTTGGATTAGAAACATTGTGTGCTGAACTTCTGACCTCTCTGCTCACACCAGTGTTCCATGACCTGTTGCTATGGTAGCAGGCAGAAGTCATGTTGGGGGTAGGAATCATTTGGAAAGGGTTGAAGTTTGCAACCAATAGAAATGTGTGTTTCCATTTGAAAAAATGTGGGAAGCACTGTGATTTGAAGTTAACATGTATATGTGTGAAAAAAGAGAGGGAAAGATTGCCATCTACTGGTTCTGCTGAGAGGTGTACAGTTCAGAGATTCTGGCTCTGATAATCTGCTGTGTGAGTGCCACATTTCTTTCTCAACTAACTACTTTTAAAGGTGAGTTATGAATTTGAGAGGGGATGTATGTGGTGCATTTTGATATAACAAATATAAATGTGATTCTTGTTTTAAAGTTGTGTTTTACATTTTATGTTTTGGAAGATATTTAACTGCCTTGAACTTGTAAGATATTATGGAGTATGTCTTCACCATAAGTTAAGGTGTACTGGTATCACCCAGGAATACTGTTTTCTGCCTAGAATCACACCATGAGTCTGTGTGCACAAAGGAATTGTTGTCAGAGATTTAATTCGTGGTGGTCTGGTTCTGTAAGACTTGCATTCGTAGGAAAGGGGCAGCTTGTTTTCTTGAAGTGTGATGGCTAGCATTCAGCACAAATCAATATCTCACAAATGAGAGGCAAATGCTAACACATTTGAAATCAACATGGTAGATTTTCCTTCCACTCCTGCAATGGGTGAGGTAGTTCCTACATGTTACAAACTCCAATTAAAACTTACCACACATGTACTCTTACATATATCTGTGCAGTCTTCATGCAGTTGTGCAAGTGTCCATGCAGATCTCTCTTGCACCTGACAATACACAGTCTCCAGAAGTACGCTCTTAGCACACAGGCAGCTGCTTCTCCTGCACTCCCATGCTAAGTATTCGACACTGTGTGGTATTTTAGATAGTAGTGTGTAACGCTACCACATTCAACATCACCAAGGCTCATTTCCTTTGCTCTAGTCTAATCACTCACCCAGGTTCCACATGTTCATGGTCTCAAGTAGCTGTTAGGACATGTGCTCTTTTCTGCCTCTCTAAACTATAAGGAAAATGTGTCAGGCTGTTACAGTAATTATCACTTGCAAAACCACAGTAGTAAATGTGCTTTGAAATTGCCAATCAAATATCGTTTTCTGCCTAGAATCACACCATGAGTCTGTGTGCACAAAGGAATTGTTGTCAGAGATTTAATTCGTGGTGGTCTGGTTCTGTAAGACTTGCATTCGTAGGAAAGGGGCAGCTTGTTCTCTTGAACTGTGATGGCTAGCATTCAGCACAAATCAATATCTCACAAATGAGAGGCAAATGCTAACACATTTGAAAACAACAGGGTAGATTTTCCTTACACTCCTGCAATGGGTGAGGTAGATCCTACATGTTCAAAACTCCAATTAACCCTTACCTCACATGTACTCTTACAAACATCTCTGCAGTCTTCATGCAGTTGTGCAAGCGTCCATGCAGATCTCTCTTGCACCTGACAATACACAGTCTCCAGAAGCACGCTCTTAGCACACAGGCAGCTGCTTCTCCTGCACTCCCATGCTAAGTATTCAGCACTGTGTGTTATTTTAGATAGTAGTGTGTAACGCTACCACATTAAACATCACCAAGGCTCATTTCCTTTGTTCTAGTCTAATCACTCACCCAGGTTCCACATGTTCATGGTCTCAAGTAGCTGTTAGGACATGTGCTCTTTTCTGCCTCTCTAAACTATAAGGAAAATGTGTCAGGCTGTTACAGTAATTATCACTTGCAAAACCACAGTAGTAAATGTGCTTTGAAATTGGCAATCAAATATCGTTTTCTGCCTAGAATCACACCATGAGTCTGTGTGCACAAAGGAATTGTTGTCAGAGATTTAATTCGTGGTGGTCTGGTTCTGTAAGACTTGCATTCGTAGGAAAGGGGCAGCTTGTTCTCTTGAACTGTGATAGCTAGCATTCAGCACAAATCAATATCTCACAAATGAGAGGCAAATGCTAACACATTTGAAAACAACAGGGTAGATTTGCCTTACACTCCTGCAATGGGTGAGGTAGATCCTGCATGTTCAAAACTCCAATTAACTCTTACCCCACATGTACTCTTACATACAACTGTGCAGTCTTCATGCAGTTGTGCAAGCGTCCATGCAGATCTCTCTTGCACCTGACAATACACAGTATCCAGAAGCACGCTCTTAGCACACAGGCAGCTGCTTCTCCTGCACTCCCATGCTAAGTATTCAGCACTGTGTGGTATTTCAGATAGCAGTGAGTAATGCTAACACAATCAATATCACTAAGGCTCATTTCCTTTGCTGTAGTCTAATCACTCACCCAGGTTACACATGCTCATCCTCTCAAGTAGCTGTTAGGACATGTGCTCTTTTCTGCCTCTCTAAACTATAAGGAAAATGTGTCAGGCTGTTACAGTAATTATCACTTGCAAAACTACAGTAGTAAATGTGCTTTGAAATTGCCAATCAAATATCGTTTTCTGCCTAGAATCACACCATGAGTCTGTGTGCACAAAGGAATTGTTGTCAGAGATTTAATTCGTGGTGGTCTGGTTCTGTAAGACTTGCATTCGTAGGAGAGGGGCAGCTTGTTTTCTTGAACTGTGATGGCTAGCATTCAGCACAAATCAATATCTCACAAATGAGAGGCAAATGCTAACATATTTGAAATCAACATGGTAGATTTTCCTTCCACTCCTGCCATGGGTGAGGTAGATCCTATATGTTCAAAACTCCAAAAACCCTTACCCCACATGTACTCTTACATACATCTGTGCAGTCTTCATGCAGTTGTGCAAGCGTCCATGCAGATCTCTCTTGCACCTGACAATACACAGTATCCAGAAGCACGCTCTTAGCACACAGGCAGCTGCTTCTCCTGCACTCCCATGCTAAGTATTCAGCACTGTGTGGTATTTCAGATAGCAGTGAGTAATGCTAACACAATCAATATCACTAAGGCTCATTTCCTTTGCTGTAGTCTAATCACTCACCCAGGTTACACATGCTCATCCTCTCAAGTAGCTGTTAGGACATGTGCTCTTTTCTGCCTCTCTAAACTATAAGGAAAATGTGTCAGGCTGTTACAGTAATTATCACTTGCAAAACCACAGTAGTAAATGTGCTTTGAAATTGCCAATCAAATATCGTTTTCTGCCTAGAATCACACCATGAGTCTGTGTGCACAAAGGAATTGTTGTCAGAGATTTAATTCGTGGTGGTCTGGTTCTGTAAGACTTGCATTCGTAGGAAAGGGGCAGCTTGTTCTCTTGAACTGTGATAGCTAGCATTCAGCACAAATCAATATCTCACAAATGAGAGGCAAATGCTAACACATTTGAAAACAACAGGGTAGATTTGCCTTACACTCCTGCAATGGGTGAGGTAGATCCTGCATGTTCAAAACTCCAATTAACTCTTACCCCACATGTACTCTTACATACAACTGTGCAGTCTTCATGCAGTTGTGCAAGCGTCCATGCAGATCTCTCTTGCACCTGACAATACACAGTATCCAGAAGCACGCTCTTAGCACACAGGCAGCTGCTTCTCCTGCACTCCCATGCTAAGTATTCAGCACTGTGTGGTATTTCAGATAGCAGTGAGTAATGCTAACACAATCAATATCACTAAGGCTCATTTCCTTTGCTGTAGTCTAATCACTCACCCAGGTTACACATGCTCATCCTCTCAAGTAGCTGTTAGGACATGTGCTCTTTTCTGCCTCTCTAAACTATAAGGAAAATGTGTCAGGCTGTTACAGTAATTATCACTTGCAAAACTACAGTAGTAAATGTGCTTTGAAATTGCCAATCAAATATCGTTTTCTGCCTAGAATCACACCATGAGTCTGTGTGCACAAAGGAATTGTTGTCAGAGATTTAATTCGTGGTGGTCTGGTTCTGTAAGACTTGCATTCGTAGGAGAGGGGCAGCTTGTTTTCTTGAACTGTGATGGCTAGCATTCAGCACAAATCAATATCTCACAAATGAGAGGCAAATGCTAACATATTTGAAATCAACATGGTAGATTTTCCTTCCACTCCTGCCATGGGTGAGGTAGATCCTATATGTTCAAAACTCCAATTAACCCTTACCACACATGTACTCTTACATACATCTCTGCAGTCTTCATGCAGTTGTGCAAGCGTCCATGCAGATCTCTCTTGCACCTCACAATACACAGTCTCCAGAAACACACTCTTAGCACACAGGCAGCTGCTTCTCCTGCACTCCCATGCTTACTATTCAGCACTGTGTGGTATTTTAGATAGTAGTGTGTAACGCTACCACATTCAACATCACCAAGGCTCATTTCCTTTGCTCTAGTCTAATCACTCACCCAGGTTCCACATGCTCATGCTCTCAAGTAGCTGTTAGGACATGTGCTCTTTTCTGCCTCTCTAAACTATAAGGAAAATGTGTCAGGCTGTTACAGTAATTATCACTTGCAAAACCACAGTAGTAAATGTGCTTTGAAATTGCCAATCAAATATCGTTTTCTGCCTAGAATCACACCATGAGTCTGTGTGCACACAGGAATTGTTGTCAGAGATTTAATTTGTGTAGCTTTTATTGTGTAAGACTTGCAGTCATAGGAAATGGACAGCTCATATGATAGGTTTTGAAAAGCTCATAACAATATAGTAATATATTTAAATTACATAAAGGTATTTTTTTTTTAGTTTCTTTCAGGTATTGCTGAACAACACTGAAATAAATTAAAGATGCCTATAAAATCAAGAAAGAGAAAAGAACAGCAACAACATCTATATTTGAAGACAACTGGACAACAAAAATTAGTTGAAGAACCTCATGTTGGAAAAAAGAAAAAGCCTTCTGGTAAGCAGACTAAGGATTTTATAAAAAATATCCTCAAGCAAAGAAAAAATGTAAAAAATATATCCACTGGAAATAGTGTTTCAAGTAGAAAACAACAAGACAATCGACAGAATATACTAAATGCTAATGTACAATCAGAAGTAAGAAAGAATGACTTAAAAAGAAAAATAGATTTTAAAAACATTCGTACAAAAATGTTTCAGAGAAGAGTGATGTTCAATTTGCTAAAGGATGTGAAAAAATATAGGAAGAAAGCCAAATTTTATAAGAAAAAGAAACATATTGAATCAATTGTTGCAAAGGCTTTGGAATTAAAAAGAAAACTATTCATTTTAATTTTCAACAGGATCCGTACATTAGATAAATTAGTGAATGTAATGAAGTCAAAAAGCAAAAGAAAAAGAGAAGTGAAAAAAAAAATCTTTTGTAAAGTGTTCTTAGGAGAATGGAAACATTGTTCAAGTACTGAACCATTTTTTAATGAAGAGAGTTATCTTCAAAGTAATAGTTTGCTGCATGCAGGTGACACCAGTGGTCGAGCATATGAAGTTAAAGATGGTTGTGTAATGGAAAAGGAGAAAATGGTTCCAAGAAATGAGGAAGAAGTGTTAGCTGAAGAGGTTATGGGGAGACGTCCTAAAGCCCCAGTGTACACTTGGAATTGTAGTAGTATTTGTACTGTACGACAGGAATCTATTGATAAATTTCGTGACTTTCTAAGAGAATATAGTAAAAAAAAGTGTTAAACAGAAGATTAAGGTGCTTCAAAGACTAGATCCATGCAGAGTGAGAGAGAATACTGGTTTGCAAGGACATTCTCTGGCTTGTCTTTCTAGGAAAGTTTGTCAAAGTGTTTTTCACCATTTTAGGATGCTGGCAGTTCATCATACTGAAATGAGAAAGTTTGTGAGAAGATTGTATTTTGCTAAAAGTCCAGCACTAAAGTTACATGAGTTGAATAGTGCTCTGTTCCGTGGATCTGTATCAGATGTGAAGAAGGTTTGTGAGGATATTGAGTTTTGTTACTTTGGTCCAGAGCAAGAAAGTGCGGGAAATGACACAGTTATTGAAGAAAATGTGGAAGAGAATGTAGAACCCACTGTTAGTAAAACATTTGAAGATCAAATGACAAAATTTACTATCATCTCTAATGAAAGACCAAATATTACTTGTATTTGTTGCTGGAGAAGCCATTATAAAACTCAAACAAGGAACGTTGATCTCTATAAAAAAAGTGAAAAAGAAAATAATTCTAAGTGGAAGGATTTTGCTACATATTTGTTTCTGGAAAATTGTTTTGATTTGGGTGAAGATCAGCGTATTTGTAAATACTGTTATAACAAGTTAGAAGAAAATAAAATGCCAGCTAGAGCTGTACATAATAATTTAGAATTGGTTGATATTCCTGCAGAACTTAGTGATTTAAATACGAATGAGTCTATACTCATTCAATGTGTCCATCCGTTTCAGACTATAGTTTGTATGGAGCCCAAAACAGGTAAATTACCTCCTTCAGATTTAAAAAAAGAGGTTTAAAAGGAAGAGTTGTCTATTTGCCATTAGATTTGAAAAAAAATGTTGAAACAATTGATGCAGATAGTTTGGAAACTGAACCATTAGTTATTCTGGTTAATGGTGTACCTACAAAGAATAAGAATATTTGGCAGGAGCTGGTAGATGTACGAAAAGTACAAAGAGCAAATTTATATTTGAAAAGAAATAATAAATGGTATGAATCAATTTATATGGATGAAGATGAAGAAGTTTTACTAGCAGACACGGGAATACCAACTGGGCAAATTGAAAAAGTGGATAAGTCAAAAGAAGAAGAAATTTATGAACATTTCAGCATACATCCTCTTCATTCTAAAGAAGTTATGGGAAACACTATTGATCTGTTTCAGATGAAAAAAGCAAAAGGAACTCCCGTGAGTGTATGGGAGGAGAGCTTGCAAACTCGTTGTTTTCCCCAGCTGTTTCCTACAGGAAAAGGTGGACGATATGATGAACGTCCAGTACAGATTCCTGCTTCTGAGCATCGGACTACAAGATTATATGCAGAAGATCCAAGATTTCGTCAAAGTATTCCTTATTTGTTCCATCTTTTATTTGAAAGTGACTTATCTGCACTATCTTATGCAGTAAATCACATTTTAAAAACTGGAGTACATCTACATAATGTGTCTGCAAAGGATTTTCTGAACAAAGTGCAACAGCGAGATGATCATTTGCAATCTCAATTGATTAATCTGATGGCTTGTCAGCGTGGGACTAATGAATATTGGTACCGACGCCATGGAGAATTGAAATGTATGTTACGGAATTTAGGAACTCCTACATGGTGCCTTACCCTAAGCTGTGCTGAGTACGCTTGGGATGATTTACTGGATTTTCTTCGAGAGGCAAATTCAAATATTGAAAACATCCAATACAAGACAGCAGGAGAATTGTGCTCATTGGATCCGGTTAATGTTTGCAGATATTTCAATCATAGATTTGAGGCTATGATGTCCTTCATCTGCAATAAAAAAAATCCACCTCTTGGAGAAGTTGTGGATTTCTTTTGGAGAAAAGAGTACCAAGCAAGAGGTGCTCCTCATATTCATATGCTGTTGTGGATCAAGGATGCCCCAAAATTTGGAACAGATTCTGATGATGCAGTTTTATCTTTCATTGAAGGATATGCAACATGTGCTATACCTAAAAAGCACAGAAGAAAAAAACTTAAAAGAGGAAGTTTTACGTTTCCAAAGTCATCGGTGTGGAAAATACTGTCGACGAAAGTACAAGAGTAAAGATAAATTCTACACAAAATGTCGATTTGGATTTCCACGACCTGTTCTTTCAAAAGGAAGAGTAAACAGTTTTATGTCAGCCCTGCGACATACTATTACAAGAAAATCGCCTAAAAATACCTACAACCTAAGAAGAAAAGAAGAGTCAAAATATATAAATGACTACAACCCAGTCATTTTATCCATGTGGAATGCTAACATGGATATTCAGTATGTAGCTTACAATTCTATTGCTGTTGCTCGGTATGTCACATCTTACATCACTAAATCTGAGAAAACGGAATTGAAAGAAATGTGGGAAGAGATTTCTCACGAGAAGACTGTCAGTAAAAATCTATACAGTTTCAGTTTAAAGATGTTATCGCATTGAGAAATTGGGTCATACGAATGCTCAGATAGGTTATCATCTGCAAGTCTGTACTCCAAATCCAGAAGAATAATTTGGGTAAGTTTAGGCCTTGCAGGAATGCGAAATCGGGTATTGAAATCTATTCGAGAAATTGAATATTTAGCAGAGTACGAACCAGAAAGTACAGACATTTTAAGAACAAACATGTTGGACACATATTACCCAAAGAGAAGTCATCATCTTGAGAACATGTGTCTCTATGAAGTGCTGCAGAACTACATTTTTAAACGGAATACCACAGAAGACATCAACAATGGAAAATATAAAGTCATTGGTGAGGAAGGATGTTTGGTAAAACAACCAAAAGGAAGTTTGATTAATCACAGAAAGCTGAGTTGCGACACTACTGACAAGAAGGAATTTTACCACTTAGCACTTTTACAGTTGTTTAAACCATGGCGTTCAGAGGATGAATTACTTAGACATTTTCAAAGCTATGAAGATTCCTTTAATGCATGCAAAGATACCATAGAATGCAGCACTTTCACAACTTATGTACAAATGTTAAATGAAGAAATTGAACAAGAAGCAACCATTGCAGCTGAAGTAGCTAGAGACAGTTCTCAAGACAGTCAAAGTTCTGGGACGCTCAGTCAAGATCCTCTAGGACAACCAATCTTAGAAAATGAAGCTGCAATAGCCATGACTGAAGTGGAAACAGCTATGAATCGAGCTCAGGAAGATTTAATAGACTTACCAACTTTGGAACAACAACTGAATGATGAACAACAACAAATTTATGAGGAAGTCACAAAACAAATTGATCATGGATTACTACATGAAAATAAAGAGTGCTCATGCACATCATTTGAACCAATCAGAATGTATGTGAGTGGACAAGCTGGAACTGGAAAAAGTTTCTTAATTAAAGTAATTAGAAGCTACCTACAGAAAAAAACTAATTCAACTTTGTCTTGTGTTGTTACTGCTCCAACTGGGTTAGCAGCATATAACATAAAAGGAATTACCCTCCATCGTTTGCTAATGTTACCAGTAGAGCATGAGAACAAAATACAATACCACAAGCTAACATGAGAAGCATGTTTTGAAGTTTCAAGAGTATTGAAAAAAATGAAAGTTCTCATTATTGATGAGGTAAGCATGGTATCAAACTTAATGCTTGCCTTTGTGCATTTAAGAATGCAGCAAATTCTAAAGACAAACTATGACGTGCTATTTGGAGGAAAACATGTTATAGTTTTTGGGGATCTACTGCAGCTCACTCCATTTAAAGGACAACCAGTATTTCATACTATTACACATGAAGACACGAAAAAGTCGTTAGGAAGTATAGGTAATGTGAATATTTGGACATACTTTGAGTACAAAGAACTCATTACCAATATGCGGCAAGCAAATGATGATGATTATGCAAGTATTCTCAAAGATATCAGAATTGAACTACTCACAGAACATGGCAGAAAAGCTTTACAGAGTCGATTGCTATGTAATTTGTTTCCAACAGAACAAATAGTTCCAGAGAAAATATACAAGAAAATTGCAGGAAAAAATACTGTAATCTGCTTAATGCCAACACTACATGAATGCTCTATATTCAATCAAGAACTTTTGAAATTGGAAAATGAAGAGATTATAAAATTGGAAGCTGTGGATAAAATACAGCATGAAGGAATAACTATTATATTGACAAGCAAATTGACAACTAAATTGGATTCTCTAGAGAAAAACATATCAAAAACAGACGTAATTTGGATGTAGAAAAAGGTTTAGTGAATGGAGCTATGGGTAAAGTTGTGGGTTTTGTTAATTACCAGAAAAAAGATGGAATTGAATTCTTAAAAATAAAATTTGATCAGATTGAAGAGGTTAAAGACATTAGTCGTTGTTCAGTTCGTTTCTTGCTTGTGAAAGACTTATATGTACGTAGGAAGCAGTTGCCGTTTTCTCTAGCATATGCTGTAACTATTCACAAATTTCAAGGATTAACTGTAGATAGTGCTTTTGTAAACATTGGATCTAGTGTGTTTAAAGAAGGTATGGCATATGTTGCTTTGTCACGCGTGAAAAAAATATCTGGTTTATTCATGATAGACTTTGATGAGTCAAAAGTTAGTGCTGATGCAAACTGTGTACAGGAATATAATAGTTTAAGAAGAAGCTATGCTCCTCATTTAGGTCAGTATCCTGTGTTTGAAAAACGTGTTGTTTGTCGGAAAAGGAGAATTGAGAATATCTGTAATGAGGATATACAGAAGAGTAAACAAATAGAGACTGATGTGATTGCAAGCAAAAAGAAAAAGGACAATGCTGAAGAGGTTGTTGGTTGTCATTTTGAAAATAGCTCTGGTGTCAACTGCTACGCTAATGTAGTGCTGAATGTTGTATTTTATCTTGAAAGTTTGCAAGAGCAGATAATACTAAATCATGAAAAAAGATTCTATTCTCTGCTGAGTTTCCTTTATGAAAAGCTGAGTAATGATAAAAGTAAAATAGAAAGTGCTTCTGATGATAGAAATCTTTAATATGTATGTTCTGAATGTATACATTTTACAGAAAATGTCCAGCAAGATGCACAGGAATTCTTAATGTATATGCTTATGGTACTGGAAGATGAAGGGGTAGAAATAGAAAATATGTTTGGTCTCTCTTATAAATGGGAACATTCTTGTGAAAATTGTTTGAACACATGCAGCACTAATGTTGATTCTGAAAGGTTCATATATTTAACATTACCAGAGAGTAAATCAGTGACTTTTAGTAAATTAGTTAAAGATGCAAATCACAACATGGAATGTTCTCAATGTAAATCAGAAATGTTATCAACGTTATTTTTAAAGAAATATGGACAGTATGTAATTTTAATGATGCAACGTTGTAGAGCTGATGGAACAAAATTGGACACTTTAATAAAGAAGTTTACAGGAAATCAATTATCAATATCAGGAAAAACTTTTGTTGCAGTTGCAATAATTTTCCATGATGGACCTTCTCTAACTTCTGGTCATTGCACAGTTTATCTAAAAAGTGAAAAAGGCTGGACACTGTGTAATGATTCACAATTGATTTTCAAGCAACGTTTGCCTGCAGAATTACCAAATTCCTACTTAATTTTTCTAAAACCAAAATTTTAGATACAAATGGCAGCATCTGAAGAAACCATTATTTCGATTTTATAGGATTACCATTGGATATTTCACCAAAAAAGAATTTAAAAATTACCATTTGGCCTCATGGAAAGGTAACTGTTTCTATTGTGGACTTCTTTGACAGATATTATTTTGGTGTATGAGCTTAAGCAACAAGATTTACAGACGTTATTTATTGCAAATAGTTATTGTTCTTAGATGATATTTTTAATATATATGTTACATTTCTATCAAGGTATGTTTTACTGAGGAGAGATTCAGGGCTTTTTTTAAACAATCTTTCAGATTGTTAATTTTTTTGCCCGTTGTTAAGTGATGAATGCAATTGATTTCACAATTTGCAGTGAAATTCAATATATTCTGAAAAAAACAAAAAAGGGCAAAACATTACTTTGTTAAATATGAAAATATGTGTACTGTATTCTAAAATGTATTGTTAAATATTACTACTTTTTTTCTTTTTTTTCAGATCGAGAAAGAAAATTTAGGAAATGTAATCCTTTTTTCTAGCAATTAAAAAAAACATGTATTTATAATTAAGTTATTTTGTTGGTCAGGTAAGTTTGAAATATCTGTATTTCTCACCCCTTCACTTTCATGCTCCCTTTTCTTCACTTCTCTTCACTCTGCTTTTCTCATTCCCCTTCTCTCTCTCTTCTTCCTTTACTGCTCTTTCGTAACTCCCTCACTCCTTCTATACTACTCCCCTAGGTTTACTGCCTCCATCACTACTTTTTCAACCATGTATCTCTCCCTGTCTCCATGTGTCTCAGTCATTCTAACTGCCTTACTCCTCAGTTCCTTGCTCTCTGTCTCTGTTTCTGTCTCTCTCCCTTTGTCTGTCTTACCCTTAATTTGCTTAACATCTCTAGGGAAGATTAACAAGGCCCCTTCGCCACCACTACGTCACTTTTCATAACGTACTGGTGGCGCAGGGAGCTCCTCCATATTTACAAGGAGAGGAAAAGCCACCCTGCGTGACTTTTCCTCTCCACATAAATACAGCCACTTCACACGCAGCACTGTGCGTTGAAGGGGCGTTCCATGGGTGTTGTTGTGGGTGTTCCCACGCAACACACAAAGAACTAGACACATCTCCAGGTTTACGAGAAATCGTAACTCTGGAGATGCGTGTGAATGCTACGCCACCCTAGAGGTGGTGTTGCGAGGCACAACAAGGAGAAATGTTTTTATTTCTCCTCGTTTTTTCCTCTTTTAGTGCGTGCTCCATTCTACAGCACACATTGAAAGAGGAAAAAGCCTCTTGTGATTGTTTTTGTGCAGGAAGGTGTCCCTTCCTGCACAAGAACAATCTCCCCACCACGCAGGCATCCTTGAACCATGGTGCAAGGGAGCCTGCACCGGCGCATGGCTGCAGTTTGTACGCCTGCGCAGGGGAAGCATAGAGATGTGACAAAAAAATCGTATAAAAAATTGAATTAAAAATAAAGTTTAAGTGTTTGTATGTTGGTTGGCTCTAAAAACAGCCATTGTGTTAATTGAGTGTTTTTTGGTACCTATAAGTAAGTATCGATGCAGAGTCTAAAGATCAAGAGGAAGACTCTGTTCCCTTCATCTGTGAAATGTACACCGTCTACTCTATAAATGCCTTGCCAATCCCCTCACTATTTATTCTTATTTCGTGGGACAAGGAGCAGAACAGGTATCAATTTTAGTTGTAAATGGCAGAAGAGCACTCTACTTCAGGGAGTGAGGAGGACATCTGGATGCACTCAGAAGCATTGGTTCATAGTAGTTTCTTTTCCAGAATCTTCATACACCATAGCCACTCCCCTCACTATTTCTTCTTATTACCTGGGACAAGGAGCTGAGCAGCAATCAATTTTAATTGAAAATGGTAGAACAGCAGTGTATTTCAGGGAGTGAGGAGGAGACCTGGATGCACTCTGAAGGTGTCTTTCAGTAGAATGACAAAATGAAAAGAAAGGTAGTTGTAAAATGGAGGCTTATATACTTTTTTTTTTTTAAAAAGAACTCATTGGCTGTTTCAGACCATTTTACAATAAAAACTAGGCTGTATGTTTAAATTTTTAAAAGCATGTTTTGTATTGGTCCAGAAAAATGTGTTCCCACAGAACATTACTTTGGATTTGCTGTTAGGTTTGAAAAGTTAAGCAATCTTGCTCTTTGGATTAGAAACATTATGTGCTGAACTTCTGACGTCTCTGCTCACACCAGTGTTCCATGATCTGTTGCTATGCTAGCAGGCAGAAGTCATGTTGGGGGTAGAAATCATTTGGAAAGGGTTGAAATATGCAAAAAAAAGAAATGTGTGTTTCCATTTAAAAGAAAGGTGGAGAACGTGAAAAGGGGGCAGGGTACAGAGTTCCTGACCCCCTAGCTTTTGTCAGGGGGTCCTTGAAGGACCATGAAGGGTGAAAAAAACATTTTTTTTTTTAAATCGCGGGGTGCGCGCACGGTGCGCGCACGGCGGGAAAAAAAACATTAAAAAAATAGAATTAAAAAACAAATTTAAGTGTTTAGATGTTAGGTGGCTCTAAAAAGAACCGTTGTGTTAATTGAGGGACAGAGGAAAAAAAAGACATGGCAAAAATTATAGGGTGCTGCTGTATCTTGCTCTCTTATAGCGGAATGCTGATGTCCGCATAAGAGAGAAGAGCGTTACACGCATTGCACCGTATATGCACCCTCTTAAACAGAGGGTGTATATCCAGAGGAACCGAAGAAGGTGAAGCTGCCGCCGCAGATGAAGTGCTTGGCTGAGCTGCCGATGATGTGCTCGGCTGAGCTGCTGTGGATGTGCTCGGCTGAGCTGCTGGAGGGTTTTCTCTAGCAGCTCGAGCATAAGCCACAGGATGTACATCTCTAACGTGCCTGATCATAGTGAAGATACTAAAAGAGTATTTCTTTTTAGGATCTCCTCTTGATAAGACACGATCATAAAGAGTGCAGGTGACTTTAGGAGCATTCACTTTCTTCTGCCCCTGTGGAAATGTAAAAAATTGCCATATAAAAGAGTCTTTCTGTTTCCTCTGTCTCTGTCTCACAAGGGTCTCCTGCTCACTCGCAGAAGATGACTGCTGCTCTGCTATTCTGAAGTACTGAAGTACTAGAAAAGCTGCTCATCTCCTTCTCCCAGGGAATCAGAAGTAATAATGAGGGGAGTGGGTGTGGTGTTGGAAGTTTCTGGAACTGAAACTACTATAAACCAATGAAAAGTGTTGTTTCTTAATCACATGACCTGAAACTACTATAAACCAATGAAAAGTGTTGTTTCTTGATCACATGACTTGCCGTGCGCGCACCGTGCGTGTACGGTGTGCGCACGGAGCACGCACGGTACAAGCACGCATGTGCGTACGGAGCACGCGCTCATGCGTGTACGGAGCACGCGTGTACGGAGGACGCGCGCATGCGCGTACGTAGCACGTGCGCATGCGCGTACGTAGCACACGTGTACGAAGCACGCGCACATGCTTGTACGGAGCACGCGCGCATGCACGTACGGAGCACGCGCGCATGCGTGAAAGGAGCACGCGCGCATGCGCGTACGGAGCACACGCGTACGGATCATGCACGAAGTACGCATGCGCACGTGGAGCACGTACGCATGCGCACACGGAGCACGTACGCATGCAAGCACCGTGCGCGCACCGTACGCGTACCGTACGCGTACGGTCCACGCACGGTCAAAAGCCCTTAATAAAAAATATATATATATATGTTTAGAGGTTTATAGAAGATGTTAACTATGCTGTTCAACTGTAACCAAAATAAAAAAAAAAACTGAGCCATTCCATATTGCAGGATACAGTCAATCTATAATTATATACATAGGTAGCTTATTGTAAAATAAATAATTAAAAAATATAATAAAACATTCATAAATTAGCATTTAAAAAACCTTGCAAATTCACTTTAAAAACCATAGGATTCACACACATTAAAGTTGGGAGTTAGCATTTAAAAAACCTTTGAAATTCACTGAAAAAACCTTAGGTTTCACACACGTTATAGTTAGTAATTAGCATCTAAAAAACCTTGCGAATTCACTGAAAAAACCATAGGTTTCACACACGTTATAGTTAGCTGGACATTTCACTCGAAAAAAAACATTGAAATTCCCCCGTTATAGTTAGTTCAGCTAACTATAACTCGCGCGCCCGCAATCCACTGCTGATGACGTCACATATTACATCACTCATGACATGGTCAGTGACATCACTCATGACATCACTGATGACATCTCAAATGACATCTCAAATGACATCACTGATGACATCATCAATGTGATAAATTACTGCATCTTCTCACACCCTAATTTAACCGATGATACACGAACTCAAAATTTCAGACGTCCATTCTCAAAACCATAGATACTCCAATACCAATAACTACATACCCACTTATTAACTCTTAGGTTTACATACACCTCCACTCATTCATATGTACAGTCACTCATACTTACAGTCACTCCGTACAAGACTATCATATACATTTATGCACCTACATAGACACTCACACACCACCAATCATCCATAGAGGTACTGTCACACCTAGTCAGTCATGCAAATAATTAATCACACTCCCATTTACTCACCTATGCAGTTATACCCACACAAGTTCACTTACTCATACAAATAGTACCACATTCTTACGCTCTTATACAATCATTGATACAAGCACACACTCAACCATACAGCCACTCTCACAATCACACACTCTCACATATACCCACTTATATACTCTTACACGCATATATACTGCCTTTCACATATGTAGTTAGTCACAAATGTACCACTGAGATATACATTCAATCCCTAACACACCCATACATACACTCACTCAACCATACAGTCCATCACAGATGCACTGTTAACACCATGCACCCATGGAATCACCCACTCACACATCTATGCACAGAGTCACACACAGCCTACCCACACAAACACTCAAGCACCCATACAGATACTCAGACAACCAATCGATAACCCATATAGACACTCATATAGCTATTCACAAAACCATGCAGCCACTTATACACCAACAGACAGAAACATGAAGACATTCACACAGTTTAGTCACTAGTCTGCAGTAAGATACATTTAATGACTCACTTTTCCAGTCAATTACGCATGTAGAAAATCATCCATTCACACACTTGTACAGCCACTCATTCTTCCACAGGCCTTTCACTATAAATATATAAAACATATTTAAATTTTACAGAAACACACAGTCACTGGATGATGTCATCAGTGATGTCATCAGTGATGTCATTTGAGATGTCATCAGTGATGTCACTGACCATGTCATGAGTGATGTAATATGTGACGTCATCAGCAGTGGATTGCGGCCGCGCGAGTTATAGTTAGCTGAACTAACTATAACGAGGGAATTTCAATTTTTTTTCCGAGTGAAATGTCCAGCTAACTATAACGCCCCTGAAACCTATGGTTTTTTCAGTGAATATATATATATACACAAACACAGACACCATCAACACACACACACATATATAGATATATAGATAGATAGATACATTATTTTATGCTAAGCATGTATATAGATCACTATATAGTTTTCATATGAGTTATTTGATTAGATGCCCATGGGTCTCTGTTTAATTGTTGATCAAAATATGTAAATATGATCTTAAGAGTATCTATAAGTGCTTCACTATTGAAAGTATTGAAGAAAAAATAAAATAAATTAATAAAAAAAGGAATGTATAAAAATACACAACTGAAAGTCTGAATTTCTAACATTTTATCCATACTTGCACATATGGAACTTTTTGCAGTGCAATTTTATATCTCTTTATTATTTCCGTATACATGTATACCCTTTCTCTGTAGTTATGAATCCATGTATTTATTACAGTACTCCTATTGTAGAAAGAAAGAAAAAAACGTCAATTCCTTCTAATGCACTGCTCTAGGTCTCATCCTAGACCTCTCTCAATATAAACTCTACCTCCACTCTCTGACTCATCTCAAACAGCATTCTACCACTGTGATCTCCCTACGATCCTTTCTTAACTCTTTCCTCCTCTATCCCTCCTTGACTCACCCCAACCTCATTCTGCTACTATGATCTACCATATAACCCTTTCTAGACTCTTCCCTCCTTGAGCCACCCCAAACTTCATTTTACTACTTTGATCTCCCTAAAAACACTTCCTAGACTCTTGCCTCCTATATCCCTCCTTTGATCAATCCCATACCTCATTTTACTTCTTTGATCTCTCTAAAAACCCTTTCTAGACTCTTTCCCCGTCCCTCCTTTGACTCATTCCAAACCTCATCTAGCTAACATCATCTCCCATATAAAACTATCTAGATTCTTCCCTACACTATCCCTCCTTTATCCTATACAATCAAACAAACAGACTCACATGTTCACCACTCAAATTAACAATTTATAGTTCCCTATTCTAATCTACCACTAATCCTTTGGATTCTGGAGTGGCGTGCTTCTCACTGAAAAGTGCTTCGACGCCTGTTCAGGACTAGTAAGCGCTATATAAATACAATTACAATTAAAAGGTCTTGTTATTGGCCCTCTGGTAGGTCAGTGATGTTCGGTCATTTGTCAGTTATTCCACTGTGGACTGCTTGGTGGTGCTAATGATCCACTTAAGCCGTGCATTATTTCATACTGAGAAGTGTTTCTGATTTTGAATACATTGATCAAAGGATCAACGAATGCAATTTACTTTTTTTGTTGCTTAGAACAATGTTTTGGTAGGGACAGAGCTGCAACATTTATGGCTTTATTTACCCTTTTGTACCTTCATGTTATGATGGGTAAGACATATCTTGGATTTCACAAGCTGCTCAAAATCTAGGTTGCTGCTATTAGTGTGTCAGTCCAAGAAATAAGTCAGTAGGATTTAACAACATGTTTTTTAACTCCTGCTAACAAGCTGGAGATAGTAAAAGGTGGGGAGTTGTTCACTGGATTAGTGCTGTAAACTGCGCACCAGGGTCCTTATTTATCATAGCGTTGCCCTTGCACCACGCAAGGTAATGCAAGAGCAATGCAACACTAAAGTCAGATTAACCAAGCAACACATGATCACCTTGCATGGCATTGCAGTGCTAGGTAAATCTGGAGTAATGTAAGGCAGTGCAAGTTGTTGCTTTGCGTTACTCTGCCCCAGGGAGGCGTTCCATGGGTGGAGCGTGGGTATTCCCATGCATCCACCCATGGATTCTTTGGTGCATTCCCAAATTTACCATTAATGGTAGACCTGGGAATGCGTCAAAACACTATGCCTTGCCATGGGAGGCGTAACAAGGAGAAATATTTTTATTCGTCTCTGTTTTTTCCCTCTTTCAATGTGTGCTGCATTCTGCAGCAGACGTAGATAGATAAAAAAAAGTCCTGCATTTGTGCAGGAAGGTGTCCCTTCCGGCACAAAAACAATCCTGCCTGCAACACAGACACTCTTGCTTGATGGTGCAAGGCTGCCTGCGTTGGCACAAAGCAGCACGTTGTGTGCCAGTGAAAGGAAATGCAATGAATGTGCCAGATTATGTTAAATATGATACATTCCTGCCTTCTCCCTTTCACACAGCTCAGTGCAGCAAGGTGTCTTGCTGTGTTGCATAAAAGCTTGATAACTCTGGCCCCTGATCTCTTAACACTGTTTATAACCCATTAGATCCTCTAATTAGGCTATTACTTTGCCCTTATTTTGATTACCCCATAAAATGTGTCACTGGTTACACGATAGAAAAAAATATTAGGTAAGAGTTGATTTCTATATAATGTTCCAACTCCCATTTAACATGTTCTTTTGAGATTTAAATGATTTTGGGCTAATATGTTTCCATTCTATGATTAGTGTCCACCATCTTGGAAAGGAAAATTGAAAGTAAAGAAAATGGCTGCTGCAGCCTCATGACACATACATGTGCACACATGTCATAATGTTGTGGACAGCCCATTTGCTTCTTTCTTTTTAGTTGTTGATGCTCTTCAGTAGCGACAATAAACATCAGTAAAGCCAAAAATGTGGATGGTGCCTTCAAAGGCACGATCTCTTGGCTTTTTCCATGCTTGTTGTAACCGTCACTCCTTTCACCCTTTCTCAATAACCAACCTGCACTCCACACATTTTCACACCATGTTTCTTCTCCTAGTGCTCCTATAATTTTCTTGAGCACTCACTATCATGAGCATCACTAAATTAGCATTCTCACTGACTTGCTCAGATCACACCTTCCATAACAGCAAGATGTGGGGTTTTGGACACTTCCACTCAATCAAATTAAATGGGTAATGCTCAAGATGTTACTTATATTTGTTTGATTTGCCCATCAAATGTTCTTCCAACTCTATTGCACTCTTTCCACAGCTTGTAGTACGGCATATCTTGAAATGCTCCACTGAGCAATTTCCACAAGGATGACAAACTGACATGTACTGTGATACTGCTCAGTTCCCAGCTCTGCAAAAAAATATTTCATTGTTGTTACCCTGAACTCTACCCAATTACTACTAACTTTACTTTAGATAGAGGTTTACTCCAGAACATTTCTTTCAAAAACGTAATGGAAAGTAGTTTGGAATCTTCACCACGCACCTTATGTGAATGTTATTTGCCCTTGCTTTTAATATATGTGAATTAGATACTGTGATATAGCTCGATTTTCAACTGTTGCTAAGCTGTTAATTCTGTTCTTTTCTGTACTTGTATGGCCGAATTAAAGTTTTACTACTACTTGCGGATCTATCCTGAAACCCACGACACAAACTTCATCTCAAGATAAATATTATGAACTTCCAAAAATAGACACTCTCAATTGATTTGAACTTTGACGACAACCTCTCATGGTGATATTTACCACCTTCCTTGGACTAGCATCTTCTTAGTTACCATGGTCTCATTCTTTCGGGGAAATGAAAAAGCACCACAAATGTTAACCTAAGGCGCCATACACTATTCCAGTCCTTATTCTGTATTTCTCCACTGTCCATGTCATACAGCGGCATGCACAGCAAGAAATTCACCCTCAATTTCAACATCTTTTCCCTTATCACCAATGCCATCAAGGTTTAAAAATATGAAGTTTCCTGCCCATATTCTGTTCAGGTTCATGTTTATGGCAAAATAATTTGTTACCATAAGAGACAAAAAAAGATTCAAGAGTTTATATTTCTTTTCTAAACCACAAACTTCATACAATTATTTTTTTCTTGCAAAAATCTGTTAACTCTTCTCAATCACTAGTTAATACATCTACCAAATAAATATGATTCTGTCATTCATTTTATTTGATTTCAAATAATCACTTCATGCATTGTTGTGCATACAAGTAAAGTTTTCAATACATTTAGCAATGAAGGTATTTCATTAGAAACAGTATTTAAGTGGCGGCTGCCACAGTGTACTACAGTAAGGTGTGGGGGGGTAGAAAATATTTTTTTTACTTACCTTGCTGCATGCTGCCGCCTTGGCTCGCCTTCGTCCTCTTCTGTTTCTGCTGGAAGCAGGAAGCACACACAGGCTCCCATAAGCCAATCACGACACTGTTTGCTGCCACCATGACAGCAGCATTGTCATTGGTCTGAATGCTGTGGTTCGGCGGTCAGACAGGGAGCAGGAGCCTGTACATATTCTCCACCCAGGCTGTACAATACAGCCGGTGCAGAACATGCAAAGTGCGCAAGACTTTTGGGCTGGCCCAGGACGGCCGGCCAAACCGCCATGCGCACTTAGTGCCCCAACCACTCATCCCCTGCTGGCTGTTACGACAGCCAGGCCCCGTCCCGTAAGCCTGCCTGACAACGGAAAAAAAAATTATAATAACATAGTGTTTTTCTACTGGGGCGGCGTTCCTCTGCCCTAATGGAGGAGCCACCACTGCAGTATTTTCAAGTTCACCTAGAGGATGTACCACAACTTCTTCAAGGGCACAACATCAGATGTCACTACATTGTAGCCACTAATTGGATTCAGAGGGCCTGATTCACAAAGGGCCTTTGGACTCGTTTCGGAGGCCCCGCAGTGGTGTGGGAGTCTCTGCACTCAGGGCGAATCTCCTCAATTGGACTTCTCATTGAGGAGATTCCGCCCAAGTGTGGAGACTCCCCCAGGACTGCGAGGCCTCCGCCACGAGTGTGGAGGCCCTTCTGAATCAGGCACAATGTGTCCAAACCACATGGAACATTACATCAGAGGTAAGTACATGTAAGTATTCACTGATAAAAACAATGGAGAAAAGACATTATAATTGCGCAGTGAAAGATAAGATAAGGTAAGAACTCACGTTCAAAAGCCAAAAAACGTTTGGAATTTGCTGGTTATAGGTCAGATAACTAACAATAATATTCACTGCTTATGGTTACACGTAGTACATCACTCATGCTGTGTTAAATGCCTTAATTGATGACATCATCCATTAATTGTGACAGTATCCTGTAGGATTTGTGGAATTGAAATAATTTAACAAGCTACACCTGTACCCAATTTTCTCGCACAAGTCAAGTGATAATGGACATAACCTTTGGCCAAACTCTGGAAACATAGCATATCTGTCAGGAGACTGATTTTTGGTAAATGTTTCCCTCATTGTAGGTCTGTTCTGACAGCGTAGCTGTTGGACTTGGCCCTTTTTGCAGGGTCATCCCTGAACTTTTTGCCTTCCTCCCATATTTTTTCTGACCTGTTGTTGGCTATTGTATGACTCTGGGCACTTTACCACTGCTGATCAGTGCTAAAGTGCATATGCTCTCCCTATTATAAATTGTTGTATGGATTAGTGATTCCATGATTGGCTGCTTTGGTTTACCTGTCAAACCCTAGTACAGTGCACCAGGAGTGTCCAGGGCTTGTAAATCCAGATGCTGCTGGTGGGCTTGCAGCACCGGTTGTGCCACCCACAGAAGCAGCCTTGTAAAATGTGTCTAAGGACTGCCATTGCAGAGCCTGTGTGCAGTCTCGCACTGCCATGTCGACTGGGTAAGTTCACCCACTTACCAGTCCCTAAACCTTCCCTTTGCTTCATATCAGTCACCCCTATGGTAGGCCCAAGGGCAGGGTGCATTGTAAGTATGAGGTAGGAGAAGCCCTGATGTGTGTGGCATGTCGTAATAGTGAATTACAGCCATTTTCATTTTATCACTATTGCAAGGCTACCTGTTCTCCATAGACCAGAATGGGCAGTTTGATTATTACACTTTATAATCCTAAACTGACTCAGGGAACATGGTAGAAATTTGGATTTAGTATGCCTGAACTCAGAATGATAAAATACATATTTTAGTGAAGTTGGTTTTAACATTCTGTGTTTGAAAATACCACTTTTAGAAAGTAGGCGTTTTCTTGTCTAACCATCCAAACCTGCCTTTGCTAGGCTGTGAATTCCTTGTCTGGAGTTTGAGTGACAGGGTCTGGGGAATTCCAGGGGGCTGGGGAATTACCAGAGACAGGGTGAGTCAGCACAGGGCTGAATAGAGAGATCTGCATCTAGATGGGAGGGAGGAGTTGCACCTGGGACCTCAATAGGACAGTGCCTGCCCCCCACAGTGCTGGCTTCACCCCCTGTGGTACGTCTGATGTCTCTGCCCTGCACTATAAAGGAGAGAAGGAATCATGTCAACAAAGTGCTCCAGGGCTGTGCTTTCCCTCCACCAAGCTAGCTCCACCTCCTGTGGGGTGTCTGATGTTTCTGCCCTGCACTGTGAAAGGAAAGAAGGAGTCATGTAAACAGAGTGCTCCAGAACTGGTTTGGACAAAGGATTTTGGGGTATAAATATTGGGACCATGATCCCAAGAAATTAGATCACTTCTGGGAACAAGACAAACCTTTTGCCAAGGAGAAGAACCAAGGAAGCTGCAGGAGTTTGGACTGCCCCTCTGCCAGTGTGCTGTTTGCTGGGTTGGCCTGCAGTGGTGTCTTCATTGCCAAGGAAAGGAGAAGGAACTTTTTAGAGGACTTTCATCATCCTACAGAATATTTCTCCAAGGGCTTGAACTTGTGCTTGCCTCATGCTGAAGTCTCAGGGACAAAAGATTTCACCACCAGCTCCCCTCTGAATTTCCTTGCTGGGAATTCTATCTGCAGAAGCCTGCGTGTCGCTGGGAGCTGGAAGCGCGATGCAACGAGAAGAAGCGTGTCGCCGCCGCAGCTGTAGTCGTCGCATCGCCGGAGAAGTGTGCCGCCGCCGCATCTCCCAGGAAGCATGCCTTCGTCGAAGCTGTCTGCTGTCGCATCACCGGAGAAGTGTGACGTCATCGAGAGGGTCGTTATTCCATCGCCAGAGAAGCGTGTCGCAGGGCCTGTCGTGGCTCCAAGGTACAGAGTCGTCGCAAGGCTGCCAGGGCGTGAACGCATCACCGTCGCATCGTCGTATCGTCGCATCAAGGGCGCCATCTTCTCGCCATCTACCAGGATTGTTGCATCGCATCGAGGCGCCATCTTGCGCATTGCAACCGGCCCGCAGGCCGAGGACCTACGCATCACCCCCGCACCAGTAAGGATCACGGCGCATCCCCTACTCTGCGCAAGCATTGAGGCGCGACGCATCATCTCCCCCAGAGCACGGAACCGACGCATCTCCCTCTGTGAGCCTTTTGTTTATTTTGCGTTACGCATCCAGGTACTTTTGTGAGAACTGTGTCGCATTTATCATCAACTTGATCTAAGTAACTTTTACCATCTTTAAGTCAATCTTAAGTACAGAATAGTGGATTTTTGTCATTTGTGGTCTTGTGTTAAGTCTATATAAAGAATACTTATTTTTCTAAAACCTGTGTGGTGTCCATCTGTGGTGTTTTCACTGTATTACTGTATGTGTTCACAAATGCTTAACACACTGCCTCTGAGATAAGCCTGTCTGCTCGTGCCAAGCTACCAAGGGGGTGAGCAGGGGTTATCTAGGAGTGTAATCCCCTTATCCTGACTTACAAGCAAGGGTCCCTATTTGGACAAAGGTGTATACCATTACCAACTAGAGACCCCCAGTACTAACAGTAGCTGTCACCAGACGTTATGTGATCAACCTAATAAAGGTCTTGAAAAAGCACTACCAGGAGAGATTCTCTGGCTCCGGCCCATGTTGGTAGCCAGGAGCACATGTTGTGATTAGGTAGGAATTGTGTGCTTCACCAAAAAGTTCTTGCCCTCCATTCAGCTGTCATCATTTTATTTATCCAGTTGCCTGAGCTCAAATTTTGTAATGCTATCAACGTCTCTTGGATAACTGGATGATTTGCAGGGTTTGTTTCTAACTGGCAGCAGCACAGATGGCAGGAGGACAGCTGTTAACTTTAGACTTGACAGTATAGGTTTGTGTATGCGAGCCCAGGGGTGAACTATTCAAACATAGAGTTTTAGGTCTGCTTAACAGTGCAACTGTCACCTGACTTTATGTAATCAACAAAGAGAGCTTTCAGAGTCCTACTGAGCGAGGGGCTCACATGCATGTTGGTTCCTTTCAGTACAGGAATTGATTGGACTGAGATTGTGAGTTTCCACCAAAAAGACTGCTTGTATTACTCTTTTTGTTTTGTGGCAACGTTTATACCTGATATAGCAGGACTGAGTTGGTAATAGTGGCAAGCTAATGATCATGGTAGTAGGCCTGACATATTAATTGTGAAAATCAAATATTAAAATCAATAGGCTTTTAAGTGTGTGGGTTGTTATTTCTCTGATAGGAATTTTGTTCCAAGAAAGTCACAGCTTACACTTATAGGGAATTATTTCACTGTTAGTTACTGCATCTGACAAACCCCAGAGGGAGAAGATTTGCACTGTAATGCGCTGTCTGCCAGGATCTTGTAATAAAATACTCATCAATCAAATCAAAAATACATACATCCATTTAGATAAATATATATCCGTATAAATACATAGAGGGTGTTTGGGTCAGCTCAGTTCTGTCACTGTCCGAGTGTCATTTACACTAAGCTTCCATCCATGACAGCAAACTGCATGGTGTAATGGTTGAGTGTGCACTAGTCATTGGCCGTCTTGCCCTGTGAATTACGGCATTTTGTGATCATATGTGTACATCCACCTGGAAATAATTGCACTTCAGTGTCTTGGCTGGCCGGGCAGACCTTTAGTTTTGGATTTTCTCTTTTTTATAGTTCCCTTTCATAGATTTGCCTCTACTCTTTTTATTTTATTGTTTCTGGTAGGAAAATGCCTCTTTGCATAATCAACCATATTTATTGGACTGATACAGCTGGGTTTTTGACTCTGTGTGCTGTGACTTTGCTAACCAGGCCTCAGTGCATGTGATCTGACTCCTAAAACATGTCAAAATTTGCTATACTACAAATTGGCATATTTAACTTACATATAAGTCAATAGTATATGGTTCAATACCCAGGGCCTGTAAATTGAATGTCACTACTGAACTGCAGCACCTACTGTGCCACCCACTACAGTGGCATTACAGACCTGAAAGCAGGCCTACCACTATAGTCTGTCTGTGCGGTTTTAAAACTACATCCAATGGCCGGGAGGGGGGAAGACTGGGGGGGGGGCGGGAATCAATGAAACATGGCCTTATCCATTTTCTAAATATTTTGTTAATCCCCACCAAGAAACCTCCCACTACCCACGCACACTGTGGATTGTTTGTGAGGACGACTTAATACATGAAAGGAAGGTAAACACCAGGACCCCCAAGGACTTGTTTGCCATTCACTCTAATGAAGGGATAACAGTTGAGCAGAGGGTACTAAATGCAGAACTTTCCGTATCGAGGACTTTGCCAATGTCAGGACTTCCTTGAAAGTATAGAGATCAATGGGGCCCTTTCTATACCATAAGCTTTCTGGTTGTGCTTCAGTGACAGCGCAATTTTTTTCTATTGCAAGAAGTTCCCAAACTTTAGACAACGAACTAGTCAGTGTGGGCACCTTCTGTGATCTCCACATGGCGAGATTCCTTCTCTGTGCTGAGATAGTTATCATCGATAATTGTTTCCCGCTTAAGGATATGTTAGACCGACCGCCCTTGTATTGCAGGCCCAGAACCACCAGACCTGGGTCCCTGTGTATTTGAATGCCAAATACTCTATCAATCTCCCCCGTTTCTTAGATCTATATCCTAAGGTCCATATTTATTCAAAAGTAATGCAGTGCATCAGGTCACCTTATTGCGCTGTGCTGCCTTACAGAGATAAGGCAGGAATGTGCTGTATTTATCACAATATGGCACATTCCTGTCCTTTTCCTAGCTCTGGGGCACAATGGGCTGCCTGGCGCCAATGCAGGCACCCTTGCACCATGGTGCAAGTGTCCCTGCGTTGCGCACAGGTTTGGTTTTGTGTAGAAAGGGGCACCTTCCTGCACAAAAACAATCACATGAGGCATATTCCTCTCTCTATGTGTGCTGTAGAATGCAGCACACACAGAAAGAGGAAGTAACAAGGAGAAATAAAGATATTTCTCCTCATTTCACCTCCCCTGGGAAGGTGTAGCATTTTGGTGCATTCCAAGGCCTACAATAATGGTAAATCTGGAAATGCTTAAAATCCTTGGGAGTTGCATGAGAACACCTACGCAACGCCCATGGAATGACTTCCCAGGGCAAAAAAACGCAACGCTGTGATTTTCTCTGTATTGCATTGCTCCTGATTTATCAAGCCACTGAGAGCCACACAAAGTGACCATTTGTGGCTTGATAAATCACATTTGGGGGTTGCATCGCGGATGCACCACTTTTGGTGGCGCAAAAGCGATGCAACCCCCTTGATAAGTAGGGGCCTCAGTCTACAGATTTGGACCATCCAACCCAATAACACGAGCATTGAGTTCAATGTTCTATGTATGAAGAAGATGATATTTTTACCTTTTTACTGGGAAAAATATGCATTCCAGTAAAAAAAACTCCTTCTCTCAGGGATGCAGTGGTATTCAGGAAAATACACCTTTCGTACTTAAAATGTCACACTCAAGCATCTGTACTAATAATGACACAATGTATGTTTAAAACATTTATTTCAGTATTCTACGAATTAGTACATGAGCTATAACAACAAAACATATGGAGCAGATTGCCATTATTAGGGTGACTATGAGAGTGAACACAACAAATGTTTCTATCATGGTTCAAGGCACCAGGTTCCCCATTTGCTACAGCCACTCCTATCACTCTCTACACACTACTCTGAGAACATGTAAATAAGCTAACATTGCCTGCAGGAAAAGTCTTACAATTGTCCCTCTGCATACCTGCCATATGGAGGGCCCCTGAGTTGTCACACTTCCAACCGGCAAGGCAAGGAGGAGGGAGCCTCCTGTGATTCTGTGTGAACTCAGTTGCAGCTCCATAGATACAACCAAGGCCCAGGAAGGACAGTAGCCGAGATTCAGTGTTTATAATGAGTCCTGTCAGCTGGGGAAGTCGATGCCTGAGCAGTTAAAAGGGAGGGATCCGCAAGGGTAACGCGCTTCCTGTTCCATCACGGACCCTGCCAGGCCTCCCGTACATTCCTTTGTTTCTCGAATCACTTACCTGCCATCACCTTGATCCCTCACCGGGGTGGTTAGACTTTGCGGCTTTCCTCTTCGGCGCCCTTGAGATAGTTTCCATTTCC
This sequence comes from Triturus cristatus, assembly GCF_964204655.1. Taxonomy (NCBI): domain Eukaryota; kingdom Metazoa; phylum Chordata; class Amphibia; order Caudata; family Salamandridae; genus Triturus; species Triturus cristatus. Next base: position 772,909,055 of record NC_140591.1, on the reverse strand, counting down.
AGGTTGTTGGATACTCTTCCGGGGCTCCGGGTATCCTCGGAGCTCTTTTGCCAGCTGGCAACATTGTTCCCTTCGGGTTTTTGCTGCGCAGTTTAACTCTTCGTTCTCCAGCAGTCTATTTCTGTAAAAGAGGAGAAGAAAGGTTTCTAAAGAATCGTTGTTTCCTCGTTTGGGAAATTTGCTTTTCTTTTCCTACAGTACTCTCATACTTATCTAATGGCTGTGCTCCTTGTTTGTTGAGGAGTGTGTTTCCACTTTTTACCATATTTTTATCCTTTGTTTTCTCCTGACTTGGGAAAAAATGAGTTTTTTGGTTATACCCATGGTCAGGCGAAATAGAGGATTTTTTTTTCCTAAGAATCTATAGATCTCCGAAGGTGATTCCTCATTAGATGCTTTGTTTGCGTCCTACATTCTAGTTGAGAATGTTCTCTGTGTATGAATAGCACATCATTCAGCAGGAGCCGTGGTGATACCCTAACGGACAATCCAGTGGATTCTACCCCTTCTTCCTTTCCTTGTTTTGTCTCCTAGTGTTTCCCACCTTCCCTCTTTTGCTTTGACCTTGTTGGGGGAAGGAGGTGGGTGAGGGAAGCTGGGACCTAGCATCGATTCCATACATTTCGCCCCTGCAGAAAATCCAGGGGAGCCTCACAATAATAAAATAACCACTCCGTAATCCAACTCATTAGAGATGACAAGCAAGATAGGAATGCTGTAGAAAATCCAGCCTATCTAGTATTCTTTGGATATATAAATTCAGTGCACATATCACACATAGGTATCAGATGACCCTGAGGCAGAGATATTCTAGGGCACGCTCGTATGCTGCTGAGAAACTATCAAGAAGATGTCATTCAAGCTGGATGTGCCCTTGTCTCAGGAAAACTTGTAAAATAAATTATTTAAAACTGACAAAGGGTAATAACTGTAATCAGGCTAACACTAAGTACCTTTAAAAATGGAGTTGGTGCAGGAATTTATATCACCGAGCACTGCCTCCCAATATCTTGAAGAAAAATGTTATTAGTTACAAAAATGTTTTTATGAGTTTTGCAACATAGAAACATACAAAGCTAAATGCATACAATGTACATTAACTCTGGCATCTCAAGGACATAGGCATTTCAGTAGTCTATCCTTCTCCCCAACCCATATCCAACAACATATCCGGTTAGACATGACAACAGCGAGTCACCTCTGGCCTTCCCCTCCTTAAAATAGTTAGTAGAATCACATTTCCTTCAAGTTAGTCCTCCACATCGTGCAGTTTTTCCGATAAGCCCCACATTTGAGCGAATTTCATTGGGCATCCTCATGCCTGGTATACTGTTTTCTCCGCCTGCATGCACCAGTCCATCTTCTGGGCCCATTGAGATGTGCAAGGTGTGTTGAATGCTACATCACAGTTGTATAACATCTCTCATCACCATCACGGTTATATTACAGAATGTAAGAGGGCACTGGGGTATTGCCTGATCTCCCTACATTCCTAAGCACACCCCTTGTGCTGTAAGGTCAATCGCAAGACCATTGACCTGCTCAAAGAGGTTCCATACATGTCGCCAAGAGACCTGCAGTTTTGTACAGTCCCACACAGTGTGTATCAATGTTCCATTTTGGTTGCATCCACGGAGGCACCTATCAGTGGAGGCCCTGTCCATTTTGTGTAGTCTGGTGCGTGTATAATATGCTCTATGTAGTATCTTGATTTGTATTAACCTGAAACCAGCTCAGATTGCTACCTCCCTCTGGTATCTACATGTTTCCTCCTAGTTCGGGTCATCTATGATCCCTAAGTCCTTCTCCCATCCATCTTTTAGCTTGTCTAGGGGTTTCAGGCAATTTTGGGTGAGTGTTGTATAGATCTGAGTCTGCATGTCTATGCAGGGGGATACGAGGATCCTATATTGTAACAGAGTTTCTTTGGGCAATTCATCTAGATGTAAAGTGTTGACAGAGCATGTTGAACCTGGGGTTACTTAAATCTGTGGGAGTCTGAGAGTTCAAATTGTTCCTGTACCTTCTCGAATTTTTGCATCCTCTATGGCCCCTCATATCACCCACCTCAGGAAAAAATCCTATAAGGTCCCATTGATGCAAGCCTGGTAGGTTCTTCAGGTCAGCAAGCATGTCAGAATCCCACAATGATGTTTCTAAGGTGATCTTTTCCTGCCAGCCATTTGCCCTTGTTGCGTGTTTCCATATTTGGGCAACTGTTGCTCTAGGTGGCAAGTGTTGTTGACCCGCATGATGCTCTAGGGCACCCGCACTGCAGCAGCGCCCGGCTGTCTGCCATCAGGGTTGAGTCATTCTGCTTGGCAAACATCTAGTCGTTGATCACTGTCAGCTGGGACGCCCAGTAATACAGTTTAAGGTTAGGCATCGCGATCCCCCCTCATAATGTCCGCGTATCATAGTGGCCAGGGTGATTGTGGGTGGGCCCCCATTCCATACCAGCACTCTGGTGGTTTTCAACACTGCCCAAAATTTGTTTTCCGGAACCGTGGATGGTGTGTTTTGTAGTACATAAAGAAACTTTGGGAAATAAATAATTTTGTAGAGTGCGTCCCTTTTAGGTAGAGATATCGGAAAATTTCTCCACCAGGCTAAATCCGACTTATATTGTGTGAGGATCCCCACCTCAGGTTCCTATTAGTGAAATCAATTGGAGTCTTGGTAGTATAACTAACCAAGTATCGAATCCTGAAGTGGACCACTGCCCACCGGAATTCCCGAACTTCCATAGGCCGCCAGCCCATGTGTGATTATGCCACTGACTTGCGCCAATTAATTTTGATCCCTTAATACTACTCAAAAATATTTAATATCTCCAGCACTCTCGGGATGGAATGTACGGAATCTGCCAGACAGAGGAGCAAGTCATCCACATATAAGGAAATTGTGCCTTCCCATCCCTGGTCCCACCTCAGTTCCCTCAACTGGGTGTCTTTGCTTGCGCACTCCAACAAAGGTTCGATGGCCAGGGCAAACAACAGGGGAGACAGTGGCCATTCCTGACGGGTACCTCATTCCAGCCTAAATCCTCACAACATTGCCCCGTTAGCTCATTCTCCAGCCTGTGATGCCATATATAATAGGCAGACCCATGCTGTAAATGCTGGGCCTATACCCATTTTTTTAAACACCGACATCAGGTATGGCCCTTTGAGGGAGTTGAATGCCATTCGACATCCAGCAATAGTATTACCTTAGGTTCCTGAAGGGATTTACTACTATCAAGTACACCATATAGGCGTCTAAGGTTAAGTTTTGTGGCTCTTTGTCACATAAACCCCCGTTGATCTGCCCTAATCAATTTGTCTGTAACTTCCTGGAGATGGTCTTCCTAAACCTTTGCCAGTATTTTTACCTCTAGGTTGAGCAGCAAGATGGGTCTGTAGCTAGCACTGTCTTCTGGTTGCTTTACTTGTTTATAGATCATGACTATAGTGGCTGCTTGAATGTCCCTGGGCAGGCACCCCTCTGCCAGGGGCAGACCATAAAATCCACAGAAGAGGTTCCCCGGGCCCCCCGCAAGACACTCTGCAGGGAAGCCGTTCAACCCCTGAGTTCTACCGCTCTGCAGTTGCGCATGGGTTCCCCGATCTCTCCTACTTCTAGTTTGCAGCCCAGGCTCTCCCTGTGTGCAACTATGAACTTCTGGGTCATAAAACCCTGCAGGTCTGACTCAGTACACTTTTAGCTGGGCAATAGAATGCTTCCAGGTAACCTGCAAAGCGAGCTACTATCTTAGGGGCGTGTTTACCTTCCTACCAGTGTTATCTCCAATCTCACTTGCCTACCAGCTGCCCTCCGGTTGGGGGTCAGCGAGGGTAGCAATTTTCTGGCTTTATTGCCCACCCCATATAGCCTGCGCAATTTCCATGCCTGTCTTCCTCCAGCTGACTATATTCTTCATATTTCACACTATGAACACTATGGATGCACCAGTTCTGTTGTAGAGTTACCCTGGTGTTCCCTTTCTTCCTGCATCAGGTGCCTTTTTCTATCTCCTATTATGTTGCTGGCTTCTTTGCTCATCCCTGAAATTTTTTATATCAATCAGCCTCATATTACCATTTTGTTTTCCACCTATAACGTTATGGCAGAGTCTACCACCCCTAATTTTCTACAAAGTATTCCTCCGTGGCCTGCAAGAGGTATGTTCTCATTACTCAGTCCCTGATATCCCTGGGGCCAAGGGACCATGGTGGCCTTGTTATCTACACAGTGGTGGTCAATCTTGTGCTTAGCGGAGAGTGATCTGATATCCCCTGAGGTAGGAAGTTGGTCTCTCTGGACCCTTGTGATAGTGGTTTTAAGATATAGTCCAACCATGCCCCTGCCTTCATAGAAGATAATGTTTGGGAGAACTGTTTCGTTTCTCGGTGCTCCGCCCTCCACAGGTCATGGAGACCCATCACTCGTGTGAAATCTCGTAGTCTAAAATCCATTCTCCCCATAGTTCCTGCCTGAGTTTGCCTATCTAGTTCTGGGCACATCATTAAGTTGAGCTCTCCCCAATAAGCAAAATCACTTCAGGGGCCTGTGTTAGCCACTTGCCCATGCCTTCTAGGGCTAGTGACTTCAATTCCGGTGGTATATTCCATAAGTTCAGCCCTTCTTGTCTGTTCACACCTGAGTGATTGCTCGGGGCAGGAATTTCTTCAAAAATATACCGAATCCTCTGGAGTCTGATGTAAACACTGAGTGAATGATTGCTTTATATCTGCCCTGACCCAAGATTGCACAGTTGTTGTTTGTGTGTTTCTGGAAATATAATTACATTAGGATTGAGTCTATGCACGAACCTCCTGACCATCATTCTTTTCACCTTATTCCCCTACCCATTTACTTTCCAGGATAGGATCCTGAGGCTCAGAGGGCCCTCACCTCATTGTGCAGCCCTGTGGTGTATGCCATATCTGTTGTTCCAGTTAAGTCTCTTCAGGTGTGGTCGGCTTCTCTTCTGGATGTCATTGTGATCCCATCTCCCTCCCCAACTACCCCCTCCCTACTTCCTCAAGTGGTAGGCTCTGAACATTCCCCCCCCCATGCTTGAGGTGCCTATTGCCCTTGACCCATGAACTTTTATCTAACTTCTAATGGTAACAATATAATCTGTAATCCCTCTTGTGGGTGTATAATGTGTGGGGTCCATTTGGCCCTATCTCGTGGCTCCTGTGTGTTCAGCTGTAACCTCTTGTCCAAGTCTCTATTGCGGGTATGTGAGTTCACATCTGGGCTGTCGCACTACCGGTCACAGTCCTGCCCAACGTCTTCAGATCTGGCGATCCAACAGGGCTTCTCTCTGCTGCCTTCGGGCCTCAGCACTGTCCTTTGGCCATCCCTCCAGCCATTCACAAACCTCTGATGGAGAGTTGAAGAACCAGGGCTTCCCTTATGACTGGACTTAAAGTTTTTCCAGCAATAGCATCATATATTGAAGATTCCTTTTCCTGAGTTCCACTTACATCTTGTTGAATGATCAACGCAAAGCTTGCACTTTTTTGGGGGATACTCTCATGAACATGTGATAATCATCACAAAATTAGCTTAACGCAACTTTGCATATCGCAGTCTATTGCGGGAAAACAATGCCGTGTTAGCGTAGTATTCTCAGCCCGGCTGCACCATGCGATAGTCCCACGATAACGCGTCAAATGACCGCGTTAAAATCAACATGACGCCGCACAAATGCAAAACGCGAACACGAAAAAAGTTGCGATGAGGCCAATCGCGATAAAAAAATCAGCGTTAACCAGCGACAGGCCTGTAATTGCCACGCCTCATGCGGGAAAATGCACTATAAAAGTAGAACAAGAAAGACACACCAAAAACAAAATAAATTACGTAGCAACATGGATGCACCCGGACCGAGTGCCCAGGTGAACGCGAACCCCACAAGCCCCACAGACCACCAGTAAGGAACCTCGGGGTAGGGGAAGGCCAAGGAGAAGAGGAAGACTGGATACAGTCCGCATGACAACCGGATCGTCGTGATGGAGGTGATAGAACACTAACAACAACTGTCCATCACTTCCACCGTGTCATTGGCAACACAGACGGAAAAATGGCATTCGTGAATGCAGTCGGAGTGTCGACGAGGCCAAGATGCGCTGGCATGATGTGAAAAGCCAACCAAGCTGAAACCCGCTGCCAACAGGAAGGCAGCAACTGGGAATGGAGGTGGGAGTCTTGCGCCACAGGAGGGGCTGGAGCAAATGGTGGCCACAGTCATCAGTGTGGAGACGGTGCAAGGAGTCGGGAGTCCGGACACTGCTCGACATGACCTGACACAACATCAACAGGGTGAATAATGAACAGGGACTGGGGGGACGGGGGGTGACAGGCACAATGGCACACATGCACAACGATGTGTAGCACACCACACACCCACAAGGACCCTGGGTCATGTCCCTGATCCCCGTGGCACACTGCAGCACACATACAAACATCAAGTAGGCACCCGTCCACCATGTGCCCAAAGGGGCCCCACCCCACACATCACCAATTCCACAACAAACACAGCAAAGATGCGTATTTGTGAGCCACACTGACAATGCAAGTGACACTACATGGCGAGCAGCATGGCTGGAGTACAATCACCATGACATTGTGCATGCCATGAGACTGAGGTGGCTGAATGTGGACCACATCCGTAAAGGAGCAGGTCACACTCTGACACATCCACATGCACAAACAACCACTGACTTCAACAATACATCTGCAGACAATGCACAAGAGTGCAAAAACCATCCAAGAGCACAAATGACCCAAGTCGCCAACATCACATCACCTTAAAAGCACAAAAGTCAAAGGCACACCGCCTCCAAGGGGTAAGGGGCAGCAAAATCACAGCTGCAGGGGCAACTCTCCCACAATGCAGCACACACACATAGCAATGACAGCACATCCACATGGACGACAATGTGGTACACAGTGCAACACTTACACTGCAGAACAGAGGACACAACTCACAACTAGGTCCGCTTGTGCGTAGAAAATGGTCAATCACATCTGACATAGCAGGAAACTGTGAAATGAAAATGTACATGTACAACCTAACCTACGTCATGTAGTCCAAATGTCCACTGTCCCGCATCAAATAGTCCACTCCTCCCAAACAGTCACAATGTACATTGTCATGCAGTCTATATGTAAACTTGAACAATGCGTCAACATACATGCCAACACAATGTCAACAAGCATCTCCGCTTCACATTGCAGAGGGATAAACAACACCTCCAGCAGAGCAGACCAGACAACTCTACAGTGATGCTGAAGAGGACATCCACCCTTTCGACACTGACGCCATACAACAGTTCATGGACATCTTAGGCAATCGACCTCCAGGAGCGGGGCAGCCCAGCTGCATCGAGGATACCCCAGCCCCTGCACAGACCACACAGATGGACGCACCCACCACCACGGCTAATTCCCAGCAGCCCACTGAAGCACACATCGCATTCCAAGACCAGGTGTCAGACTGCCAGAAGGGGGTGGCCGAACAGGTGCAGATGGGGTTCTACCTCATGGAAGCCGAACTAGATCATATATGTGGGTGTCTAAGTCCCATCAGGGACCACCTACACTCCCCAATGGAGACCCACACTGCAACAGAGACACATGCCTTTGCACATTTCCAGCACTGAACAACTCCCAGGGCCACAGGATAATCATCCACACCCTCACGCTGGACTGGCGTCCACCTACCCAGTTCACTCCTCTTACGTATTGAGTGGCGGACAACAAAGCTACATGTGCAAGGTCTCACCCGCTGCCTGCGGGGACATGGCTGCGTCCGCTGTACACGGCACAATGTAATGTTGTAGGGCCCAGGGCCCTAATGCATACATCATGAGCACACGGACACACTCAGATAGTTCATTGAGCTGGCTACGGGCACGTGCGCTTGACACCTTTATTGCCAGGGTCCCATGTACAGTGACGCCTGTGCTCGATGTGTGTGGGGTGAGTGTAAGCAAACCCTCATGGAGTCGTTGGTGCTGGCAACAACTTGAACAGTGATCACAATTAAAGCGGAAACAGAAAACACCAGTATAACAGAAACAACTGTGAAGCATCATGGTGGTAGCCGGAGAAAGTACAATGTTCACCCAATATGCAACCTGAATGGTCCATGAGTTGTGGTGCACTGAGTTAGTGGCACCTGAAGAGCTGAGCAGGGTATCAAGATGATGATGGCACCCATGACAGGTGTGAGCAACTCTGATAGTCTGGCAGTAAGACACCTCTGACTCTGGCACCTGTTGTTTGGAGTTGGTCCTGGCAGTTGTGGCATGTGCATCCTGCGGTAATGCAACGTCTGGGCAGGTCAGGACTCGATTTGATGAGTGAGTTGAGGCCGGAGGCAGCGGACAGCACAGGGGCACAGACACATGGCCTTGATGACCCCCAGTCCATCGACTCAGAGGCCATCCAATATGCTATCAGACAGGGTCCATGACTTGAGCTGCACAGAGTTAGTGGCCCCGGATGCACTGTGGCCGGCACAGGCACACCGCCATGGGACGGTGACTTGCAGTGCACTGAGATAGGGCCACGCGAGCTGAGAGGATCCTCGTCGATGTCGAAGGTGACTGTAGCGGAGGGTTTCGGGGGGAAGTGGAAGGCATGATGCAGAGGGCAGAAGCCGGCCGGAAGCGGCAAATGGAGGAGTGGAATGCTACAGCCTCGTTTTTGCCATAAAGTCAGTATCACCGACATGATGATGAAGACAACTCCCAGTCCATAGACTCAGTCGCCACCAAAGTTCAACCAGAAAGTGTCCATGGATGTCGGGGAACAGACTTAGTGGCACCGGAGCTGAAAGGGGATGCAGTCTGCGATGAGGCCAGTACAATAATATCAAATCTGCCATAAATAAATCAAGGCTCAGATCCAAATGTTTGACCTACTGGACCGCAGTGTTGGCCAGAGGCAGTGGTCAGCATGGGCCCACAGCCACGTGTCGTTGGCTTGCGATGCACAGAGTTAGTGGCACCAGAGCAGGTGTTGGTAGTGTTTGATCACCTCCGTAACGAGGATCCTTTTTCCTCCGGACTGAACCACGTCTTCCTCTTACTCCTCTCCTTGCGTTCAATGATATGAACTCTGCCATTCAAAAATCAAGACTCAGTTTCAACTGTGTGACCTACTCGACCGCAGTGTAGGCCGAAGGCAGTAGTCAGCAAGGGACCACAGACAGGTGTCGTTCAGAGGCTAGGCACAGAGTTGGTGGCACCACATCAAAGGGAGTACAGTGACATAAGATCTACCATAAAGTGTGTACTCTGCCATTGCATAATCAAGACTCAGTTCCACATGTGCGACCTACTTGACCGCTGTGTAGGCCGGAGGCAGCAGTCAGCGCGGGCCAACCGCTGTTCAGAAAGCTCCTCCTGGAACTCTAATACACGATGTTGAAATGGCATGTGGGGATGACTTGTGGTTGACGGAGGTAGAAGCACCAGAGCTGAGCGGGTGTTTAGCCAGCGAAGATGCCGTGTCCTGCCTGGTACTGACTGGATTGGATTGGTGTGAGGCCTGGTGGACTGCAGTGTAGGCCGAAGGCGTTGTCAGCAAGGGTCCACAGACACATGTGGTTGTAATGCTATGCACAGAGTCGGTGGCACCACATCGGAGGGAGTAAAGTGAATTGAACTGTGCATTAAAATGTGTACTCGGCCATTGGATGATCAAGACTCAGTTCCAGATGTGTGACCTACTTGACCGCTGTGTAGGCCGGTGGAGTACGTCAACGAAAAAGGAGTGCAGCGGGCCTTTCTCGTGGAGGACAGTGATGGTCTGAGGAGACTGCCAGGGTCGTGGGCCTCGGGCTTGGAGCTTACACAGGCACATGGTGGGCCCTCTCTGACACACACTGGTGTCGGCAGGTGAGCGGTGTGGCCTGGTTGTGCAGGGGCGGCCAAGACAGGTCTGGGGACCTGCGTCCTGGGGTGCAGCAGGCACACATGGTCGCAGGCACTGCCGCTCTTGGCGTTGGCCTCGTGGCGTGCTGGGAGGCGCTGCCCTGACAGACACATTGGCCATTCTGTAAGAGAACCACGCCAGGAGCAGTGGGCTTTTTATTCACACCCCTGCGCTGGCCTGACGTACGCCGGGCCAGCCCACTCCGCTCACGCTTACAGGAGAGTCCACTGTTCACTACACTCCTATACACCAGCAGTATATGTCGACATGGGCATGTCTGTGGTCTGCATACTGCAGTCTGGCCAGCACATGCACGCCACACTTGGCATTGTGTACATTCTCATTCATGGGTCACTTGCCTCCTTCGCACATGCATGGTTCCCACCTCTCCCCACATTCTGATATTGTGTGTCTGTGGTGCTATGCCGTTGATGGCTTGTGTACATGGCTTGCCCAGGTCACCACAGTAAGTTGTGCTGTCGTGTCTGGTGGGTGGGCATGTTGTTTGGCATGTTGTGTGTGATTTTGTAACGTGTGCATTGCCAAAGTTGTGAGTTGCATGATTGTGGAGTTGAGGTGTGTGGTGTGTTCATTTGGTACTTACCAACGAGCAGTACATTCCCATAGGTGCCATCCTGGAAGCGCTGGTTGATGATGGAATGTCGGAAGATGAAGGAATCATGCACATTGCCTGGGTAGTTGGCGACAACATTGGTGAAGAGTCCCCGGTGGTCCACTATTGCCTGCAAATTGATGGAATGCGTGTGCTTTCTGTTGCGGTAATTGTGTGCAGTGTCGGCAGGGGGCACAAGTAGGACATGTGGCAAGTCGATTGCCCCCAACACGTGCGGGAATCCAGCTATGGTGTATAGTACTTGCTTGGTCTCCAGCTGTTCCTGCGCATTGTGGGGGACATATAGGTACCAGGGTACCAAGCTGATGATGGCATCCAAGACAGGTGCGAGGAACTTGGATGGGGCTGGCTGCGAGACTCCTCTGACTCTGGTGGTTGTTGGTTGGGAGGAACCACAGGCCAACAGGTGCAGCACAGCCAGAAGCTTTGTCTGAGGTGGGATGTGGCTGTCCGCCGTGTTGGTAACGTCAGCCTGTGGGCAATGATGGGCAGGATGTGGAGGATGGCTGTCCTTTTGAGCCTGTAGTAGGCAATGACATTGTCCGGTGTTAGGTCTGAGAGGCTGGTGCATTTCCTGAAGGTCCGCTGTCTTTGTCTGTGCTGCCTCTGTGGTGGTCCGGGGGGTGGGGGGGCGGGCTCGGGTGTCCGGGGGGTATGGCGGTCCTGGGGGTGGTGGCGGTGGGTGTTGTGGCCCTGTTGGGGCTCCGAGCTGCATGATCAGTGGCTCCATGGCATCTGTTAGTCTTCAGGTGTGGCTGTGAGCTGGGCTCCCTTTTCTGGTGCAGGTTGTCATCCAACTTTGCACCAGGTCAGAGCAGATGTTAATTTCCTGCTGCTAACGCACCTTATCGCCTATTTTGTGGTCTTATTGCCGATCTAGCTGGTCGTTGAGAATGTTGAGGTGTGGTGTTGTTGCGGCTTTTTGCTCGGGAACGCATACTCTTCATCTCATTAGCGATAGTAGCTGGGGTCATCTTATTGTGTGCAGATTTATGCCCTTATATAGGTACAATTCACATTGCCCTTATTTGGACATAGAAATCCGGCCCTTATTTAGACGTTGTCCGTACAAACCATATACAGGCATTGCCACCTACATCCGTCCATCCACGTCACAACGAATTCTTGGAAAACCAGACCCTTAAGCCTTTAGGAATTTCCCTCAGCTTGAATATTGATTTCTCCAAGAACTCATTAAGTATGCATGAACATCTATTCCTTAGGGGTTCAATCAATATGTTCCTCTGCCCGACTTTTACGTCAATACTGGCCTTCCTAGACACCTTCAAGCTATAAATATACCAGCACTTGCCCTGGCAAATTGTGGTTCCTGGAGGATTCGATCCAACCCAGACTACGCGGTTCGCCCCGGCAAGTTCGGAAGGAGATCGAGTTCCAGCCTGATGCACTGACCTGACGCTGCCATCCTCCTCGCAGAGAATCCAGCTCCAGTGCTCTCTGACTTCCCTTGCGGGGGTTAGACTATCGAGTCCAGAAAAGGGATTCCAACCTCACTCGTTCTAAGATATGGAGCTGACTAGAACTTAGAGAAACTTTTGGCAACTCTTGGCTAAACTAAAAGATACCTAGCTATACTTTAGAAATGGCACCTACTTCAAACCTCGTACTGCACTTAGGTTAGGTACACTGGGGTAGAACAATTTAGAAGCATCAGATGAGTATCACATTTTAGCTTATGTTATTTATGTATGTATTTTGATTAATATATGTCATAGCTACAAACCATGCTATTGCAGTATTATTTTATCTTACTGCTAACTTCGTACAAATTGTACTTCACTGTCTGTCTTACGCTGGTAGCAATTCATATCTGTTGCATGAGAAATAAGACAGTTCAATAAACGCTTTTTATTGAAACGCCCGTCTCTCTATTTCTGTGCAACTCTGTAGAAACGAAGCATGCACAATTGACTTAGTGAAACTGTTATCTACTGTTTCCACGATTCTGAGACTGTTCCGATTCTGGACAGGTTCGGGTGGAGGACCGTCCCCTGCTTCTGCGACAGAAGATCCTCCCAAAGAGGCAGACGGATCGGGGGATCGATGCTCATACTGAGTAGCTCGGGATACCATACTCTTCGAGCCTAGTCCGGAGCCACAAGAATAAATTGGGCTCGGTCGCGCCTGATCTTCATCAGCACTCTGGGCAGCAGTGGTATAGGCGGAAAGGCATACAACAGACTGCAACTCCACTCGAGACAAAAAGCCTTGGAAATTCCAACGCGCAGAACTTATGACATTGCGCGTTCTCTTCGGTGGCGAATAGATCTAACCAAGGCTCTCCCCATCGCAGAAAGAGACCATGCGCCACGTCCAAATTCAGACGCCACTCGTGATCCACCATGCACCGGCACCTGAGTTCGTCCGCCCTGGCGTTCAGAGAACCTGCCAGGTGTTGAACCACCAAGGTAATGCCTTGATGTTCCAGCCACGTCCAGAGGTGCAGAGCCTCCTGACAAAGGGTCCACGACCCCACCCCGCCATGTTTGTTGCAATAGCACATGGCGGTGGTGTTGTCCGTGAACACCTGCACTACACTTCCCCAGACAGAGGGAAGGAATGCCTTCAGTGCAAGCCGGATCACCCACAGCTCCAGAAGGTTGATATGGAGCCGGGACTCCGCCGGAGACCAGAGGCCTCTGATCTCCGCCTCTCCCATGTGGCCTTCCCAGCCCAGGAGGGACGCATCCGTCACTACCGTGTGCTCCAGTTGGGGAAAGGAGAGGGATCTGCCGTTGATCCAATCGCGATTCGTGAGCCACCACTGCAATTGCCGTGAAGTGCCCTCTGAGATCTGAACATGATCGGACAGGTTGCCCTGATGCTACGCTCACTGGAACTTCAGGTCCCACTGCAGAGCCTGCATATACCATCTGGCATGCGGCACCAGCAGGATGCAGAAGGCCATCAGGCCGAGAAGCTGGAGGGACATCCTGACCGAAACCCGGAATAGAGGCTGAAAGAGCGGAACCATAGCCTGAATATCCCGGACTCGCTGTTTGGGAGGATAAACCCGAAACAGCGTTGAATCCAGAACCGCTCCAATGAAAGGGAGCTTCTGAGAGGGACTCAGGTGCGACTTCGATACATTGATGGAGAACCCCAGCAGATGCAGGAGGCCGGCCGTAGTCTGGAGGTGGGAAACCACTGCCTGGGGCGAACCCGCCTTCAACAGCCAGTCATCGAGGTAGGGGAAGACTGACACCCCCGACCTGCGCAGATGAGCTGCGACCACCGCCGTCGCGAACACCCGAGGGGCGTTGGTAAGGCCGAAGGGGAGCACGGCAAACTGTAAATGCTACCGTGAACGCAGGTAACGCCGGTGGGCCGGCAGGACGGGAATGTGAAAATAAGCATCCTGCAAGTCCAACGCTACCATCCAGTCTCCAGGGTCCTGGGCAGACAGGACCTGAGCTAGAGTCAGCATTTTGAACTTCTCCTTCCGGAGGAAGCGATTGACGTCCCGGAGGTCCAAGATGGGGCGCAGGCCTCCCTTGTCCTTCTTGGGGACCAGGAAGTAGTGGGAATAGCAACCACTTCCTACTTCCTGATCGGGAACTTGTCCGACGTAATCTCGTGCCAGTGGTGGATGTGGAGGTGAACCCTGCCACCCACTGGCGTGGGGTGCCCCCTGAAGCTCGGATTAGGAAGGTTTCGATGTGGAAGCGGCGGGATGGAAGTGGACTGCCCCGCATGCCGGTTACCAGACCCGCCCCTGCGGAACCCACGTCCGCGGCCTCACTGAGGCTGGTTCTGCACAGGCTTGCTGGAAGAGCGCGCCTGGGTACCCCTGCCCTGGCCACGAAAGGAACGAAACCCCGTCGTGGCAAGAGGTTTCGAGGAAAGACCCAAAGACTTGGCCATGGCACGAGAGTCTTTAAAGCGCTCCAGGGCATTGTCAGTCTTATCACCAAAGAGGCGGGAGCCATCGAAGGGCATGTCCATGAGCGAGCTCTGGACATCGGGTGAGAAACCAGTGGAATGCAACCAGGCGAGGCGCTGCAACGCCACCGTCGTGGAAATCGCCCTGCCCAACGAATCAGCCGTGTCCAAACCACACCTGATGGCAAACTTCGCCGCATCCTTGCCATCCGCAATGGCTTGGGAAAGGATAGTCTGGAACTCCTCAGAGCACTGAGGCAGAATCTCCACCACCGAATCCCACACTGCGTGGGAGTAACGGCCCAATAAGCAGGCGGTATTAACTGATCTCAACCTCAAACTGGCGGAGGAGAACAACCTCTTGCCATATTGGTCCAGCCTCTTAGAGTCCTTGTCTGGCGGAGCCGAGGGAAAGGCACTCTGCGATGTCGAGGCCTGAATGACCAGGCTCTCAGGCATGGGCTGAGTGGTTAAGACGGCGGGATCACCAGGCGCCAGGCGATGACGCCTAGTGACGTTCTTATCCACCGGCACCCCAAGGCCGGCCGCAACCAAGTACCCAAGAGGACTTCGGTAAGGGCCTCATTGAAAGGAAGCAGCGGCTCCGACGATGTAGACGCCGTCTGGAGTACCTCCATAAGGAGGTTGGTCTTAAGGGCCACCGTAGAGAGGTCGAGGTGGAGAGCCTCCACGGCTCGACGCAACACCATAGTGTAGGAAGCGCCCTCCTCCATAGTAGGTGGAGGCGAGGCAAACCCTGGGTCAGAAGACACATCAAGTTCACCCGCGTCTTGAAGGTCATCCACCCAATCCTGCTCAGAGTCACACTGCCGCACAAGTGGGTCCTCGGATCCGTCCCTGTCCTCACCTGGCTCCGGGGTAGAAGGAGCCAGTCGCGGTAGAACCGGAGCCGGAGGGGGGGCCAGCGGCACCGGGAGCAGTGCCAGGAGCGGCGCGGCCGGGGCCGAACCGGAGCCCCATCCCAATGAGGATCCCAGGTCGGAACGAAATGGTCCGAGAACCGAGGCAGGGGTGGGATGAACGGCACCCAGTGCGGCGCCTGTGGCTGAGCCAGGGGCAGCGCTGGGGCCGGAGCCAACTGCAGCAACAGGGCGGGAGCCAGCGGCGTTGCACCTTGTGGCGCTGGGGCCTGAGCCATGGGCGCTGGATCCAGTGGCTCTGGGGCTGGTGCCAGAGGTGGTGCCGCCGGGTCAACACGTTCTGGACACGGGGCTGCGGGGCCCGTAGGCGCACCGTCGGGAGCCCGAGGCCTAAACAGGTGGTCCAAGGCAGCAAGAAACTCTTGCCGATATTCAGGAGTTGCCGACGGACCCGGGTAGACCGAGTAGGCCGCGGGACTCCCAGGCAGAGGAGCCACAGAGCAGAGCCCCTGTCACCCACGTCCGCCTCCGGGTAGTGACGGGGGGACGTCGGAGAGCGAACACGCTTCTTCGACTTCTTCTTACGGTGCCACTTACCGGAATCTGAAGGCGAAGACTTAGAGTCTGAGGAGCGAAGGTTGCGGTCCCCCGAACGACCACTAGACCCGGAGCGGCAGCAAGAGGAGTGCCGGACCTCTAGCAACTTCCGGCACCGCTCCCTCAACGCCTTCGGGCCATGGCACGGCAGTCCTGACAATCCCGGGAGTCGTGGTCGGTCTCCAGACAGTAGAGGCAGACATCATGGGGGTCCGACGCCGACATATTACGGTGGCACGACCCGCAAGACTTAAAGCCGGGCATCCCCACGTGCACCAGGAGACAAGAGGAGAAGACAAAAAGTCTCAAAAAGTGGTCAATAATTGACTGAGGTACGTGCTCAATCCGGATCTGCGCTTTCGGCACGGAAAAAGAAAGAATTGACGTCAGCGTGCATGGGTGGCGCCTAAGTAGCCTTCGTGACATTGTCCCGGTGCGCACGACGCCAGTGACGAGCGCGGATCCGCACGGCGCCACCTACTGGCGCGCAGGGGTACTGCTAAGCAGAAAACTTTCCGGATCCAGACTGACGCCTGGGGAATATTCTAAGGTAAGGAATCTATCACTAACGTGTCTCTTTCAGATAGAGCCATACTGACCTTAGTCCTATGTCAAATCTATAGTGTATGTTATTCCAATGCGCAGAGCCTATCAGGGATATAGGAACTACACTACTTGGTGCCCAACGGTTTGGTAAGGCACTAATTTAACGCTAGATACTGAAGTAACTCAGTGGTGTTTTTCTCAGAGACCCTCTACTCATAAAACTCCATAAGACGTCTGGAGTGGGTAGCTGAGTAGGACGAAAGTCTTATGTATTAGCTGTTTGGTTTTGTTCAGCGTTGAAGGATACAGTGTTCGAAAATATTGTGCACCTTATCTTTGTTCCCTTGAAACTTGATCTGCAACTTTCATTAAACAATGACCGAAAATGGCACAAACACCGGTGGAGCTGCGGCTGACCAAGTCACAGCAGCTTTTAATCGTACAGGTTTTCAAGAAACAGACGAGGATGCTATTAACATCCATCCAAATTTAAGGAGAGCCATCACTCTAAAACTTATAAAACATGGCCTGACACCAAGAGGTAGTAGAGCAGTTTTCGTGATAGAGGCACATGAATCTCACCAGACAGAGGTATTCTATTCATGGATAGTATTTCCAGAATCAAATCCAGTAACACATGTGTTTCACTTCTACAAAGAAGATGAACCACCTGAGGAATATATTCCTTTCGAGGATATTGAAATTCCACTCGCATACCAGGAGCATGAGCTCTGGTTTAAAGGCGCCCTAAAACATTACAATCACATTACCAGGCGCGGTCCACTAGGTAGACCAGGAGCAACATGGCCGATTTTAGCCGGCTACACACCTGACCCTGACATTGAATCAATGTCAGACGAGGAAAGATACAAAAGCTAATAGAACTATACAGTTAAACCACAACTGTCTGAAAATCCTGATAAGGACTTTCCTAAAAACACTCCTACCTCTTCTAAAAAAAAGTGGGAAAATAGCAAACAGAATTCCAAAGAGAAGCGTTCTCATTCCCGAGGCAGGTCTCCTCCACAGAAGGAGCCCTCTGAAAGGAGGTGCAACCTCAGGAATAGCGATAATTTGAGAAAACCTGACAGATATCAAGATAATGATACAAGTCCCTCTCGTACCTTTCAGATATCGCCACAGACATCCGAAAGAAGAGGATGGTCAGAAAACAAGGAAGAACGCGTGAAGTCCAAAGACGATCAACACGTTTAGAAAAATAAAGCAAAACATCAGTTCTCCAAGAAAAAGGTAGCAGGTCTGAAGATCAGACATGCCGAGAATACTGAGAACCCAACTCAAGAACGGAGAATGGGCCCAGACCATGCTGGACAGTGCAGCAGAAGTTACAATAGCTCGTCAGAACCTGAAGGGACTTCTGGAGACAGTGGACTTGAATGAAGACATACAAGTTGAGACTGTAGACACCAGGGTTAGTTCTCCACATAGGTTATATGAAATAACACTCAGGATGGAGGGAGACATACCAAGAAAAGTGAAAGCACTCTTTTGGGAGCATCTTTCAAAGGGTTATGATATACTTCTAGCAGAACAGGACTGGCCACCAGAGTTTGTCAAGGAGTGCCCACATGGCTAGGACATCATTAGGCCTGCCTTCTCCAACCATGTTCCAATTCATCTAAAATATACATTAGCCAGGAAATGGGCAGTAGCTCAAGCCCCAGCACTGTATAAAAATCATGTAGGATGGGATGAGGACTCACCTCACCATAAAATCCAGTTAAAAAACTCAACCGACTGCACAAAGGCAGTTCCCAGTTAAGCAAGAAGCTAAAAAACAGGTCAGGGAGATTTTAGATTAACTTGAATATCAGGGGGTGATTGAAACATGCACCTCATCAATGAACAATCCTTTGTTTCCTGTCTCCAAACCAGACAATACATATCATCTAGTTTTGGATTACAGACACTTAAATTCTTGTTGCAAAACATTTGCAGTGCAAAATGCACATAATACAGCATTAATGAATAACATTGTGCGTAGAAAATATAAAACCACATTAGACATTTCAAATGGTTCTTTTGTCAAAATATTGCACCAGAAAGCAGATATTTGACCGCTTTCTCAATAATGGGGACCCAGCGTCAATTTTTTCTACTGCCCCGATTCAAAAACAGCCCGGGGTTATTCTCAATAATGGTAACAGAGTTACTACAAACGAGGTATTGTCTTATGTCGATGATATATATCTGACAGACGATGACCTGGATAGGCACTTGAACAGGGTGAGCACCATAATATTGGATTTCGCCTTAGAGGGTTACAAATTCAACTTTAAAAAGTCAAGAATTGCCCACCTCAACGTCCTTTTTCTAGGATATGAACTATCAAGTGAAGGCAAAAGCCTGGCAGCCAACTTGTTACAAAAGTGTGCGCTGCTCCAACCGCCACAAACGCTGAAAAATTTACAGTCGATTCTAGGTTTCCTGAATTTTGGAAGAACTTACATTTTAAATTACGCAGAAAGGGTTAAACCTCTCTACGAATTAATCAAACCTGATTTTAAAATCACACATTGGACACAAAAACACACAGAAATTTTGCGTTCACTCCAAACAGACATGTTAGCAACGAAATACTTGCAAACACGCGTAAACGTAATCAACTTAGTGATCCGAATAATTCCGGGTCAATGCGGATTCACCTACTTAACTTTTAACTAAGGTGAAAAAGTACCAATTGCATACAAATCCCACTTGTATACACAAGCAGAAATTAAATTCACTTCTACAGAAAAAATTCTGACTGCAGTTCAAACCGCTGTGGCATAAGAAAGAGCCCTAGCACAGGGAAAACGCATTATGGTTGTGACTCCTGTACCAGTCCTAGAGGCAGTTACAAAGGCTACCATTCCAAATACAAAAGCTTTACATCCGAGAAGGATACAATGGGTTAATTCTCTTGCTGCAACTGATGTTGAATACGTTTTTGATCCATATTTAAAAACACAAGCATTTCTGCAATATGAACATGAATGTCCTCTGCCTACTGAAATTCTCCCTCTTGACCAGTACGAATTTATAATTTATACTGACGGATCTGCACAGCCCGCTACGAGGAGTAAACAAGCTTACAGTGCAGCGTGTGCTATCGTTAAAGGTCGCATGCGAAATGTCAAATTCAGACCAATGGTCACAAAAACCCAATCTCTAGGAGACTGTACAGCTCAGCGCAGCATTTAAGATGGCACTTGAAAATACAGATTGCGAATTCCCCACACTGATAGTGTGCGATTCCTTTTACTGTGTTCAATCTTATAATGAATATTTACAGAATTGGATTCAAAATAGTTT
Organism: Triturus cristatus; assembly: GCF_964204655.1. Classification (NCBI taxonomy): domain Eukaryota; kingdom Metazoa; phylum Chordata; class Amphibia; order Caudata; family Salamandridae; genus Triturus; species Triturus cristatus. Next base: position 772,889,240 of record NC_140591.1, on the reverse strand, counting down.
CAAAGATGCAAAAGGTGGCACAATCAAGCACAAATTGCTTTGGGAACAAGCAGTTCAGTTGCGAAACGGCCTACAGAACACTCACGCGATACACACGCTGAGTCACCAACGTGATGGCGTTCACGTTGAAGGGAATTCATTGGCTGATGAAGCCGCGAAAGGGGCTGTGCAAACGGCTTCCGTAGCTGCAATCACTCGTTGAAAAACGAAAATAGACAGCGAAATAATGCTGGCTGTCAATGCATCAAGCAAAGGCAGCGGTGCAGCATTACCTAAATAGTTTCCACTCAAATACTCATATATAATTGATGCGAATGGCGTTCCGTTTGCTCAAATCCCTGGAGTGGGGGATAGAGTAATTCCAAACAGGGAACGTAGAGCAGCTTTGATTTATGAAGCGCATCTGGGAGAGGGTCTGATACATCTGGGGATCTCAAAGACAATTTTAGAGTTAAAAGAGATGTACTGGTGGCCCGGGATGAATACTCTCATTCACATCTTCATTAATAACTGTATAGCATGCAATAGAGATCGCAGTACAGAACGCCACCAGACACCTGACTACAATGTAGCCAGCCCAGTTCAGACACCATTATTAGACAGCATTAGACTAACGATGTACATGCGTCCTCATGGACGAATGCAATCCCTGAAACACTAAGTCTAGGTTACTATGGATGTGGCCTCAGCACTCGGCTGACGCTCGAACTGTTATAAAAGATTTGTGAGTCTTTATCTGCACATACGCAATAGGCACACTACATTCTGACCAGGGTCCTGCGTTTAGCTCTAGGGCTTACAAAGAAGCCATGGCCAGTCTGGGCGTAGCATTGCGGTATTCTTCTCCATTCCATCCTGAGGGAAATTCTGTTGTGGAAAGAAAATAACGGGACATAAAGCAGTCTATAACAGCTAGGGTATTAGGTTCGAGTGATGGATGGGTCAAACATTTATATGGGGTCCAGCGCGCAATAAACAACTTGCCAAGAAGTTCTCGGGGGGGTGTCACTCCATATGAGGTCCTGTTTGGGACTAGAATGTTGGTTCCGGACTTAGATATGAAAGGCACAATGGTGGAAAACAAACAATTTGATATCAAAGATCGTTTTGCTGTTTTACAGGACTTAAATAAACTAAGTTCGCAACAAAGCAACGTGGTCCGGAAGCCAATCACCACTGAGAAAAATCCAGCAGTCCCAGCAAGGCCTGTCTGGATCCCAAAGCTTGGGGATCTTGTCAGAGAAAAGATCGCGGATAAGAAGGAATTTGGGTCTTCATACAGACAACCAGTACCTGTCCTAGCAATCCACGGATCAAGAACAGTACTTTTGCCGCCCCTTGTTGGTAAAAAGGAGAAAAGATTTGTGTCCATTGACCTGATCAAACCACACTTTGTGGCCGATACTGAACAGTAGGCCAAGTGGACTCCGCCAATGTAGCAGATGCACTCCTCTAGCTACAATCCAAGAGGTTCAAACTGAGAGACTCATCACCTGTGAAGATTCGACAGTAAGAAATAGAGGACTAAGCAACAATGCTATGGACCTTGTACCTCTTGAGACCCAAATAACAGTTCGTCCAGATACACCTGTTTACAACAAAGTAACAAGTGATCAACTGGTTCCAGCAATTTAATCAAATACGGATGCAATTCCCACCATTGACAGAACTGCTTCTGGCTATTTCATGAACTTTGATACGTTTTCTGAGGATACCAGTGAGCCTGAAACATCACCAGTGCAAAGAACTTTCAAAGAACAAGCAACAGACTTTGTTCATCTACTGGAAAAAACTTATCTGGTTTCACCATGGATTGAAGTATGGATTGTTTTGGGAATATTCTTCTTTCTACTTTGGTTAACTCTGGTAATAACTCTGGGTATGCTGATTAATGGAAGATATATTTAAATGGACACAGCAAGTAAAAGAGTGAACTTACTTCTCCAGCCACACAAATCATCCCATCGTGACGCAAGAGACTTGTCAACAGTGAACATCACCGCGATTCCTATACCTGATGGTATAGTTTGGGACAAAACCGAATATGACATTTTTGGCCCGTCGGAGCATTTGAAGATTCCACATTTATTTAAAATTTCATTAAGTGACTTTATTACCTCCAGTACCTTTTCTGATGATTGGGACTTCGAGACTGTTAATAATATGATGTCTGATCTAGAGATGTCAACTGCATTCACTAATAATGAATATTTAGAGGGTTCATCAGACTATGAACAACTGTATTGTTATAACCACTATGGTCATCATTTCTTGCATAAATCTGCAACACCTAGAAATGTATTTATGTATAACCAATGGGAACATTGTACTATGCCACCAAAGGGTAGCTCGAAAACATTTGCAATGAAATTTCCAAATTTTTCAGGGTTTAATATCTCGAATGCAGAGACATTTTACTTTAAGAATGTCAATAAGACAGGAATGAAAACTATGTTAATGAATACCAAACAGATTTATTCTTCAGCCTTTATTGCTCAACTGTCTAGACAGTGTTATGACTTTTGGAAAGACAACATTGAGACGAAAACTGTCTGGGGTACTAAAGATTGGCAAGTACAGGGAATAGAAGGTTTGCTTAGAGCCTGTATCATCCCTGAGAAAATTATGTTTTTGAACGACACTGTCCAACAAACATCATGCCTTGGAATAGCCAAGATAAAAGACATGAACACTCCGTCTATACCTGCACCTACAAGTGAAAGCACTACACAGGGGGAGGTCGACGTACATACTATTTTGAATAATAACAGATCAGATCCTGAATGTAAAAAATGGTTGCTCTGGCACTTAGACAAACAACTGTCAAGATAGATTTCTGAACAAAACACAAGGTTTTACCTTTCATAGGCCAGACCCACGTTATGTCCAAAGACAGCATCCGGGGGTAGTAACAACTTACAGTGTAGGGAAACTTTTCCTTGATTGGCTACAGAAAGCTACACTAGGGGATGTAAAACAACACTTAACTTTACTTCAAGAAGGCGCAGACCTTAGGGAATTCTTGCTAGGACCAAGAAAACCGCATCAAAAACGTTTCATATATGCCAGTATCTACGCTGCTTATAATGAAGCATGGAAAGTCACCAAAGCAAAGACTGCAGAACAAATACGAGAAATTGATCGTATTAATTTAGAGAAATATCTCTCTGTAATAGACAATGAGTTAACAACTCTGTCGTCCAGGATATATTCTTTGGACAGCATTGTATCCTCTGTCATACACATCATGGAACAAGACTTGGTCATGTTGCAACATGGTCAGTCACAACTACGTTCTATCATGCTGTTAGGCTGGACGCTTCAAAACCTGCATTCTGGCTATGTGCCTTGGCGTTTAATCAATACTACGTCACTGTTTGCAGAATTCAATCTCACTGATAGACAGATCAAACTGGCACAACGGGGAGCAGACTATACGGTGCTGAGCATTGCAAAACTGGTGAAATTACCATTCACAGTGGCAGAAAAAAACAGCTACTGAGTGGATAATACATGGTAAGATAACTCTGCCTGTTATGACTTTCCATTTTCAGTATTGCCTAAAAAATATACCAGCAGGCAAATATGAAAGGTTGGGTAAAGTATACATCAAGACATCCTGGGATTTACCTTACACACACAGATGTTGGAGTAGGGAACATGAAGTGTTTCTTAGCGGTGAAAACCGTGAACACGCACTAAGCGGTTCTCTACTTTGTCAGGGTGTTAACTTACACGGGGCCTGTGATGGTTCCACTACAAACTTCTCCTGCCACCTGCACGGCTCACCGGCAGCAGTGATTAATCCAATCTTTGTTCAACTTTCAAATGGGAGTTACATTATGTTGAATGATCACAGCTGCTGTGGCATGCTGCCAAGTATTCCATATCTAGTAATGGTACCATCCAGGGTCACTTGCTGTATGCAAGTCTTGTTTCCCCAAATAGACATAGTCAGGGAGTCGCCTTTATGGCCCTCACTGAAAATCTCTTCTAAACAAGTTGATACTCTAAGCAGAATGAAAGCCATTCTTTTACAGAAAACTGTGCCTTTGACCTCTGCCAAAGAAACCTATGATCTCCAAGTCGCAAGGACTTCTGCAGAGATACATACCCTTTTGTATACAAACTGCCCTGTGCATTTCTCAGAAATGTTAGGTCGTATCTTAAACATGTCTGATACGAGCGGTATTGTACATGTATTTAAGAACGTGCGTGCAGGACTGTTAGAGGTCGTATCTTAAACATGTCTGATACGAGCGGTATTGTACATGTATTTAAGAACGTGTGTGCAGGACTGTTAGCACCTTTTCAAGCAGTCCTCTGAATTTTTCCAAACTTTGTGCACTCTGTGTTTGGCAGAATGCCGCTCCTTTTAGCACTCGTTGCAGGGATACTATTTTTGCTCCTACTGCTACGATATGGCAAGCCAAATCACCAGCGACACACAGTTCACCATGGAAAGAACTGTATTGGAGATGTAGTGTCGTGAGCGCATCGTCCAAATTCTGGGTTTACCTCGTCTACGAGAATTAAACACCACTTGGTTTCTTTCATTCAGGCCAATCTGGCAAGATTGCATCTTACCTGTTCTACGCTGCCTGCTATGCAGTGAAGAATGCGTGCTGGACATTTGTCTGACACTCCCATCAGTCATGCCTACGGATATCGATAATCTGCTGGACCCGATAACGGCCCATGCTATGTGTTGTCCCCAGCAGCTACTAATCCTGATGGAGGCATTCATTGAGATCTCACAGTCGCAACATGCTACTGCTGAAGTATGAGAGGAAACACCAGGCGCACAAATAACATCCAATCCGGACATTGCTGATGCTTCCCATGCTGAAGTCGATAGTTCGCATCTATGTGCTGTTGATCTTCTACACAAGGTATTCCAACTCTCACCCACAACGGTAGACGACTTGTTGTCTACAGGTTTAGAAAATGTTATGTTTTCTCCATCCCCACACACTGAGGGCCCGATTCACAGAACTAACTTAAGACAAAATCCTAAACTTACTACCATTTTGGTATTCACAGAAGGCACTTACTCATTTTGGTATTCACAGAAGGCACTTACTCATTTCGGTATTCACAGAAGTTAGGAGTCCTAACTTTAGGACTCCTAAATGCCTTCTGTGAATACCGAAAGTCTTAAAATTAGGATTTTTCTCAGTTTAGTAGTAATATAGTTAGGACTCCTAACTTTAGGACTCCTAAATGCCTTCTGTGAATACCGAAAGTCTTAAAATTAGGATTTTTCTCAATTTAGTAGTCCTAAGTCTAAATTTAGGACTACTAAATTGAGAAAAATCCCAATTTTAAGACTTTCGGTATTCACAGACGGCATTTAGGAGTCCTAAAGTTAGGAGTCCTAACTATACTACAACTAAACTGAGAAAAATCCTAATTTTAAGGCTTTCGGTATTCACAGAAGGCATTTAGGAGTCCTAAAGTTAGGAGTCCTAAACTTAGGACTACTAAATTGAGGAAAATCCTAATTTTAAGACTTTCAGTATTCACAGAAGGCATTTAGGAGTCCTAAAGTTAGGAGTCCTAACTATACTACTACTAAACTGAGAAAAATCCTAATTTTAAGACTTTCGGTATTCACAGAAGGCATTTAGGAGTCCTAAAGTTAGGACTCCTAACTTCTGTGAATACCGAAATGAGTAAGTGCCTTCTGTGAATACCAAAATGAGTAAGTGCCTTCTGTGAATACCAAAATGGTAGTAAGTTTAGGATTTTGTCTTAAGTTAGTTCTGTGAATCGGGCCCTGACTTTTGATTCAAGCACACAGTGTTCCGGAGAAGCTCTGAATTTGGCCTTCATTCTTTTTCAAACGTGATACTGACTTTGGAACTTTTTCTATGAATATATATATATTTTATTTTCTCTTCCCGTCCCAAAATTGTATTTTTCATTTTTTGGCACATTAATTTGCTTATAGTAGAACTATTCATAGAGAACAGCATTCTTTGATAACACTTCCAGGGACAGTATGCCACCTTGTCATGAATAACAATTTGACTTGTGTAACCTGATATGAAATGGTTTCGGCCCTTTTTTCTTCTGTATTTACGAGCCATTTCATCACATGTATATATTTTGGTTCATTCATTTTGCATTCCAATGTGATCCTATGCTTAGAATGGAACATTGCCTTTAATATGTACCACACTTTATGCATAGCAATGGTTTCGTAATGTATTTTTAGAACATATGTTTTAGATTTTTTTTAGCTTATTTTAGCAAACCCATGCGATTCTCTGTTTTAAGATATGTTTAGAACGTTTTGGATTTAGTAACGTAATTAAGTGGGTGTTGTGTGCAGATTTAGATTCCTTATATAGGTTTCCCAATTTATGCCTTTATATAGGTACAATTCACATTGCCCTTATTTGGACATAGAAATCTGGCCCTTATTTGGACATTGTCCGTACAAACCAAATACAGGCATGGCCACCTACATCCGTCCATCCACGTCACAACGAATTCTTGGAAAACCAGACCCTTAAGCCTTTAGGAATTTCCCTCAGCTTGAATATTGATTTCTCCAAGAACTCATTAAGTATGCATGAACATCTATTCCTTAGGGGTTCATTCATAACGTTCCTCTGCCCGACTTTTACATCAATACTGGCATTCCTAGACACCTTCAAGGTATAAATATACCAGCACTTGCCCTGGCAAATTGCGGTTCCCGGAGGATTCGATCCAACCCAGACTACGCGGTTCGCCACGGCAAGTTCGGAAGGAGATCGAGTTCCAGCCTGATGCACTGACCTGACGCTGCCATCCTCCTCGCAGAGAATCCAGCTCCAGTGCTCTCTGACTTCCCTTGCGGGGGGTTAGACTATTGAGTCCAGAAAAGAGATTCCAACCTTTCACATTCTAAGGTATGGAGCTGACTACAACTTAGAGAAACTTTTGGCAACTCTTGGCCTTGGCTAAACTAAAATATAGCTAGCTATACTTTAGAAACGGCACCTACTTCAAACCTTGTACTGCACTTAGGTTAGATACACTGGGGTAGAACAATTTAGAAGCATCAGTAGTATCACATTTTAGCTTATGTTATTTATATATGTAATTTGATTAATATATTTCATAGCTACAAACCATGCTATTGCAGTATTATTTTATCTTACTGCTAACTTCGTACATATTGTACTTCGCAGTCTGTCTTATGATGGTAGCAATTCATATCTCTTGCATGAGAAATAAGACTGTTCAATAAACCCTTTTTATTGAAACACACATCTCTCTATTTCTGTGCAACTCTGTAGAAACGAAGCATGCACGATTGACTGAGTGAAACTGTTATCTATTGTTTCCACGATTCTGAGACTGTTCCGATTCTAAAAGGAAACAAAGTTGTCATGTTTATGCGGTTGTCAAAAACTAATCCCTTCTTGTATATTCGAGACGTTTCTAGTGACCTCTGAGTTAGCTGACACACACAAGTAATTACGTTTAATATACTCGATAGAGACATACTGACCTTAGTCCTATGTCAAATCTATAGTGTATGTTATTCCAATGTGCAGAGCCTATCAGGGGTATAGGAACTACACTACAATCTGTGGCGATGTTTTTTGCGGATGCTATCGCAGGGAAACTGGTGGTATCGGCTGTTAGCACCAGCTTGTGAATGGGGCGATAAATTTATCGTGACTTTGGCTGCGATAATGTGCCGATAACTCGGCGATAGATCCTTGAGAATATGCCCTTTTGTGTGTAATCAGGGAAGATCAGAATATATTAGTTTTCCAGTCTGATTGGACACTGTTGTTTCCTTGCTTTTAGTAGTGCGTCACGATCCTTATAATTAAGAAGCTTCGCAATCATTGGTCGAGACCATTCCCACGGTCTGGGTGGGACCGCGAGCACACGGTGAGCTCTCTCTAGTACAAAATGTGCTGTGATTTGCTGAGGTTGCAAGAATGTTTTTAGAAGATCTTCAACAAATTGTTTGACATTACCTCCTTCCAGTTTCTCTGGGATACCCACGAGGTGGACGTTGTTTCTCCAGGATCTCCCTTCTGCATCCTCAGCTCTTGTGTTCAGGCAAATTGTAACCTCCCTGATGTGAAGCATCTTTGTAGTTGCTTAATGGCCACCATGTGCTCTTCCAGTGTGTATTCCCCAGTTCCCAATCTGGCTGAGATTTTTTGCAAGCCAGTGTGCAGTAGGGCAACCATGTCTATGTTTTGTTCCAGTGTATTCTTCGCATCTTGCAGTACCTCTCTCATGGAAGGCTCCGGCTTGGCTGCTGGAGATGCTCATTCTCGACCCACTGGGCCGGTGCCTTGTCCCTGGGCGCAGAACGCATATTTTTCTAAGCCAATTGTAGAACCCCTGAGTTTGTTTTTAATATAGTTCGCAAGATGTAGTGTTCTGGGGTTGATTCTGTTAGGCTCCCCACCCTTGGCTGTGTGGAGCACCGGGAGGGGGGGCCAGGGGGGGTGTTTCATCCTTGATTCGCTCAAGAATCACAACCTTGGGGTCTGCCTCTAGGCTCGCTGCCCCTCCATCACAGCAGTCACGGCAGTGCCCTGGGAGAACGCCTCTGCCTGTTCTGCAGTGAGTTGCTAGTACTTGTGCCTGGATGTGAGGCGTCTTTTGTTCTCCCTCAGTGTCCCAGGGGCCAGTCCCTGCGTTGAGGTGCGCTTATGAGTTGCGCCCTATCCTGGTTGCACAGTATCCGCGGCCTTATTGGCCGATCACTTTTACAGGGCCCTGCTTCTCTCACCGCAGGCTGCAGCGTATCAAACTATCCATCGACTGGGGGCCTCCATACAATCCCGATCAGTCCGGCCACACTCCTGCTTTCAGGCAGTTAGCTGTCTTCAAGAGCTAGCAGGCCCTCACTGTGTTCGTAGTGGACTGTAGGTCATCTCTCCAGGCCTTGAGGCTTTCCCACAGACTGTGCCTTCCATGCCCAGTCTTGTTTCCTGCCGCGCATACTGGCGCTGGCTGTGCGTGTCTCAGGGCAGCTCCGCTTACTTCCTGGTCACCAGGGCTGCTCAGTGTCAGCCCTCAGCAGCTCTCTCCGTGGGCAGGCCCTTCACACCAGAGACACTGCATCGGGCCCGTCACTCTGCAACGCTGCCAGTAACTTCTCAAGGGCAAGGCATATTTATTTAGGATTTCTGAGGTTTTTGCTTTCTCGGTGGGAGCTCTGCTCTAGGGTGCCATGTTGGATCGGCGATTGGTCCCTGCCTTTCAATATCTATGCAATCTGGGGTATAACCATAAGAGATGCAGCAGTGTACCCACAGTCCTAGAACCCCTCCAACCGCCCTCTTATGTGTCTACACCATCTTTCCAGCTTACCAATGTGTTAAAATCTTATATTGTGGGACCCTGCCACTGGGAGCTCTGGTGCTCGCACTATGCACCACAACCCTGGTTCTATCAAATGTCCACTCCCACTATTTCATGAGCATCTGCACTCCCAAATCTGCTTCCCACTGTTTTTGGCACCAGGTTTTTCCTTGAGGGGCGGGTCCTGTTAAATGCTTGTAAATAGAAGAGATTAGATGGTGCTCATGCAATCGAGCAGCCCCCTGCTTAAAATGGGGATGGAGGACCCAGTGATGAACCTGCAGCTACGCACACTGCTCGCTCTCGAGTAGCTGATATTCGTTCAACAGGTCGTCAAAGGACTTTTTTTTGCCATTGTTAAACACGGGCCCAAACATGACGCACCTTTCGGCTCGCCAATTACAAAATGCATATTTTTGAGCAACTGACGTAAAACCTATGTTAAAACAAATAGATGTATTAGGGTAAGGGTATGATGACAGCCCCTTCGTTCCCACCACCCTGTCCCGTATCGCTAACATTACCCTCGTTACCAGGGAAGAATACAGGACACACTGCCTTTGGGGAAGGGACCTGCCAGAGGGAAGTCAATGTGATTGTGTGGTCTTTATAGCACCATTGCTTAGCCGATTTCACATTTTCCATTCAAACGCACATCTCAAATGAGCAGCCCAATGATAAGAGAAAAGATGGTGTATAATCAGACCCGCCGTCATTTTAATTGCGATCCTCTGGACTTTACCATGCCAGATACAGTGAAGAAACCCAGATGGTGATAGTGGCTTCAAGATGATGGTTTGGACAGCCAATGGATGGTTTGAAACACATACAAAGGTTTTCAGAAGTGTGTTCATCTTGATAGCCACAATTTTACCTAACCATGAAAAGTATTGCGTCTGCCAGGACCTACGGGCCCGATTCACAGAACTAACTTAAGACAAAGTCCTACACTTACTACTTTTGGTATTCACAGAAGGCATTTAGTAGTAGTAAAGTTAGGATTTTGTCTTAAGTCTGGCCTAAGTTTGTCTTAAGTCTGTCTTAAGTCTGTCTTAAGTCTGTCCTAAGTCTGTCCTAAGTCTGTCCTAAGTTTGTCTTAAGTCTGTCTTAAGTCTGTCTTAAGTCTGTCTTAAGTCTGTCCTACTATTTTTGGTATTCACAGATGGCATTTAGTAGTAGTAAAGTTAGGATTTTGTCTTAAATTTGACTTAAGTTTGGCTTAAGACAGACTTAAGACAGACTTAAGACAGACTTAAGACAGTCTTAAGACAAACTTAAGACAGAATCCTCCCTTCTGTGAATACCAAAAGTAGTAAGTTTAGGATTTTGTCTTAAGTTAGTTCTGTGAATCGGGCCCTACGATCTTGTTTGATATTGCTCAATAACTGTAAGTTAATAAGGTTCCCTACTTGGGAGTGGTATGGGCTAATTTAATGCCCAAATAGGTCACCGGCTGGGCCTTCCAGTCAAGGGGAATAATGTCACACAATCAGGCCCACGATTGGGGCAGTACCTTCGAAAGAGACTGTTAGAATGTTAGAAATGGGATTCTCACCCCTCATTTGCATAAGTCACATGAGGGGTGTTGTGCACATCGCTCCAGGAGTTACTGGCATATATTAAGGGTAAGTGCTGCAACACAGCTAAGTGGGTGTGGATAAGGCTATTCTTTCATATCAGTGCACTTCCTGTCACTTCTCATTCGTGGGCACAAACTCTCCCTCCACCATTTCAGTCCCCAGCCCTCCGATGAGGGATAACAACTCTCTAGACTTATTTAGTGAAGTATGTACAGCCACTTCATAATTTCCTCATCCACACAATCCTGTAAAAGGGAAAAATAACCATCATGAAGCGGATGGGAGCTTGTTAAATGCTATTCTGCCAAACACGAGATCAGTGATCAAGCATAAATACCAATTTGAATATTTGTTGCAGACATCAAACCCAGATATGGTTTTCCTAATGGAGACCTGGGCAAATGACACCTCTGAGCCCGACTGGGTTATAGTATTACCGGCTGGATATGTACTGGCCAGTGTAGCAAGGACAGGCTAAAAGGAGGGTGGCATAGCAATCATTTAGCACTCTAGCTTCAAAGCCACCTTTGAGACTATTCAGTTGCCAGGTGCTGAAGCAATGACCTTTAACATTAAAATTTCTAATACCTCGTCCTTCCCTGGTCTACTCTTTTATCGGCCGCCTGGGCCGAAAACTTTGTTCATTCAAGTTCTACAGACATTCATGGAATCTTTTCTGGACTCCCTGACTTTTACGATACACAGAGATTTCAATTATCATCTAGATACTGAGAAGAATGCAGACACCTACACTCTATTAGATAATTTAGAAGGATTCGGGCTTACACAGCTAGTTTCCGAGCCCGCACAAAAGGCCCATCATATTCTTGACAGAATCTTCACTAACAATCCTAATATTATAGTGGACAAAGTACCACCCCTAACATGGATGGACCATAAAGCCATTCTCTTTAAACTCTCTCATCTGGAGAGTCATGGGTCTCAGATGAAGAACTTGCCCCCTGCCAAATCTAGACCAGGGCACAAAATAAATAGAGATGATCTAGTAGAGTTGCTAGACAAAAGCCCACCCTTGCTAGTGCCATTTCACAAGAAGGTAGCCAATAGCTTTGATGGCTGGATTAGATCACCCATGGATTGATTGGCCCCTGAAAGAATAAACAAACAACAGAGAAAGAATGCTCCAGCCCCCTGGTACAACTTAGATCTCAAAACTATAAAATCGAAGTGTAGACACCTAGAGAGAGCTTGGAGGGTAGATTATAGTGAGCAGGGTAAACCTACCTACAAACTTGCACCAGGAGAGTATAAGGAAGCCATAAAAAGCTCTAAAATGAAATACTTTACAAGCAAAATCATGGGGGCAACAAACTCCTCGAGAGAGCTTTATAAGACCGTCACTGCTTCATCTAAATCAATTTGTACCAGACCAAGCTCTCTGCGATAAGGTGGCCAGATTCTTGCAGACCAAAGTGCAATTGGTCAATGAAAAACTTGCAGGGAAGGTCCCTGCCTCTATCAGCTTCATTTTACACTCACCGGTGGACTCTACCTCGGATATCATAGCTTGCCAACTGACCAGTTTCACTCCTCTATCAGAGGACACAGTAAAGAATCTGCTATTATCTGCAAAATCCAGGTCCTCGACAGACCCTTTCCCCGCTATAATACATCTGGCTTTGGATAAGATTAGTACTCAACTTGCCCCACTTTTGAATAATGTCATTAGGTCAGGAATCTTCCCCACTTCCTGGAAGAAAGTTTGTATTAGGCCGATCCTAAAGAAACCATCCTTGGATCCTTCTGAAGTGGAAAAGTACTACCCCTAACATGGACGGACCAGAATGCCATTCTCTTTAAACTCTCTGATCTGGAGAGTCATAGATCTCAGACGAAGAACCTGCCCCCTGCCAAATCTAGACGATGGCACAAAATAAAGAGACAGGATCTAATAGAGTTGCTTGAGAAAAGCCCACCCTTGTTAGTGCAAGATCACAATAAGGTCGCCAATAACTTTGATAGCTGGATTAGATCAGCTATAAATCGATTTTGCCCCTGAAAAAATTAAAATAAAACAATGGAGAAAGAATGCTCCATCCCCCTGGTACATCCTAGATCTCAAGTCTATAAAATCTAAGTGTAAATGCCTAGAGATGGCTTGGAGGGTAGATTATAGTGAGCAGGGTAAACTTACCTATAAACTTGCTCTAGCAGAGTATAAGGACGCCACAAAAAGTTCTAAAATGTAATACTTTAAAAGCAAAATAGAGGGGGCAAAAAACTCCTCAAGAGAGTTTTTTAAGACCGTCACTGCTATGTCCAAATTGAACCAGGAAAGTCAATTTGTATCAAACCAAGCTCTCTGTGATAAGGTTGCCAGGTTCTTTCAGACCAAAGTGCAATTGGTTTATGATGAACTTGCAGGGAAGGCCCCTGCCTCTATCAGCTTCATATTACCCTCGTCGGTGGACTCTACCTCGGATATCATAGCTTGCCAACTAACCAGTTTCACTCCTCTATCGGTAGAATAATTAACAATCTGCTATTGTCTGCAAAATCCGGGTCCCCGACAGACCCTTGCCCCCACTATAATACATCTGGCTTCGCATAAGAATAGTGCTCAACTTGCCCCACTTTTGAATAATGTCATTAGGTCAAGAATCTTCCCCGCCTCATGGAAGAAAGCTTGTATTAGGCCTTGGATCCTTCTGAGGTGGAAAACTATCTGCCTATATCTTGCTTGCAAGACCAAACTGGGTATCTCGAGGCCAATAACCTCCTAAGCCCCACCCAACATGGCTTCAGACCCCGGCACTCCACCAAATCAGCTTTAATCATGGCCACCAAAGAAATACGCCATCAGCTCGACAAGGGAGGAAAAGCCATTTTGATCCTACTTGACCTATGAGCCGCGTTTGATACATTTAATCATCTGGTATTAACACAGAGGCTGAAGGCAATAGGAATCAAGGAGGAGGCTCTAATCCTTCTCACCTCTTTCCTCACTGCGAGGGAACAGAGGGTGTGTTGGGATAAATTTAAATCAGAGAGGTTTTCCTTCCCCTGTGGCGTTCCCCCAAGGTTCAGCATTGTCACAAACTCTGTTTAACATCTATGTTACACCTCTGGCTGAGCTGACTAGGGCTCATGGTTTCTCGCTGGTATCAAGCGCCGACGACACGCAGATTGCCATTTCTATTTCTTCGAGTGGTTAAACCATGGCTGGGAGATTTCACAGCTGTCTGAAGTATATCATGCGATGGATGCATCAGAATTACCTTAAACTAAACACTGGTAAAACGGAGGTCATGGAGTTTGGGAATTGGTCACCACTTTGGAATTAATTCTGGTGGCCGGCAGAAGCAGGTCAATGTCCACTACCCACAGCACAGGGCAGGTATCTTGGATTCCTGTTTGATGATCAATTAAACTTTGGAGGTCAGATCAACCTGCTGACATCTTCATACTTTTTCCTACTAAAAACCTGTTCAAAGATTTGCCTTTTTTTCCCTTAGACCTCAGAAAATCTGTTGTAGTCGAACTAATTCAGTCACAAATTGACTACTGTAACACCCTTTTCTTAGGCATAAACACACACCAACTGTTAAAACAGCAATACCTCCTAAATGCTGTAGCTAGAATGCTCAACATTCCAAAATACCACCATATTACCAGCAGCATTAGGAAGCTTCATTGGCTTCCAGTTCAGCAGCACATTGAATTTAAGGCACTATACCTTGTGCATAAAGCTCTGTATGATGGTGGGGCAGCAGACCTACAACAACTTTTTCACTGGCACTCGCCACGGCGTGATCTTAGATCTACCAATAAAGGTCTAGTTCAGGTACCCAGAATACAAAAGGCGAGATGGGGAGGCAGAAGCCTGTCCTATCGAGCATCCAAGCTCTGGAATGAATTCCCAGACATCATTAGGATACAACCTACCAGACCCCTGTTTAGGAAAATGCTTAAGACCTGGTTATTCCCCTTACAGGAATGAAGCTCTCGCCCATTTTTAACTCGTTCCTTGCTTCAGCGACAAGACGCCTCTGCATTTGTGTGCCTTATAAGTTTATTACTTACTATGGCCAGCTTATGGGAGTCAAATTTAGTTTGGCATGCCTCTGTCCAAATCTCATTTCTTGGCTGCTTCTTGGAAGTCAGCTCAGTCAAGGGGGCAACAATGATGCCATATCCCTAGACAAACCTCCTATAGTACCCAGTGAGGCCCAAGAATACTCTGTCCTCAGTCTAGGTTTTGGGAGGCAGCCAGGCCATGATGGTTTCTATCTTTGCCTAAAGGGGTTCCACCTTTCCCCAGACCACCATGTATCCCAAGTACACCACTGACACCTGCCCTATCTAGTACTTCTGTGCCTTGATAGTCAGGCCTGCCTGTTGAAGAGCCTGAAGCACTTCTTGGAGGGGAAAAAGGTGTTTCTTCCAGCTGCTACTGAAGACAACTATGATATCCAGATAAGAAGCGTAGAAGGCCTCCATAGAAGCAAGAACCTGGTTTACCAGCCTCAGGAGGTGGCAGGTACATTATTTACTCGAGAGGGCATCACCCTAAACTGATAGTGGCCCTCTAGAGTGGAGAAGGCTGACCTTTCCTTGACTCCTTCTGTTATGACGATCTGCCAGTACCCTGATATAAGACCAATGTTACTGAGATACTGGGCAGCCCCTAACCTGTCTATCAGTTTATCAGCCTGTGGGATGGGGTGAGCATCTGTCTTAGTCAATAAATGTAGCCCTCTGAAATCCACACAGAACCTCTGCTCAGGTGTGGTGCCTGGTGGGGCAGCTTTTGGTGCCAGAACCACAGGACTGGACATGGGGCTACAGGAGGGTTCTATCACCCCCAACTCCAGCACTTTGGTCACTTCGGCCTCAATGCTGTACCTCACTGTATCTCACAACCTGTAAAATGTATTCTAAACAGGGAGATTGTCCCCTCCATCCACATCATGAGTACACAGGTTTGTAGACACAGGGATAAGGGAGAACAGAGAAGAGGACTGTCCCAACTCTTGGTGGCAGTCTCTCTGTTGCTCAGGAGTTAGAGATGGGGAAAGGATTAATCCTTTCCCTACCTTTTCCTTGGAGTCCAAGAAATGAGGAAGAGGTTCACTCTCCTCTTCTCAATCTGTCATCACAGAGTTTCGACCTCTCAAGCTGTGGTTTGAGGCGATTTACATGCAGCATCCTGTGGGGTTGCCTAGGGGTCTTGGGGTCAACCAAGTATGTGGCCTCGCCCTTTCAATCACCTCACAGGGCCCATTCCAGTGATCATGGAGTGCCTTGGACTCTACCAGCTCCATCACCCACACTTTCTGACTAGATTGTAATTCCACAGTGTCAGCATTGTTGTTATACCACTCCTGGCTGGCTTCTAGGTTACTGGAAGCTTACTTTCATAACTAAGCCATTTGGCTCCTGAAGGCCAGCATGTAGCTCTACTACGTCCTGGGGTACCTTGCTGGAAGCTAGCTCCCACCCGTCTTTCACCAACTCAGAGTTCCTCTAATCAGGTGCCCATACAACAGCTCGAAGGGGCTGAAACCAACTCCTCTCTATGGCACCTCTTTGTATGCAAATAATAGGCATGGCAAGAGAATATCTGGCTCTTTCCTCAAAGACTCAGGCAGGCCTCTAATCATGTCCTTCAGGATCTTGTTTAACCTCTCAACAAGCCCATTGATTTGTGGATGGTAAGGGGTAGAGAACTTGTAGGTTACCCCACACTCTGTCACAAGCCCCTCCTGTGCCCGCTCTGTCACAACCCCTTCCCGCGTCCCTGAGCTGGGGTAGGCTAGCTTGCAGGGCTCAATTTGTATTACCCTTGTGGGGCTTTACGGTGCACTGTGATATCATGACTGATGTTCTCCAAGACCCGTAATTCCATTGCGCTTGAATCCCTGCAAGCGCCCAGAATCCCATGAGAAAATGGCAAGCATTGCTCCCGCTGTTACAGGGGCCTTGGTGTTGTTTTCCATTATGCACGCTCGAGTGAAAACGATACATTTGTTTCCTGTTATTTGGTTTGATTATCAAGTTTCACCTACCTATTCTGATAAGTCAAAGCTAGTTTACTAACGAGTCTTGTTCAAGGGTTCGAGAAGCTTTCAAACGTCCATGTGCCCCACGTGCCACATGTGATCTAGCTACATTCGTTGAGTCTTCGAGAGGGTATATAAACCCTGTCCAACCCCGAGTTGTGGCTTGGTCTCGCTTCATGAGGAACAAGCTTCACCCTCTCCACTCACCTGAACAATCCTGCTGGAACCAAGTAGTGCTCCAGTCTCCTTCAAGTCCAAGTGAACTGGTGGTTTCCGTGGCTCCAGCTCCCTTGACATCTTCCTCCTCTCTCCCTCCTGAACAGCTACTTCGGACCCCTGTGACTCCCTGAGTCAGTCTCTCTTTTCTTATTTTATCCCAACCCCCCTCGCCTAGGGCCCATGCGTGATCTGAAGATTTTGGTCTTTTGATATTGTGCGCCTCTGAGAGGAATATGAGGTCCAACATTGGCTTCTTTGTCGACCCCGCGGTTGGGACCAGGTGAGTGCATGACACACTTCTTCCACATTGACTGCGTATAAGTAGACATGAAGTTTGATTCCCTGTCAGACACAACTTTCTTGGAGAAACCCACTCGGATAAAAATCCCCATCAGAGCAACTGCCACTGCAGGTGCAGACCTGGTTCTCAGAGGGATTGCCTCTGGATACCTAGTGGCATGATCCACCAGAACCAGGATAGACCTATTGCCTGAGGCAGTCTGGGGATCCTTAGGCCCTACAATATCAATTCCACCCTCTCAAAGGGTCTGCCAATGACAGGTAATGGGCTAAGGGGGCCTTTAGGACTCTGCCCTGCCTACCCACTGGCCTGGCAAGCCACACAAGCCCCACAGAATGCATCTGAGGAATTCCTGATCCTAGGACAATAGATGTGGAGGACAAGCCTTGAAAAGGTCTTGTCGTGGTCCACGTGTCCTGCCAGATCCAGTATGAAGGCTCTGTAGCATTGGTGGACCACCAGGGCCCTTGTTGTCCCATGCCCAGTAGCCTTAGGCTCACTGTAAATGAGGTTGTCCTCCCAGTAAATATGGTGACTACCAGAAGCATCACCTGCTGTTTGGGCTTCAGCCTGTTGCTTCATGCCCACAAGGGTTGGGCACTCCCTTTGTGACCTACAGAACCCCATCTTGGTGGGTCCTCCTGCCGCATGCCATCCATCAAGGTCAGGCAGGTCACCAAGTGCAGCAATGTCCTCCTCAGTGGACTCCAGGGCGGCCACCGCAGGTGCCCCATCCATCTCACTGAAGGTACATTCAGGGGCTGGTTTCCCCCGTCCTGTGCCTCTCCTCTTCCTAGCAGCTGGCCATTGCTCCAGGCTCAAGCCCTTTTAGACTCCCATCCTGGGTAGCCATGGACCGTGTGGTAGCACAGATCCAGTCAGGTAACCCTAACATCTCCACATGAGCCTTGAACTCTACTTTCATCCAGGTAGTGTGCTCCAGGTCATTACCCAACAAACAGTCCACAAGCATGGCAGGACTCACTGCAACTTTCGGAAGACCTAACCCCACCCACTCAAATGGAACAAGGGCCAAGGATGGTGACCCTCTCTGTTGTCAGTCGCCACAACCTGGTGGGATGCATGGTGAATTACCGGCTCTGGGAAAATAAACTGACTCCTTACCATAGTCATACTTGCTCCTGTATCCCTCAGAGCCTTAACCCCTTTCCTATTGACGGTGATCTATTGCCTATACTTTGTAGTATTTGAGGGCACATGGATCTTTGAAACCATCTGGCTGTCACCGAAGTACACTAGGGTAACTCCCATTAACTGCGGCCAACCACTTCCCCAGCACTACACTAGCTTACCCCTGGAACCTTTCCTCCAGTGGGAGGCGGAGCTCTTTTTGGACACTTGCGATCACCCTTGTATTGTCCATACTCGTAGCACTATTAGCACTTAACTGCCTTGGGCTGCTGTCCTTTGTCAGGGTAATTGTTCCTCTGGTGGCCTGATTGGGACTGTGAACCAGATCCTTTGCCCTGTGAGTAGTTTTGGAGGCCATAGGGTTCTGAGCACTTTACCACTTTTAACCAGTGCTAAAGTGCATCTGCTTCTCCCCTAAACATGGTGACATTGGTGTATACCTGATTGGCCTATTTGATTTACTGGTAAGTCCCTTGTAAAGTGGTATTACATATACAAACAGCCTGTAAGTCAAATGCTACTAGTGGGCTTGCAGCACTGATTGTTTCACCCACATAAGTAGCCTTTGAAACCTGTCTCAGGCCTGCCATTGCAGGGCCTATGTGTGCAATTTACTGCCACTTCGACTTGGCATTTAAAACTTCTTGCTAAGCCTTACACTCCTCTTTTATTACATCTAAGTCACCCCTAGGTTAGGCCCCAGGTAGCCCTAAGGGCAGGGTGTTATGTAAGTAAAAGGTAGGACATGTACTGTTATAGTTTACATATCCTGGTAGTGACAAACAGCCTATGTTGTTTTTCACTTCTGTGAGGTCTACCCCTCTAATAGGCTAGCATTGGGAATTCCTTAATACACTTTTAAGTTGTAATTCCTTATCAGAGAGGTCAGATCAACCTGCTGACATCTTCATGCTTTTTCCTACTAAAAACCTGTGCAAAGATTTGCCCTTTTTTCCCCTAGACCTTTTTCATGTTTCATATCATTGAATTGGTAATGATAAATCCCACTCACTGATTAAGTTGGATTTAACATTACTGTTGTAGAAATGCCACTTTTAGAGAGTAGACAATTCTCTGCACTTACTACTCTGTGTGCCTGACAGCCTGTTTCCAATACACATCTGGGATGGGTGATGGCTCCACTTTGTGCATTCCCTCCATACAGCCACAACACAGGAAGGATAGGTGTGTATGAGTACCCATCTACATACATCTGCATTCAAATGGCCTTGCCTGGGCTGGATGGAAGGGAGGGGCTAACATTTCACTTGAATAGGCAGTGTCCGGTCCCAACAGACAGCCTGGCAGAAAGGACTGGATTGAAAGGGATACTTATGCACTTCAGAGAGCTACTTTGAAGTCACCCCCACATCAAAGGCACTTTTTGGTATAAGTACTGCGTCTCTGATCCCCTAAAATCAGACACTACTGGACTTGTAACTAAAGCTCTTCCAGGAGGTCTGCTGTGCTGCTTAAAGGTCTCAACTGGACTGCTGATCTGGAAGGTCTGCTTTTCTGTTTGTTGCCCTGCTGCTTGCTGCTCTCTGACTCTGCTGAAGGAGAGCTAGACTCTTCCTTCACTCCAAGTGATCTCCAAGGGCTTGTTGTCTTGCCTCCTTTTGCTTGAGACTCAGGGATATCAAAGTCTCTAACCCTGCTTCTGTGCCTAGCTCACTGGAAGTGGCCCAAATACTTGCAACATGGATTTCGACGCATCGCTTGTCTGAGAGTAGCAGAACTGGTGCATCGACCGGGTTTTGCGAGTAAAATCGGTGCATAGCTTGGAAACAACGGATAGAGTATACTGCTGCTGCAGCTTGGTGAGATCGATGCATCCCCATGACTGCGTGGCAGAATCCAGCATATCACTCGACGCCTCTCGACTCTGGCACCCATCTTCAGAACAGACGCATCAATTTCACTGCATGGAGAAGATCAACACCTCCTGGACCTGCGAGCCTTGATATCAACACATCTCGCTGGTTGCGACCAGGAAAGGTACTTTGTTCACCAGGGTCTTGTATCCGGCCGGCGCTCCATCAGGGGCAACCAAAACGTTAACTTTGTCCCGGTCCAGCACCACCTAATGTAACCTTTTTAGTGCTACTTGCTTCTAAGCGTTTTACTGCACTTATTCATTTAAAATTCAATATCTCAGCTTCTACTTATTGGATTCTTGTCGTTTTGGTCTTGTTTTGTTCAGAACACAATAATCTATTTTTCAAATCCTGTGTGGAGTCTTTTTGTGGTGTATTCATTGTGTTACTGTGTGCCTTACTGCTCTGTCCCAAGCTACCAGAGGGTGAGCAGAGGTTATCTTGTAATGTGTATCTAGCTTACCCTGACTGGAGTGGTGGTTCCTGCCTGGCCTGGTTGTATACTTCAAGTCAACCAGGAATCCTATTTCTAACAGAGACCTTCCTATTTAGTGATACTAATCTTCATTCCTGAGACCTGTCTATATTTGTCAAACTGAAGAGGTAATGAGTGCACCAAGTCTTTGAGCGTCACCGTAATGTCATCGGCGACCATTGTAAGCTTGTAGCTGTCTTCTTCCCAGTCAATTCCTTTAATGTCCACTCTCTTCCATATGGCATTAGCCTAACGGCTCCGGAGTTAGAGCAAACAAAAGTGGCAAAAGGTGGCAAACCCATCTGGTGCCCCCTCCCATTTTCCACCAGGTCTCGCTGACTCTACTCCCCCTAATGTGAGCTGTTCATGAGCGGTAACCCGCCACAACCCACCACTTGAATCTCCATCTGAAACCTGCCTGTTGTAGAACTAATTGAATCAGTGTCCAATCCACCCTATTGAATGACTTTTCAGCGTCTGACAATAGCGAAAGAGTGTTGCCATGGGCTCTCGCACAAATGTGGGATCTGTGCATAAGAGCCACCTATCCCCTGTCTTGCAAGTGCTCAAACCTATATTTGGTAGGATGTGCCTCCTCTGTAAATGTGCCAATGGCTGGCAACAGCAGCCCAAGCCCTGGTTTGTAGGGATATCTCCACCATCTCTATGGTGCATCCTCCTTTTCTACTAAACTATCAGAGCTTAAATTGCCATATCCGACCACTCCATTATCCACAAGACTCCCCATTACCCCAATGCCCTCCCACTCCCTTCCCAAGACCCCAGTCTTACATTTATATTATAGTTGTTTTAATTGTTGATAGACGAGGTGCTCCATGGGCCCTCCCCCCATTCCTAAACCACTCCGGGCTCCAGAAGGCGACCCCCAGCCTTGACCTACCACATCTAATTCACCCCTTGACTTGATCGCCATCTCCTGGACGGTCGTCATCGCAGTGTCTGGCTGGGTCGACGTCTGCCGACTTCCTCCCCAGCTGCCTTTTTAACTCACTTTATCACATCCGGAAATAGGGAGGGGCACCTCTTGGAGCCAAGTACATTGTGCCATTGTCACCCCGGGTAGGTCTGCCTCTATCTCTAGCATACAAAGGACCTGCATGATCACCCATCTGGAGCCTAAGTATCGTAAAAGCTTCCTCCATCATCTTTATGGCATATTTAGCGTTATTCCATGAGAAACTGAGATGAAAAGGGTGGTCCCACTGATAACGTATATCTCATTTGCACAGGTGGGCCATAACCTGGCAAAACTCTCTCCAGCTTCGTATGGTAGGTGTAGCCAGGTCATGGAACAAGCTTAGTTTATGAGCATCGAATTACACCATGTCCTGGCACTGGTCAATGCCATGATATGTTCTTTCTCCTCGAAAAAATAAACCCTCATTAAGACATCTGGCAAGGCCTCCCATCTGAAGCCCATTGCTAAGGCCCTGTAGGTGCGGTCTAGACGTATTGACAGGTAATGTGTCAAACCTCTGTGATAGAGAAACGTCTGGATTTAGGATTGGCTATCAGATTCTTCAACGCCCTGAGGTAGCCCCTAAATCTGAATGTTATTATGGGCCTGATTATGAGTCAAAATTTAAATTTGGTACTTGTATAGCGCACTACTCACCCGCAAGGGTCTCAAGGCGCTTGTACGAATACCACTGTGGAACCCATCCTGGCTTTCCCTGTGAGGCATCCACTCCTGGGCACCCCCAAGGTGGAGGCCAGGCATCCTTAGCATTGTGTGGGCCGTTGTGGAGATTAAGCAAGCTATTGCCCAGAGTTGCAGAGTGGGACTCCATGATTGGAATAGGCACCGAGGCGAGAATTATCAGGTCCGTGGAACTTTTGAGCCCAAGACCCGCCAAGGCGGGGAATTGAACCCTGGTCCCGGGCTAGACCTCTGCATCAGGGTCTGCCGCTCTAATCATTGAGCCACACTTCTCCAGTGAACCACACTGAAAGTCTGACCACCCAATTACAACTAGGATGGTTGGACCACCATTGCAACCCCAGGCATCAGAGATCCGGGGTGGTGGCACGGTGGTCTTGAGGCCGCATTATGCTTGGTGGTACCCTGAGGCACCGACATACCACTTACCTCACCGCCAGCGGTCTCATGGAGGTTCTTTCTCCAAGAAACTGATGGCGGAGAGGAAAGAAAGGGGACATTTCAGGGCCCCCTCTTGTGCCTGTGCACAGGGCTGCATGCAGGGGGGCACATGTTGTGCCCCCCTGTAGTTTTGCACCCCCAGTTCCTGCACGAGAAGAAATGCACAACATGGTGCATTTCTTCCCATGCAGGAACGTGCACTGGTGGTCGCACGGTAGTGCAGTTTAAGGCTCACTATGAGCCTTTAAACTGTACTGCTGCAAGACCGCCAGGGCACCCACCTGCCTGACCACAAAAATACTTGTAATCTGGCAGGCGACAGTAAATTTTGGCAGTGCGGAAGAGTGGCGGTAACGTGCTGTCCATTCCCACACCGCCAAAACTCGTAATCGGGCCCCAAGTGTGGAGCAGTTCTCCAAATCTTCTTAGTTGATCATGATGTCCATATATTACTCCTCTAGGTGCACCAGGCCATTTCCTATCTGATGAACTTCTTCAGATGTGTCGTCTAGAGAGTGTTTCCATTCTTTCCATTGCATAGTAGTAGCCAATAGAGAGAAAATAAAACATATGGACCAACCATCTCACCTAAAACGTTGCAGCGAATGGTATGATCTGCGTTATTAATCAGCAACAGCGGATTCCCACTACCCTGCTACCGTCTCAATTGGTGCGTATGCAGAAGGGGGCTGAAATATAGAGATAATAGTGATATTTCTGGCTGCCATTCACAATAAATATCTAGTGTAAATTAGTTAAATATAAAGATAAACTATTAGCGTTCTAATCTTATTAAAGATGTGGATCCCTGACATTTAAAAGTAACTTACAGCGACCCGCTGTTCAGTGCCAAGACAAAACGCTGTTATCAGGTATAAAACCTTCTGCGAACGAATTGTCATTTATAAACCATCGCCTCATCTTACTCATACTGCAGCTTACTATATTATTGCCCAGCTTATAGGTAGATTAGCCTGGGATGCCCGTCTTTTTTTATGAATCTCTATCATGGGCTAAAGATGATTGCTTAAAGAAGATTACCGTGATTCGATCGTCCGTCCAGGGTGGCCCCATTAGTATTAGGACTTGTCTAATCATGTGATCGGGGTGTCTCTAATTTACGTCACTATAAGTAGAACCATAGAGAACAGCACTTCTGTTACACAATTAGACGCCAGATCAACAGTGCTGCAATACGGACAGACGCTCGAATCACTGTAATCTTTAAGCGATCAGGTTTAGCCCATGAAATCGAGTCGTATAAAACAGTATTTTCTTCTATACCAGGAGAAAATTATGGAATGCAATGGTCCATAGCATATTATTGTTTTACCAGTCAAAAACGGCAGGCATGTTGCTTCGTTTGGTGAAAATCTGTTTTATTAAAGGAGTGAAGAAGACTAAGCGTGTACACAGCATGTCGCCTACAACCCTTCAGCGGGCCGGCCGCGTGATTGAACACTTGAGCAGTGTACAAGAGTGAGGCAATATGAGACTATGCAAGAATGTTATATTACACAGCAAGTCGCCTACAACCCAGGCCGGGCCGGCCACGTAGTGTAGCGGCTACATGTGGTAGTTGCAAGTTGTAGAGCTCCTTCAAATAAGGAGAGCTGCATAAACTAAACACTACCAAACGTAAAACAGTAACCAAAAGAGAGGGAAAGAGAGAGAAAGAGAGAGGATACGAAGGAAAAAGTCCCCCATTACTCCTAAAAGGAAGAGAGTGAAGGAATAGGAGAAACAGGAGAGAAAGAGCGAGTAAGGAAGTGAGAAGAGAGGGAGGGTAGAGCACGAGGAACGGTTGTTGCAAAGAGAGTGGCTGGGGGGGCTAAGAGAGGGGGGGCCAGGATGAATGGAGTCCATGTGAGAGTGAGTTCACCCAATTAGGCCATCAGGCGATGTTGATGCTGGAGTCAGGGGAATGTGTCAGAGGCAGGGGAATATACAGCGTCCTCAAAAAGGCGTAATGCCCGGAGTGTCGGGGGCGAAAGCGGACATGCTCCAGCTTACAGAAATGATCAATTGATGGTTGCCAGAGTTTGGTGAAGTGAGTGTCATGGGACTGTAAGCGCACAGTGAGAAGTTCCATCGCCATGGTATGCCATAGGTGAGTGAAACAGATATTGACTGGGGGAGTCTCCGCTTTTTTCCAGTATAGTGCTAAGAGTTGTTTAGCCGTGCCCAGCATATGGAGGCAGATATGCCAGTCACTACGTGTCAGTGCGTGCAAATTATCAGGCTTGATACCCAATAGAGCAGTAGCTGGAGTTTCAAGCAGGGGGAAGCCAAGAACCAATTTGATGTGGCTGAGGATCTCTTTCCAGTACGTGGCCAGAAGTGGATAGGTCCACCAAATATGAAGGAAGTCCCCGGGGGAGGTCAAGCATTGCCAACAAAGAGGAGAAGATGTAGGGAACATCTTATGTAGCCTGTGAGGAGTGTAGTACCATTTGGTCATAACCTTATATGCAGTTTCCCGCTGAGATATGCATCAATAAACCTTTGGAATGTCACGCCAAAGACGATCCCATTGCGCGGGTGTGATGTCCATGGACAGGTCAGACTGCCATCGGGGCTGATATGGATGTAAGGCGACCTGCGGGGGTGCTGGAGAATGTGATACGTACGGGAGATGAGGCCCTTGCAGTTATCGAAAGAGCGGACCAGTCGCTCAAAGGGAGTGAGGGCACGTGTGGCTGCCTGAGTCAGAGACGCATCGCGTAACCAGTGCCTAAGTTGCAAGTATTGCAATATGGCCCCTTCGGGGAGTTGAAACTCTTGTTTGCAGTGTTCAAAAGATTTAAAGGTGTCTCCTGCATAGAGATCCCTGATTGTTTGACACCCGTCATCCAGCCACTCGGAGAATACAGGAGGGTGCAAAGCAGGCGGGAAGAGAGTTGCCAGCAATGGGAGTGTGAGGGGAAGGAAAGGTAGTGAGGCATTTGGGGACGGCTATCTTGTCCCAGATGTCGAGAACTATCTTGGTGGGGAAAGCTATGTATGGCTGCGGGAACGTGAGGCCCGGGGCTGCCATGGGAGGGCCCATATAGAGCGCCCAGTCACCGCCGTGTCCATATGGAACCGTACCTTCGCACTCTCCCATGCCATCCATTCTGAAATGAAGCGTAAGTGTGATGACCAATAGTATTCTACAGGGTTGGGCAGGCCAGATCCCCCCTATCCCGGCGTAACATGAGAATTTTATTCGAGAACCGCGGTCGACGACCTCTCCAGATGAACCTAGTGAATTTGCGCTGCAAGCTGTGAATCTGATGTTGCGGGATAGGGGTGGGGAGAGATTGAAATACATACAGAATTTT
The DNA here is from genome assembly GCF_964204655.1 of Triturus cristatus. Classification (NCBI taxonomy): domain Eukaryota; kingdom Metazoa; phylum Chordata; class Amphibia; order Caudata; family Salamandridae; genus Triturus; species Triturus cristatus. The sequence goes on along the minus strand of NC_140591.1, from coordinate 772,862,835 downwards.
AGGTAAGATGGACATTTTAAGCATGTGTAAGCGGCCTAGACATGAGAGGGAAAGGGGCCTCCAGGTTCTCAGGTCCTCTAGCACAGTCCGTCTGCATTCCTGCCAGTTGGCTTGTGACCAGGTGGCGAGGGTGGGAGTTAGATTGAGTCCAAGGTATCTAATGGAGTGAGGGGCCCATCTGTAAGGGACCAGTGTCTGGAGCATGGGAAGCTCGTCTACCGGAATAGTGAGGTTCAGGGCCCAGGATTTGTCATGATTGATCTTAAGACCAGACGCCTGCTCGAATAAGCGTAAAAGATGGTAGAGGGCGGGCAAGGATGCTTGTGGTTGGGATAACGTCATCAAGGGGCCCAGTCCTATTTTCCATAGGACCGCTTGGAGAAAGGTCCAATCCACTCGGTTGAACGCTTTCTCCGCGTCAAGAGACAGTAAGCAGGCAGGTATGTTCCAATGATGTGCCTTCATAACCAGGTGCACTATTCGTCCCACATTGTCTGCCCCCTGTCGGTGACGAATAAACCCAACCTGGTCGGGATCTATAAGGCCTGGGAGGTGTGGGTCTAAGCGCTTGGCTAGGATTTTGGTGTGTATTTTAAGATCTGTATTGAGAAGTGCAATAGGGCGAAAAGAGGAGCAAAGGGAGAGATCTTTTCCAGCATGTTGCTTCTAAATGTAGCTGCCATGTACAACAACAGACTATTTACAATATATTTGGAAGATGGATCCCTCCTGCTATGTTTAGTTTTGCTACTGCACACATATGCCCACCATTTTTAGATGGCAGCATGTTCTCTTTTTCTACTTAAATTCTTTTAATGTATCTTGCATATGTTGTTGAGTTTGTGTGTATTTTATTTTGTTTGGTCAGAGGGTAAATGCAAGAATTAGTGGATTGATAAATGGATGTGAAATCGACAATAAGTAACAGAGTGCATGTATGATGACCTATTGAGTGCCTCAACCATCAATGACACAAAAAGCGCTTTCATTCATAAGCCAGACCTATTAGAATTACCAATGCTTTTACTGGCATTCACCCACATAACAAACAAAATACCTCCACAGACTTTAATGTGGTTACCTTCTTTTTAAAGTACACTCCCAAATATAATATGTACTCTATTCACCTTAAGGAGATCTTCCTTTTTAAGACTTCATATGACCCAGAATTTTAAGCCAAGAGATGACAGGTACGTAATTTGCACTGTGAAGAAAACTTCAGCCAGGTTCTAGGGACAACCCTTCGTATTTTAGTGAAATACACTATACACTAACAAAGTCTGTCTACCAACATTTTACTATTTCAAAAATAGGGAGCTGTTAAAAGACTGTGAAGATCGGTAGGTGAGTAAACAGAAGTAAAAAGGGGATGTTGTTCTTATGCAGATGTCTTCCTCTGTAACTTTTTAGCCATGTTAGAAATACTTTATGCCTCAAATTACTAAAAAAAACATACCCCCCTCATATTTTAAACCAGCCGATTTCACACCTACATTAACATCTCGATGCTCATTTACTTCAGCTTGGTCCTCAGAAAAGGTTGTCCTATATAACTCTGTGGTGAAGCTGTAGTTGATCACTTGGGAGGGAACAGACAGACTGCTACTGGTGATGGAAGTACATGTATTGCTCCGCATGCCAGAATGTTTTCCCGACATGCATAAGCAAGATATTTGAGAACTCAGAAGATGTAGTCATCATCATCAAAACTTTCTTTCGATCATATAGATCTTAAAAAGTACATAGCAACTCACAAAAATAATACAATAAAAGACATCGGAGTCATAAAATACAATATATACAATAAAAGTATAAAAGCAATTCATACAATACATTTGGCGCGCCTAATCCAAAAAGCATGTCAGTATTTGGCCAGGCAAAATATAATTGTCCTGCTTGTATCGGTAGACAAGTTTCTCAACACCTCCAGATAGTGTCCACGACCAACCAATCTGCACAATGGGATGATACACTTGACCGTCACTTAAAAGCAAGTGGACTATAGATTCTGTACTGTCTTTACAAGATGGACAGAGGTTGTCTGAGGAAACATTATGGCTCCATTTACTGCAAAACAATTTGGTTGGCAGAGTCTTATAGCAAAATTGTATAAATATTTTGCGAGCCAGAGGAACGATTCACACCTCTCCCTGTCAAGAACAGCAACCCTTGGCAGTGAGACTCAAAGGCTCTCACCTTGTAATGTGTGGATTTGGGCAGCTCCAACTAGTGGCGATGGCCACCCCCCTGTCCAAGCCCCGCTTATGGCGGCAGGACAGGTGGGAAAATTAGTAAGCAGAGTAGGAGTGTCCTCCCCAGCCTGGCACATCCCTAGGGTCGCGAAGAGCTGAGGTGAACCCCTCTCTTAGAAATTCTCCATCTTGAATTGGAGAATTAGGCCCAATTGTAACAGGAATGTGCCCCTCTCCCCAGAGGGAGGGGGCACCCAAATGGTGTAGTCCCCCTAGGAGACAGTAGCCATTGGCCACTCTACCCCAACCTCAGTAATACCCTTAAATTTAGTACTTAAGGACTCTCCTGAACCTTGTTCCACAGATTCGACAACCTAAGAAGAAGACCGAAGAGCCGCGCAACGGTCAAGGAGATGACGACTGACTTGGCCCTAGCCCTACCGGCCTGTCTCCTCCTCCAGCGACCCTGCTTCAAGAAATCGGCGTGGCCCGCAGCCAGCCACCTCAAGGATCCCAAAGGACCTGTGCTGTCTTCGACAAAGACTCCCTTCTCCCGTGGACACCAGATTTGCCCAGCCAAAAAACCAATACCAAGACTTCGGTCCAGGCTGATCTGCAACACTTGCACCATTCTGCACCCAACGCCCACGGCCTGAGTTTAGGTGGCCCATGATCCAGTGAAGTCTCCCCAGCAATCCTGACCTGGGATCCAGTGCTGGATGACCTCTCCTGACCTCCCCTCAATGCCAGTAGCATCAACCTGAAGGGTACCCCCGACCTCAACAGGATCTGGTGGGAAAACCAGTCGGCAAACGACACCCGTGCACCCGCAGACCCCTGGCCTTGGTGTGCCCAACCAACAGTGTTCCAATATCCCCCCACTATCTAACTTACCTCTCCTGTTGTGGGATTCATTCAGCCAAATTCGGAACTGAGCCTGCAGCCGTTTTCCCCAACTGAGGATCTCCATTGATTTCAATGGGCCCCCCAACGCCTTCTTTGCACTCTGCTGGTAGTGCAGTCTCAGTGCTCTATGGTGGCCCCTCCAGTGCTGATCTTAACCCCCAGGGCCGGTGTCCCTGAACCACAGGTACTTACCCGGTGCCTCTAGGATAACATTGGGCCAAGTGACCTCTGCACCTGGCTGCCCCAGTGCCGCTGGTTGTGCAGTACCTACCTTGGTCAGACCCTGGCCCAGTTTTGACCCCAACCCCCAGAGAATGAACTTGAGAACCACTTACATACTTGTAAGTCACTCACCTGTATTTCTCCCATAGGATTGCATTGGTCTCTCACTGTGATCCTAAAAACAAAGTATCTATCTCTGTATTGAAAAGCATTTCTTGCTCATGTTCAGTATTGTTTAATGCTATACAAACCTATTGCCAGTAATTTGAAATAAAAGAAACAAAAGTAATAAGTTTCTTCAACCATTGGCCTGGAGTCAGTCACTGAGTGTGTGTTCCAATCTTGTGTGAATATACCAAATCCATTCACACTACCCTCTGATAAGCCTAACTACTTAGCCCAGCTACCACTAAATTGAAAGTAAGGTATTATCTACTTTAACCTCTGCCGTACCTTTGGGGACTCACTGAACTCTGTGCACACTAGGGGCCAGATGTAGGTGACTAAATAGCGGTCGGTAACGCTGAAATTCGGTAAATTTCAGCGTTACCGACCGGTATTTAGCCATTCCTAATGTAGGTTGGAATCGGTAAATAAGGAATCGGTAAATACCGATTCCTTATTGCTCTTGTATTTAAGGAATCGGTAATACCGATTCCTTAAATGCAATGTAGGAAGCACATTAAAGAGAGCTTTTGAGCCTTAAGAAATCGGTAATTACCAACAACTTCAAGTTGGTGGTAATTACCGATTTCCTTTAAAAAATCACTTTTTTGTTTTTTGTTAAGTGCCATGTGGCACACATTCCTGCCATTAGGGCATGTATGTGCGCCACATGTGCACACATGCATATTTCAGGGGTGCAACAGGGTGTCCATTTGACACCCTGGCACCCTTGAAAGTGCTCCCGTTATTAGCGATTTGGTAATACCGAATCGCTAATAGTGAATGTCTTCAAATTCATTCCTATGGGCCTCCAAGCCCTTAGAAATGAATGGGTAGGTATTCCTTATTACCGAATCTCAATTACCAATTCGGTAATAAGGAATATTAAGGATTCAGTATTTTTTACCGAATCTTTACCTACATAGGAAATAACGATTTCTTAATAGCGATTTGGTAAAATTCGCTATTAAGAAATCGGTATTTCAGATTTACCTACATCTGGCCCTATACCTCTTTTTAGCATAGTATATGTTGTGCCAGCTTCCTACATAGATGGATCAGCGATGGGGTCTACGACTTTGCATTTATTGGACTACTCAGCCAACACCTCATAACACAACAGAACTCCTAAATTGTCTTTAGATTCAGATTTCTTTGACTTAACAGTTTTTCTGAATTTTAAAAAGTCTTGTTAGGGCCTTGATTTAGTAGTAAAGGGTAAACGTATTTTAGACATTTTTGACCTCTTGTAAAGAGATCCCCACTATTAGTAAAATAATGACTGATACACCGAACAGGGTTGAAGATCTTGACCTCACCTCCTACATTCATTTAGAGATGAGTGAGCTAAAGTCCCTGTGTAGACTTAAAACGATTTCCATGGGGTCCCATGCCTCTAAGGTCAAGCTCCAGGAGCTCTTGCCAGAGTATGCAAGGGACCACCCCTCTGAGGGGGGAGACCCCACCTCAGAAAATGATGAAGCTAGTGATGTGGAGAACAACTCTCTATCTCCCACACTAGATAGGGAGAACAGGGTCACTGGGCCCCTGACTTCAAGGGTAGTACTAATAGCACCTAGATCCCACATAGGTGGGTCAGGTCTTGATGAGATCATTGAGGACTGCCTCAATGAGGAGGACATCCGTGTAGAAAGGCTGACCAAAAGACTAGACCTAGAGTCCAAACTCCTTGCGCTAGAACGAGATAGAGCAGAAATGAGCTTAGCTCTCATAAATGGTGGCAGTACCTTAAAACCTAGGGAAAAAGATAGTTCTTATGACCCTACAATCCCCATAGGGATTGTTCCCAAATATGAGGTAGTTGATGATATCACCAAATGGTTCATGGCCTTTGAGAGGGCTTGTGGAATGAGGCAAGTAAAGAAGTTACACTGGGGAGCCTTACTTTGGGAACTGTTCTCTGGTAACTACAGAGACAGACGTCTGACCCTCACTGGGGCAGATGCTGAGTCCTATGACTTCATGAAGGACACCCTGATTGAGGGCTTTGGACTCACAACTGAGGAGTATAGGATTAGATTCAGGGGGCTCACAAAACCCCAAGCCAGTCCTGGGTTGACTTCATAGACTACTCGGTCAAAACACTAGATGGTTTGTTAACTGGAAGTGAGGTGCCTGACTATGTTAGACTTTATAATCTCAATATGGAAGAACACATATTCACTAATTGCAAATATGAAAAGTTGCATCAGTATCTGGTGGCCCTAGGTCTAATTTCTCCCCAAGAATTGTGAAAGAAGGCAGACCATTGGGTCAAGACTAGGGTAACAAAAACTTCCACTGGGGGTGACCAAAAGAAAGGGATTACAAAACCTCCCCAGATGAAAGGGGGTGATCCTCCCCAAAGATAAAAACCACAAGTCTTCTAAAGGCCCCCAAAAAACCTGTTCAGGAGGGTTGGCCCCAGAAGTCTTCCCAGCCCACTGGTGGGCTTACAGGTAAAAGTGATGATCCCCTAAAGGCCTGGTGTCGCACCTGTAAGAAGGTAGAACACCAAACTGGATATTCTACCTGTCCCAACAAGAATGCCCCTAGTTCACCTCCAGTTACCACTGGTGTGACAAATCTGCAGATGGTATCAGCAGGTTGCCCAGAACAAATCAGGGATCACACTGAAGCTGTTTTAGTCTCTGAAGGGGAGGAAGAGTTGGTCACTTTGGCTCTCTGGGCCCTTAACTTAAAAAAGTACGTACAGTACCCCTTAGTGAATGGGACTAGAGTAGAAGCCCTGAGGGATACGGGTGCCACCATCACTATGGTGAAAGATACACTGGTTTTCCCAGGACAATACCTGACTGGAAAAGCCTATTCAGTCACCAACTCTGAGTGTCATTCAGACCATTCCATAGCAAGGGTGACATTATAAGGGGACGGGGGAGGGGGACTTCCTGGCCTGAAACAGGTAGTGGTCTCTCCAAAACTTCCAGCTACCTGTCTGCTTGCAAATGAGCTGGAGACCTCAGCCTGGGCTGAGGTAGAGCTGAAAATTCATGCAGCCATGCTGCAAATCCCTGAGATAGTGTGTGTAAAGACAAAAGCACAAACTCGAGCATGAGTTGAAAAAGAAGTGTTGGAGTCTGGAAGAATGGCCCAACCTTCCAAGAGGAAAGGTAAGAAGACTGGGGGACCAGGTTCTGAACAGTAAAAGACTCAGGACCCCTTTCCTCAGGGAGAGGGCTTGTCACTCCAAAAGGGACCTGAGCCCATGGGACTTGGACCTTACCAGGTTGAGCTCTTGTGCCCAGGGGGGCCTCTAGGGAACAGCTGTTCCTTGGACAGCAGGTCTGCCCAACTCAAGGCCTACAACAGCAAGCCGCTGCACAGGGAAAGGGAGGTGTCAGTTGCTCCCTCAGGACCTAATGGGAGGAGAGACTCCTGTATACTGAGGCCAGAGACCCCACACGTGGTGTCACTAGGAGAGTGCAAGTGCCTCAGCTGTACAGAGAGTTTCTACTCACATTGGCCCATGACATCCCCCTAGCTGGGCATCTGGGCCAGACTAAAACATGGAAAAGGCTTGTTAGCCATTTCTACTGGCCCCAGATGTCCCAGAAAGTAAAGGAGTTTGTCAGCTCCTGTGTCACCTGTCAGGCCAGTGGCAAAACAGGTGGATACCCAAATCACCCTTAATTCCACTACCAATGGTTGCGGGTTCCCTTTGAAAGGGTTGGTGTAGACATAGTGGGTCCACTTGAATCATCCACAGCATCAGAAAACCAATATAGCTGGAAGATTTAGAAAATCGGCAGCGGCGAAACAATCTTAGAATTATAGGTATTGAAGAAGGAGTTGAAGGAGATAACATCCAGGCTTATGTGTTAAAGTTAATGAAGGAAGCATTCCCAGAACTAAGCCACTGGAATTGTGAAAATGAACTACAAAGGGTACACCGGTTCCCGATAGCCAACAGAAAGAAGGGTCCGTCGAGAGCTCAGGATGGCACTCAAAGACCAAGAGCGATCTTGATATATTGTGGCAACTTTCTACTAAGGGAAGAGGTCTACGCTAAAGCCCGACCTAATGCGAAACGTGTGTATGAATCACAGTCCTTTTTCACCACGCCTGACTATTGCCATAACACAGTGGAAAGGCGCTGGAGGCTGAGGGAGTTGATCACACCCTGTCAGCAGATGGGGCTGCAAGCTTACCTCATGAACCCTGCAAAATTAAAAATAGTGTACAACAACAGCTCCAGAATCTTCACTTCCGAAATACAAGCAAAGTCTTATATTGACTCTCTAAAAAACCCTGGATCTGCAACTACTCCTTCCCAGTGAAGTTGCTTAAATACAAAATAGCTCTATCTTCCACTTTTTTACACGATAATGGGCTTGGTCAAACGGGAATGATAATATAACCAGAGTGGTATGTTATAGGCAACTCGGTGTGGCATCTGGTTTTGAAGTCTCAGGCTAAATATAAAGATTATGTTATTTCGGCATCAGCCCTATGAACGCAATCTGTAAAAGTAAAGATCTAAGAAGATTTAAAGTGATTAATGGAGGGTTTAAAAGAAGGATAAGCATTCACCATGTATTCTATTCTATAGTATATCATATTTAGGAGTAGGCACAAATGGGGCTGGCACAAGGGATAGGGGTGAGAAGCATCGGGGAGAGTGGAAAGGAGATAGTGTGGGGGGGAAAAAAAATAAAAATGGGATAGGGAGGCTGAGGGCCAGACTCCATCATAGGGACGACAAGTCCACTTGCTTCAATAGGGGGGGGGGGGACCTTTGAGGGAGGGGGTAAGAGGGACTAGGGAGGACATAGGGGGACTGAGGGGGGAAAAAAAGAATCATCATCAACTATCAAGTTTATACAATACTGCATATCCAAGAGGGGGAGAAATTGTAGAATAAACCAATAACTATGCGGATAGTTACCATAAATATTTGTGGGTTAAATAATGTTAAAAAACGCAGAGACTTGAAAGAGTATCTACAATATGTACACGCAGATATTTTATGCCTGCAAGAAACACACATAGAGTGGTCCCAGAAACATCTATTGGGACAATTGGGATTTCAATTACTAATATGTACAAAACAAGGAGTTAGAACTCGGGGAGTGGCTATATTAATTCGGGCAAATACGATCACATCAACTAGGCAGCAGGCAGATAAATATGGATGGTGGGCTCTGGCTGAATGTCAAACACAGGGGCATAACTTCACGCTATGCTCCGTATATGCATCAACAGAAGATGATCCAGAGATGATAAACAATATTAATGTTCAACTAACCAGCTGGCCCTTGCCAATCATCCTGTGTGGGGATCTGAATTTAAATGGGCTAGAAGGCCTATGGCTAAACAAACCTGATAAATTTATTGGAAGGAAAAGAAAAAGCCACAGAGCTCTGATCCAATTAATGCGAGATAACGGATTGATTGACAGGTGGGAGCAGGATAATCCTCTGGGGGTGGCAGCACCTATTATTCAATACCACATAAGAGGGCGGCACGACTAGATTATTTTCTAACATCACCCTCGCTAACTTCTATTACTACAATATCTAGACTGCCAAGAGTGATGTCAGATCATAATCCTCTAACTCTAGATATAGCATGGCCTAATGTCCAAAAGGAAAGAAGAAGCTGGACCTTCGAGAGAGCATTGTTATTAGATAGTAATTATATCAAACATATGGAAGATTGGCTCAGGGAGTTTTTAGAGATAAACAGAGGCTCCGCTTCATTAGCGGTGGTATGGGACACTATGAAAGCGGGCATCAGGGGGGAGACCACTAGTTTCTCTGTTAAACGGAACAGAATGGATAGGGAAGAGATCCATGGAAAGATCAGAGCCGTTGCCGCCCTAGAAGAAGAATTAACTAAGGCAATCAGCGTAAAAAAATCAGACCTGTTAGAGATAGAACAGAGATTATCGATAGCCAAATCTGTAGTTGGGGAAATATTTGCAACAAGAGCCACTGGGAAATATTTAGCCTGGAGACAAGATCAATACGAGTTTAGTGAGCAAATTGGAAGACTCTTAGCGATCAGAACTCGTCAAGCAGTCACGAAAGGAGATATAAAAAAATTGATATCTAACACAGGTGTTATCGCTACAACGCCTAAAGAGATTTGTACAGTCATGCACGATTTTTATCAAGCGATATACTCCACCGATCTCAAACCTGACGATGCAGAGATAGTGCGTTACTTAGAGTCAGCCCTAGTCGAGGGACTGTCAATAGAGGATAAAAATGATCTAGAACTAGGCTTTACTGTAGAAGAAATACAGACAGCGGTCAAAGAACTCCCCGCCGGAAAAGCAGTCGGACCGGATTCAATTCCAATGGAGTTTTATAAAAAATTTCTTCATATTTTACAGTCAGACATCCTCAAGCTGATGGCCGCTGTACAAGGGGGGGCAACACCACCTAGTACTTGGGGGGAGGCAACTATGGTAGTTTTTCTTAAAAAAAATAAACCCTCTGAAGATCCTGGGTCGTATAGGCCAATAAGCCTCTTGAATAGTGATTCTAAAATTTACTCTAAGATTTTAGCTAATAGGCTGAGTATGATTGTCGGCAAGATCGTCTCCCCTCGACAACATGGATTTATACCCGGGAGAGGAACGGCAGATCATATAAGGAGAGTCTGTGCTTTGTTCGATGGTACGACAGTCTCACGGGACCCTATGGCCTTGATACTATTGGATGCTGAGAAAGCGTTTGATAGGGTCTCGTGGGATTTCCTTTGGACAGTACTTCATAAAGCAAAATTGGGAAGTGGCTGCATTGAGGCATTGAAAGTTTTATATAAAAAACCCACTATCAGGCTGAGAGTAATGGGGGTAGAGAGCGATTTAATAAAGATTAAACGAGGGATGAGACAAGGCTGCCCCTGCTCTCCACTACTTTTTGCCTTTTATATAGATCCATTTATAAGAAGAATAGAGTTAAATAGAAGTATTCCTCCGATAATTTTAAATGGATATGTCACTAAAATATTGGGGTATGCGGATGATCTTGCCATCACTACATCTGATCCTACAACAGCATTAGGAGAAATAGAGAGGGAAGCAAGGACTTTTGGGTCCTTATCGGGGTATAAATTAAACGCAGGGAAGACCCAGATAGTGGTAAACGAATATGCTGTGTCAACTGACAGTAGAGTAACAGAGGGTGCAACCTACCTTGGAATCACCATAACAGCAGAAATAACTAAGATAGTGGAAGAAAATCTAGGCCCTGTGATAAAGAAAGCTAAGGAAAGTTTAGACAAAATAAATAACTTACATTTAACAACGATAGGTCGATCTAACGTAATAAAAATGAATTTTCTGCCTAAAGTATTGTATTTATTTCGCACTATCCATTTAAAATTTGGCAATACATGGTTTAAAGAACTCGATGGGATTGCTAATCGTTTTATATGGGCAAAAGGCAAAACACGCAGAGCTATTACATTTCTTTCCCTCTCAAGAGAAAGGGGAGGGTTAGCAACCCCGGATTTCAAGGCTTATTATCTAGCTGCAGCTCTGCAGTACATAAAAGGATTATTGGGAGGGAGTATAAAAGACAGGTGGAGAGATAATGGAGATATCCCAGATATCTACGAATTGATACTGGAGGGATCTAAAGGATCGTTATTGTGCTATGACCCAAACTATTATAAAAAAACCAGGTTTAAGACTCTGGGAGGAGCTTGGTCATTATGGTCGATGGTCCGGAAAAAGATAGCTATGGGAAGAATGAATTTTTATACCCCTCTTTATAAGAATCCGGCTATGCCAGGAGTGTTCCACGACCCAGCAATGAAATGCTGGGATAATTTAGGGGTCAAAGTCATCGGAGATCTTATCGATAGTACGGGTATGATGGTTTTTGAAAAAATACAACGAGAATATAAAATAGAGAGCAAAGACTTCTTCAAATACTTGCAGATTAGATCAGTATTATCCAAAAAACAAGCAGGTAATATGCATTTTAAGAAAGAAGAAATAATGGAGCTGATCAGAAGCGAAGGGAGTTGCACAATAACTCAGTTATATAAAGTAATATGTCTGTACAAAAAAGATGATCAAGTAAACACTTATGAGAAATGGAGAAGAAAGTTAAATTTAGAAAAGAGCAAACCTGAAAAATCGCTAAAACTCGCTAATACAATCTTAAGAGTAGCAAACTTGCAAACTCAATATTACAAGACCTTTTTTGAATTATATCATACCCCTTATAGAATAGCTTGCTGGGGCGGAACAAGTGGGATAACCTGTCCAAGATGCCAGAGTACGCAGGCAGACACTATCCACATGTTTTCTGCATGCCCTAAGCTAGATCTGTATAAGCAACTGATAGAACAATTCATGGATAGGGCACTTGGGATTTTTATCAGATTAACAAATGAAGTCATGGTGTTAGGGGTGGTTAAAGACGGTACTGATGTAGCATGTTATGAATTTATATTTCTGGCTATGACTGTAAGTCGTCTGTGTATAGCATCTCTATGGAAAGATCCAAATCCACCTACGTTTCATCAGTGGTTATCGCGCATCCTGGCTATATACACTTTAGAAAAAGCACTCTATGATAAAAGGGGAAGGAAGTTAAAAAAATTGGGAAACCAAATCTGGGCACCAATAGCTGAATGGCAGTCAAAGATGGAATGATAATCGATACCTGACGGTCTGAAAGATCGGTATACTGATTTCATCATTAAGACGGGGTTGAATTTGTATTTTTCTTAGATATGTGCTATTCTTTGGTATCCTTCTCTTTCATTTTCGTTTTTTTTTTTCTCTCCTTCATTTACCTTTTTTTGTGTTATATGATTAATCCAAGTCTTGAAATATGTATTATTACAGTTGTTAAGATTGATGATGATTCAATAAGATAAAAAAAAAAAACAAAAAAAGAAAACCAATATATACTGGTAGTAGTGGATCATACTACCAGGTATCCTGAAGCAATTCTCCTTAGGTCTACTGCACTCCCTGCAGTAGCCAAAGCCCTCATTGGTATCTTTACCAGAGTAGGGTTTCCTAAGGTGGTGGTGTCAGAAAGAGGACCAACTTCATGTCTGCAAAGCTGAAACACATATGGGATGAGTGTGGAGTGAAGTACAAATTCCCTACACCTTACTACCCACAAACCAATGGCCTTGGTGAGAGATTCAACAAGACATTGAAAGGCAGGATCGTGGGGCTCCATGAAAAACTCAAAAGTAGATGGGATGTCCTCTTACTATGCCTGCTTCTCCCTTACGGAGAGGTGCCTCAGAAGGGAGTAGGGTTTTCCCCCTTTGAACTTCTGTTTGGACATCCTGTGAGGGGACCACTTGCTCTTGTAAAAGGCGGCTGGGAGTGGCCTCTCCATGAGCCTAAACAAGATGTCGTGGATTATGTACTAGGCCTACTTTTCAAGATGGCAGAGTACATGAAAAAATCTTGAGGCCAGCCAACAGATCCAGAAGCTGTGGTATGACCCGAAGGCTGCACTGGTGGAGTTCCAACCAGGACAAAAGGTGTGGGTTTTGGAGCCTGTGGTACAGGTATCAGGGGAACCTTTTGTGGAAGATGGTCTGCTATTGCATGCAGAAACATTCATCCCTCCAGAGTCCTTGAGTTCCCTCATGGTACGTAATGCTCATGAGGGACACCTGGGTTGCACTTGAAATAAACGTAGATTGCGAGCTTCCTTTAGTTGGATTGGACAAGAGGTGGAAGAACCAGGCAAGAGATGTGTAGTGTGTGCCAGTGCTAAAACACAATTATGTACACACAAATCACATGTGCAACCCATAGATTTGCCCAAAGATCTGTCGTTTAAGCTTGGTATAGATTTAGTGGATCCCTCATGGTCTGCATCACAAGTGCAGAAATGTCATTATATAGTTCATTACAATGCTTAGTGGCCTGAGGCTAAATCTGTGTCTGAATGCAATGCTGGAAAGATACTGGATTTATTTTAAAGAATTGTTAGCAAGACAAGGTTTTCCTATGTACCTAATATTAGACAATGGTGTACAATTTGTGAGTAAGCAAAATAAAAATGCTTTTTAGGAAACCTAATGTTAAACATTTAAGGAGTTAAACACCACGCTAAGGATTTAATTGAAAGGATGAACAGGACTACGGGCGAGTACATTCAGTGGGCTGTTTTAAATACATTTGATGCAGCAACAGCTGAATTTGCTGTGGTTTTATAGGATGAAACCTCATTCCATCAATGGATCTCTCCATTTCAACTTTTGAGAGGCAGGAAACCGGTACCTAAGTGTGCCTCGCATGGATGGTCAGGTGAATGGTAGCATGAATGGTTCTATTGAAGTTGATGACATTGTTCAAAACAATGTCATTGAAGCGCAAGTTAAAGAGAAACCTGAGCTTGACAACGAAATTCAGATTAATATACAAAGTTCAGGGTTGGAGATATTGGGCCCGATTCACAAAAGTAATCTGAGACAAAATCCTAACTTTACGACTTTCGGTATTCACAGAAGGCATTTAGGAGTACTAAAGTTAGAATTTTGTCACAGTCAATCTTAAATTTTGGTCTTAAGTTAAATTTAAGACAAACTTAAGTTTAACTGAGACAAAATCCTAACTTTACGACTAGGATTTTGTCCCAGTCGGGCACAACGGCTACAGGAGGCCGCTGCGTGGGATATCCGGAGAGGAGCAGGCTGAGGCGAGGCGCCTCTGGCGACACGGAGGCTGGTTCTGCGGGACCCTCTGGTCTTCCCGGTCCATCAGATGCCCCAGTGGTGACAAGGGCTGCAAGGCGACAGAATTACGGGAGGAGGCAGCGGAGCTCCGGGCCTGGTGGTGTGGCCGGTGCACAATCCCTGATTCACGCGCCCTGACGGAGGAGGCGACGGAGGTGATACTGTAGTGCTGGTTCGCCTGCTCCGAGAGGTGGAGGCAGGAGGCTTGGTGACACCAACTCCCGAGAGCTAACGCTCACCAGACGGGGAGAAGCGCAGCCCGGACGGACACAGGATCACGCGGGGCCGTGGTGGCGGCCTAGTTTACCCGGGGAGAGGCGACTTGAGGCGCGGCGCCTCCAGCGGGATGCAAGCTGGTTCTCCGAGATCCTGAGGCCTCCCCTGCACCTCAGCGAATTTGAAAGTGACACGGTGTGATTTGCGACGCACCCGCAGCGCAGAAGTGACGGAGCTCAGGACTGGGTTGCCTGGCCGCCTCGCTGTCGGTAGGGGTTGCGCCCAAGCGTTGGAGTGAGAGGAGAGTGGCGGTGGGAGTGATCGGACGCTTGCAGAGGTGGAAGAGAGGGGCTCGGTGCCTCCGTTGCTGCCGTGGTGTGCGCTGGGGCATGCGGATGGGCGCTCCGCCGGCCCGGACCTGAAACTTTAGTGGCAAAATCGTGGGGCCCAGAGGAGAGTCTAGAAGCCGGACTGCTACCCGGTGAAAGCCGGGCCACGGTGTTGTGGAGATTCGCCCGGGGGGTTGGGTGTCCCCCTAAGGCGCTGAAGACGACGGTGTTGACGCGATCTCCGCGCTTCCCTCCGAGTGGGGGGGGCGATCCTCCTACTCCGCGGCCCCGGTAGCCTGCTCGGGGTGAAAGGATAACACCCGACGGGCGTGAGAGCAATTGATGGAGGCCCGCCGCCTACACAGACCTACCTGAAAGTGGTGTGAGGGACCGGATAGGGGACCCTCGATTTCCCGCTTCTGCAGGGAAGTGGGCCTCGGCCGCTGGTAGTGCCCGGACGACAACTGGCCGACGGAGCTGAAGTGCAGCCTTGCTGAGTAGCTGGACCCGGAGGCCGCTTGACCAACTACGAAGCCAGATCTCCCAGAGTGGGGGCTCCCGGCTGGAGGGCGACAATCCTGCTGAGGTGACGCAAGGGCGGGGACGAAAGAGGCTGGCCTTACCCGCGTTCCAGTGCAGGATCTCGGAGCCGAGTGGGGTGCCCCGGCGACTGGGGTACAGCCTGCGAAAACCGACAGGCCGGGTGGAGTTCCCCACCGCAGGCGGCGGGGACTAGCGGCTGTGCCTTATTGCTGGGAAGTGCCCAACGAAAGGTGATCATGCCATCCGGGAGGCACAACAAAACTGCAACGCAGACCAAACTAGAGAAATTCGCATGGCACCAACAACCGGGCGGCGATCGGGCTGGGACGCCGGCCCCGGACGGTAAGATTGACCCGACGAACAAAGACCTCCTCGACGCCATTACCGCCGTCAAGGCGTCACTTGAACATCGGATCGACACTTTCGCCACCGATATGGGTCTGATTCGTGAGGATGTGAGAAAGATTGCTGACCGGGTGGGGGCAGTGGAAAATGTCACCAAAGAACTGTCAAATGACACCGGCCTCCTCAAACGAGAGGTCGCGGACCTGCGCGCCTCTCATGAGGTACTTGCCCGGCAGCTGGACGACTATGAAGGCAGGATGCGCCGGAATAACGTTCGAATTATTGGTGTACTGGAGCGGGCGGAGGGGCAAGCAGTGGACCTCTTTGTCGAAGACTTGGTCCTCACTCACCTACTGCCTAGGGGACTCTCCAAGTGTTTTTCCATTGAAAGAGCCCATCGGGTGCCGGGGGGTCGCCCTAGGCCAGGGGCCCCTCCTAGACCAATTCTTGCCCGTGTGTTTAATTTCCGTGACCGAGACATTATTCTTCAAACGGCGAGGGCGGCTCCACCCGTCACTGTGGAGAACAGCAAAATTACGTTCTTTCCGGACTTTACCCTAAGAGTCCAGAAACAAAGACGAAGCTTCCAGGAGGTAAAAAAAGCCCTTCGTGACCAAGACGTCAAGTACGCAATGATGTTCCCTGACAAGCTGCATGTGGAGGCCAATGGCAAATCGTGGTTCTTCATGCGCCCGGAGGATGCCTGGGACTGGCTGGAAGGTTGGCGCACTGTAGACAAACGGAAGAAAAAGGGACCTTCGGCGGCGGATGTGGCCGATGACTGGCGCCAGCAGAGTCGCTCTCCTTCACGTTCAGACTCTGGGGCCCCTGGCCCTGCAGGGCACACTAACTCTGGACGCTGGTAAGAAGGTATATGATCTACCATGGCCGCACTGAAATTCCCCTGTAGATGTCAGGAGACGGACTACTTTCCTCATGGTGATACTATGTCATGTATAGATGGGACTTATGAGGGGAGTGAGTTGAACCCTTTGTTACGTTGTCAACAGGGCCCTTCATTGTAGGCATCTGGGGGGCGAGAGCCGAGCCTCCACAAACATAGATGGACTCCCCTCAACAGTGCGCTTATTGGTAGAATTGTTTTCTAGATCGATCCGGGGGAGTCTAATTCAAGCAAGCAGGGACTGGGTTGGTGGGGTTCTGGCAATCTAGGCAGTGCTTCAACTGAATTTTCTGGCCTGGCGAGACTAGGGTTGGGGGGGTAGGGGACGGTTCTTGTAAGAGGTCAGCTGCCATGATGGGAGTGGGGCGGCGCACGTTTCCTCGAAGTGTTTATGGGGGGGGCGACAGGCACTCTGCATGTTGGGGGAGGCGGGCGGTTTTAGTCCCGTTTTGCAGGGAGGCAGGGAGGGAGGGGTACTTTATTGGATTGGGTTTGTTGGGGGGATTGTTATTTATGTTTTTTTTGCAGCAGTCCTACACGGTAACTTTAGTCAATACAGGGCATAGACTATTCACCTACAGGGTCCTGGTCTCCTCTCCTTCGTCTTCAGGAAGGGCATGGTGCGGCTGGTGCTGTTGTTGAGGGTGATGGCTATGGGACCTCTATACAATGGTCACCCCGACCATTCATACATGTTGCTATTAAGATCTTATGGCTATGGCTCAGAGACTTAGCCTAATGACCTGGAACGTTAATGGGCTGGGTGACAAAATTAAACGGAGCATAGTGCAACAATACATACACCGACACCGCATAGATGTGGTGTTGCTCCAAGAAACACATCTCATAGGCAACTCCTGTCAGGCCCTAGACCGGAAGGGGTATGGTATGGTAGCCCACTCGGGCTTTACCTCGGGATCCAGAGGGGTGAGGATCCTCCTAAGGAAGGGCTGCCCCTATGTGATTCACACCACTCAAACTGAGCCTCAGGGTAGGTACGTCGTTTGCTCAGGTAGCTGGGAGGGGAAGGCCCTCAACTTGCTCTCGGTATATGCGCCGCCGGGCCTTCAGCGCCAGACCCTGGCAGATGTGGGGACAATCCTAATGACCTTGCCGGAGGGTGCCATGGTTATGGGCGGCGACTTTAACCTGACAATGGACGGGACTACGGACCGCACTCCACCCCGTAGGGACAATCCGCGGGGCTCGCAACTGAGCAATTTTGCGGATGCGTTCGGCCTGGTGGACATCTGGAGATGGTCACACCCCCGAGACACGCTTTATACTTTTCAATCTGGAGTGCATGGCAGTCACTCACGGCTTGATTACCTGTTCACACAGGTGCAATATATTCAACACTTCACCGATTCCTCGAGCTTAGCAAGGGGGATTTCCGATCACTCCCCGGTAAGATCTTTCTTTGGAGCCAGTATAATGCGACAACCTGGTCCCATCCAGATTCAGCCTTGGTTGCTGAAAATCCCGCACATTAGAGACTCCTTGCGGCAAGACACTGATTACTATTTTGATGAAAACGCGGGGTCGGTGGCTTCAGCGGTAACATTGTGGGGCGCTTACGGAGCGGTTATCAAGGGGCGAGCGTTGTCCCTGATGGTGGGACACAAAACTGAACGTAGGCGGCGGGTTAGTGAGTTGGAAGCGGAGATACTACATCTCGAGCAGGGGACTTCGCACACCCCGGCCCATGCGGTCCAACACCTACTCGAAGTTAAGAGAAGGGACTATAAGCAACTGCTCTGTGAGGAGGCCAGTCGATGCACCCTTGCCACCCGACGCAGAATTTATGAGCTGGGGGAGCGCACTGGTAAATTGCTGGCATGGCTGGAGCGTAAAGAATTGGCTGCGCGATGGGTGGGTGCGGTCAAAGGGCCGGATGGTGTGTTGATCACGAACCCTCAAAACATTGCCGAAGCGTTTGCAAAGTATTATGAGCAAATATATACTCCGCCACCGAACTCGCAGGCGCGTTGGGCGGCAGACCTCCTGGTCACCATAGAAATGCGATGTCTCTCCCAGCAAGAACAGGAGGCTCTGGAGTCAGATATCTCACTCGAGGAAATTCAGACAGCCATCCGGGATACCGGCTCCGGAAAGGCCATGGGCCCCAACGGAATCCCAATAGAATTCATGAAATCTATTGCTCTGAAACTGGCGCCGCACCTGCTAAACTTGTACAAGGAGTGCTATGAGACTGGCACACTCCTGGCCAATATCCGCACCGCCACCATAGTGGTTATCCGCAAACCGGGCAAACCTGCGGATGAGTGTGCATCGTACCGGCCCATCTCCCTGATCACAGTGGAGGCCAAAATCCTGGCTAAGCTGCTGGCCAATCGATTGCTTCCCTATCTCGCGGCCTTGATCCACCCGGACCAGTCGGGTTTCATGCCGGGCCGTAATACCGCACGTAATCTGCGTCGTGTCCACGGGGCCCTGGGGAGGGCTGCCACACTCCAGGAGGAAGCGCTATTGCTTGCGCTCGATGCTAAAATGGCGTTCGATACGGTGGCATGGGAGTATCTCTTCGCTGTCCTGGCCCGTGTGGGGTTGGGTCCCCGGTTGATGGGGTGGATTCGACTACTATATACCTTGCCCACGGCTTATGTATCAGTCAACAACCACCGTTCGAACTCTTTCTCCCTCGGCCGTGGCACGAGACAGGGCTGTCCAATGTCGCCGCTCCTTTTTGACTTGGCGCTTGAATTTCTTGCGGTCTGGATCCGGAATGACCCAGAAATCAGGGGCCTCAAATGGACAGTAGATCATGAAGACCGCATCTCTCTATATGCGGACGATATTTTGCTATACCTGGCCTCCCCTGCGTGTTCGATCCGTCAGGTACTACATATTTTTCATATATTTGGGGCCCACTCTGGGTACCAGATCAACTGGTCCAAATCCCAGATGTATCCCCTCTGGGGTGACCCGCCACTTAGTCCTAGGGGATATAACATACTGGTGGCGCTACAGGGTTTCCAGTATCTGGGCATTTTCATAACATTGGACTCAGCTATATTCTATGAGCGAAACCTAGGGGGCCCTTTGCAGCGGTTCAAATCCGACGTGATCCATTGGAAAACATTGCCCCTTACACTCCTGGGCCGGGCAGCCCTTTTTAAGATGCAAGCCCTCCCCGTTTTCTCTATGGCCTTCAGAATACGCCCTTCCGGATCCCAGGAGCCTATTTTTTAAAGATTGATGCAACACTGCGTGGACTGCTGTGGGATACCGGGCCGCCGCGTATAGTAATGCAAAAACTGACAATGGGCTGGTACGACGGCGGGATTGGACTGCCGGACTTTATTACCAGGCCGCACAACTGATTGCAGTCAACCAGTGGGTGTTCGGGTCTCATGATGACCCTAGCTTCCGAACCGACCGTTGGCTCTTAGGGAAGGGAGGATATAACAGGGCGTTGTACTCAAACCCGAAGAAACTGGGCTTGACTGGCCCCACGGCCAGAACGGTGGAAATTTGGCACCTGCTCCAGAGGCGAATGGGGTGGTATGGGCGGTTGACCAAGGCCACCCCACTCTGGGAACCGGATTGTCTGGGACGGCTGAGCACCTGCGCAGGATTCGATAAATGGGATCTTATTGGTATCTCTATGGTGGGGGATGTATGGGATAAAGACGGGAGGGCGTCCTTCGCAGAGCTTCAACTTAAGTACCAGCTCGCACCCTCTAAACACTATCGCTATCTACAAATAAGCCATGCTATCGACTGCGCCCTGCCCGCGGGGACTCCCCTTCCAGACTACTCTCCTTTGGAAGACAGACTGTTGCTGGATCCAATGGACCGCAGGGCTATCTCCTTAACGTATAAAAAGTTAATTAATAATCGCGCTGACACAATGCAAAAAATACGAGCCAGGTGGGAAACGGATGTGGGCGAAATGTCTGACGAGGACTGGAGGGACGCGCTAGCCTCCCCTCGGGAGGTGGCAATACCAATGCGGCTCCGCCTAGTTCAGCTCAAGGTTCTGCACCGTGTATTTTGATGCCACCCTGTTGTGTAAATTAGGTAGACGTCCAGATGAGCTCTGCCTCCGACACTGTCATCATGTAGGTACATTTACACATATTTTGTGGATTTGCCCCCCTATACAGCACTATTGGACAGAAGTCACCCGTCAGATGGCAAGGGCCATCGGTAAGTCGGTCGCCCCCTCCCCTCAGCTATGCCTCCTAAATGTGTGGGATGCTACGGACCTTACCCCAGCGGAGCAGGAGTGGGCGGCATTGGGTTGGGCCATAGCTAAAAGGAATATTGCCCAGAAGTGGGGGGTGGCTGCCTTGCCATCGTTGCGCGCATGGGCCAATGATATGGATCTATCGATGGTGGCGGAGAAAACGGTCTATAAGAGTCGAGGTTGCCCTAAGAAGTGGGACCACAAATGGGGACGATGGAATAAATATCGGGGGGACATCTGTATTTCTCCTACAGTAGAACTTCGACGAGAGAGACAGGCTATCCTGGATAACATGGAAGTAGGTGTGCTGACCTGAAGTCTTGGAGAAACCTAGCCTAAACTGTGGGTGATGGGGCCCCCCTGGTCCTAAAATGTTCCGGGAATCACCTCTATAATGTTTCAATGCCCGTTTTGTTTCTATGCTAAGTGCCCTTGATGTACTACTTGTCGTCTCCAATGCCCAACCATGTGCTCCGCCTATGTAGGTGCAAATTGAGTGTCAAGACTGCTGAAATGTTGTGGATTTTGATATTAATAAAAAAAAAAAAAATTATTTTTAAAAAAAAATAGAAAGGAGAATCTAAATATGGTGAAACTGGCCATTGACAAAGTATGAGGGAAGGCTGTGTGAGTGAATGGTCGCAACTGGCAGAACTGTGAGAGGGTGGTTAAGGTGTATGACGTGTCCCGAATGGAGGCAGGATTAAGAAATTGTGAAATATTTGATGATGACCCAGGTTTGCAAACAAATATTGAGCTCAAAAGTTGTGGGAGCTGTTTTTGTAGGAGTAAGCATTCCCATAAGATACCTCAATGCTACAGCAAGTAATTAATATATGGTTTTTGAGTTATCCTCTATTTTGTTTTGTATCTTGTGGGGCTGCATGAGGTGATTTTGTTTACAATGATTGTACGTTTTGGTACTGTGTTTGTTTGTTAAGGAAAATTACATCTAATATCTTTTGATCTGTGTGTCATGGCTAACATTCCATTCTAAATGGAATGCTTTCTGTGTGTCAGAATGTTATTTTGAAACAATTGTATTGTTCTTTTGAAGAGGCTGCAGGGTGGTTGACGGTTAATGTTGTAACCGTTCATCACCAGGACATGACAGAATAAAGCACAAATGTAATCATACATGATGTCTTACCTTCTAAGCGTGTCTTGAATCACTACATACGCACATGTACAAAATCATAGAGGGGCTTTGGGTTAGCCCTCTTCATCCTTTGGTCTGGTCATCTGTCATTCACAATTTCCTGCAACCTACCATAGCATACAGGATGAGGCAACAGGTAAGTCCACATTTGCCATTGGTTCTTTTGCACTGTGTGTGTGTGATAGCTTTTCTCCTGATTACATGTACATACATATCCACTTATAATGAAGTGCACTTCAGTGTCAGGGCTGGTGAGCCAATACTTTACCAATGTTTTTTCTTTGTGTTGTTTAGCACGTTTTCATTTTTCGTCATTTAAAGGGATTTAAACCATGTCTTTTGGTTAAAGTCATTGAAAGACAATATTATCTTTCTTTGTGCCAATAACTGGCATATTTCATGGGATGTCTAATAAAACTAAACAGGGTTTGCTCTGGGTTTGACTATGTTACATGCAAGGACATTGTCAGAATGGAGACAAAGAACAACAACAAAGAAAAAAAAAAGAAAACAAGCTTTCTCTGTCCAAGCTACAGCCGTCTGGAACACTATCCCTATCATCATCAGAACCACCGGAGGCTCCTTCATTTCAGGAAGGAATTGAACACCCCCTCTTTTAATCTTAAAATGTTAAAATGACCTGCTGGCCTGCCTATTCTAACCAACTGCATTTCTCTATTCACAGTACTTCCCGCTAGATACGTATGACATAAATGCACATATATACATACATGCATTTAAGTTGCTTCATTAACGGGTGTGTCGTCATGTAACAAAATGTAGTAATGGAGACAAAATGTATGGTTGCAAAATAAAAACACTCATTACCATGTCACAGGGTGTGAATGAAGTCAATCAAAACTGAAATATCAATATGAATATAGAAGCTTTTGCTTTCAGGGACTATGCTATTTGGTGCTCTAAATAGAAGATGCCCATCTGCTTGAATAACCACTCCTGTTACAGGTTTGTCATTTAGGCCCTCTGTAGCTTGTGACTCTTTTTCCCTTCCAAATAACTTCATAAAATCTTGTTTCTGTAATCTTATGCTACTGGTTAAAAATGATTGCAACCAGAAACATGCAGGTACACAAGTGCTTCTGTTTTATTTATTTCACAATCATTGAGTAACATAGGCCTTGTCCTATTTACATTCAACAAATTAATTTAAATATATTCCATGTCTGCACCATCAGACTCATTCTGCAGATCTCTGTACATACTAGGAGCTGAGTGTATTCAAACATTAAACAGAGCAAGTTGATGCGACAAGCATTTCGTATAAAATGCATCAGTTCCAGAGCAATTCTGGACTGGTTCCAGTCAATCAAACACCTGCGGCTAGCACATTTTTCTGTGACATTTGCAAAGGTCCATTGCAAAAACTACATTTGGACTGACTGATGTGTGCAGAAACATTTTGGGGTAGATTTACTAACATTTCATGCAACATAATGAAGTAACCAAAGTTGCTGCACTGCGTGAAAGGGAGGGAGAAGTAGCCCCATATCTACTAAGATATTTGGACCTATATCACTCCACGCCCCCCCGCCCAGCCCCCCAGCCGGCTCTCTTCGTGTCTGCCTTGAGCCATGCGCACACCCTTTCACAAAGGTGTGTGATATTTAGCAAAGATTTTATAATGGAAGAATACCCTTCTAGTACAGAATATAATCCTTAGACATGGTTTCAAACTTTTCCCACGCAATGTTGGAAGAGTTAAGAGAAACAGAACACATGCTTCAATGTGGTATTATTTGATGGAGTGTGTACCAATTTTAGTAGATAGAGCTTTGCGTCAAAACCCATAGGTAATGGCCCGGGATCACCGATGCACGATCACGGGACACCCCTTTAAAGCAATGCAGCTCTAGGGCTACTTCGAACAAATTTAGGGCTACTTTCCATTGCAAATAAAGTTTTGCACTGGAAGGTAAATCCCTAAACAACAGTTTGCATCATATACCCAGTGCAAATTGTTAGTAAATCTGTCCCTGGGTACCAGTGGTTTGTTTGTTTCAAATGTCTTTTCATCCCAGGTACAAAAGTTGCCCGGCACCTGAAAATATTGCCTTACAGTGACGCAATCTTCATACTCTAGTGCGCATCTTCTTTTGTTTGCGTCAGCTGCAAGTCGACATTTAAACTGATTGTGCGCTTTGAGGTTGCAGCGAACCAAAGTTACAGCCTTCATGCACAGAACGCAATTAATATAACAAAACACATACACAGAAATGAGCCTGCACACATTAAATTACATTTTATGTAACACAAAAATAAATAGATCAATGGCTCAAGCTTGGTTTTCCCAGTATAGAGGTGCACATTATTGACAACAGAAATATTGGACTGCAAAGTATTTCAAACTTCTACAAAGAAGAAACTATTAAATGAATGCATGTACAAATGGCAACAGCAGGCTCTCACAAATTCATAGTTTGAAAAAATCTACTACAGGCAATAAAGGCACTACAGCTGGGGATGAGAACTACATGCCCTTCTGATTCTTGCTACATATCATAGCAGGTGCTTTGGTGAAATTAACATATCATACGTTTTTAAGTGTCTTTTCTTATTGTCTGTGGCATTTTCCAGTCTTCGATGCACTGATAACCCCTTTTTTAAATGTATTTTTCGATGCGGTGCTTTATTTTTTAAATGAAATGATAATGTATGGATTTATATTTCACTAAGATAGTCTAGCTGTATTGATGTTGTAGAAGTATACACACACAGATACACACACACACACATATCTTAGAGCTTTAGGCGCTACCTAAATGTAGTTAGTAGAATCAGACAGGTATCAATTGAGCAAAAGCAAAATAACTATGATAGATTATCATTAGAAGGCCCTCATTAGAGGGAAGGCAAGATGGCGATCTGACGTGGATCGCAGTGCTAACGCATCAGGCTCCTGATCGGAGACGCCGAGTGAACCCCCCCGTCAGTCTAATCATGTATGAAAACTGATGAAACTGGATCTGCAGCCGCGTATCTATACTATGGCTCTTGTTCGAAGTTGACAACACAGTGATTAGCGGATGAAAAAAGGCGGAAAAATAAAATCGAAAAACAGCCGCAGTACCGAGTATCGTAGCCGCATATGGATCTAATACATGGATCTCACCCCCTGACCCCTCCAACCCGATACGTCGCCTGGACTTGCTATTCATGTATAGGCTGGCTAGCTGTATATCGAATTTTCATCAACTCTCTTACCTCTGCAAATAGACCCGTCCGCTGTGCTTGTGCTTGTGCGCGCCGAGCGGGGCCAAAGCAATCCCGAGACGTTGGAATGCAAGCGGAGCTCACGGCAGAAATGGCCCCAAAAGTTGCTGCTCCCTCTACCGCCTCCACTGCCTCCACTGCTGCTGCACGCGCAAGGGCAGCAAGGCAAGCCCAGCGCGAAGCTCTGGAGCACCGGGGGTCGGACAAGACGACGGGTCAGGCCGATACACAGCATCTGAAAGCAGCGAAGGAGATGGCGGTAGCGGTTGATTCCTCTAAACCAGGGGGCGCAACCCGGAAGAAAGCCACACGGAGGGAGCTCACCGGACCATCAGTCGTGGACCTGCTACGGAAAGGCTCCTGTTCGCTTCCAGGTCAGGAGAGGCAGCGGCGGGCCTCACACTCCGAGGGGGAGTCTCTTCCTGTCCCAGACCTCGCAAACGGCCCACCCTCTCTAACGACGACAGTGGGCGATAAAACCTGTACTGCAACGGAAGATATCCAAACTCAACATGCAAAAAGGGATCTTGGTAACCCAGTCTCATCTCAGCAGCAGCCACATTCAAGTCTTGAGGTGAGCATGCTACCTGCTGTACCTGATATGCCTGATATACACTCTAACTCAGGGGTCTCCCTAGACAACGATCTGACTAACACTGTAGAGAATGATTTGGTGTTAAATAAATCTGCCAAAATAAATGCAAGCATTGAGCTCGGGCTCAACAGACAATTGCAGCAGCAGAAGTCTCTTAGCTCAAGAACCCAAATGCAGACAGTGCCGCCAGCCACTATGAAGACCATGAACACTAACCCCGATTTGGCTGAGAACATGTCTGAGAACATACCTAAAAATAGGGGTGTAACACCGGCTCTGGAACATCTCGGCACTGGCAGCACAATTCGCAATGATCTTGAGAAAGAGGCTAGTGACTTTTTCTCCTTCTCTGATGAAGCAGAACTAGGAGCAGCATGGGGCGATACATCAGCTTCATATGTGTCTGATGAATCTGATAGTGCGACAGATGCGGGGGCAGAGCCAGTCACTATCAAACTAAAGCAAAAGGTCCTCAACAAAAGGGGAAATAAATCGCATGGAGCGGCTTTACACTGGGATCATACACACTCCGAGCAACTAACTCCACTGAATTCTATAAACTCGCCTGCTCCAAACAACCCTGCGGCTGCATCTATAGAGGCTGTCCTGCAGGCTATAGCCTCGCATCGTGAAGAGACCTCACAGGATGGGCGAAAAGCGCAGGCAGCATTGCGTAAGGTGCAAGGAGTGGTGAGAAAGCTGGTTAAAACATGCAGTACGTTCGGCGATCGACTAACCGAAATAGAGTCCAGAACCTTGGCCAACGAAACTGAAGTTGTCGCAATCCAAGAGCGGGTGGAGTCAAACGAGCTGCAGATAGGGGACATCAGATGGAAACTGGAGGATTTTGAAAATCGTCAGCGCAGAAACAACCTGCGTATACTAGGAATACCTGAGAAATCAGAGGGGGAGGACATCCGCTCATTTATGGTTAACATTTTTAGAGACTCTCTGCCAGAGCTATCAAATTGGAATTGGGACGTCGAAGTCCAGCGGGCACACCGAATGCCTCTTGTTCAAAAAACCCCCGATAAGCCCGGCGCATACCCAAGGGCTGTTTTGGTTTATTTTGGCAATTTTTTGCTCAGACAGGCAGTGTTTGAGAAGGCAAGGCCTGAAGCCAAACGCACCTCAAAGGATATCACCTATTTTTCACGTCCTGATTTTTGTCATACAACCGTTGAGAGAAGATGGAGGCTGCGGCAGCTTATAAAACCCTTCCAAGACAAAAAGGCAATAGTGTACCTGAATAACCCCGCACGGCTGAAAGTTATATATGGAGGGCAGGTGAAATTTTTTGTCTCGGAGATAGCGGCACAAGAATACTTGGACAGCCTAAAATGATTGCCTCCGACTGATAACTTTATATGAGCTAGGGCACGTCTGAGTTGATCTGATTGAGCTATCTAAGCAATTCAAGGCACTCTCAAAACATATTAACATAATGTGAATGTGAATTATGCGAATACTACTAACTGGGGGAGAGGAGGCAAACACTGCGGAATATTCATTATTATATTATATTGTATTATATTCATTAATTTAAGGTGGGGGGCCAGTGGTTCGTGAGATATCTGCTTAAAAAGAAATATTCGTAAGGGGAAAAAAAAAAAAAAAAAAAAATTTCTTTTTTTTTGGAAGAGGGGTCTAAAAAAAAAAAAAAAAAAAAAAAAAAAAAAAACGATGACGGCTGACCGATCAGGGACCTGATAGCGTGATGCACGTCCCTCACCAAAGGACTCTTATTGAGTCTTGTTGCCTTATGTTGGGAGCAGGGGGGGGGGGCAGGAAGATGGGGGGAGGGTGGGGAGGGCGGGGAAGGGAGCAAAATGGGGAAAATGCTGACAACTCCAAACAAAGGAACTCGAACTATCATGACACATTATAAAATATTTCGGTATTACAAGACAAATCTAGAATCAAATTTCATTACCAGTAAAAAGACTGAAACCTTAGCTATATGGGGAGGATAAGTATCTGTAGCTGGAACATTGCAGGGCTACACGACAGAGGTAAGCGAGGGCGGTTTTCTGAGATAGTAAAGCAAAATTCATTCGATATTATTTGTCTGCAAGAAACACACCTTCCTTGGTCAATGCGAAGCCTATTAAAAATACAGGGGTACAACATCTTGGCCACTACAACTCAAACAACTAATAATCGAGGTGTGGCGATATTAGGTAAGAAATATTTAGGAATCCCTATACGCCAAGCAACTGACCAGCATGGCAGGTGGATAATTGTTGAGCTTGCTATAGGGCTAACCATCTGTGCTGTATATGGACCAAACATAGACGATCCAGCTATGTTTGAAAGCTTAGAAGTAGAATTGGCTGATTGGCCAGGCCCGCTGATCTTGGCTGGCGATCTCAATATCACACTAGATTCAGTTCGGGAAACTCTAGGCAGGCATAGGTATTATGGTCGTAAACCTAGGGTGTTTAAAGCTGTTAATTCACTCCTTACGAGTCATAATTTAGCCGATATCTGGCTGCTCAAACACCAAGGGGATCCGGGGTTTACATTTTTTTCAAACCCACACAATAAATACAGCAGAATCGACTATATATTTTCCACCAGAAATATCTCGAATTCAGCAAACATCGTCAAATATCCTAAGTTAGTCTCTGATCATAACGCCCTAGTGCTTACTATTAATCTAACAAACACCACCAGGAAACCTTCAGTCTGGACGTTTGATAGGAAACTACTGGCCAACAGTGACTATGTTAATTTTATCAGAAATTGGGCTCAGGGATATTTTGATATTAATCGCTATAGCGCCCCTAGAAATATAGTGTGGGATTGTTTTAAGGCCTCGCTTAGAGGGGAAACCATCAGCTTTGTAGCTCGGACCAAAAAACAACAGACCGCTGAGCTCACTAAGAAATTGGGCGAACTAGCCAATTTAGAAACCACGCATACCATATCACTAGCACAAAAAACGGATGGCTCAGATCTACTACGACAGATCCTGATCTTAAAAAACGACCTAAATAAGGCAATTTCAAAAAAGTCTGCTGAAACTTATAGAACACAGCAAAGAAATCTCTACGAGAATGGCGAAAAGGTCGGCAGGCAATTGGCCTTACGGACAAGACAAAAGGCATCTCAAAACACTATCTCCTTAATTAAATCAAACGGACAAGATTATACACAAATTAAAGATATAGTCGACATTTTCCAACACTACTACCAGAACCTCTATCGGAACGACATCTTGTGTAATAAAGAGGATATTAATACATTTTTGGGTAACTTTGTAGCTTGCTCAGATAAGAGGCTAGATAATGCTATCAAAAATAATCTGGAGAAAGAAATATCAATAACCGAGGTAGAACTCGCCCTGGCAGAACTAGCATCGGGGAAAGCAGCAGGCCCAGATAAACTGCCGCTAGAGATCTATCGAGTCTTAGGTAAAATAATACAACCATTTTTATTAGATCTATTTCTCGGAATTCAGTGGAACGGCCACACGCCAGCATCATGGCAGGACACAAATATTGTCATTTTTGCTAAAAAAGGCAAACCTACTGATTCTCCATCCTCCTACCGCCCAATCTCACTGATAAACTCAGATTCGAAACTCTACTCAAAAATACTCGCCAATCGGCTCAGGGGGGTCATTGGGCATCTGGTCACGCCATGGCAACATGGCTTCATCCCAGGAAAGGGCACTACCGACCACATCCGTAGAGTAATTACATTATTTGATATCACTGCAACAACGGGTGGCCAGATGTCAATGATTCTCCTTGATGCCGAAAAAGCATTCGACAGAGTATCATGGGAATTTATGTGGGCTATTTTAGAACGGTTCAACTTTGGGCAAGGGTTTATCAAATCAATCAAGGCAATGTATATTGACCCAAGGGCTAAGCTTCAGGTTATGGGGTGCGAATCTAACACCATCCAAATCTCAAGAGGAGCAAGGCAGGGATGCCCGTGCTCCCCGATACTATTTGCCCTCTACATTAATCCTCTGATACTCAAAATGCTGGAAAGTAACAGGATTACACCGGTGGTGACAGGCCGATATGAAACAAAAGTCCTAGCATATGCAGATGACATTGCTATTGTTACACGTGACCCCGAGACAGCCATAACCGAGATAGAGGCAATCACACAGCAGTTTGGTGCCTATTCAGGATACTCCCTGAATAAAAATAAAACCATAATATTATGTACAGCAAACACACAGTGCGTGGATGCGAGACGGGCAGAACTAGCAACATATTTAGGGGTCCATATATGTACAACAGCACAAAATATTATCAAAATTAATTATGAACCACTGATTGACTCAATTAGCCAAGATCTCACAAGGGTAAACAGTTTGCAGCTATCTATCATAGGGAGAGGGAACTTTATCAAAATGACTGTTTTTCCTAAAGTATTATATCTATTTCGTGCTATCCCTTTGCTAGTAGACGATACAATTATTAAAATTCTGGATTCACAATTCTCTAAATTCGTTTGGCAAAATGGCAGGATCAGAAGATCGCTGAAATACTTGTCTCTTCCACTTGACAGAGGGGGGCTTGCAATTCCACAGCTACTTCTTTATTTCTGGGCTTGTTTTTTGAAACAACTCACCCCAATGGTTACCCTAGCAGATAACCGGGAAGAGCTAGATATTCCGTCCATATATGAACTAGCCCTCGGACATAATGCAAGAGGACTTTTGTTAAGACAACTCGAGCCCAGTTACTATAAGAAAGTCAAATTCAAGATTGTCATCGGGGCATGGAAAGTCTGGTGCAGAATCAAAAAATTTATGAATATCCCCAGACTTAGTCGATATACTCCACTCTGGCATTCATGTGTATTACCGCAAAACATGAATGATGCTATCTCTGCCAGGTGGGAGAGACAAGGAATTATATCCCTTTATGATTTCCTGGGTATAGACATGAAGGCCAATTTTACTACTCTCCAAAATCAATTTAATATACCTGCGACAGATTACTTAAAATTTCTCCAAATTAGATCAATTATAAACTCTCAGTTGCACAACGTAATCTGGACTAGAAGCCCTATTATTGAAGACACCACCAGTCCTTCTTCCAGAATCGGCACGATCTATACGTTTCTACAAGAGAACTCACCAGATGATATAATACAGACAGAACTATTATGGGTAAATAGGCTCGATAACTCAGATATAGACATCAATAAGGTTCTTGCCATGTCAACACAACTATTACTTTCCACTAATCTGAGGTCCCAACTCTACAAAACTATCTATAATCTCTATTTCACTCCAGCCAAGCTATTCTCATGGGGGAAAAGAACCAATGATCAATGTCCAAGGTGCAATTGTGGACCCGCAACGTTAACCCACATGTTTTATTATTGTGCTAAGCTGACATTATTAAAAAAAATGATCTGGGAATTTTGGGAGGCGATCTTTGGGCATAAATTACCCGAGTCCCCTACGATTTGCTTGCTTGGATATGATTGTACGCTAAAATTGAACTCCAACGAGGAAGCTATCCTTTTCATCGGAACTGCGATATATAGAATTATTCTTGCTGCTCTATGGAAAAATTGTGATGCCCCTAGTTTCCAAATGTGGCTCTCTAGATTTCTGTCTGTATATAATTACGAGCTTGCAATATACGCAACTAGGGGCCCTAAGTCCAAAAGAAAAGGAGATAAGATTTGGTCCCCCGTCACTTTATGGTGCACCGCAGCTGTCCCAAATTAATTTATAAACCTTTGGTACTAAGTTTCTTACAATGCAACAGTTCCTATTGTCTATTTTGGATTATATACGAATTCTTATGTTCCCATTTTTTTTTTTCACTTAGATTGAACCGGCATTGATGTAAGTTTGGCTTCCTATTTCTTTTTTTTCCTTTCGCTATTGATGATCTCATTGTCTGTGATTTTTTTGGAGTTGTCTAATAAATTTAAAAAAAAAAAAAAAAAAGAAGGCCCTCATTAGTTGCCTACTATTCCCAAATTAATGACCTGGTCAGCAGTGTTTAATTTGTAAAAGAAAAATATAAGTGTATACAAATTAAACACTGTTGACCTTCTCACTAGGTTGGAGGTAGTAGGCAACTATTGAGAGCTTGCTTGTGGTCATCTATCATAGTTATTTTGTTATATATATTTTATCTTAAAATCCTGCCACTGTCTCTACTTGAGGACAGATTTCCTGAATTCCAATGACGCCTACTCTTAATTCCACCTCATGTCTCTTTCGCCCACCACTTACACAATCTGCCTCTTTAATCTCACTCTTGCTGGTTTTTGTTCATCCCTGCTATCTTTTTAAGTCTCCTTCTGGTTCTGTCTCCTTTTTCAGCCTTTTTTTCTCTTGCTGTGGGGCTAAGTTTAATGATGAAAAATAAGTTTCAGGTCCCCCAAAAAGTTCTGGTGTCCACCACCCGTGACTGCCTTCACAAGTGCTTACTGTCTCTGTGTAAATAGGCTTAGCAAGAAAGGGTGTGGAGTGACTTGAAGAGTTTTTTATGATGTTAATTCTACCAGGTCTACTTCAAGGAAATGATTTGAATCTTTCATAGCTTGAGTGAGTCTGCGACCTACCTTTGTTGTTTATCATACACAGAAACAGTTGGTGCACTTAAAGTTCCTGCATGTATGTCGATGTGCGCCATTTAATGCCAGGTGTTTACAGGCAATTTGAAGGCACCTAACCTTTTTGAGATTATGCAATCACCTTTCTAAGGCGAATACACTGCTAGATGCATTGGAACAATGCACTTCAACATGTGATTCATAAAGTTAATGATGAATCGCAGCGTCTCCACAGAAATGGGAGCACAGGGACCCGACAGTACAAAGCAAAATAAGTGACTTCATATTATGTTTGTAGAAAAGCAACTGCAGACATAAATAATGAGAACAAGGCGCATTTGTAGATACTGAACCTGTTGTATCTTGAACACCAGTCTCCCAAAATGAAGCAAAACATACAGAACATGCAGGTAGCTTGAACAACTCATTCATTATGTTATAATTATAATATACAATTATCAATCAACAATGTTTGATTGTTCAGATCTCTGTTAACTTTTGTTTAATTTACTCACAACTAAAGTACATAGTATAAATAAAAAGACTCAATATTAAGCAAACTGGTTGTTTCTTCTGATTTTCATTCTTAAATCTACACACCATTTTCTTAAAGTCCACTTGAAGCATCAGGCGTGAAAAGTTGAGCCAATTTAACAAGAGGATTTGTTCTAGATTTACCTTCTGAGTTCTGGCATCAAATTGCTTCATTGTCAGAACAGTGACAGAAGCAATTTCCTCTTCTCACAATGACATCATTATACATGTTTATCCTCACAATTCAAATTCACAGCAAAGTGAATTATGATTCTGGACTAATGAAAACTAAGCGTAAGACATACATACAAAGACTACAGTGCTGAATGATTTCAAATAGGATTGGGACAAATGCCCACATTTCTGTGCATAATGTGTGGTTGTAAATTTTTCAGGCTGAACACTTACAGTACTTACTGAAGGTACTTATCGGGGTCTCAAATTTGATCATGAATCCACAGTCAGGTCTCGACCACTAAAAGGGGTCTCCATGCTAAGTTGACATAATTTAAGCAACACTCATTGAAACATTATTTAAAGGTAAAAAAAGTATTGACCAGATCAAATGAACCATCATTAAGGGTCATTAAAAGATACAAATCACTCTCAGAGATCATGTATTTCTGCTTCAGATGTAGCCAAAAGGATGGCTATTTCAGTTATGTGTTTCAAGTGTTTTTATGTCCATATATATGTGTATGTGGGTGTATATATAGATATATATATTTATATATGTATTTTTATATATGTGTAAGTATATACTCATTCTTCACATTATTCTGCTTGTAAACAGTATTGAGGATAATAACGATATCAGCATATGGGGAACACACAATGTACAGCTTTCATGAGTAACAGATCATGTACAATTTGAATGACATGAACATTTTCACATTCTACAGAGATAGTGAGCAAGCAGTATTTATGAGGGACAGGACTTTTAACCCTATCCCTTTTTGGTGATAGTAGAATACATGTTTTCTTTTCGTATTCACTTGTCATAGTACCAAAGCCATGTAATCACTTGTCTCAATATTGTGGCCAAACACCATGCAGAATAATGTATTAGGACAGCAGGCTTGAAAATAAGGAACTTACAGGAAAAAATATTTGTGAATATTTGCCATTTTTGTTTTGATTGAAACCTACTTCAATTCTTTTCAATTGTTGTATCCGCTCTTGCATTCTTCCTCTGCCTTTTACACTCATCCCATTTAATTCTCATTTGATGTAAAAACCCTTTGAAACTCACTAATAGGATACATTCTTCAGAAACTAAGGCATCTGATGTCTACATATCTGAGACAGGGAAACAGTTATGGTACAAGTACAGAAATATACTGCAGTTTATCAGAGTTGCAGGCCAGTTGCATCTCACAGCATTATCTGAATACTATTTTTGGTTTTCTGTGGAGTGTCCATGGTAAACAGAACACAGTACCTAACAGGAGTGGTGACGAGATTGTCATGGCCAATGGAGAAATGTTATGTTTGGAAACGATGTTTTAAAAACATCTGTCCATGCCCAGTACACCACTCCCAGACCCAAACAGACAGCAAATGAAGTATGTGATAAATATGTCTGTGAAGTTGTTGAATGGCTGCAGGAGTACTTGCTGCATTTATCAACAGTATCGGAATTGCAGTCTGACTGCATTGCACACCAACAAAATATACATCCTTTACAAATACAGCTCTGCAGTGGCTCAGAGCTTTAATAAATGCTTCACACAAATCATGCCATTAGCACAAAGGTCAATCACAGGTAACATTTAAAGGCCCAGAGTTAACAATGTTTGTCACTGTCTATACTTAATATAATAATTCTAAAAAGGCAAACTTAAGATAGAATATGTTTGTTACTCACAATGCCCTTTGGTTATTCAAATACATAAATCATATAAAGAATAATTATCTTATAATGATAACTTATGTTATACCATAAAATACTGTATTGAATATCTAGTTCTTTATGGATTTTTCCAGTGCCACTGCTTTTTGTTTTCGAATATAATAAAACTGTCTTAACAATACAGAAACATGTATGTGCATATTTGAGCCTTCTATACTTTGAAATGTACAAGACAGAGTACCCTATGTAGCAGCAGAAATAACCCTATTGCACACCCTGGCTTTATAAAAATTACTTTATTTATGGGATAATAATGAGTAGGAGACAACCTACTATCCCTTTAAAAAAGCGCATACTAATGCCCAATCATGCATATGTTCTTCAGATAAAACATACCCCACATGTCCCGATTTGAGTGCTCTCTCATGGAGGTTACTTCACAAGCAGATTGCTGTGTTTGGTGGATAGCCATATACATTCTGCTGTTATCAAACAAACTTCAAATGTTTATTATCTCTTGAAAGATCTCCCACCTCTGAAGATTTCAAAAGAAAGTTTTAAGTGCATGTATACATATCTAATAGGTTCTTATATATGATGCTTGAGTGTGCCCAAAAAAGTGTATTTCGTCTAAACAAGTGCATTCAACCAAGTTACCAATATGTGCATTCAGGTCCCTGAGACATCCTTATAATGACCAGTGTCACACTTCCTTAAGCAGGTGTTACTAGCATAAACCTTTTGCAAAGAGCAAAGCATTGTTAAAAAACTGTGTCAACAAGCTAGAACAGTTGACATCTCCCATTAATCGGCAGCAGATGCACTGGTAACAAAGAACGGCGAAAGGGATTACTGCATGCAAGTGCACAGAAACACAGAAAAAAAAATCATATATTGGAAATAAGCCTATATAGACACACAAACAGAATGGGGAGTTTATGTTCAAAGAGAATTTTTAAATGTGCGTGGGTGCAAATAAATATAGAGAAAAGACAGTACACACATCTTTATAAAAAGAGTAGCCTATGTATTTTGAATGTGTGGAAAGACTAAATCAGGCAAGGTGTCAAGGGGCAGGAGAGGCTAAAACTCCAGGCAAACTCTGTGGGACTGATTTACAAGGGAAATTGCAAAAAAGTATAACATGCTGAATATGTACGTTTTACCTACTTGTAAGTAGCCTTTTTTTTAAAAACCCACTAACAATAACAATGTCAGCAAATCTAAGCATGCATAATTTAAATATTGTGTAAATTCACACGAGAACTGTTAAGTATTTACAAAGCTTATGCATGTTTCTATAATAATACTCAGGAGTAATTAACACCTGCCTCATGAACTCCTCAGTAAAGTTAGAAAATGTATAAAATGGTACTTTTATTTGTGTTTTATTTTTTTTCTCCAATACAAACATTGTTCCCATACCTGGCACCTTTGCTTACTCACAGTTGGCAAATTTAAACTTGATCAGCACACTTCATCCCATGTACCCCTAGGGAATTTGGGCGTAAAATATGGAGTTCCTATATGTCAAGTAAGTAAGTGCATATTAAAACTTTGGTCAGTCCTCCGAAATGTACTAGTTTTTGGAAGTTCAGAACGCGTGTGCCTTGCTTGCCTTTAACCAATTTTCAAGCATGCCTCGTTATGTCACTTGAAACTTCTATGCCTCCACAGGTACTCAGATCCCTCTTATGAGTAAGGTAGGCTCAGCCCGTGAAAATGAACTTTAAGTAACATTGAGTTCCTCATGCATTTCTGTTTTTTTCAATTGTATCTTAGCGACACATGCACACATTACAACTTTTACTAAGCAAATATTTGTGTATGTGGGTAAGTTAAAAGTAAAAAAAAATGCTGCCAACAAGCTAACAGCGAGTAGAAAGGGATGCCATGGGGCAGAGACTTAAGAGCATACTTTGATTGTTGCTGACACAAACAATGCTGCTGAATGGGCATTAAATTGTAAAACTCAATCTGATGTGGTTAGGTGTGCACACTCAAATATAATCGCACTGCAA
Source organism: Triturus cristatus (assembly GCF_964204655.1). Lineage (NCBI taxonomy): Eukaryota > Metazoa > Chordata > Amphibia > Caudata > Salamandridae > Triturus > Triturus cristatus. The sequence goes on along the minus strand of NC_140591.1, from coordinate 772,826,164 downwards.
AAACGTGGCTGAAGAATGCTGTATGTTGATAGCAGCCCTCACTAAGTCGGTCATTATGAATCAACTCCAGAAAGGCCTAGGACAGTAGCGTTTGAGACTTTGCTTTATATAAAAAAAATATTCGACAGCAAACATGCTGGCAATTATTGCTGACACCTACAAATGAGGAACGTAGCAGTACTTAGTCTTCGCTCCAACAAGTTGCTTCTCCACTACAGTGCAGGTGTATGTTATTCTACCTATTCTGGAAAACTAACTAGACAATGTTCAAATTTTGGAACTTTTGGAGTGGAATTACAAGAATGGAATGGTGGCCACCATAGATATATTTTCATACATTATTTTACAGAATTTCTTACTTGAACATCATTAATTTAGGTAGACACCACTGCACGCTGATGGTCTGGACCATGCTGGCCTCTCTGATGGAGAGCAGTAACTGTAACTCAGAGACGCACTCACATTTTGCTAAGTACCTACATGCAGGGTCAACAAGGCTACATGAGATCCTGGGAAAAGACATGCCTTTTGATTGTTTGGTAAAGTCCATTTAGTTGGAAAACATTTAAAAAAATGTTGCCTCAGTGGCAACTGTGCCTGGCTGTTTGACGATCATGCTTATGGAAATAGAAAGTTCAAGCATAGAAAGTTCAGTAGCGTGCGTTGCACAGAAGCCTCTGACTGACAGGGAGTCCGTGGTAGCTACTGAAGCCACATTTATTATGGTCTTTGTGCAAAAGGCTGTCAACCGTTTCTGCTGTGAGGTTTGCATCTGTTGCAGCTGTTGGATTTGTTTTATTGTAAGGGCATGGTACAGCAAGCTCCGGTAGTCTAGATGAGCGAAAATCTACTTCACAATAATTTCTTGTGACCTGAAGATGATTTGGGTATTAACAGCTTACATGGGGTAGAAGCTACAAATTATAGATGGCGGAGAGTAGGCTCAAAGAGAACTTGATGCCAACTATTAATCACAATGATGCCTCTGGGATCTCAAAAGTGAGCCTGACCGTATTTCAATGAGGGCTAACTTAGGGCCCTCTTGATGTTTGTTGTGAAGAATAAAAGTCTGTCTCTTGCATGCTTTGCCTAGCACACTGTAGAGGACAAAATTAAGATGGTACCCCTTCTACTGGTGATGCACTCAGCGACCATTAGTGGCATAGCTTAAGCACCTTAAAGTAACTGCAGCTAATCTACAGTAACTACTCGAATAGGGGCCAGAGTTCTGAGTCCTTTTTTGACTTGTATGTATGCATGTGCACAGATATGTGTAAGAATATATAGGCTGCGTACGAAATAGCGATAACAAATGCAGCTTACTGTTGAGGGGTTACGGAGAGAGTATTTTCATAAGGCACCTTTCATTGGCAAGCAGTATGTTTAGTTCAGATGATGAGATGCTCAATACATAACTACAATGTTGTGTTAGTGTTTCTGATGTGTACCACATACAATTTTCGCAGAGGAAGGCCATACTGCTTGTGCCAAGCTACTAACTGATCGCAAGAGATTGTCCTATAACCCTTATTACTTAATAGGAATTCGACTGTCTTTCCTTTGTGGGAGCTCGGCCATAGCTCACCTCAAGCCCCCAGTCATTTTCTTCCATAGTTTATCAATTCAGTTTCCTAAAAAAACGTATTTAAGGTATTGCCTGGCAAAGTACATGTCTAAATGCTCCAATGCAGAATTAAGATAGAATTATTAAAAACAAACTGTAAGCAAAAGACATACACAATTTTCTTTTGTAGTGAATAACATTTGCCTAACAATCAGAGACAACCCCATCCTTGGCATGCCTCCCATAGCAATGCCAGAGTTACATAAAAACTGGAAAAGGGATTTATTATAGCCTTAGAGCCTGACCTAGTGGGCTCTACCGGCCATTAATGATCCCGCACCAACGTTAATGGCCCGAGCCAAAGGCGAACGCCTTTAGCAAGGGAGCAGGCCTTTAATGGTCGGTAGAGCACGCTAGGAGCACGCTAAGGTTATTAGAACATTCTTCCTCAGAGGCATACAAGTGTAGGGCATACAAGTTTTCAATTTTTATTTAGTTGATATTTGACACGATTAAATTTAGGCCGGCTTCACGAAGCTGTTCAATGAATAGGTGTGATTTACTCCCACTTGCAGAAAATCTTTGTGAATCAGATTCTGGGGCAGATTTATTAGATTCTGACGGAGCGCAGTGCAGCAGCCGCAAATGCTGCGCTGTGCTGCGTGAGAAGGAGAGAGCAGAAGAGCGCAATATTTACAGAAATGTAGCACTCTCCTCCACACTCCCTAGCGCTGGTGCAGAAATATACTGCCGTGTGCCACACACACACCTTTGCACCATAGTGCAAGGTTGTCTGTGTGAGTCTAGCATAGGTTTTGCACTGGAAGGTAACTTGCAGTACAAAATACCATGCTTAGACTAACTTGAAACCTTTTCCCACTTTGTTTGTGTGATGTGCAGTGCAGCACACACACAAAGTCAAAAAATAAAGGAGAAATTGAAGCATTTCTCCTTTATAGTGCCTATTTAAAATGGGCCCTACTTTGTCACGCTAAACCGTGTCAACTTTTTAAAATAAATAGGGCTTAACCTCAGAAACCTTGGGTGGTTACATGGGAACGCCCATGCACCACCCTGGTACGCACCCTGGGCGCTGAGTACTTTCAAGTTACTTTCCAGCATAAAAAAGGTGTTGCGCTGGAAAATAAATAGGTGAAAAAAGATTTCACGTTGTTTGGCATCGCTTTCATTAAATCTTAGTAAACAGACACCTCTGTGTGTTGCACAATGAAGCAAAGGGTGGGTTTTGAAGTTACCTATAAAGTGCACACTGCAGACTTAAGTGCTCCAAGGTGCTCTCAGATTTACAGTTGAGGTACTGAGGCACAGAAAGAGAAATACGTTTGCCTGACATTTCATGATGGACCTCATTATGGAAAGGGCAAAAGTAAACTGACGGCATGCTCGAGAGAGCAGAAATACCGCCTACCAGTACAATAAACCTTACCGGATTACCTGTGCCATAAATGTACTGCTGTCAAAAATCTATAAATTTAGTTGAGCTCTGATGTAATCATAAAATAAGTAAAATTCATAACCATCTTCGGCACTGTGAGGCTAAGGATGGTGGATCACTAAACACTCAGGCAGCGGTGCAAAGGTGTTTTGTCCAGCACAGGCACCATCACTGACCTTTTGACAGAAATGTATTATTTTTACCACATGGTGGTAAATGAAACTGCTGGTGAAATCTTTTTATTGCTAGCAGTAAAAATGGTTCAAATGCTGCAGACTGCAATTCTGTAATGGCGCTAATCTCTGTGTAGAGATCATTTACTGCCAGCAGAAACCTTTGTGTGCTGAGGATCAATGTGGACAATGCCTAAGGCAAGATCTGAATTCATTATTTACTACATGCAAACTCAGAGCCCCATCACTAGTCCATGTCACGTGCCCAAGGAGGCTCTACGACAAAGCACCTGCAGTAAATGAGGCATTCAGCAGTACCCTGATATCACAGTAAACAGAGGAATGCTACAACAGAAGATGCAAAATGCGCTTTTACGCTCAATGGGATAAAACCTGATCACATAAACGTCAAAAAATGGAGTGAAGACCAACAATAAAATAAATAATCACAGCATAGTTCACTCCTTAAAATATTAGCGGCTTTGCATTGATGAATGTTTTGAAACGTAGATAATAGATTCATGGTGCCCTGCATTGGACCGAATTCCATCTCTGCACTGCTTCTGATGCCCAGGCAGTGGTAGGTGCAACGAGTGACACTATCTGCTGCTGAGGTAGAGTCTGAACTGCAAAATAACTCTTAATGACCATGGAGTTGTGGGGGATGAGCGCTGCTCCTTCATTCTTCCTGCTTCGTTCGCAGCTGTCTGCTATTGCATCAGGCAACCAGTGTTAGGCAGAAAGTCCTGCAGGTAGGTAGCGACAGCCTTTGATAAGTACGTCATGGTTCCGTAGGCCCCACTGGGAGCGCTGTCGTAGAAATAGTTGCAGATTCCTGTGGCTTGGTCTAGGTCAAACAGAATCTCTGCTGCTCCGAGGGCTTTCTAAAGAAATGAAAAGAATAATAATAAAGGGTGTTACATTGTTACCAAATTTTTAACATGAAAAACCTATTAAATGCGTTGTGTGTGGCTTCCTCTGGAAGCCGGTAATGTGACGACCAGATTCAAGCTCTCACTTCAGCTTTCCATTGGTGCGACTCCTCCCAGAGAAGCACTTGCTTGCATGGTATGCCCCCCATCTCACCTAGGGCTCCAGACACCTGAGCAAATTATGGGATTTTTGAATGACCGTATGTCCAATCCGCCTCTCCCACCTCTATACAGAGGAAAGTAAGGGGAAATGAGGGTGGCCATCAACCTTATCGCCAGTTAGCCACAGACCCACGCATGGCAACAGACTTGAACCCATGCTGACAAGGCTCAGTTAGATCTGGTGTCAGCACAGCCACTGGATCTCCACTCTTGCATTTAGAGTGGGAAGTACAGCCTTTGGGGGGGGGGGGGGAGAAGGCTGAGAGATGGTGATTGGGTGGGCAGCAGGCCACCAGTTTTTTTTGTGTTAAACAAATATTTGAATATATGAAGGGAGGAGACTTTCAAGGGTGGCGTTGTGGTGATTTGACAGGAATAGGATACTTGTTCTGCGAAAACGAAAGCAGCGATGTGCAAGATAGCTTGGGTGGAGCAGGAGATGAGTCAAAGCTCCCCTGCCTCGGGACCTAAGTAGTGGTGCCGCCCAGTTGAGTAGAAGAGTGTGACCAGGAACAGCAGACTCACGGATCGGCATTGCTCAGCAGCAGCCTCAGCCAGCCCCCACATCTGGTGAGCAGCGCGCACGTCTGCGCGCTGCCTTGACTGCCACACCTGGTTTCAAAAATGCTTTAGTATAATTAGTTAAAAAACACAGCTCTCTTGGCCGCAGGGTTTGACAGGTGCATCTCAGGAGGCTCTAATATGCATTACTTCTCATTTCAGTGCGGTGATGTGGATCACCACACTAAAATGCGTTAGTCTTGCGCAAGATGTGTGGTACCTGGCTGGGCTGCAGTGGGTGGGATAGGCTACAGGGCAACTGGATTTATTTTCAAATTTGGTGGAGAAGGTGCTTCTTGGAATGCCCAGAAAGGGTGGCTGGATAGCAGATATTTTAGGAATATTATTTACGTGGGACCGGGTGTTGCCAAGAGTGGCGGGGGAAGGTAGTAGGATGGCTGGTATTGTTTTTTAAAAAAACATTTAAATGGAATGGCAAGGAGTTGCTTTGGGTGAGAAGGAGTTGAGAGCTACAGGAATGTGGGTGTGAGGTGTATGGCTCCCCTTGGTTTTTCAACCCCTGCATATCTACTCTATGGTATCAGTTTATAGGATATTTTTCATGGAAAGGGAGATATACACATCATAATATTGTAGATGGGAAGCAAAAACTGAAAGTTTGGTTCCCTTGTATATTTAAGGTCAATTGGATTCCAGGTAGAAAACAATCCAGTTAGTAGTTCCTCAGCAGCATTTCTACGTTCTGTCAGGGATTTGAGATGGTCCTGTTTAGGTTGGTGGAAAATACTCTCAGGAAATTCTCATAGGGCACTGTTGATGCTCTGCTGTTCTGCCTAGCACACAGAAGCACTGAAACAGGGGTTTAGGCACAGAGAGCCTGAATCCCAAAATGCACTTTGTAGTTTGTTTTGTAGTACTGGTACAAAACCTTCTACAAAGTGCTATTCACAAACTACACTAGTGTAGTAACTTACACTTTTGTAGTAAGTCCATACCGCCACTATTTTCTATGGGAGGGAGATGCAATCCCAATAGTTGGCCAAGTGTAGTGCTGGACCTACTACAAAAATGTAAGTTTCTACAAAAGTCCAGTTTGTGAATACCGAAAAACTGTAAACTTGTCTAGCTCTGCATACTACAGGCCTGCCATTCCCTCATTACCTTTTACAGTAAGTACTAAGCAGACACTAACATTTGGACACTAGACAAGTATGGGACATGGGAATCTGATCTCTTGACAACTGTTTCTGAAGATCAATGTCCCACGTTTTACTGGACTAAATGTCTGCAGACACGCACACGTTTAAGCATTTTAGTAAAAGTAACTTCATGCTTGGTACCATCAATCCAGATATCGCAACTATCCTTGTCACATCTCCTGTTTCTTCTCTCTCTTTGCTTCTGCAGCCCCAGCCTCACATAAATTCTTGCCTATACACTTAAACCCACAGTAGATTGCCTTGTGCATTGCTCTTCTAATACCATATTAAGTCAACCACAGCTGGACAGATTGACTTCCATAAAAGACATATCACAATAAGGCAACAATTGCTGGACAGTCTGATCTCTATAAAAGAGACACCATATTGAGACAATCATTGCTGCGCTGACTTTCCTCCATGAAAGAGACTACAATGAATGTAACTGTCCTACTGAGCTAAACCCCCCACTCGAGGCCACCTAGGTCCGTTTACAAATCGACTTGTCTTGTCAGCCACATCCCACGGAAAAGTTCCCCGGGAGAGCTCTGGAATGTTTCCACTTTTTCTGCACGCCCCATATAATTTAATGACAGTGAAAATCTCTGTTGATATTAATGATAAAAACATTTGTTTTCCATTTCCTCGCATTTCGTCTGACCACTACATCTGAGTAATTGCCATTTTTATAAATTCATTTTCCTGCCATTTAAATTACTGGTTAAATTGATACAAATTGTACTTAGTGGTTCCTGCCTCCAAAAGCACCTCAGATGGAGACAGACTTTTGAGTTTGACCTGAGCTACGCACAAGGGGATCAGAAACACTATTAAAGTATGCCTGGTCTGACTATGAGCCTGCGCGCTGGTGTTGTGGGAGCGCATCGACAGAGTGTAAATCCACTCGTTGCTTCCCCATTCCTATCATGGCTGCCACGTACTCGCAGAGAGCTTGTCTTTTAACACACTTGTGGTTCTACTTGGTGCCTCAAAGATCTTCGCAGGTGATTATCTTATTTATATCAAGCAATTTTAGCCAGGAACTCACAGTGCCTTTTTTGTGCCTGAATGAATCAAATAGAAAAGATGCTGTACCCATACACAAATATAAAGTATGACAGTAACACAGATGCAACAGTCATTGGTGTGCAGAAAACAGAACTTGCTGGAAAAAAACATAAAAGAGGGCAACTTCAGTGCCCCAAGAACACATTTAGTGCAGAGATGTCTCACGTTCTCATGCCTAGCCTATATTTAGATATTTGTAATTAAGGGATGTCAGCTATCTCTCAAGTTATCCAGATAATGAATTTGTAGTTAGTTCTATACAGTCTAGTGCACAGCAAATTTCGTACGAAGAGGGAGTCAAAGCACTATACAATCAGGGTAGAGATTTGCAAAGGCGAGGGATATACACACATTTGAGGCAACAAACAGAAGTAATGGGGCAACAGCAAGCAGTCAGTGTGCAGAGCTTGTCAGCTTATAAGATAGATGTGCAACACAGGCCTATTGTGGTCACACTACGTAGCAATGGGAGGGTGTCAGAGTACTACGCAATAAGAACTAGAAGAACAAGTTACTTACCTTCGGTAACAATGTATCTGTAAGAAACATTAGTTAGTTAGATTCCTCACCTTAGAATATCCCCAGGCGTCAGACTGGATCCGGAAGATTTTTCGTCAGCAATACCCCTTGCGCGTCGCTAGGCGTCGTCTGCGGCTCCGCGTCCGTCGTCGTGCGCCGGAATGACGTCGTCGGAGTACTTAGACGCCGCCCTCGTGCGCTGACTTCAGTTCTTGTACATTGCCTTCCGCGCCAGGAACGCAGAGCCATGCAAGATACCGACACTGGTGCCAAAAAATTCTAGGGCCCTGAAAGGGATAGCCTTAACCCTAGATGTCAGTTCGCAGAACGAGGAAGATGGGTGGGTCGGTGAGGAATCTAACTAACTAATGTTTCTTACAGATACATCGTTACCGAAGGTAAGTAACTTGTTCATCTGAAAGAAACACGTTAGTTAGATTCCTCACCTTAGAATAGATACCCAAGCAATACCATCCCCGGTGGTGGGTCTGCGAACCAAGATCACACCAGAAAGTCCTGGAGGACAGAACGGCCAAAGAAGCCATCCCTCCGGACTTGGCTGTCAAGGCAATAATGCCTGGCAAACGTGTGTAGCGAAGCCCACGTTGCCGCCTGACAGATGTCCTGCAAAGGGACACCCCGTCCCAAAGCAGTAGTAGCCGCCGTGGCCCGAGTAGAATGGGCGCGCAGCCCAACAGGAGGGTCCTTTTTTGCCAAGGAATAACAAATTTTGATGCACAAAAGGACCCATCGAGAAATGGTCCGTTTGTGCACAGCTTTCCCCTTCTTAGCACCCACGTATCCAACGGAAAGTTGGTCGTCCACCCGGAACTGCTTTGTGCGGTCCAGATAAAAGGAGAGCGCACGTTTTGGGTCCAGACGGTGGAGCCTCTCTTCCTCTTTGGAAGGATGCGGAGGCGGAAAGAAGGTGGGCAAGGTGACAGACTGCCCAAGATGAAAGGGGGTCACCACTTTCAGAAGAAAGGAGGGACGAGGCAGAAGGACAACCTTGTCCGGATGAACAGAGAGAAAAGGAGGCTTGGATGATAAAGCCTGGAGCTCACTCACCCGTCTAGCCGAGGTGATGGCTACCAGAAAAGCAGTCTTAAGCGTCAGCAGACGAAGAGGACAATTATGAAGAGGCTCAAAGGGAGCGCACATTAGAAATGTGAGAACAAGATTCAAGTCCCACTGAGGCATTACAAAAGGGACAGGAGGGAACGTGTGAGTAATGCCTTTTAGAAAGCGTGTAACTACAGGGGACTTGAAAAGAGAAGGCTGATTAGGAAGCCACAAGAAGGCAGAGATGGCAGCAAGATAACCTTTCAAGGTGCCCAGGGCAGAGCCCTGCCGGGCCAAAGAAAGAAGAAAGAGGAGGACCTCAGAAAGAGGGGCGGAAAGGGGATCCACAGCCTTTGCTGTGCACCATGCCACAAATTTGTTCCACCGGCAGGCGTATACCGTCTTTGTGGAGGGACGCCTGGCTGCCAGAATGATATCACAGACTTCAGGAGGCATGTCAAATGGCATCAACTGCCGCCGCTCAATCTCCACGCATGGAGGTGGAGGCTGGACAGGTTCGGGTGTAGGACCATCCCCTGCTGCTGCGACAGAAGATCCTCCCGAAGGGGCAGACGTATCGGAGGATCGGTCAACATACTGAGTAGCTCGGGATACCAGTACCTTCGTGCCCAATCCGGGGCCACCAAGATGACTTGGGCCCGGTCGTGCCTGATCTTCTTCAGCACTCTGGGCAGAAGTGGTATAGGCAGAAAGGCGTACAACAGACCGCAACTCCACTCGTGACGAAAAGCGTCGCCGAGCGAGTGCCGCCTTGGAAATTCCAACGCGCAGAACTGCTGACATTGCGCGTTCTCTTCGGTGGCGAATAGATCTAACCAAGGCTCTCCCCACTGCTGAAAGAGACCTTGCGCCACTTCGGAGTTCAGACGCCATTCGTGATCCATCATGCACCGGCGGCTGAGTTCATCTGCTCTGGCGTTCAGAGAGCCCGCCAGATGTTTAACCACTAGGGTGACGCCCTGGTGTTCCAGCCACGTCCAGAGGTGCAGAGCCTCCTGACAAAGGGTCCACGACCCCACCCCGCCCTGTTTGTTGCAATACCACATGGCGGTGGTGTTGTCCGTGAACACCTGCACGACACTTCCCCTGACAGAGGGGAGGAAGGCTTTCAGTGCAAGTCGGATCGCTCTCAACTCCAACAGGTTGATGTGGAGGCGAGACTCCGCCGGAGACCAAAGGCCTCTGATCTCCGCCTCTCCCATATGGCCACCCCATCCCAGGAGGGACGCATCCGTCACTACGACATGCTCCGGTTGGGGAAGGGAGAGGCTCTTGCCCGTGACCCAATCGCGGTCCGTGAGCCACCACTGCAACTGCCGTGCAGTGCCCTCCGAGATCAAGACATGGTCGGACAGGTTGCCGTGATGCTGGGCCCACTGAAACTTCAGGTCCCACTGCAGAGCCCGCATGCGCCGCCTGGCGTGATGCACTAGTAGGATGCAGGAGGCCATCAGCCCCAGAAGCCGCAACACTAGCCTGACCGAAACCCAGGATAGAGGCCGAAAGATGGGAATCAGGGCCTGAATATCCCGGACCCGCTGTTCCGGCGGATAGACCCAGAACTACGCCGAATCGAGAACCGCTCCGATGAAGAGGAGTTTCTGAGAGGGACTCAGGTGCGACTTCGGCACGTTGATGGAAAACCCCAGCAAATGCAGGAGATCCGCCGTAGTCTGGAGGTGGGAGACGACTGCCTGGGGCGAGCCCGGATTCAACAACCAGTCGTCGAGATAGGGGAAGACTGGAACCCCTGATCTGCGCAGATGAGCTGCGACCACCGCCATCACTTTCGTGAACACCCGAGGGGCACTGGTAAGGCCGAAGGGGAGCACGGCAAACTGAAAGTGCTCGTGACCCACCGTGAACCGCAGGTAACGCCGGTGGGCCGGCAGGACGGGGATGTGGAAATATGCGTCCTGCAAGTCCAACGCTACCATCCAGTCTCCCGGGTCTAGGGCAGCTAGAACCTGAGCTAAAGTTAACATCTTGAACCTTTCCTTCCGGAGGAAGGCATTGACGTTCCGGAGGTCCAAGATAGGGCGTAGGCCCCCTTTGCCCTTCTTGGGAACCAGAAAGTAGTGGGAATAACAACCACGACCTACTTCTGGGCTCGAAACTTCCTCGTGGAGAAGATTCAAATGATCCCCCGAGATACGGTGGTGCTGCGGTGGTATGGCTGGAGGGGTCGTCTCGAAGGGGAGGGAGTAGCCCCTTCGGACGATTTGCAGCACCCACCTGTCCGATGTGATGGACCGCCAGTGGAGCAGGTGATGGCGAACTCTGCCGCCCACTGGCGTGGAATGGGCCTCAAAGCTCGGACTAGGAAGGCTTTGAGGCAGATGCTGCCGGGGTGGATGTGGGCTGACCGCGTCGTCCTCCAGAACCGCCTCGGCGGAAACCACGTCCACTAGGTGGCTAGGCGGACGTGAGGAGGCACCCCTTCCTTGGCCACGAAAGGGGCGAAAGGCGGAAGTTTGCGACCGCGGGGCCGAGAGGCCCAAGGACTTGGCCGTAGCCCGGGAGTCCTTAAAGCGATTCAGCGCACTGTCCGCTTTCTCACCAAAAAGGCGAGTGCCATCAAAGGGCATGTCCATGAGAGTGCTCTGGACATCTCCCGAAAAGGACGTGGACCGCAGCCAGACGTCTAAGCGCCACCGTGGTAGAAATCGCCCTACCCAGCGAGTCCGTAGTGTCAAGCCCACATCTGATAGCATGTCGTGCTGCATCCCTCTTATCGGCCAGAGCCTGGGTAAGTCGTGTCTGGACCTCCTCCGGACACAGGAGCAGCACGTCCTCCACCGTATCCCACAGAGAGTGGGAATAACGGTCCAAAAGACAGGCGGTGGTCAAGGACCGCAGGCCCAAACTAAGGGAGGAGAACAGCCTTTTGCCAAACTGTTCCAGTCTCTTGGAATCCTGGTCCGGCGGAGCGGTCGGGAAGGAGGATTGGGAGGTAGAAGCCTGGATAACCAGGCTCTCGGGGGTAGGGTGTTGGGACAGAAAACTGGGGTCGCCCGGAGCAGGGCGGTGGCGCCTGGCGACGTTCCTGTCCACAGGAGGGACTGTGGAGGGCTTGGACCAGGTGCCCTGCAGAACGTCAATGAGGGCCTCATTGAATTGCAGCAGAGGCTCAGTGGAGCTTGCTGCAGACTGAAGCACCTCAGTGAGGACGTTAGTTCTCACAGCCACGGCAGGTAGCTCGAGCCCAAGGGCTGCGGCCGCCTTGCGCAGCACCACAGAGAAAGCAGCACCCTCCTCCGAAGCCACACTCGGAGGAGAGATGAATCCAGTGTCTGGAGAAGTATCCAGACCACTGGCCTCCCCCAGTTAATCTGCCCAGTCCTGTGACAGCTGAGCCTGAACGGCCATAGGATCCTCGGACCCCTCCCATTCGCCCCCGTCATCCGATTCCTGGTAAACAGGAGGAAGGATCGGAGCCGGACGATAGACATAATGTGTCTCCAGCGGCGCCGTACGCGGCGTCCATCGACGCCGTAACGGCGCCGGGTCCGGAGCGGGGCTGAACTGGGGCACGACGCCGAGCGGAGCCGGCGTCGGAGGTGGAACCGGTGTCGACGCCGGCGGAGGAGGCATGACGAGGTCGACCGGCGTTGGCATGCAAGGTTGCCCAGTCGGGTCCGCGAGGCCCGAAGGCGCGCCAGTGGGCGTCGACGGCGGAGCCAGGTTCCTCATGGCCGAGAGGAAGGCACTGACTTCCGCCGGCGTCGCGTCAGTCCCAGGGACCGGCGGGTATGGGGACTTGCGCGGCGCTGGAGCCGCAGGGGTGGAACCACCCTGACCCTCGGCCGAGTCGCGCGACCGGCGAGGGGAGTCTGAAGAGCGGTGTCGCCTCTTGGACTTCTTGGAGTGCTTCGACTTACCCGAAGACTTGGAGCCAGACGATCGATGATGACGTCGGCTGCGGCTCCACGACCGATCCTTGGACCTCCTCCTGGACCGGGATCGAGAGGGGCGCGGAGCCGAGTGGCGAAGCTCGAGAAGCTTACGGGACCGCTCCCGTCTAGCCTTCGAGGTCAGGGCCTTGCAGTCCGAACACGACTCCGCGTCGTGGTCGAGGCCCAATCAGTAAAGGCACCGGCGGTGATGATCCGTAACCGACATCAAGCGGTTGCAGTCAGCACAGGCTTTAAAACCAGGCATCCTACCGGCACCGGAGTCGAGACAAGATCAAAAAGGATCAAAAAACTTAGTAAAAAAAAACTAAAAGGGGTAACTCTCCCAGATCTGCGCTTACTGGCGCGGAAAAAAGAAGAACTGACGTCAGCGCACGAGGGCGGCGTCTAAGTACTCCGACGACGTCATTACGGCGCACGACGCCGACGACGGACGCGGAGCCGCAGACGACGCCTAGCGACGCGCAAGGGGTATTGCTGATGAAAAATCTTCCGGATCCAGTCTGACGCCTGGGGATATTCTAAGGTGAGGAATCTAACTAACGTGTTTCTTTCAGACACACAATGCATGGGTATCGACTCAAATAACTGCAACATACAATATTCATATTAGTTCAACGTTAGGTGGGACTACAGCAGTCTTGTAAGGCACTAAACATTCAGGAATGATAGCGGGACACAATTGCTGACAGCAGCTTATCAAACTAGCATGCCACTCCACTCTTTGACACTCTATGCCACGTGGTGTGGAGTGACGTCGGGTGGAGTGGCGTTAAGTGTAGTGGAGTGGAGTGGCGTACAGTAGAGTGGTGGGTAGTAGAATGGCGTCAAGTAGAGTGAAATAGAGTAGAGTGGCATAGAGTAGAGTGGCATGAAAAAGATTGGCATGGTATAGAGTAGAGTGGTGTAGAGCAGAGTGGCATAGAGTGGAGTGGTGTAGAGCAGAGTGGGGTATAATGGAGTGGCGTAGAGTAGAGAGTCACAGAGTTTAATGGAGTGATGTAGTGTGGAGTGGAATAGATTGGTGTAGTGTGGCGTAGAGTGGAGTGGCACACATTACAGGGGAATGGCGTAGAGTGGCACAGAGTAGAGTGTAGTGGCCTAGAGTGCAGTAGAGTAGCATATCGTGAAGTGGCGAGGAGTGGCGTAGAGTGGTGTAGTGTGGCATGGAGTAGCACAGAGTAGAGTGGGACTGTATGGAGTAAAGCGGAATTGCGTAGCGTACAGCAGAGTGGAGTGGTGTAGAGTAGTGTGGAGTGGAGTAGATTGCCATAGAGTGGCATATATTAGAGTGGTGTACAGTAGAGTGACACAGATAGAGTGTAGAGGTATAGAGTGCCATAGCGTGGAGCAAAGTTGAGTGGCGCAGAATAGAGTGTCAAAGAATGGAGTGGTGTATAATAGAGTGGCATACAGTAAAGTGGCAAAGAGAGGGGTGGCGTAGAGTGAAGTGGCACAGAGTACAGTGGCATAGAGTGACATTGTATGGAGTAGAGTGGAATTGCGTGGCGTATAGTAGAGTGGCATACAGTGGAGTAGGGTGGCGTGGAGTTGCATGGAGTAGAGTGGTGCAGAGTGGAGTGGCATTGAGTACAGTGGAGTAGAGTGGCATTGTGTGGAGTGGAGAGGTGAAGAGCAGAGAGCAGTGGCATAGAGTTGAGTGGCATAGAGTGGCAAGGAGTATCACAGAGGGGATTTGTGTAGAGTGAAGTAGATAGGTATAGAGTGGAGAGGCGGAGAGTAGAGTGGGGTGGCATAGAGTACAGTGAAGTAGAGTGCCGTAGATTGGCATTGTGTGGAGTGGCACAGAGTAGAGTGAAGTATGTAGAGTTGAGGGGCATAGCGTGACAAGGAGTGGTTTAGAGTGGAGTGGTGTAGAGTAGAGTGGAGTAGATAGGTATAGAGTGGAGCTACGTAGAGTAGAGGTCCTACAGGTACTTACACCAGTTTCCCCTTGCAGCTTGGACGTGTGACACTTATCCATCCTGCTCCCTCTGTGCACTGATCAGCCTGTTCTAGTGCTCGCACAGGCATTGCGATTATTACCAGAACCATTCAGCCTTTGCTAGTGCTCACTATATTTATTTGACTCATTTTATTATGAACACTATTTAACTTTAGTGAATTTGTATTACCCCTCATTTTGTTAGGAATTTAGTTATCTCGCCTCTAGGGCTGCCTCATTCTTACCACTGTGCTCCCCCATCTTCCCGCCAGCCACTTCCCTAGTGTCCATCCCAAGACCTACTTAATGGACGCCATAGTGTGGCCACGCTTGTCCACGCCCAGCACCAGGAACCCTTGCCTTCTGGGCACCCACAGGTCCTCCACCGAAGATCTCCAAGCCCCGGACCCCGGACGCCGCAACAACTGCTGCCTCGCATCTCCTCATTCTACATCAGAACTGTTTACCTGCCATCGCTGTCTTTTCACCTGCAACTTAGGACCTAAAGCCCCCACAGAAACTCACGCCACTCCCCCCTCTGCCGGCAGAGACCACCCCGGAAACACTCCAATGCTTCCTGATCAATGCTGGATCTTTCTGCAAACATACTGCTCCTCTGACTCCGACATCGCAAGGCCCAATGGTTACAAGATGACACACCGGCACCACACCAACAAACATCGAGGGGACATCACCATTGTGAACAAGGAAACAATTTGCTGCACCAGCACCAAAGACGACACCACACTGATCATAGAACACCTCAATTTTCAACTCCACACTGATGACAAAACAACCATCAAAGGCACCCTCATCTACAGACCACCAGGACCACGCACTGGTAGCCCCACTTGTCATCGAGTCCAAGCACACTATCTTCTTCCGAGACCTCAACTTCCACATGGACGATTCCACAGACACCAACCTACTGGAACGAATGAACAACATTGGCCCCACCAAGCTGGTTACAGACCTCACACACAGAGCAGGACACACACCGAACCCTATCATCACGTCCAACAACAGAGTCAAATACAGCCATACCACAGAACTCACCTGGACCAACCATTCCATTGTCCACTTCACCATCGCAGGACCACCTTGCACCGCCACCACTAACACCTCCATGCGCAGCTGGAGCAAAGTGATACAGATCCAATGGATAGATGCCATCAACACCACCCAGGCCGGCTCGACAGCTGACCTCAAACAAGCAGTTCAGAATTTCAACACCTGGATCACCAACGCCGTCGACCTAGTTGCCCCCGCTGGTACATACCAGAACTCAGTACAATGAAACGCAGCTGCAGACAACTGGTAAGAAGATGGTGCACCAGCAGAGATGCTACAGACTAAGCCACCTTCAAGTTAGCCCTCAAAGAACACTACCAATGGCTCAAAGATGCGAAAAAGGACACCCTTGAAGACTGCATCAAGGCAAGTACCAACCTCACCAAGGAACTCTTCACCATCGTCAGAGAGTTCTCCTGCCCACCAGCCACAGAGAACACTATTCATCATTCACTGGAACTCTGCGATGCTCTAGCGACTCACTGCCACAACAAGATATCCATCATCCACATGAACTTTGAGTCCCAACCCACTGTCCTCGACAGCCTTCTCACTCCAATGGAAGCCTCCCCAGACTAGCATCTCACCGCATGGGAACAGCTCAGCACACCGAAACCCACAGCCATCATGAACTGCATCCACTCGATAGCCCCCTGACCCCACAGCCTCTTCAACCTAGGAGGTAAGGAGATCAGCCACTAACTCACCACCATCCTCAATGTATCCATCGCCACAGCCACCTTTTCAGATGCATGGAAACATGCAAAAGTCAGACCTCTCCTCAGTAAACCCTCCACCAACCCAATCAAACTACAGAACTACCACCCATCTCACTGCTCCCTTTCTCCGCCAACGTCCTGGAGAAGGAAATCAACCGGCAGCCCACAGAACACCTGGAGAGAAACAACCTTCTAGAGGCCTGCCAATCCGGTTTCTGCATCAACCACATCACCAAGCCCACCCTGATCGCTGCCACAGATGATATCTGCACCCTACTCCACAGGGGAGAATTGGCGATACTGATCCTCCTCGACCTCTAAGCAACTTTCTACACCATAATCCTACCTTACCATCATCAAGAGACTGCACCAGATCAAGGGAGATGCACTCAGATGGATTGCATCGTTCCTCATGATGGGACAAGCGCAGAGAATCCGGCTATCTCCCTTAACCTCGGACCCCAAGAGCACCATCTGCAGCGTCACTCTAGGTTCATCCCTCAGTCTCAACCTCTTCAACACTTGCATGACAGCTCTAGCCAACATTGTCAGAACCCACGATCTCAATATCAAATCCTATGCCAACGAAACACAGCTCCTCCTCTCACTCTTAGCAGACCCCTCCACCACTAAGACCAACTTCCACAACTGCATGAAAAATGTCACAGACTGGATGAAGGCCAACTGTCTGAAGCTCAACACTGACAAGACGGAAGAGTTGATCTTTGGTAACCACTCCTCCTCCTCGAACTCGGACCCACACCCTCACCGAAAACCACGCCCTCTACCTCGGCATCATCCTGGACAGCAAACTCACCATGAAACAACAGATCAAGGTAGTCTCCTCTTCCTGCTTTCACACTCTCCACATGCTATGAAGAATCTTCAAATGGCTCCCCATCAGCACAAGACTAACAGTCACGCAAGCCTTAATCACTAAATGGCTGGACTATGGCAACGCATGCAGGAACCACAACTGAACTCATGAGAAGGCTCCAGACTATACAGAACGCAGCGGCCAGACTGATCCCCAACCTGCCCAAAAGGGCTCATATCACCCCACACCTGAGAAGCCTCCACTGGTTTCCCATTCAGAAAAGATGCCAATTCAGGATGCTGACACATGCCTACAAAGCACTCCACAACCAAGGACCAGCATACATGAACCACCGCCTGAACTGCCACCAACCATACAGAAACCTTTGCTCTGCTTCCCTTGCCTAGCACAGACACCGTGCACACTCCGTAGCCACAGCGGAGGCCGCTCCTTCTCCCACTTCGCCACCAAGTCCTGGAACGCCCTCCACCTCTGAACATCACCCTCGCTGACAGACTTCAGGAAGAGACTCAAGACCTGACTTTTCGACTAAGTCCAGCAACCCATCACCTGGATACCCTCACAGGTGATCAGCTGTGCTTTACAAGTACCGATTGGTGATGATGATGAGGGAGTGGCGTACAGTAGAGTGGTATAGAGTGGGGTGGAGTATTGTGGTGTGGGATAGAGTGGCATTGAGTGATGTAGAGTGGAGTGTAATAGCGTGGCATTGTACGGGGTGTAGTTGCATGGCATAGAGTAGAGTGTTGTAGAGTGGAGATGCATAGAGGGGGTGACATAGAGTGGGATGGCGTGGACTAGAGTAGAGTGGAGTGGTATAGAGTAAATAGGTGTATATTAGAGTGGTGTAAAGTAGAGTGGCATCAAGTAGAGTGTAGTGGCGTAGAGTGCCGTGCAGTGACATAGAGTGGAGTGGCATGAAGGAGAGTGGCATAGAACAGAGTAGCATAGAATAGAGTGGTGTTGAGTGGCATGGATTAGCATAGATTAGAGTGGAATGGCATAGAGTAATAGTGGAGCAGAGTAGAGTGGCATTGTATGGAGCAGAGTGAAGTTGCGTGGAGTAGAGTGGCATTGAGAAGAGTGGTGTGGAGTGGAGTGGTGCAGAGTGGCGTACAGTAGAGTGGAGTGGCATAGATTTCAGTAGAGTGACAATGTGTGGAGTGGTATAGAGTAGAGTGATGTGGCATAGTGTGCAGTGGCATAGAGTTGAGTGCCATAGAGTGTCACGGAATGGTTTGGAGAGGCGTAGAGTAGCATGACGCAGGGTATAGTGGTACAAAGTAGAGCAGAGTGGTGTAGAGTGGAGTGATGTAGAGCGCAGTAGCATGAAGTAGAGCAATGTAGGTATAGTGTAATACAGTTGTAAAAAACAGAGTGGTTGAGGAAAAAGTTGTGACAAGTGTACGAGTGACAGAGAACAGAAAACATTAACTCTTCCTGTTCAAACCTTGCTATCTTGTCTAATTATAGAGAAATTTAGGCTGGGATAAGGATGTCTATAAGGGGTGGAACGAGGACATAGAGGTTCTAATACATAGCAGCAGTAACTAGTGTAGTTAGAGGCTGCAGATTTACAGTTGAGGGCACAGTTTAGAGTAGACAAGATATTTTTGTAGGAAACAAGTTCACAAATACATGTTTTATTGGTATAAAATATATGTAACATATTTATTGCTGTGGTTCTGTAGCTGGCTAATAATAACACCCATAAATACCCAGAAAGCACTGTATTTTAGGGATTTTCAGTGTGAGGCATGTTGTTATCTTGTGCTTTTCTCGTATAAAAAATGCTGTTTCACAAATAAAGTTTACCCAAAGGAGGAGATTTAAGGACCTAATTTAGAGTTGGCTTTTAATACAAAATCCTCTATTTTCTGGATTAGAGCTAGAACCAGGTTAGAACCAATCATTGGAATTTACTCCATCTTACTATCTCTTAAGGCAGAGGAAATTCCAACAGTGGAGTTTCTCTAGATTTAGCACTTATACCAGAAAATAGGAAGATTTTCTTTTACCATCCAAATCTACAGCCTGCCCTTAGACTTAATTTGAGGATTCAGGTTAGTCAGTGCAATTTAATTTTCAATTAGGCACTCCACCACACGTACCTGCTCCTGAAGGAAAAGATCATTGGCCAAGTGCACTATCCGATCTACATGGATGATGCCACCAATGCTAGCCACCTCCATGTCTGACAAAAGCGTGAGAACAAGAATGGTTTCAACCAGCAGCTGCCTGTATTCGGGCTGCGGGACATGGTTCAACACTGACTCCACATGGACAGCGAATTTGATCTCACAAGGTGTCATCTGACAAAGAGGACAGCAGAGAAAGGTAAACAGAAAAAAATTACTCTTAACAGAGCATATGGCAGAAAAAATAAACTACATATTCTGTGAGCATCGCCCACCAAAGAAACCAAACAAGCACTACTTGCACTGGAAATAACATTTTTGACGTCAAAGTATAGACAATTATATACCACTAAACTCCTATTTCGTCACAACAAAGGGTCCTGCAGACAATGCAAGAAATAGATGTGGTATTACACACAAGGCATGCTAAATAACAAGTTACTTACCTTCGGTAATGCCTTTTTTGGTACAGACTCTATCTAACCGCAGAATCCTCACCTTTTGAATACCTCCAGGCGTCTTACTGCATCCAGAAACTTTTGTATAGCAACGCCTCCAGTGTCAGAAGGTGGCATTGTGTGACGTCATGGTTCTGTGAGCAATTCCCTCTCATGCGGCTGTGATGTCAGATTCCCTACATATACATTACCTGCTCCTGCTGGTGTCATATTCTTTCTGCCCATCAACCGAACCAACAGACGTAGAGCCTTAAGAAATGCAATTCAATGTGTATGATAATAATAATTTTTTTGTGTGTTGATATCCAAAAACACAAATATATGTCAACATAAGCCTTTGCTTAAGCCCCTTCCATGGAACAGTGAGGTAGCAGGGCAGGTGAGGAATCTGGGGTTACATAGGGGCCGATTCACAGAACTAACTTGAGACAAAATCCTAAACTTACTACTTTTGGTATTCACAGAAGTTAGGATTTTGTCTAAAGTTTGACATAAGACAAACTTAAGACAGACTTAAGACAGACTTAAGACAGACTTAAGACAAACCTAAGACAAACTTAAGACAGACTTAAGACAGACTTAAGACAAAATCCTAACTTCTGTGAATACCAAAAGTAGTAAGTTTAGGATTTTGTCTTAAGTTAGTTCTGTGAATCGGGCCCATAGAGTCTACCAAAAAAGGCATTACCAAAGGTAAGAAACTTGATCTTCTGATAGACTTCTAACCACAGATTCCTCACCTTTTGAATAGATACCATAGCGGTACCATTCAGATGGTGAGTCTGGGGACTGACTCCCAGTAGGAAATCTTGTGGGACAAACCGGGCAAAATGCCCTTCTCTCCTGACTTGACTATCTAATCAATAATGCTTGGTCAACATGTGCAAAAATGCCCATATTACAGCCTGACATATATATATATATGTAACACCGTAACAATACAAGCCAAAGCTGTAGTAGCAGCCTTTGCCCTGGTTAAATGTGCACGCAGTCCCACTGGAGGCTATTTCTTGGATAGAGTATAACAAATCTTAATGGATAAGAAAATCCATCTAGAACTTGTATTGCCCATGTTTTACTCCTGAGAATCCAACAAAAAGTTAATCATCCAGTCAAAATTCTCTAATTCTGTCCAAATAAAAACAAAGAGCTCTCTTGGGATCAAGACGATGTAACCGTTCCTCTTCCTTTGTAGTATAAGGTGGTGCATAACAGTTTGGCAATGTAATGGACTGTCCCACATTAAAGGGTATAACTGCTTTAGGAAGGAATGCTGCTTTAATTAAAACACAAAGGAGGCTATAAAAGCAGATGCTCAATAGAAGGAAAAGGGAGATACAAGATCAGACATGTGAAAAATTTGCTCAAGTGGCTAATGCACGGAAGCCCCCTTATTCTGGAAAACAATTAACCATACCTATTTTAAAAATCATTCTGCAGCAAACACCGAGAGCCTAGTCCAGCCCTCGGACTCGTTAAAGTATTTTAGGCAGGTTTTTAACCCAGATAATGCCATTTTTGTATTACCAGATAACTGAGATTTCATAATCATGGATTCTTCCAATTTGGCCCCTATTACTCTGGATGAGGTTACAGTGGCCCTAGACAGATGTGTAAATGGAAAGGCACCTGGACTTGATGGGGTACCAGTAGATACTTTTAAGACTGATACAGGTCATTGGGCCCCAATTTTACAAAGAGTATGTAACGCTGCAGCTGGTAGTCTTGTGCCCAGAACTTGGACGGAAAGCATTATAGTACCTATTTTTTAAAAGAGCGATAGAGGTGATGCTAAATGCTATTGCCCTATTTCCCTACTTGATACAACCTCCAAATTCATGGGCAGAATACTTCTAGAGACTGGAAATCTGGGCAACTGATAACTTAACCCTTACAGACTCACAGTATGGATTCAGAAAGGAGATAGGGACTGCTGAGCATTGCATCAACCTCCATTTAATAATTAGTAAATATACAGTTGCAAAAAAGGGCTATATACACTTGTGTTTTGTCAATCTCACAAGTGCTTTCGACTTAGTAAATCATGTACAATTACGGCAGATTTTGGCTCCCATGGGTGCTCCAAGCGATATTATTGTCTACCTGTCACAAAAATATAAAGGATTAACCACAAGAGTTCGACAATGGCCTGGAGGAGAGTGTACTACCCGTTTTAGAGTAACACTTGGGATTAGGCAGGATTGTGTTCTTGCCCCACTCCTGTCCTCTTTATATATAAACAGAGTAGACGAATGCCTGCAAAAGTTAAAGGCCGATGACCCTACAGTTGGTAACCGCATCGTCCCTACTTTGCTTTACGCACACAACGCGGTTCTTCTGTCTAGAACTGCTAACGGGCTCCAGTGCCTAATTGAGAAGTTTGCAGAATATATGCAGAAAAAATATTTAATACTTAATTTGATTTTTTTTTTACGATGGTCTGCAGAAAAGGGAAGCCAAAGACTAGGACACACCATGTAAATAGTGTCCCCATTGCAGAAACACATTCATTTTTGTATTTAGGCCTGTTACATCAAACGGCCATTGGGGACCCCATATTGTTTCATGCAAATCAAAATTTACACGGATAACAGAGGCAATTTTTAGATTTTCAAACAAAATGGGGAATAAGCCAATTAGGGACATTTTGACCCTTTAAAGGATTAAGTGCCTTTCTGGAACCTGTTATGTTGCTGCGCTTTGGGGAACGACCAACCATGCTATCCTCCAGACCCAAGAAAATATCTTCTTAAGATTGGTAGCCTTTACCAACTCTACCTCCATATGTATTGTTCATAAAGAGCTTGCTGCCCCTTATATTAATGATTTTATTAGTGCAGCAGGCTTTAGTGTCTGGTATGGGAACTGGAGTAAAGAGGGAACTAAATGTACGCAGGAAATTATTAAGGACTGCCTCACCCTTGAGCATGGTTAAAAAAATCATTGGTTTATGTATATTAATAATATATTAAAATGATGCGCTGAGAATATTGATTTTAATAATCCTTTACAAATTCTTAGTTATAGTAAAAAGGAATTAAAAACTGGGCTCATAGAATCAAGGGAATGGTTAAGAGAAGTTGAGGCAAACTCGAAACAGTTGACTAGGGCATACAGTGACAGGCCCATTGGATCAGGAATACAGCGCTACCTACTCCAGGTCTCGAACTTAAGACATAGATTATATCTTACAAGGCTAAGAATGAATGGGGACAATCCACTTTTTAATAGCTTTTCCAACCATGGGGAAGTGGGAACAAAATCTCCCAAAGTGCCATGGGATGGAAAATCGGACCAGACAACTTTACATTTAATTTTATTTTGTGATTTTTATAGAGACATCAGGAAGACCATGTACATCCATTATTTTTAAACGAAAAATAGTATACATAAAATATTGCATTTGATTTTACCTGTAACGCGGTGGTGGTGTATATCCAAATGGCAATTAAAAGACGAAAGTTTAATTTATACCTAGAGGCTCTACTCTATGAAGATGACAAAACATATACTGACTAGTGATGCCTAGGGATGCTGTGTGATGTTGTGTCATACATATTGCACTTAGGCACTTTATGTACAAATCACCTCCTGTGATTAATTCTTTACAGTACTATGTTTATTGTTTATCTATTTTAGAATAATTTTTAACATCTTTATGTGTTCTAATGTATTGACGATGAATTGTGAAGATGATTTTTTTTTTTTTTAGAATGCTTTTATGGTTGTACTATTTCTTTTAACTGAATAAAGGTAAATTGATTTGATTGCTTAATCATCCAGTCAAAATTCTCAAATTCTGTCCAAATAAAAGCAAAGAGCTCTCTTGGGATCAAGACAATGTAACCATTCTTCTTCCTTTGTAGTATAAGATGGCGCATAAAAGTTTGACAATGTAATGGATTGTCCCACATTAAAGGGCATAACTATTTTAGGAAGGAATGCTGCTATTGTTTAGAAACTAACTTATGAGGAAAAAAGGAAACATGGAGGTACTGATGAAAAAGCCTGAAGTTCACTTACTCGTCTAGCAGACGTAATTGCTGTAAGGAACACTGTTTTCAGAGTAAACAGACACAAAGAACAACTGTGTATAGGTTCAAACAGTAAGCACATTAGCTATGTTGTGACTAGATGCAAATCCCACTGTGGCATTATAAAAGGAACAGGAGGAAACATATAGACCAATACCTTTAAAAAACAAATCATTACAGGTGATTTAAAAAAATGATGGTTGATCCGGTGAATGTAAGAAAACTGAAAGGGCTGCCAAATGACCTTTAACTGTAGCTACAGCTAGATCTTGCTGAGCCAGTGATAACCAAAACAAGAGAATATCAGAAAGGGAAGCTTCTAAAGGTTGGATATGATGCAAAGCACACCACACCACACCACACCACAAACCTTTGCCACTGCCCATCATTAACAGTATTATTAAATGGACGCCTGGCTGCCAGAATTACACCAACAACTTCCAAAGGAAGTTCATATGTTAACAACTTCCTCCGCTCAATCTCCATTCATGGAGTTGTAACATGGTCGGGCTTGGGTGCAGAACCCGACTTTGCGGCTTTGACAGGAGGTCCTCCCTTAAAGGTAGCCGAAATGGTGGACTGATGCTTAGGGCCAGAGGTTCAGGATACCACATTCTCCTTGCCCAGTCTGGAGCCACTAGGATGACTTGGTCTCTCTTGATCTTCTTGAGCACTCTGGGCATGAGAGGTAGTGGTGGATAGGCATATGAGAGTCCTGAGTCCCAGTGAAGGTGAAAGGTGCCTCCTAGAGAAGACTGCCTTGGGTATTCCAATTTGCAAAATTATCAACCCTGCAGTGACAAATAGATCAAGCCAGGGCTCTCCTCTTCATTGGAAGAGACCCCATACCACCGCCAAGCACAGATGCCATTCACCATCTGGTAGATATCACAGGTTGTGTTTGTCTGCTCTGACCTTTAAAGATCAAGCCAGGTGTTGGAAGATTAGAAATATGCCCTGATTGCTCAGAAACTCCCAAAGATGAAGAGCTTCCAGACACAGAACCAATTAACCCACTCCCTGTTTGTTGGAATATCACATGGTGGTCGTATTGTCTGCGAGTACCTGCACTCGTTGCCCTTTGAATTTTGGAAGAAAAGCTTTTAAGGCCTCTGATCTCCATGTCCCTCAGACGGCCTCCCCAACCCAGTAAAGATGCATCTGTCACAATGGTCAGTTCAGTGTGGGGCAATGAGAGAGGTCTTCCACTAGTCAAACTGTAGTCTAGCAGCCACCAATGCAGGTCTTTCGCAGTCTCCTCCAACACCTGGATGAAATCTGACAGAGTTCTTCGGTGTTGAGCCCACTGAGACTTCAAATAAAACTTCAAAGCCCTAATGTGCCACTTGGTATGGTCCCCAAGCATAATGCAGGAGGCGAAGAGGCCCAGAATTCTCAGAGCCCCTCTCACCAAGATCCAGGCTGAAACATCTGGTTCATATCCCAAATGTCCTGGATTTGATGAGGCAGAGGTATAGCTGAAAACAATACCATGTCCAGTATAGCTCAGATAAAGGGGAATCTTGGTGAAGGAGTCAGGTGTGACTTCGGCACATTGATAGTAAAATCCAAAGACATCAATAGGTTGGCCGTCGTCGGGAGACGGTTGGCAACTTCCTGAGAAGACCCCGCTTTTAACCGCCAGTCATTGAGGTATGGAAAAATTGGTTGTGATACGGCACAGGGCATGCTGTATACTTCCAACATGGCAGCAGCTGGTAACAATACGGGGATAAAGAACTCTGCACCAGCCAAGCACAACCAAGTGCCTTCGACTGCGAACAACATAAAAGAAAGACTGCTCCTTTTCTCCAGAGACGCGCAGAAGGATGAAAACTCGATCAAGGAGGCAGACCCGTATGGAACAGGAGACCGGGTAACGCAGGACAAGGAGGAAAGCAGCTTTGGCAGAGACCAGGTGATGCAGGACGAGGGGGCAAGCAGCTTTGGCGGAGTACGGGTGACGCAGGATGGGGTGGCTGACAGCGCAGCCAGAGAGCACTGTGCTTGGTTCCAGCGTGCCCCGAGGAGGTGCGAATGTTGCGAACCCCAAAACCATGGCCCTGGAGGGTTGTGGTCCCTGGCAAGTCCAACTGGGCTTCATAACTATTTTTAGGAGGTGGTGGGAGAGCTTAAAAGGGTCATGAATGACTCACGCCTGACATTCATGGGCCATGAAACCCACTTGCATTTTTGTTATTGTTTTGTGTGTGGCAGCCGATGAAGGGCACAAAACACCTAAGGACTCACTCCTCTCAAGTGCTAGCACAGTGACTGCAGCTGTGTTTTATGTGATTATTTCGAAGGGGCACCTAATTCCTTTTTTTTTTTTTTTAATTTTTTATTGATGCACTTAGATGTTACATAATACATTAGACAGAAACAAATATTATCAACAAATAAACATATGCTAAATCTTCAAAGAAACCAAAGCCAAGTAGGAACATATCAAAACATGAGACAGGGAGGCATTATGTACATACATTCGACAATACAATCCATTATACATCAATCTCTTGATCTTCCGACAATCCAGTCAGAGATTGGAGACCATATCTTTTTACCGAAGTCTTGTTTTTTCCTCCCTTTCTGAGCATATAAGGATATTTCGATATTATATATACCCAATAATCTAGATAACCATAGCTGGAAAGAGGGGGCATTTACATCTTTCCACCCTGTACTGCTACAGTTAAAAAGACCAAAGCTTCCTCAGATTTCCCAAGTTTTAAACTATTATCTATACCCAATATCATCAGAGAGGAGGACCATTCAACCCTTCGACCAAGTACCTCCACCCAGAATTTCGCTATCTCTCCCTGAATAGCTGATAGCGAGCTACAGTTATAAAACATATGCATCAAATCTGCTTGAGCCAAATTGCATCTGGGGCACCTGTCATCAGCTTTAAACCCCCCACATAAAAAGCTTTGCTGGAGTAAAATATAGATCAAACAGGGTTTTATAATGCTGGGCCCTCAAGTTCGTAGAGCGGAAGATTTTTTTATTCAAATAGAGTGCCATATCAAGATCCACATCGGGGTTATCCAGCTTCCGTACAAGAGTATTCTCCATTTTCTCGATATCGCTTTGTAGTTCATCCAGCAAAGACAGATAGACAGTTTTAATTCTTATACCCCCTGTTACCAACATATCGATCAGAGGAACTTTTAAAGCTATTGGCCATCTGATTCTTAAAGCTTTAATGACACTAGCCAACTGAACATAAGAGAGCCAATGACTTGAAGGGATAGCAGCTCTACTCTGAAGTGCTTCGAAGCCGATCAGCCCTTCTGCCCCCGCTATATCTCCTAATGTGCTAATTCCATGCTCCTGCCAAATCCGGATATTCCTCTCAAGACCTCTCCCCCGAAATAAGCTCGAATTACTAAGGTGAAGATGCGCATGAATTTTGGGAATTTTACACCTAATTCCTTTTGTCAAGAACAGGAGAAAGAGAAGAAAAGGGATACCAAGAAGCAGAGAAAGAGAGAAAAGGATTATTACTTTTTTTTGTTGTTGTTTTGATTCTTTTCTCTGGATAGTTGTCTGTGGATTGTTTTTTTCTCCAATAAACAACCCTTAATATCGATTACCAATAAGTGTTTCCTTTTGGCTAAGTGGGTCCTAATCTCTACATTGCTATTTCAAACCTCTGCAAATGTGCTGCAACCTCTACCATCACCTTTGTGAACACTCAAGGTGCACTGGTCAGCCCAATTGAAAATGCTCTTGTCCCAACTGAAAACTCAGATAACGTCTGGGAGCCTGCACAATGGGAATGTGAAAATACGCATCCCACAGATCCCACGCTACCATCAAGTCTCCTAGATCCAGGGCAGATAGAACTTGGACCAATGTGAGCATTTTTAACTTGTCCTTTCACAAAAAGTAATTCAGGGGACAAAGATCTAAAATGGGAAGAAAACCCCATCCTTTTCTTTTATTAGGAAATAATGGGAGTGACAATCTACC
Source organism: Triturus cristatus (assembly GCF_964204655.1). Taxonomy (NCBI): domain Eukaryota; kingdom Metazoa; phylum Chordata; class Amphibia; order Caudata; family Salamandridae; genus Triturus; species Triturus cristatus. The sequence continues at coordinate 772,798,394 of NC_140591.1, read as the reverse complement.
CCTACTTCTGAAATGTGGAAATCTCTAACAGGGCCTGAACATCTGGCTGAAGAAGTGACAAATGATCCACTGAAAAGAACTGTGGTGGTGGAGGAATGTTCGGATGGGAATATTTGAAAAGGTAGGAAGCAACCTTGTGCCACGATCTGGAGCACCCATTGGTCTTAAGTTATGCGTTATGACCCCCAACTGGCCGATCGTGAGGCATCAAGGTCAACTTAGAGAGGCCTTGAAGTTGCTGCAGAAGGGGGGGTGTGAAGTTTGGGCAGATCATTGTGTTAGATAGGCCTTACACTTTCTACCTGCTCCTCGACCACATCCTCTAAATACCTGTTTGGACTGCTACACTGATGGTATGTACCGTCTTTGAAGGTATCCTCTATCAAACCCCGAAAGGGATGCTGTTATCTCTCAAGGGCAGTATCTGCGTTCTCCCCAGACAATCAAAGAATACTGGACATCTCATGACAACCCAGTTGAATGGATCCAAGCATGCCTTCTTATTACCCCATGGGTCCCCCAGAATCTACCCAAACAATAAGTTGTATCTAGTCAAGATTGTATTGAAATGTTTGCAGCATCCAGCCCATTCACAACCAAACTTTTCAAAATCTTTTAAGTATCCTCCAGTATTGCTGGAACAACATCAGCAACAGGGGGAGGAGTTGGCCTGACAGCTAGGGCGGTCGACCTCGAACCTGGGGAACTGGGTTTGAGTCTCGGCAATGACGCTGAACATCCTGTGATTCTGGGCAAATCACTTAATCCCCATGCCAAACACAAATGAATGTGTGTCCTCATGTAACATAACTGGTACTTTGTAAAGCGCTCTGATACCCGATTCGGGTCAAGTTCGCGCTATGTAAAACTCTATAAAAATAAATAAAATAAAAACTCTATCCCACAAAGTGGAAGAATATCTTCCCTACAGACAAGGAAAAGGTATGGAACATAGGGCCTAACTCGTTGGAGAAAAATGCTTCTACGCATATGCTTCCATCTTCTTAGACTCCCTATCAGGAGTGCATGGAAAAGCATTCAGGTTAATACAATATGTAGAAGCCTGTACTCTCAAACTCCACGGAGTTGGATGCTGAAGGAGAAAATCCGGATCTCCCGGAGCTGTTCGGTGCCTCCTCGCAGTCTGCCTGTTTACTGGAGGCAAGATCCAGGATTAGCCCAAGTACCCATCAAAACATTGGTTAAGACTTCATTAAATGATGATAAAGGCTCCTGCGAAGCCTGTGAGGGATCCTAAATTTGAGTCAATAAAGTCATTTTTACCTCCTGTGTAGGTAAAACATAATCAAGAGTTTCTGCTACTCTGCGTATTACAGTTGCAGAGGATGATGTCTCCTTGGTAGCCACAATTTGTTTAGGAGATGATCAACCTACATCAGGCAAAGTCTCAAGACCGCTAGCATCTTGACAATCTAGCAGAATATAATCTTGAGGATATTCTGCATCTAAAAAATATTCTCCCCATGAAAGAACTGGTTCTGACCTAGCATATACCATAGTTGAACTGACCTTCAGAATTCGACATAACAATCGGATCTGCCATCGGCGCCAGCGATGTCGATCCTGGTGTCATATGCAACCTCGAACAAGGAACCAGTGGCTTGAATTGGAGTGCCGGCAAGAATGAAGTCGTAGGATCGATACCCATTATTCCCGACGTTGTAGGCCTTGAACCCGAACAAAGAGACACAGTTGGCATTGAGGATGGATCCTTCGATGTTTGACCAATTAGAGGCCTCCACAGATCCGTTGAACCCAAAGGTGTACCAACAGGATACTGCCAACACCAAATATCGAGTCCATAGCTTCTTAGCTGTTGGATCTGATCTGGTGTTGCTACTTTATCTACTGGGAGACGAAAAGGAAAAAACGTTGAAGGAGGATCTCTATAAGGTTGATCGCAAGCTGGAGAACAACTTCATGCACACAAAAAGAAGAAATCAACCAACAATCACCGAATGACAGCTGAAGCTTTGGATTCACGTTGATTGGTGCAGAAAGAAAGGAACCGACACCACAGCGAGCAGGTGAGGTATATGAAGTGAATCAGACGTCACAGCTGCATGAGAGGGTATCGCACGCAGAACCATGATGATGCCGAATGTCATCTGTAGATGCTGGAGGGTATTGCAATGCAAGAGTTTCTGGAACCAATTTGATGCCTGGAGGCATTCACAAGGTGAAGAATCTGTGGTTAGAAGTCCCTATCAGAAAGGTATTTCACTGATGATTGCAACAGAGGAGGCAACTCTAAAGGGAGTATTTTGCATGTATTCTGTACTGATGTATGCATGATGTGCAGGGAGGCACTTCGTATCCTGTCTATTGGATTATAGAATTGAACGTTCACCAGTTTATTAGGTGAGTGCGGGAAACAAAAAAGTATTTTCCTTTACATCAGTGAGAGGAATAACTATAAAATCAAATAATAAGAGAAGCTAAATTGGTAACTGCTGATATCTTGCATGTATGCAAGAAATCAACATCCATGGAGCAAATCAATGCCATTGATATTTTACTGCAAAATACATGTATGTATCGAAGTATGTATATGGTACTTCTATAGCATGAACCCAGCTAAAAGTGAGCTATACGTGTTCTATACATGTTGAAAGACAAGCATAAAGTCAATGAATATGAGGGGTGGAAGCTGGGTTGTGCATGGGTAATGCTCTGTGATGCAGTATTCTATAATGAGGTCAGTCATCAACTCTTTCCTAAATTGGAGCAGCATTGTGGTGGTACTGGCGGATGAAGGGTAGCTGCTCCAAATCCTCGGTGTTTAGAAGGAAAAATCCTGCTGTCATGTTTTTTCTTTACACAGGGAAGCTGGTCAATGAGTGGTATGACATAATGTCAATAGTGGATCAAGGTGATGGTCATACTGGATAATTTACACTTGTCTGTTGCTTCTCTGGTTGCTCCCTCCTTCGTGGGCCCTTTAGTTTCTCCTAAATGTTTTCTAACCAATCAAATTCTGAAATGTTCCAATTTCTCTACATGTATCTTCCACCGCTTCTTTACCCCATTGTTTGCCAATGTAAAAAAAGTTCTAATATGGAGTGTCACTAGCATGTATACGTACTTAATGAGCCCTCAGATTGTGAATGTATTGGGAATTTAGTGAATGGTTTCGAAAACACTCAAGCACTGTAAAAGAATTACCTACTCTGGATCAATAGCATCAAGACAGCATTGATCCCAGATGGCTTATCTTTCAGAGAGGCTTGCCTTCTCAATACAGAGTATAGCCCTCTTCTTGCACATAATTTTCTCTACAACACAAAATCTAGGTGCAGTCAACCATGTTAATGGGACCATGGGACAACAAAAAGTCCACATGATTAAGAAATGCTCATAGGGAAATGTGGTTGTAAAACAAACTTGTTTTCCATTCTCTCTCAACAGTTAAAGGGTAATAGTGGCAAGGAGAACTGACTTTAGAAGTGCACTACATGCTGGCCGTCCCGACTTTTACTTTCATGGTCATCAGGTGGGCTGAGACTGCTGTTATCTAGATGATTTGCAGCCTGAAAGGCATGATCATGTGTTAGGGGACAGGAGAGCACTGCAATGGTTACCACTAACACACAAGCCCAATTTATTCTGCCGTGCATAACCATCATTTGCATTTCTCAATCGTTCTATTTTAGTTTATCTTCCACAAAACATTACAAGATAGATTCCTCTTTCATTTTCCAGTGTTTTTCGGCAATGTCAATCTTTAGGCTTGTTTCATGAGTATTTAAATGTCCTGTTTTCATAAAATGCTATACAGATCTTAAGTCGATTGCACAGCACCCAGAAACATTTTAGACTGTTACTTCCTCCATCATTCACACACTGATTCACAGATACAGTATTACATTGTAAGCACCTGCCCATAACAACTAGGCCTGAGCATGTCACCTATCAAATTCTACCATAAATTGGGCTCAGATTCTTATAAAACAAAATGTAAAGTCCATTACTTCTCTTGTACTAGAGGACGGCAGTACATATCCATCAATTGAAAGGCCGTGGCACTAAAAGAATGGAAGACAGAACAGCATAAGAACGCAGCATAAGAACACAGCACATTGTGAACATAATCAACTGCAATTCATCACATGAATTCATCGATTATTCATTCACCCCCCCTGAAATGTTTGTCTATACAAGTACTTACTAGTGGGAAAGTAGAACACATGTTAAAAGTAATATTCCCAACATTGTCCCTGACAAACCCGAAAAAAGTTTTTAGGATAAGCACGCCTTAGCTTAAAACGTAAAGCTATCAGAAATAACAAAATACAACAAACACACCCAAAGGTGGTCGCTAGGGTTATGGCTACAGAAAGGTGAACCATCATGAAAGGAAAGCACATTGAGGGCAAAATTGTTTACTATATTAGATTATTGTGTTTTTCCAAAATGCAGACCCCTGCAATGTTTTAAGTATCAACATATGAAGCTAAATGTGTCTTGTGCATATTTAGATGCTGATGCCACAAATCCTACACTCCAACGTAATTTCTACACAACAGTGTGGCTTTCTTATTTACAGACCAAGTTCGGAAATCTTCATCTAGCAAGAAATAATATGGCTTCAGATCATTGATATAATTATGCTAAATGTCCCCGAAAAAAAAGATACCACTTATCTCTTGGAAGGATTGTAATGATCTTCATTCTCTGAGAATTGGATATTCTCTATGGATATTTCATGGGAAGTAGGTAAAAATAAAGTTCTAGTAATGCAGTAAATTTCTTATAAAAAACTTGTAATTCCCCCAAGGACCACTTAAAACTGGAGAAATGAGCCACAATCGATCAGAGTGGAGTGTGACTGAATTCTAGAGCAACGGATCTTACTGTTCCTGCTAAACCTAAAATGTGCATGTTTTTTTCTACGGTACTTTGTGCACTATTGTACATAAGGAAACTCTTCTACCGCAACACTTCTGGATTTATGAAAGGCTATGATTTCCTAGCTAAAGACACTGTCTGACTGAAGATAAATGAGAAAGGCTTATGGCAGGTTGTCTTGGTATATGTCCATGATGAAGCAAATAGGAGATTCTAACTTTTTTAGACATTTCTGAGAGGGCCTCAAGCACAGGCCTTCTTGTGTGAGTATGCTAAAAATCTGCTTGATGGTTTTAAGATGGAAAGAGCAAACCTTTATCATCTCAAAGAACAGTGATTATTTTCATTCCAATATATGCTAAGGCTAAGATCTCCAGCTTCTAAATATTATTTATTTTTATGCTACTTAAGCAGTTTGCAAAATCCCACATAAGACAAATGGCAATGTCGCAATAGACATAAACAGCAAACAACGGTCATCGACAATCAAAAACAAAAGACCTACGAGATCGTCTTTGGACATGTCCCACGCAAACAACTCTCTCATGTATTGCAGGAGCCACTTACAAGGAATGAATGATGGCATGGACTGCTGTCACTTATGAGTATCCAGAAGATAGACCCACAAAGTACAGTCTGTCTCCAGGGCGCACACACAATAAATTGTCAACATGTGCTGGAAGTTTTCTCTTAGCATGTGGAGGGCATTTAGGTATTTTTCTGGCTTCAATGGCAGACCTGAATAAAAACAAAAACACCAGTGGGAATGACCTGGAATGGCCACCCTAAATTGCTTGCCTTCTTTGAGGACATTCCCATTGACGCCAAGGTCGAAATTGTAACTCTAAGTGACAAAGATGGCTCTGGCTCCACCATCAGGAACCACCCTTTTTCCCATATTCTCTAAATAAGGCACAGTAACGCCATGGTGGCTAGACAGGATATCAATTTTTTTAAAGGCTTTCCATTACCGCCCACCTACACATATAATGTAGCAGAATATACAATAATAGTGCATTAAATAGCAGACCAAGCCTAGAAATCAACCTGAGTAATCCAAAGAAAAATGTAATCTGTTTTTCCCCACAATTGATCAAATATTGATCTACTGTGAATGATATAGACAGAAAAGTGCATACCATCATGGCCATATCTGTAATTTACTGTTTCTTAGTTCTAGAAAATGTAAACCACCAGCCTCAAAAAGTCATCATCTTTGTTCCTCCTAAAATATACAGCTTTCCTCCTAGAATGTAAGGTTTCTAGATCATCCATTTAATGACCAGAAAGGCTATCTTAAAATTGAACCTGGACTTTGAAGGTAGCCAGTGAAGGTCTATGCCATGGAAGGCAGCTGGCTGCAGTATGTAGCATTGCCTTGAGCAGAGTAAGAAAGCTATTAGGTAAGCCTGCCAGGACCTCTTGGGGCTTGGCATTCTTTGACAATTAGTATGTTGGCCTTTCTCTGGGCTAGACTTCCACCAGGTCTGACCTATCAATTTGTTTATGACGAGAATACAACTAGAAAGTTGTTTGGGTAATTTAACTCTAGAAAATTAGGTTACATGATGATCTGAGTGCCTTACATATAAACAGGCATCTGAAACTCAAAGCTTGTTTATCCAAGATTCAGAGTTAAAACACACACAACTGGTGCTCTTCTTTCGATGTGTTTTCAAGGGAACAGCATCTATAAGATTGTCAGAAAAATACTTAGCATAGTGTGTCCAGATAATGTTTTAAAACAGTTGTGTAGCAACCTGTTTTCATACCAGAGGGACAAGCACTGAAGAATCCAAATCATTAAAAAGGTGCAGCAGGTACCTGTCTGATATTTGTAACAGGTACATTCTATTTTAGACTTATTTTAGACTGTGTGAAAACACCATTGTGCTCAACTATATTTACCCCAACCATTGTTAGCTTACGTAAGATTGAAGTTTTTTCAATTTAAATTGTGTCTTACTCCAACTCTTCCTTCTGCTGATATCATTGCTGAAGACATATGGCATTTAATTTATATTTGTCCAGCTTGTTTGTATTTGCCACCTCTTGTAAGGGACTGTGTTATATCCTGCTAATGTCAATCCAATGTTATTTAATCACTAGTGGAATGTTAATGTGATGATGCTATCAGAATGTTGGGGAGTCTGTCAGAGAAGGGACAGTTGACTGGGCTGAGCTGCCTGCTGGCTGCTCCTGGTGGGGTCTTTATCTGATTTAGACTTGGTCTTGATTTGATCTACTTATAATCTACCTGTGATCTTTTATCAACTTGAAATAAATCTCTTTGAAACATCTCAACTGAGTGGACCTGATCACTACAGAATTTTGGCGACGATTTGAACTTAAAGAACCTGCTACTTCAACCATCAATCTTCTATCAACTCAAGCTGGCACCGCTCTCAACTCTCATTCTAGACCCCACCAGTGACCTCCCATCGGTCGCCCTCAACGCTAAGTGCCAGTTCAAGTCTATTAGCAATCTTCAAATCAAAGTGCCTGTTCCAGTCTACACAGCATAGAGTGCCTTCAACTCAATGTACCAGTTCCTGTCTGCACAGCACAAAGTGTCTTTAAATCAAAGTGCCAGTTCCAGTCTACACAGCACAGAGTGACCTCAACGCAAAGTGCCAGTTCAATTCTCTAAGCAGCTCCTGCCTCTGTCTGCTGTTCGCACTGCATCTGAAAAGCTCTGTTTTTTTTCTATGCCTATGGCGTCTGTTCAAACCACAACTCAAGGCTGTTCAATGTTTTATAGCTGTGTCTACTCTAACTGGATTTCAAATGCAGCTCAAAGAATTACTTGTTGTTCCCACAACGACTTCTCTACAACCATGGTATGTGGACTGCCTTGTGTTTCTTGTGCAGAGAGATTTGCAACCCAACAAAGCTTGGAAGTGTATTTAATTATTTATACATAACTTCTTTTGCAATTTTCTGAGACAGTTATGGTACTAATATATCAATCATCTGCACAGATCGATGTAACAAAGGCATGTGCTCCACGGAGGGTGTTCTTGTGTGTAGCGTTTACTTGCACATCTCGTTTTTATATTTAAATGAGCAAAGATACCTTCAATAGACAGTAAATTTTATTGAGACCTCTGCGAGGTTTGCGCAAATGGCATGTTTAATTGTGCATCTTGATATACGGCAGCAAAACTGTTCCTCCAGGCAACAAATTACGGTATTTTGGTGTGACATTATCTAGTATTTTAAAACTTGCCGTTACACTCAGCGAGTTTTGAATGTGTGCCACGAGCCGCAACATTTGAATGGTTACCGCAAGACCATTGCAAGCACCACCTTACCTGCGTCAGTGCCATGGATCCTGCTGGTTAAGATGGATGCCAAGCCTTTTGTGACGCTTCTCTTCGAAGTCTGCATGGGCAGCGCTAGTCATGCATGTAGCTGCCGAGAGTCACTCGGTACTCCGTGATCCTATGTGCCGCCATCTTAGGTTCTCTAAGTTTCAAGCTGCAGACTGCGAGGTTTTCTCCGATTCTTTGCTTTGACACCCATATTCCTCTATGAGCGATAATATACTTCAACATGTAGCAACGGGAATTTCGAGTATAAAGGTTTTTTTTGCCTCCTGTATGTCGCCGTTCTATTTACAGGTACTGCCTAGGGGTGAATCGACTACGAGGTATTTCCACCTTTGTTCCTTCAGGGTCGCATGGAATTCACAACCTTTGCCAAATATTTATTTATAGTGTCTTTGAGGTGAACATTCTTGAAACGTACTGCACACCATTGTGAGGATTTTCGGATCGAGGGTGTGTTAACATCATTTCAGTGTTTTATTTTCTTCACTCACTTCTTTGACCTATGCTGCCATCTAGTGACTATGCCTCACTTTACCGGTTTAAGTGACTATTACTCACATCACAAACTCAAAGCTCCATGGCAAATGTATCAAGGTGTTATTTTCTTTTACAGTTTACAAGGTATTCCATTTCTAGTGCATGGCATGTCATTGCTCAGTGACGTATTAATAGTGTGACAAGTCGTGTTTTGATTTTGATCTTTTGGGTTGTTTTAAAAAAAAAATATATTTCTAGTGAGCTATGTTTAACAAGTGTCTTAATACGGTCACACAGTGCAATTTTTAACTTACTCCTCTGTGCACAATCTATGTACCTTATTATTAGGTGTCTATGCAAAGGTTACAGTCCTTTCGCATTAGTCAATTTGCGGGTTCTTACCCGTACGCTTTCAAATGTACCTGTCTACAAGGTGTGTCTATGCAAAGGTTACAGACCTTTCACATTAATCAATTTGTGGGTTCTTACCCGTACGCTTTCAAATGTACCTGTCGACAAGGTGCGTCTATGCAAAGGTTACAGTCCTTCCGCATGAATCAATTTGCGGGTTCTTACCCGTACGTTTTCTAATGTACCTGTCTACAAGGTGTGTCTATGCAAAGGTTACAGTCCTTTCGCATGAATCAATTTGCGGGTTCTTACCCGTATGCTTTCAAATGTACCTGTCTACAGGGTGTACCCATGCAAAGGTTACAGTCCTTTTGCATTTGTGCTGGTTTTTCAAACACTTACATCTAGTTAAGAATTTTATTATACACTGTTGTCTTTAGATTATATTTTAAAGATTTTATTGATGATGGTGTTTCATGTAGGTGAGGATCGCCCTTATTTTTTCCTCATCTTCCTTGTTTTTTCTTCTTTTCTGTTTCCTTCTGAGGTCTTCTTTTCCTGTCTCTTGTGGATTCTGGACTTTCTTTTGCTTTTCTGTCGGGTTTTCTTCCTCTGTGTTGTCGCAGCCTGTAACTCTATGTTTTGTTGGTTTTCCATTTTCAGCCCCATTTCATTCCTGTTCTGGCCAGTGGGTGCGTTTTGGGGAAGTCTTTTGTACTTTCTTATATCCTCGAACATTGTTGTGTTTCTTCGTTGTTGTGTGAGAAGGGATGATGGTTTCTATGTTTTTTTTCTTTACTTTTCTTTACTGTTCCTTGATTTCTCTTGGTTGCTCTCCTTTTCTATGGTTGTTCTCACATTGCTCGTTTTCTGATATTTCTAGTTTTTTTTGTTTCCCGTATAAGAAAGGGAGATATGTTATATCCTGCTAATGTCAATCCAATGTTATTTAATCACTAGTGGAATGTTAATGTGATGATGCTATCAGAATGTTGGGGAGTCTGTCAGAGAAGGGACAGTTGACTGGGCTGAGCTGCCTGCTGGCTGCTCCTGGTGGGGTCTTTATCTGATTTAGACTTGGTCTTGATTTGATCTACTTATAATCTACCTGTGATCTTTTATCAACTTGAAATAAATCTCTTTGAAACATCTCAACTGAGTGGACTTGATCACTACAGACTGTATACAGATTTGAACCCTCCAAAGAGAGCTGCATGGATACGCAAAGATGCAGCAAGTGCTTTGTTTTGTTTTTAAGATGCTAGGGCCTTTAAATGTTAATTTAAAATTCACCACATTTGGTCAGCTGACTACAGAGTACTAAGGGCCTGATTTAGTGTTTGGTGGATGGGTTCCTCCATCAAAAGTGCCACTGGATATAGAACACTTGTAATGTGGCGGACAGGCTATCGGTCAATTTTCTAACAGAGTAACCCATCTGCCAAACTTTTAATCATGCCCTTAGTGCTCTGTTACTATAGTTAACCAAATGGTGTGAATTTTAAATTAACATCTGAAAAATTGTGGACAATTGTGTGTATGGTGCTTTAGTTGATTTTATCCATGAGTTGTTATCTGAAATTAGAACAATAAACAATCACTTAATGACCAGAAGTTTAAGCATGGCGGTGGCTACTTGTTGATCCAAGGCTAACTTTTCTAGATCAATGGTGGGCTTAGGTTGATATAGATGCTGGCACTTTGTTCCTGTGTGCAAGTTTTACAAGAGCCTGAAAAAAAGCTTTCAAGAGTTGATGCAGATATCTATCAGCTAGAAGTTAAACCTGAAATATTTTCATTGATGATTTCAACTTTGCCATCTTGGGTGAGGAGAAGGATCATATTTGGGTATTAAGTGATATGATATTTTTTCATTATAACATGCACTTTCTACAAAGTCATTTTTTAAAATAACTTGGTCTGAGTTTTGATAGTCAGATCTGTTAACTGATCAGTAAACTGTCAGTCTGAGCCTCAAGGAAGTACTGTGCACCTTCTAGGTTCTGCGCTTGGGCCAAGCCTTCGCAAGGCTGCCTGCAGAACTGATGGTTGGACTCAAAGAAATATTATTAGACTAAATACTTTGGAGGCAGAACAAAGGTTTTTTCTGGTATCATTGGCCCTTTTTCCCGCAGAAAGTAATGCCGCTGGAGTGAATGGGTCACACCGAATGCATCTGTAGGATGAACAATCTGCCCACTAATGGCATGGTTGTAATTTAATACCTCAATGCTGCAGCTGTAAATATATTTAAAATAGATGTTGCCCCTGGTTTTACTGAATCCACCTTGCTGAAGACATACAGACCTAGAAGTGAACAATTGAGATATTGAACATTGACAAGGGGGGGGGGGCACTGTCAGGAACAACCCAGACCTTCTAGAACAGACTTGGGGTACAGATGTACAGACCCATTGCCACAATCTATCTTCCAAAATACCTGCTTGGAACAGGAAGGAGGTGAATTTTGGATTTGCCACATGATTTTCATTAACTTTGCGTAAGACTCCAGGTTCAGATTCAGAAAAGTAGCTAATTTTTTAAGTGGGCTACCTACAATGGCTCTTGGAATTGTGACCGCTCCACTCACAAGAGAGAGTCCTGGAAGAGGACCTTTGTCCTTCAAAGGTGAAAAATGACCAGAAGATGTTGTTTGGTGCGGAGTAAAGAAACCCTGCTCTCTTTATCTTAGCTCTTGTGTCAATGTGAGAATCCTACAAGAAGAACAAGTGATGGATGGAATGCTGAACAATGCAAACATTCACCCCAGTCATAAAGATCTGGGATTAATCCATCATTCATTTGCTAACCATGCCACCCCAGTTTGAACCCAGTCATATGCAAATCAGCCTTTACCCTGTTCCTCATGGGAATGGTCCAACCCGAACTGCCAAGCCTGGTCCTCCCTGGACCAGAAACAACATCCTGTGACAAGTTTCGGGGCATCACCCTATATCAGCCAGGCTAGCTTGAATCCAGTGGCGCATTAAGAGGGAGCAGGGTCAAGACTGATTTGCATATGGCTGGGTTTAAACTGGAATGGCGTGGGGAGCAAAAAAACTATGGATTTAGGCCCAGATCTCTGTACTGGGATGAATGTTTGACATTGTTCAACATTCTGTCCATCAATTGTTCTTTTAGCATTTGTCACCACGAGAGGGACAGGTATGCCCAGATGCGGGTCCCCTGCTCTCAATGCCACTGAAGTCAAGCTATCCTGGCTGATGAGGGGTGAAACTCCAAAACCGGTCCCAGGATGCTTGTTTCTGGTCCAGGGCGTATCTATCCTGGCAGTTTGGGCTGGACTGTTCCCATGTGGAGCGGGGTCAAGTCTGATTTGCATATGGCTGTACTTAAACTGGAATGGCATGGGGAGCAAAAAAAGATGGATGTAGTCCCTGGTCTCTGTACCGGGGTGAATGTTTGACTTTGTTCAGAGTTCCATCCATCAATTGTTCTTTTTTGCATTTGTCACCCCGAGTGGGACGAACATCAATTGTTCTTTTTGAATGGGAGCAAAGCAGCATTCCAATGCTCCATTTCTTCACAACCTTTCTTAATATTAGCAGTGTGAAATATGCTTCGCACGATACTGCTGTGCCTCTGCCTAACATTCTGATCTAGTAAACACAAGGATTAGTCAGTGGAACCCTCTTTAGGTAATTCAATTCTTTAACTTTGATATGTTCACTGGTGCAGAGTCTTGGAAAGAAGAAAGAAAACATCAGCACAAAACACTAACACAATGCATAGAGGACGCTTTGCTGTCCCTAAGCCTATTGGCAATAAGAGAAGAAATAAGGGAGACACAAGTTTAAAACTCTTTCACTGTGACTCTAATGTCCCTTGACATCTGCAATCCAGGTATCACTTAGCAGGTTGGTCAATCAGTTGTGACCGGGCTGCAGAAAAGTTTTGGGAATCCCTATCAAGCTCAGATAAATATTTCAAGACGTGGAGTAAATGTAGGAAAATAGCCTCCATAATGTTAGTTTAACCTGCTGTTGAAACAGTAATGATGAATATATTTTGAATTTCAAACCTGTTATTATTTTTGCCAATGAATAGCAGCACTCTGTAAGGCTTAGGGATCCATCAGCTGTCCTGTGAAATACTTTACCCAGCAGCTCTGTTCCCCCTTCCAGTCCTTTCCTTCTATGTTGAAGGTCAAGCATCATACCCGTTTGATTCACTGTCTAGTAGTGGTACAATACATTTAGGTATGTGTTTCCAATGATTTACCTTTTGAAGTATTTTCCACACTTTCTGATAGAAGCCTACAGGGACTCGGTTAATAGCACCATCAAGCCTTCTCCTTCGCAGCCATTGGCCACTGCGCTCCTCCCAGCCGAGATGAGTCCCACCTGATCCACTAGGAGACAGAGTACCATTTGGTGATGAAGGACTACTACATCTCTGCAAAAGATGAAAATCATTAGATAGACAGCACAGCCTGAAAACCTTCAGACCAATAACACTGGAGTGGCGTGGTGCCAAGATATGCATGTTAGAATAATATCTGACATAAATACTGTGTCTGAAATATTGTCTTAAAAATATCACCTGGTTGGCGTTAATAATAGAATATCTACACTAAATTAAATGATTGTAGGACAAAATATTTATATCAGATGATTTTTTTATATGAATGTCTGAAGTCTCTGGACTTCTGTTTGTTTTCATATTGTTTAGCTTGTTGTCACCAACTTTCCCGCAAAGTTTTTTTAAATCTATCTGCAGATGCAAAATACTATACGGAGGTTACTCGCCATTAACATTGGTTATCAAATGTCCTTCTTTAAGACTTCACAAAACATTAATGCCTGCCAAAACCAGTCAGGAATTTATTTAATGTCCTTGATAGATGACACTACTAAATAATAAACCTGCTCTGCCTTTAAAAACGGTTATGTGGCAATTCTCCTGCCTTGGATACTTCCCTTTACAGATTACCTCCCAGAACAGTTCTACAGCAGGTACTTCTCTCAAAATTGGGAAGGGTCAAAGATTGAAGAGGCAAGATTCATTCAATAAGGTTTTACATTCTAGCACTTCCAAGCCTCAGGTTCATATTGGTAGCACTTTACGAGACAATCCAGTAGTGATCTACTCAAGCTGTTCACAACAAACTTTGCATATTTACTGCTTACAAAAAGAGCCATTGTGGTTGGCTTAGGCTTGGTGAATTGAGATAAAATCATACAACCTTTTAACCTTTAGTTGTTTTTAAGAATCCATTGTAAGTCCCTTAAAATCTTACATTGAACAGATGTCATGCGGCCAAGCATAGAGAACAAAAGCAACATCTATTGCAAGGACTACACAAGAATATTGTGATGTGCTAGTTCTGCTTATCTTTAATACACTCAATACAAGGAGATCCGTTTAGATCCCGGTGGCTGTATTGTGGACCAGACAAAAGCCTGGTTACCATGTTGCTAGACATTCTTTTGTCCGTAGCAATACGATACCACAGAAATGACTAGAAGTTGCATTGTTTATCCTACAAATCTCCCAGTAATTTTCACAATTATCTAAGGCAGCTATTTGCTGTTTGATTGCAGATGTGAAAAAGATCTGTGATACCAATGTTAACACAATTTTACAGATTTTCACCTAAATATAGAAGGAATGGCTGTCAGTAAAATTAGTACTGGTGCGGCCCTTTCCACCAGAATTAAAAGCAACTTCTAGATCTATTCAATCTTTACAAAACGTCTACATCTGAAATAGGGAAAAGTGTCTTCAAAAAAGAATAAGACCAATGGCAAAATATCTGGATTTGACTTTTAGTATTGTCCATTGTTATGAAACATCTCTGATTATGTTTACCTTTGGATAGTTCTGTGATGCCAAGTAATATTAATTATCTTGTCTTGTCCGAAATTTATACCTAAATGTTTTGTGTATGGAATACTCTATTTTTATATTCCACAGATGAAATGATTTTTATGAAATGTTTATTATGATGAATTGTTTTTATGTAGTATGCTTTTATGGATATATTGTGTATATTCCGAATAAAGTGGATTTGACTTTGATATGAAACATCTTTGAGGACATCTGGACAAAAATAATGCTAATGAAAACAGGCAAATCCGTTTCCAACCTGATATGTCTTTTGAGGCATTGTATCTATGATAAACGTAATCAAGATTGTTGGTGAATTCTTCATCCGCCACTTCAGTTTCAGGTGCACTATAAAAATTGTTATTATTATAGTTTCTTTATTATTAAAACTCTTCAATCTCTATAAAGATTTTCACTTTATTCCCTGAACTAGAAAAGAACAACCAGGTTTTGTCAAATTTGCCTGCAGTGGGTACTTTGCAACACTTCTTACATAGGTCACACTGTTGACATATACTCTCCCAAACAAATTCAAGCTGGTTAACCTTTTACCTATGCTTGGGGAAATAACAGTGATACGAAATGATATACAAATGCTACAATTCAGTACATTTATTGCCAGAACTCAGCCCAATGTTCATCTTCCGTATAGGGGTATAAACCTTTCTATGTTATGAATAAACCCAGACAGTAAACTGGACTCTGGCAGAACAGGAACCTGCAGGGCTCCTTCGTCAAATTTAGTGCCAGCCCTGGAGACAAAATCTATACTACATAAGGGCTTTGTTTGCATAGTCGGGGATGTCCATGATGCAAAACTGCATATTTTAATATAGGTTTCCTCTGTGATTTAATCTGGGGAATGATACACTAACATGGAAATCCCAAAAGACAATGTAATACACAATACATTTGGACAGGGTCTTTGTAATCATAGCTTTCTCTAAAAAGTGTTCACCAGAGCCAACAAATACATATGCTTACAGGTAGCCTGGGAGTTTGAGCCACCAGAACAAGGATTCTCTCTCTCGCTCTGTCTCTCCCTCAGAATCCAGGCAAGAGGAGGTCTTGAGGAAAGAGAATTTCAGAAATTACTCTGCTTGGAACACATTGGAACTGGGAGACACGGGACTGAGAGACTATTACAACTGAGCAAAATGGGCCGGGAAACATCAGACACAAACTGCGGGGACTTGGGGGCGTGGCTTGCTCAGCCAAGATGGCGGATGCACTTTGAGAAGGCTCTGCCGTAATGCCCCTAAATATCCATACAAATCCTGCTGCCAACCACCCATCCAGCTCTACAATTACCTCATCTCATGTCTGCACCTGATTATTGACTGGCAGAGCCGTTTGTTTTACCTGTGGACTGCCAGTCGCGGTGTCCTGCCGCTGGATTGCCACTGTTGGCTTGGATGAACTCCAGAGATGGTATGTTGGGGCTCAAGCCGGAGGATCCTGCGCGAGTTGTGCTGCTCGGGTGGCTACCTGGATCCCCTCTGTTGAGGTGCTTGTGCTGGGAGCCTCCGGCTTGCCTGCCAACTGTGGAGGAGAATTTGCAGAGGCCCGGCAGGACTGTGAGTGTGTGCGCGAGCTGGCCCTACTATAGCGAGGCTTGGTGCCTGCCCCGAAGCGCTGCCGACTGGTGAGTGTTGTGGCCCGCTGTGTCCATTCATCCTGCGTTGTTTGGAGCCCTGCAGGAGCAGCCGGAGCCTGGCAGGCAGAGATGCGGATCAGGTGCCTGCGGTGTCCCCTGAGGGGCAGCGAAAGTCCTGTCGAACCGCGGCCTCTGGAACGAGGCCATGGAGGCTAACTGGCGCCAAAGGGAGACAGCTACTGCTAATTAAAGATAGGACGCTGCCACGGAGCGCTGCACTGTTGTCCGAGAACTGGGGCAAAGTACTGTTGCAGAGCTCTGCTGGATCCGTCTCCTCCACTGAAGCTAGATGCTTGCGACCTGGGTCTAGTCTGGAGTGGCCTGTGACATTCAGAGGGGATAGGCCCTGGATGGCTTGGGCCCAACAGATGCCAATCTGCTCATAAAATGCCCTATGCTGGCTTGGAGTTGAGTTCCTAATTAGGGCCCCTGCTCGTTAAGCCTTAGCCTATTGCATAATTTGGAGACATTGCAATATGAGCCCCTATCCCTGCTCCTCATCTGCGCTGTAAGACACCACACTGCACCTCCGACAGAATTTGTGAGACAGGAGTGGGCTGCTCATGCTGCGGTGCCTGCGCAGAGGCTGTGGGCATTGGCAGGCGGGACCTGACGTACGAGTTACTTACCTTCGGTAATGATGTATCTGGTAGAGACGTTGTCTCGCCGCAGATTTCTTAACTTAGAATATCCCCAAGCATCAGACTGGATCCGGAAATTTTTTACAGCAGCACCTCTGCACGCCGGGGGACAGTGCCACACGGCCCCGCCGTGATGTCGCCCACGTACGTGACGTCAGCGAGGTCATATAAGTCCCTCCCGGCGCGCTGACGTTAGTTTTCTTCGGAGAAACTTTTCCGCGACACAATGCGGAGCCACCAACAAAAAACAGTGAAAGTATGGGAACAGTGTTCGAGGAATGAAAATCCATGAATAAAGAAGGAGGATGGTGGAAGACACCATCGTAAAAGACAGAATTGGACACTGCCTACATAAAGAGCCCCCCAAGCTAAGCGAAGACCCCTTCCCGAGTGCAACCAGGGAAGAACATCTCAACAGACAGAACTAGACTGATAGTGCCATGTAGAACTGTGCCGTCTAGTAATAACGGAACACAGACAGAAAAACAGTCCACTGTAGGAAGGTAGGAAAAGGCTGTACTTTTCCCTATAAGAACGGAGGTTGGAAACAGAGCACAACCGACCCTCAAAGAGGATGACCATGAGGGGACCAGGACCCCGAGTTAGTAGAGAAGACGGAAGGAAGGGAAGATAACTGGAGAGGAAAACGAATCTCCTCGTGAATCAAAAGGCACCATATCACAGGAAAGAAGCACCTCAGCTGAGGTTAACTGTATACGAAAACACTCAGGGGGGTGCAACAATCCGAACCTCCTTGAGAGATAACCTAATGGCAACTGAAGAGGCCAGTGGAGAACACCACTCGACAAGGTCCTCGCAGAATGGGGAGGCTGGGTGGGCGTTAAGGAATCTGCGGCTAGACAACGTCTATACCAGATACATCGTTACTAAAGGTAAGTAACTCGTACATCTGATAGAGACATCTAGTCGCAGATTCCTTAACTTAGAATAGATACCACAGCCATACCCCAAAAGGGGGGTGGGTCTGTGAGAGCACAACAGAAAGCGCCAAGCATCCAATCCAACCACAGAGTGACGGATAAAGGGGGGAAAAACTGTGGCAGAACAGCCAGACAGCAACCCAAGCAGCTCGAAAGAGCAGAAATAACAGGATAGAAGATATCCTAAAAACTCCAGAATGGCGCCACACCATACCCGTATAAAGATGACAGGTAGAACGGCAGGAGCCCTATACCAGAGCAAAGAAAGAGAGAGAGAGGGCCCGATTCACAGAACTAACTTAAGACAAATTCCTAAACATACTACTTTTGGTATTCACAGAAGGCATTTAGTAGTAGTAAAGTTAGGATTTTGTCCTAAGTTTGTCTTAAGTTTGTCTTAAGACTGTCTTAAGTCTGTCTTAAGTCTGTCTTAAGTCAACTTTAAGTCAGACTTAAGACAAAATCCTAACTTTACTACTTCTAAAAGCCTTCTGTGAATACCAAAAGTAGTAGGACAGACTTAAGTCAGACTTAAGATAAACTTAGGACAGACTTAAGACAGACTTAAGACAAACTTAGGACAGACTTAAGACAGACTTAAGACAAAATCCTAACTTTACTACTACTAAATGCCTTCTGTGAATACCAAAAGTAGTAAGTTTAGGATTTTGACTTAAGTTAGTTCTGTGAATCGGGCCCATTGAGAGGAAGAAGGACCACTCTCCGCTTAATGGCACGCGATGAGTACACCGACCCAAGCTCGAAATGAACTTGAAGAGATGCAACCAGCCTAACAGACTAGTCTATAGAAGGAAGTCGAAGGAGCCGGTGTCAAGAGCCCAAAGGCAAGAGCTAGAACCTGAGCCATGCGTTGGGAATAGCCGGCGGGACAGGAAACATGCCAAGTGCACACACAATCCCCAAAAAGGGTAATTAGGGGCAATTAGCATCAATTCTAAACCCGCCGAAGCAGGTAGAAATATGCAGTAGGCAAACAGCCACAGAGACCTTAAAGTGGCTTACACAAGAAGCATAAGAGTGCCCGACCGGGCAATATGAAGTCAAAGTGAGAAACAACCCACAATAAAGCTGTCCCGCAGGCGTAGCTTTAACAATAGTATGTGAAAACGTGGGAAAAAGGCATATCCGAAGTAAGTGGCCAAAAAAAGCCAAGTTAACGAATGGTGGGAAGAGTCTCGAAATCCGAGACCAACACTCCAGAAAAGACACGTACAGCGTTGAACACCAAAAAAGGGAGCATATGTCAAATTGGGAAATTACCCCAGTAAGCAGAAGCAAGGAGGAACCTATGGGCAACTTGCAACAACATAGAAAAGGTCCCCCACACATGGAGATATTGGTCCGGACCTTGCAGCCTCGAAAGAGGTGGCGATGTAGGAAGAGGAATACCAAGGCAACCAGCATGTATACAGAATGTATAAACATATAATCATGTAGAGACAGAGCTAGCCAGGAGCAAGAACATGTCCATACCGGATCATACCTAGCACAGTAAGGGCAGGTAGGAGCCGTTGTAGAAGAGGAGACCAGGAAACCTCCCAAAGAGGTGGATGACCATGGCGTAAGCAGATGGCCCCAGGAAAAAACATAGAACACCGTACAACGGACCAGCATGCGACGCGTGGAGACACAGGCTCTCCAGGCCCAGGTGAGATAAGCAAAGCTATATAATAGCATATAAGTTCCCCATATGGAGTATGCATACCCCAACAATGGGGAACACCTCTTAGGGCAATAAGCCAAGCTAAAAGAGCGCAGTAACGAACTGAACCCGTGAACATGAGTTCCGAGCCATATGACATTACCGAGCGGAGCCACCGGCTCAATACCACAGTCAGAGGACCAGGCACAGCAACCGGATGTATGACGTTACAACGCATACTTTTACAACGCATGCACTTACAACGCAATTTTTACAACGCAACATCCACTACAACGCATTCCATTACATCGCATGACACTACAACGCATTTTTAAAAACTACCTTTACAACGCATTCCATTACATCGCATACTACCTTTACAACGCATACAATTACAACGCATAATATTACATTGCATTTAAGGTAAGTATTGGATAGTATAGGGGTAAAAATTACTATTCTAACTCCAGGGGGTGCAACAGTAGGGTAAGTGTTGGATAGTATAGGGGTAAAAATTCCTATTCTAACTCCAGGGGGTGCAACAGTAGGGTAAGTGTTGGATAGTATAGGGGTAAAAATTACTATTCTTACTCCAGGGGGTGCAACAGTAGGGTAAGTGTTGGATAGTATAGGGGTAAAAATTACTATTCTAACTCCAGGGGGTGCAACAGTAGCGTAAGTGTTGGATAGTATAGGGGTAAAAATTACTATTCTAACTCCAGGGGGTGCAACAGTAGGGTAAGTGTTGGATAGTATAGGGGTAAAAATTACTATTCTAACTCCAGGGGGTGCAACAGTAGGGTAAGTGTTGGATAGTGTAGTGTAATATTATGCGTTGTAATGGTATGCGTTGTAAAGGTAGTATGCGATGTAATGGAATGCGTTGTAAAGGTAGTTTTTAAAAATGCGTTGTAGTGTCATGCGATGTAATGGAATGCGTTGTAGTGGATGTTGCGTTGTAAAAATTGCGTTGTAAGTGTAGTGCGTTGTAAAAGTTGCGTTGTAAAGGTTGTTCCCCACAGCAACCTGTGCAACACGGGCACAGCAGGCCAACAGGCAGCTCAAAGCAAAACGCATCCAAGGGATGCCAATAAAAGGGTAATCACCCTTGACCACAGAAAAAGAAGACGTAAGGCTCACCGCCCATGTTAAACACAGAGCGCATCTAAAGGATGCAAAATGAAAAAGTACCACCACGGAAGATAGGCCTAACAAGACCTAAATGGGAGGACGAAAGCCCGCAAGCAGCCAGTGAAGCGCCAACTCGGCGTGAGCATCAAACAGCAAAACCCCATCAAAGAGTAAGTCAACCAGTCGCTCCCGGATATTTTCAGGGAAGATGCTATCTCGCAACCAAGCGTGACGCCTTAAGGCAACAGAGCCCGCCATAGCTCTGCC
Source organism: Triturus cristatus (assembly GCF_964204655.1). NCBI lineage: Eukaryota > Metazoa > Chordata > Amphibia > Caudata > Salamandridae > Triturus > Triturus cristatus. Next base: position 772,777,215 of record NC_140591.1, on the reverse strand, counting down.
CAAAGAATCCGCAGTATCTAAGGCTGAGCGGATTGTGAATTCGGCAAGGTCGCGGCCATCCCGGAGGAGGCGAAGGAGATCAACGCAAGCACCTTCAGAGGTGGCAGAAAGCAAAGACTCTGCAGAAACCCACAGGGCAGAGGTAGCCCGGGCTAAAACACACACTGTGTTTAAGGACTGTAGGGCCACACTAATGGATGCAAAGATGTTCCTACCCCATGACTCAAGCCATCTGGACTCCCGAGAGGGAGGAATCGCTAGATGGGGCAGGGAAGGAAGGGCAGACTGTAACACAAACCCCTGCACATCAGGGTGCACCAAAAGACAAACGGGATCATGCGGAGCTGAACGGTGGTGGTGCAAAACTGAACGAGCCACAGGGTCACCTGAAGCAGGCCGGACCCAGGTACCCAAAAGGGTATCATAAAGGGAAGCTTCAAAGGGCAGAAGCGGCTCCACATTCCCGGTCCCCCAGTAAAGGACCTCACGCAAGGGGTCAGAAGGTGGTTGCATGTTTAAAATGCGGGTGGCCAATGAGGCCACTCTCAAAAAAGCCGCACCAGCCTCGGTAGCCCTCATGAGTGGGGTAGGGTGGTAAGCTGACCCTCCCAAGACACTCAGGGTGGGACCAATGCCCCACATAAGGGAGCCCCATTGAAGAATGAGGATCCTGACGGGGATCCTGGGGAGGCGAAGAGCCTACTGGATCTGGGAGCTCCTGAGGAGGCGCCACAAATTCCAAGGGGGGCACTGGCAACAATAACCTGGCCCCCTCCGCCAGGATTGCTTTTAAGCGCTGACTACTAGCGCCACCCCCAGATTCACTTTGCTCTCCTGAGGCACAGCCGGGAGTAGCGCGCTTCGCTGCATTTAAATTTTAAAAACTGTATTCTGTGTGCTCCATACCTGTGTGCTGGAACTCCCCCCTGGCATTTCTCTTCCTGCTGGCTCAGACACCCCCGCACAGCGCTGCTTTCGCTGCCTCGGGTGAGGTGTTTGAAACCACTCTTGCCGCCATTCTACCGCGAGCCTTAGGCCACGCCCACTCGCGCAGGCCACGCCCCCTCCCAAACCCCTCCCTTCACTGGTATATAAATGTGTCACTCCCGGCAGCGCAGCGGACGTGCGCAGCGGGCGCGACGAATGCGCTGAAGGCGCGCATAAGGCAAGCCCGTCTGCGCCCGTCCGCGGCCGGCAGGGGCCCGGGGCCTGTCACTCTGCCCCAACTACCTCCTATGCCCCTAGGGACTTGATTGCACTACACTCACATTTCCTGCTAGACCTCTCCTGCCATTCAAAACTCCTCCAACTCGGGATTCTTAATGCTCGTCGCGTTTTCCCTGAGCTCAGGGCCCTCCCATCCTCCATCACTCAGCCTGCCCAGTCACCTGCTAACATGGAGCTAGCAGTTCTATATCTCAACACCCGGTCTCTTGTCAGCCACCAACACGATATATACCACCTTTTGGACTCAGACCGCCCCGACATCCTGTTCCTAACTGAGACCTGGTTGAAAGAGGACTCCTCTCCTGACATTCTGGCAGCTATTCCTCCTGGCTATTACATTCTTCAAGCCAACCGTCCAGCTGGTAAATCCGGAGGTGGCGTAGCCGCTATTATTAAATTTCCTCTCAGATTCTCTTCCCTCTCTCTACTCACTATCCCCCAGGCCGACTGCCTGGTTACCAGACTCGAATCCTCGGTGTCCCCGCTCACCTGCATTCTGGTATACCGTCCCCCTCAACCCATGCCCAATTTCCTCTCCCTTTTTGGTGACCTTCTATCCCAGCTCACACTCAACAACTCCAAACTCCTGGTTTTAGGAGACTTCAATTACTGGCCGTCTGACCCACTTGAAAGCCCCCACTCCCTGGCTTTCACTGACCTACTTAGTAGCCTCAATGGCTGTCAGCACATCCACACGGCGACCCACTCTAAAGGCCACACCCTAGATCAGGTCTGGACCTACAACCTCGACATTACAGCACTCACAATCCTCCCTTGCCCCTGGTCGGACCATTCCTTAATTTCTTTCCTTCTTTTGGTCCCCCCACCGCCCTCCCGTAGCCGTGGCGCTAGCCTCCTGGCTCGCAATTGGAATAAAGCCAACCTTGACCTTTTCCTTTCCTCCCTAACATCCTCCGTCCCACCTGGCTTAGGCCCTCCAGATTCCCAGGAAGCTGCTCTCGTCGATTGGTTGGAATCTGCCAGTAATATAGTCGCCCCTCTTAAGTCTATCCGTACCAAGCGTCCTCACGACGCTCACCGCTGGTTCTCCGATAGCCTCAAATCCCTCAAACTAGGACTTCGCCAAGCTGAGCGCCGCTGGCGTCGAAACTACGACCCCTTAGATAAAGCCCATTTCCTCAAACTATCTGGAGAATACAAACACGCAATCTCATCCGCAAAATCCATTTACTTTTCCACAAAAATTCTCAACTCTGTGAATAAATCCAAAGACATTTTTGCGATTGTGGAGGAACTCTCACACCCGGACAGAGTAACCATCAAACCCCTCCCTTCTCAGGCACTCTGTGACTCCCTTAACCAATTTTTCATCGACAAAATCAGTAAAATCAAAAACAGTATTTCCTCCAGCCCTCCAGTAATGTCTCTCTCAGAGGCTGCTCCCTCTTTCAACTCTCACTCCTTGCCACAGCTGCCTCCTATATCTGAAGAAGTCTTCTTCTCCCTGCTTCATAAAGTCTCATCCGGCTCCCCCACTGATTGCTGCCCCCCAGCAATTCTCCGGACTGCTTTTTTGTCCTGCCCTGGCCCCCCACTGGCCCTCTTGAATAATTCCCTGCTGCTCGGCGTGGTTCCCAGCCAATTCAAGAACGCCGAAGTTATCCCGATATTAAAAAAACCCAATGCCGACCCCACGGTCTTGGGCAACTTCCGCCCTATTTCTCTCCTGCCTTACCTAAGCAAGGTACTCGAGACGCACGTGACCACCGTCCTCAGTTCCTTCATCGAGGACTCCAACTTCTTAGACTCTCAGCAAGCTGGGTTTAGACCTGCCTACTCGACAGAGTCTGTTATCCTCTCTGTTATGGAGGAACTCCGTAGAGGCGCCGACTCCAACACCAGTCAAGCCCTGGTGCTTCTAGACCTGTCAGCAGCCTTCGACACGGTCGATCATTCCATCTTAGTCGACCGTGTCGAAGAGGCAGGCATCAGCGGGACGGCCCTTAATTGGGTTCGCTCCTTCCTTGCAGACCGCCATCAATCGGTCCGTCTCTCTCAGTTCACGGCAAACCAGACGAGAGTCACCTGCGGTGTCCCGCAGGGTTCTTCCCTGTCACCCCTTCTCTTCAACCTCTACCTCACCCCCCTGATCCGCTCCCTCCGCGGCAGGAATGTCACAGCCTTTAATTATGCAGATGACATTCAGCTCGTCTTCAATCTCGACTCCTCGGACGAAGCGGCTCTAGATTTCCAGTCCACCCTCTGTCACATCAGTAATTGGATGGGCACACACCATCTCAAACTCAACCCCGACAAGACGGAGCTCGTTCTTGTCGGAGGCCCTTCCAATCCCTGGAATTCCACCTTCTGGCCCTCCTCCCTCGGCCCTTCCCCCCACCCTGCTGACAAAGTGAAAAGCCTTGGGGTTTTCATCTCCCAAGACCTCTCAATGCAGCATCAGGTCAGTGCCACCGTGTCCTCTTGCTTCTTCCAGCTCCGGAAGATTCGTAAAATAGCCCATCTTCTAACCACTGAAGCCCTCACCTTGGTACTACTGGCATTAGTCATCTCCCGAATCGACTACGCCAACGCCCTATACGTTGGCATCCTTCAATATCAAATCAACAGACTACAACTCATTCAGAACCAAGCAGCTCGCCTTATTTACCACCAACCGAAACACCACCACGTCCGTCCCCTCCTCAAGGCCCTCCATTGGCTTCCCATTTCGGAGCGCTGCAAGTTTAAACTTGGTTGCCTAATCCACAAATCTCTGGCAGGCACCGGCCCTTCCTTCATTTCCTCCCTTTTGCACCCCTATACCCCCTCTAGGAATCTCCGCTCCTCTCATCTTGCGCTCCTTCAGACTCCCCGCTTCAAGCGCAAAAAACACGGCGGTCTTAGGTTCTCCTTTCTGGCACCCTCCTTCTGGAACTCTTTACCGCTGGAATTGAGACTCTCCTCCTCTTATCTTCACTTCAGGTCCCTCCTAAAAACCCACCTGTTTCTCGGTATCTATTCATAAATCTCTTTCTCCTTGCTTTTGCTTCTGCCTCTCGTTGATTTAAGTGAATAGCGCCAAGAAACCGTCCGGTGAATGTCGCGCTTTATAAATAATTTTTACATTACATTACATTACATTACATAACTCCAGCGATGCCAGGCGAGAGGGCGGCGCCGAACTCTCTCCAGAGGCCTCTAGAGAAGAGTCCATAGCTCGGTGTCGACACGGCGTCAAAACGACGCACGGCCGGTGGCGAAACTATGACAAGCTCCCCTTCCAGAGAAGGAGAAGGCGCCGGAGCCGGCGAGGCAAGCTTTCTGCGCCGCCCTGGCGCTGACTCCACCTCATCCATGACAGGCTCCATCTCCAGAGAAAGAAGCGGAGGCAGAGCCGAGGAGGCGAGCCTCCGGCACCGGTACAGCGCCGACCCCGGCTCCGGTACGGTGCCGACCCCGGCTCCGGACAGGCGACCGCCTGCCCGGAAGCCCGGGGTGTGCTCAAGGCAGGGCTATGAGCACCGGCAACCACCTGGGGCGCCAAAGTGAGCCCAGCGGGGCTATGCAGTGCAGCAGAGGTGCCGTGGGTCATAGAGGAGGAACCAGGCGGGCCGCACACTAACAACTCCACGTGGACCATAGAGGGGGACCCAACCGGGCCGCGCCCTAACGACACCACATGTCCGACGTTCCTGGGGGGCAAAGGCTCAATTGGAGGGCGAACGACGGCGGAACTGGACTGTAGAGGGACCTGCCGTTGATGAAGAGGCCGTGGGGCGAGACGACTCCGACCGGGACTGCCGTGCCGAGAGAAGCTTCATACGGCGCTCCCGCCGAGACTTCGGCTTCAGGTGTTGGTAGGCTTCGCAGTCCGGGAGTCATGGTGCTCGCCCAGACACCACATACAAATAAGATGTGGGTCCGTCTCGGACATCTGCCGCGAACAGGCAGGAAATACAAGTTTTAAAGCCCGAAGGCATCGCACACTGTTCCTGACGCAAAGCGTCGACAAGGAGGCCTGAAAACAGACCAGAGGAACTGCTCACTCCAGATCCACGTTGCACGCGGAACAGAAGGAAAACTGACGTCAGCGTGCCGGGAGGGACTTAAATGACCTCGCTGATGTCACGTACGTGGACGACATCAGGGCTTTAATGCTCTTAAAGTAATAAACCCATGACCTTCAATGTCCACCCATCAGCAGGGAGACAAAAGTGTGTAGTTTGACTTTTATTGTACTACTATTTATAGATCTGCTGTAACCAGAATATTGGTGTTTTGTGTTTTCCTGCTAAACTACAACGGGAAAGTGTTATAAGGGATGAAATATGTAATAAAAAAAAAAGAAGAAAACATACAAAACTGATAAGAGTGAAGGAGCCATTAAAGAACATTTCTGTGGGTTTGCATTTTTTAATTCTACACTTTAATGTACTGAATTATGGTAGGTACCCTTCAGAGAAGTAGCTATCAATACTAGGAGGTGCCAAGACCCATGAGTCTGAGTGATCCACAGCAGGCTCTCTCTTATATCACACACCCTAGGCTTGCAGTTCAATTTTCCTTGCATTAATTCAGGTCCAGGACATCCTTGCTTCATCACTGATTTCAGAATTTGTTTAATGCTTACGACAAACGTTGATGGTAGTTTGCTATCATTGCCATCTCAGTATGGGTACTTTGAGAAAGTGCACTGTCTTCTTTTAGTCTGGAAAAAGTTTATGTTGATTTTAAATCCAGTAAAGTGATATAATATAAAAAAGTCAGAAAAGAAAATTAACCAAGAAGTACAATAACATTAATTGTGAGCAGAAGTGATGGGTGTACAGGGAACCTCCCCTACTTACAGAACAACAGGGGGCGAATAATGCAAGCAAAAAATAAAACAAGCAGACATGGATATAGATGACATTGTACAAATTGTATTTTACCTTTCTTATTATTTAATCGTAATATTTGTGCAGCAGTACAAAAATGGAGAACCATCAATACCTACATTTTCCAGGAGACCCAACAGAGATATCACAAGAAGCAAACAATGAAAAGATATAAAAGCACCACCTGCTCGGAGACTACATGGCTGGGTCTACAGAAAAAAGGACAGCGGAGGGACACAGAAAGAAACACTGTATCATGGCAGAGAGGGTGGGAAGGTTTGTTTACCGTGGACCTGGCGGAGTGAATGCTGCTGCCTACAGAGTGGCCGCCAGAAAAGAACTATAAAACAAGACAGAAAATGCAAAAAATAAACAAATGATAATGATGATGATGATCACGGTACAAACAGAGGCATGCAAAGGAAATATTCAGCTGGGAAAACAACACACACAAGCACAACTTAAAAAAGTAACTATTAAATCTTGGAATGCACTAGAAAGGTAGCTTTGTAGGGAGAACCTATAAATAAAACTTTAAATGCATACAGTGTACTTCTACCATATTTTCTCCTACAGTTAGTTAACTCCACTGATAACCTGTATGTTGGTAAGGTCCCCTTTATTAAAAGTGGAGAAGACCTGAATTAACAAAATTACATATTTGATGTAACTGAAACATAGGACTAAAGAACAGTGCATTTAAAGGCTTAACACCTTACATCAAATTAAATTTTGTGTGATGAGCAAGCATTAAATATATATATATATATTACCTACTGGCGGTCGCCAGTAGGTAGTTATAGTTAGGACCCCTTTTCCATAGGAAATCCGCAACATTCTATTTTGAATAACTTTGGCGCCGGTCGATGAATCCTCGCGAATTTCTCAAAATAGGTGGGGCGCTACGCTCCGCTCCTACCCTGAAAGCCTCGGGGGGGATACGTCAAGCGGGGGCTGAGACAAAAGGGGGGTCCCAAAACGCGTTTTTCCCATGCATTTTTCCATAGGACCTTTAGAACGAGCTACAGCCCGAACGGCTGAACAGAATTACTAGAAATTTGGCAGAGAGGTAGTCCCTATGTCAAGGAAGTGCCTTTTGTAGGTTTGGTGTAAATCTGTTCAGTAGATTCTGAGAAAATAGCCTTTAAATCAATATATATATCTGAGCCCGCTTACGGTACGCTTACCGTACGCTTACGGTAAGCTTACGGTACGCGTACGGTGGCGAGCGCGATTCTGATTGGCTGTTAGATCTTAGTAAACATTCGAATCGGCCGAAACCAGGAAGCGGCGGCCGCCATTTTGTGTGTTTCACTCAGAAAAAAAAGAGTGAAAACAAGAAAAGGGGGCAATGAGGAGAGTTACAGACCCCCTTACATGTGTGAGGGGGTCAAAGAAGGACTGTAAAGTACAAAGAAAACATTTATTGATTTTTAAAAAAAACACGGGGTACGCGTACGGTAAGCTTACGGTAAGCGTACGGTAGAAAAAAAAAATAAAAAAATAAATGAAATTCAGATTTAAGTGTTTAGATATTAGGGGGCTCTAAAAAGAGCCGTTGTGTTTATGAAATGATTTTTTAGTGGTACCTACAAGTAAGTACCGATGCAGAGTCTAAGGTTCAAGAGGAAGACTCTGTTCCCTTCATCATTGAAGTGCACACCATCTCCTCTATAAATGTCTTGCATGTCATAACGCAAGTTGTTGTGGTAAATGGCACCCATACCATAGTCACGGAGGAAAGCAGAAACAGATTTGTTGACGTGCTTTCTTGCTTTGTCAATCTGCGGACAGAAATGATTGGACCAGTTCCATTTTTGCCTTTGGCATATGTTGGAAAACACAAAGGCAGTTTTAGGAAAAAGTGAAAACAGTTGTGCAAAGGTGTCCTTCATAAGCATTTCCAGACCTACCCCAGTCAAAGTGCCTAGGTCATTGCCACCACAGTGCACTATTATGAGGTCAGGGTGTTGGATTTGAATGAAGGATTTCACCAATGGCATCAATTGGTGCCACTTTAACCCTCTCTGACCAATCCATTTAATGTCTACATTTGGCAAAGCAAGGTCTCTCACCATATCTGTTTTCTCTGCAAACTTTTCACTCCAGAAGACATAGCTGTGCCCTACAATCCACACTGTGAACATCTTCAAAGGAGAACTGGATGCACTCAGGAGGTGTCTTTCAGTAGAATGGCAATATGAAAAGAAAGACAGTTTGGAAATGGAGGCATACATATTTTTTTCAAAACAAAAAGAACTGATTGGCTGTTTCATACCATTCTAGAATAAAAACTAGGCTGTATGTGTAAATTAATAGAAGCATGTTTTGTATTGGTACAAAAAAATGTGTTACCAAAGAACAGTAGTATGGATTTGCTGTTAGGTTTGAAAAGTCAAGCACTCTTGCTCTGTGGAATTGAAACATTGTGTGGCGAACTTCTGACCTAACTCCACACAGCAGTGTTCCATGAGCTGTTGCTATGGTAGCAGGCAGAAGTCAAGTTGGGGGAAGGGTACTAGGCAGAAGTCAAGTTGGGGGCAGGGTACTTTTGGAAAAGGGTTGGTTTTCAACCAATAGAAATGTGTGATTACATTTGAAAAAAAGGGGGAAGCACTGAGATTTGAAACTTACATGTATATGTGTGGAAAAATAGAGGGAAAGTTTGCCATTATCTGGTTCTGCTGAGAGGAGAGAGGTGTAGAGAACAGAGATCCTGGCTCTGATAATCTGCTGTTTGAGTGCCACATTTCTTTCACAACTAACTAATTTTAAAGGTGAGGTTAGAGTTTGAGAGGAGATGTATATGGTAAATTAAGAAATTAATAATAGAAATGGAAATTCTTTTTGTTGAAGTTGCGTTTATCATTTTCTGTTTTGGGAGAAATTTAAATGTGAGGAACATGTAAAATAATATGGACTATGTTTTCACGATAAATTAAGGTGTACTGGAAAAAAAAAGAATAGTTTAAGGGTTTGAGGTTGGACTCAGTAATGCAAATACATTCAGCATCACTAAGGCTGGTTGCCCTTGCTGGAATGTAGGCAGCCACCCAGGTTACACATGGTGGTGGTCTGAAAAAGCAGTTTGGACATGGGCTTTTTAAAAAAATCAAAAAAGTGGTTTCATAATGTGTCAGTCTGTAAAAGTGATTTTCACTTGCCAAAAAAAAAGAGCAGTAAGTGTGCATTCAAATTGGCAAAGAAATTTCGTTTTGGGACTAATGTGAAAACATGACTCTGTGTGGAAATAGGAATTACAGGCAGAGATTTATTGCGTTTTTTTCTGGTGATTTCACAGTTGCATTAGTAGGAAAAAGGGGGAGCGATTTTTGGGGGGAAGAAGCAGACTCTTAGCACACACCCATCTGCTTGCCATGTATAATCATGCACAGTATTTACAAGCGAGTGGGGTTTTCAGGTTTCAGTCTGTAATGCAAATACATTCAGCATCACTAAGGCTGGTTGCCCTTGCTGGAATGTAGGCAGCCACCCAGGTTACACATGGTGGTGGTCTGAAAAAGCAGTTTGGACATGGGCTTTTTAAAAAAATCAAAAAAGTGGTTTCATAATGTGTCAGTCTGTAAAAGTGATTTTCACTTGCCAAAAAAAAAGAGCAGTAAGTGTGCATTCAAATTGGCAAAGAAATTTCGTTTTGGGACTAATGTGAAAACATGACTCTGTGTGGAAATAGGAATTACAGGCAGAGATTTATTGCGTTTTTTTCTGGTGATTTCACAGTTGCATTAGTAGGAAAAAGGGGGAGCGATTTTTTTGGAGAAGAAGCAGACTCTTAGCACACACCCATCTGCTTGCCATGTATAATCATGCACAGTATTTACAAGCGAGTGGGGTTTTCAGGTTTCAGTCTGTAATGCAAATACATTCAGCATCACTAAGGCTGGTTGCCCTTGCTGGAATGTAGGCAGCCACCCAGGTTACACATGGTGGTGGTCTGAAAAAGCAGTTTGGACATGTGCATTTAAAAAAATCAAAAAAGTGGTTTCATAATGTGTCAGTCTGTAAAAGTGATTTTCACTTGCCAAAAAAAAAGAGCAGTAAGTGTGCTTTCAAATTGGCAAAGAAATTTCGTTTTGGGACTAATGTGAAAACATGACTCTGTGTGGAAATAGGAATTACAGGCAGAGATTTATTGCGTTTTTTTCTGGTGATTTCACAGTTGCATTAGTAGGAAAAAGGGGGAGCGATTTTTTGGGGGAAGAAGCAGACTCTTAGCACACACCCATCTGCTTGCCATGTATAATCATGCACAGTATTTACAAGCGAGTGGGGTTTTCAGGTTTCAGTCTGTAATGCAAATACATTCAGCATCACTAAGGCTGGTTGCCCTTGCTGGAATGTAGGCAGCCACCCAGGTTACACATGGTGGTGGTCTGAAAAAGCTGTTTGGACATGGGCTTTTTAAAAAAACTGAAAAGTGGTTTCATAATGTGTCAGTCTGTAAAAGTGATTTTCACTTGCCAAAAAAAAAGAGCAGTAAGTGTGCATTCAAATTGGCAAAGAAATTTCGTTTTGGGACTAATGTGAAAACATGACTCTGTGTGGAAATAGGAATTACAGGCAGAGATTTATTGTGTTTTTTTCTGGTGATTTCACAGTTGCATTAGTAGGAAAAAGGGGGAGCGATTTTTTGGGGGAAGAAGCAGACTCTTAGCACACACACCCAGCTGCTTGCCATGTATAATCATGCACAGTATTTACAAGCGAGTGGGGTTTTCAGGTTTCAGTCTGTAATGCAAATACATTCAGCATCACTAAGGCTGGTTGCCCTTGCTGGAATGTAGGCAGCCACCCAGGTTACACATGGTGGTGGTCTGAAAAAGCAGTTTGGACATGGGCTTTTTAAAAAAATCAAAAAAGTGGTTTCATAATGTGTCAGTCTGTAAAAGTGATTTTCACTTGCCAAAAAAAAGAGCAGTAAGTGTGCATTCAAATTGGCAAAGAAATTTCGTTTTGGGACTAATGTGAAAACATGACTCTGTGTGGAAATAGGAATTACAGGCAGAGATTTATTGTGTTTTGCTCTGGTGATTTCACAGTTGCATTAGTAGGAAAAAGGGGGAGCGATTTTTTGGGGGAAGAAGCAGACTCTTAGCACACACCCAGCTCCTTTCCATGTATAATCATGCACAGTATTTAGAAGCGAGTGGGGTTTTCAGGTTTCAGTCTGTAATGCAAATACATTCAGCATCACTAAGGCTGGTTGCCCTTGCTGGAGTGTAGGTAGTCCTCGAGGATACACATGGTGGTGGTCTGAAAAAGCAGTCTGGACATGGGCTTTTTAAAAAAACTGAAAAGTGGTTTCATAATGTGTCAGTCTGTAAAAGTGATTTTCACTTGCCAAAAAAAAGAGTAGTAAGTGTGCATTCAAATTGGCAAAGAAATTTCGTTTTGGGACTAATGTGAAAACATGACTCTGTGTGCAAATAGGAATTACAGGCAGAGATTTATTGCGTTTTGCTCTGGTAATTTCACAGTTGCATTAGTAGGAAAAAGGGGGAGCGATTTTTTTGGTGCAGAAGCAGACTCTTAGCACACACCCAGCTGCTTGCCATGTATAATCATGCACAGTATTTACAAGCGAGTGGGGTTTTCAGGTTTCAGTCTGTAATGCAAATACATTCAGCATCACTAAGGCTGGTTGCCCTTGCTGGAGTGTAGCAGTCTGGACATGGGCTTTTTAAAAAATCTGAAAAGTGGTTTCATAATGTGTCAGTCTGTAAAAGTGATTTTCACTTGCCAAAAAAAAAGAGCAGTAAGTGTGCATTCAAATTGGCAAAGAAATTTCGTTTTGTGACTATTGTGAAAAGAAATGTAGTAATATATTGAAATAAAATAAAGGAATTTTTTTTTTAGTTTTTTTCAGGTATTGCTGAAGAGCAGTGAACAAAATTTAAGATGCCTACAAAATCCAGAGTTCAAAAAACGCTAAAAAAAAACCTATATTTGAAGACAACTAGAGGACCAAAGTTAGTAGAAGATGCTGATGTTGGGAAAAAGAAAAAATCTTCTGGTAAGCACAAAAAACAATTTCTTAAAAATATATTCAAAAGAATGAAAAATGTACAAAATGTCTGTACTCGAAAGGATGTTTTTAAAAAAAAAGGAGAGGAAAAAATTGACAATTTAGTTAATGCAAATATACCTTCAGCAACTGAAAAGATTTATATAAATAGAAAAACAGCGTTTAAAGAGATACGTAGAAAAATGTTTCAGAGAAGAGTTATGTCTAATTTGATGAAGGATGTGAAGAAATATAAGAAAAAGAAAAAGTTTTATAAAAGAAAAAAAGAAATAGAAGCCATTGCAGCAAAGGCATTAGAATTAAAAAGGAAACTATTCATATTAATTTTGAATAGGATGCGTACATTAGACAAAATGGTTAATGTACTGAAATCACATAGCAAAAGGAAAAGAGTAGTGAACAGAACAAACTTTTGTAAAGTGTTTTTAGGCAAGTGGATGCATAGTTCAAGTAGTGAACCTTTTTTTAATGAAGAAAGCTATTTTCAAAGTAATAGTTTGCTGCATGCAGTTGACACCAGAGGTCGTTCATACGAAGTAAAAAATGGTTGCATAATGGAGAAGGAGATAATGGTTCCAAGAGATGAGGTACAAGTGATGGCAGATGAGGCAATGGGGAGACGTCCTAAAGCCCCAGTGTACACTTGGAATTGTAGTAGTATTTGCACTGTGCGTCAGGAATCTATTGACAAATTTCGAGAGTTTCTAAGAGAATATAGTAAAAAAAGTATAAAACAGAAGATTAAGGTGCTTCAAAGTCTGGATCCATGCAGAGTGAGAGAGAATACTGGTTTGCAGGGTCATTCTCTGGCTTGTCTATCTAGAAAAGTGTGCAATAGTGTTTTCCATCATTTTAGGATGCTGGCTGTTCATCATACTGAAATGAGAAAGTTTGTGAGACGGTTGTATTTTGCTAAAAGTCCAGCAATAAAGTTAGATGAATTGAATAGGGCTCTGTTCCGAGGAACGGTATCAGATGTAGAGAAGGTTGTTGATGAAATTCAGTTTTGTTACTTTGGTCCTGAACAAAACAGTGCAGAGAAGGACACACTAAATGAGGAAGAAGTGGAAGAGAATGTACAACCATTTGTAAGTAAGACATTTAATGATCACATAACAAAATTTGAAAAAATCTCTAATGAAAGACCAAATATTACTTGTATTTGTTGCCGCAGAACTCATTATAGAAAACAAACCAGGTATGTTGATCTGTACAGAAAGAGTGAAAATGAAGATAATTATAAGTGGAAGGATTTTGCCACATATATATTTCTTGAAAATTGTTTTGAATTGGGTGAAGTTCAGCGTATTTGTAAATACTGTTACAACAAGTTAGAGGAAAATAGAATGCCGACCAGAGCTGTACATAATAATTTAGAATTGGATGCTATTCCTGCTGAACTTTCTGAATTAAATACTTATGAGTCTATACTCATTCAATGTGTTCATCCGTTCCAGACCATAGTACGTATGGAGCCCAAAACTGGTAAATTACCTCCTTCTGATTTACTGAGAGGTTTAAAAGGTAGAGTGGTGTATTTGCCCTTGGATTTGAAAAAAAATATGGAAACTATTGATGCGGATACTTTGGAAACTGAACCATTAGTTATTCTGGTTAATGGTGTACCTACAAAGAATAAGAAGATTTGGCAGGAGCTGGTAGATGTACGGAAAGTACAAAGAGCAAATTTGTATTTGAAAAGGAATAACAAATGGTATGAATCAATTTATATAGAAGAAGAAGAAGAAGAAGATTTACAAGAAGACACAGAAACACCAACTGGACAAATTGAAAAAGTGGACAAGTCAAAGGAAGAAGAAATTTATGAACATTTTAGCATACATCCTCTTCATTCAAAAGAAGTTATGGGAGACAATATTGATCTCTTTCAGATGAAGAAAGCAAAAGGAACTCCCGTGAGTGTATGGGAGGAGAGCTTGGAAGCTCGATGTTTTCCCCAGCTGTTTCCTAAAGGAAAAGGAGGACGATACGATGAACGTCCAGAACAGATTCCAGCTTCTGAGTATCGGACTACAAGACTATATGCTGAAGATCCCAGATTTCGACAAAGTATTCCTTATTTGTTCCATCTTTTATTTGAAAGCGACTTGTCTGCACTGTCTTATGCAGTAAATCACATTTTAAAAAGTGGAGTACATTTACAAAATGTGTCTGCTAAGGATTTTATGGAGAAAGTGCAGCACCGAGATGATAATTTGGAAACACAACTGATCAATCTGATGGCTTGTCAGCGTGGGACAAATGCATATTGGTACCGACGCCATGGTGAATTAAAATGCATGTTACGGAATTTAGGAACTCCAACATGGTTCCTTACCCTAAGCTGTGCCGAGTACGCTTGGGATGATTTACTGGATTTTCTACGAGAGGCAAATTCAAACATTAAAAACATCGAATACAAGACAGCAGGAGAACTGTGCTCATTGGATCCGGTTAATGTTTGCAGATATTTCAATCATAGATTTGAGGCTATGATATCCTTCATCTGCAATAAAAAAAATCCACCTCTTGGAGAAGTAGTGGATTTCTTTTGGAGAAAAGAGTACCAGGCAAGAGGTGCTCCTCATATTCATATGCTGTTGTGGATCAAGGATGCCCCAAAGTTTGGAACAGATACTGATGAAGCAGTGTTATCTTACATTGAAGAATATGCAACATGTGCTATACCAAAAAGCACAGAAGAGAAAAAGTTAAAGGAGCAAGTTTTACGTTTCCAAAGTCATCGGTGTGGAAAATACTGTCGACGGAAATACAAGAGCAAAGAAAAATACTACACTAAATGTCGATTTGGATTTCCTAGACCTGTTCTTTCAAATGGAAGAGTTAACAGTTTTATGTCAGCTGTGAGACATACTATCACAAGAAAATCACCTAAGAATACCTACAACCTTAAAAGAAAAGAAGAATCAAAAAATATAAATGACTACAACCCAGTCATTTTATCCATGTGGAACGCTAACATGGATATACAGTATGTAGCTGACAATTCCATTGCTGTTGCTCGATATGTAACGTCTTACATTACGAAATCTGAAAAAACTGAATTGAAGGAAATGTGGGAAGAGATTTCTCACGAGAAGACTGTCAGTAAGAAGCTGTACAGTTTCAGTTTGAAGATGTTATCGCATCGAGAAATTGGATCCTACGAATGTTCAGATAGGTTATCTTCTGCAAGTCTCTACTCGAAGTCAAGAAGAATAATTTGGGCAAGTTTAGGCCTTGCAGCAATGAGAAATCGGGTACTGAAATCTGTAGGAGAAATTGAATATTTGGCCGAGAATGACCCAGAAAGTACAGATATTTTGAAATCAAACATGTTGGACACTTATTATCCCAAGAGAAGTCATCATCTGGAGAACATGTGTCTCTATGAAGTGCTGCAGAACTACATTTATTCACGGAAAGCCGCAGAAGACATCAACAATGGAAAATATAAAGTCGTTGGTGAAGAAGGATGTTTGGTGAAGCAAACAAAAGGAAGTTTGATAAATCACCGGAAGCTGAGTTGTGACACTACTGACAAGAAGGAATTTTACTACTTGGCTCTTTTACAGTTGTTTAAACCATGGCGTACAGAGGATGAACTACTGGGAGAATTTCAAAGCTATGAAGATTCTTTTAATGCTTGCAAAGACAGCATACAATGCAGTACATTCTCAACTTATCTGCAAATGTTAAATGAAGAAATTGAACAGGAAACTACAATTGCAGCAGAAATAGCTAGAGACAGTTCTCAGGACAGCCAAAGTTCAGGAACACTCAGTCAAGATCCCCTAGGACAACCAATCGTTGAAAATGAAGCATCAATAGCCATGAATGAAGTGGAAACGGCTATGAATCAAGCTCAAGAAGAATTTATAGACTTAGAAAATTTGGAAAGACAACTGAATCAAGAGCAGCAACAAATTTATGAAGAGATCAAAAACAAAATTGATCACGGATTTCTACATGAAAAAAAAGAGTGCTCATGCACATCATTTCATCCAATCAGGATGTATGTAAGCGGACAAGCTGGAACTGGAAAAAGTTTCCTAATAAAAGTCATCAGAAGCTACCTACAGCAAAAAACGGATTCTACATTGTCTTGTGTGGTTACTGCTCCAACTGGGTTAGCAGCATATAACATAAAAGGAATCACTTTACATCGTTTGCTAATGTTACCAGTGGAGCATGAGAACAAAATACAATACAACAAGCTAACTGGAGAAGCATCCTTGGAAGTTTCAAGAGTATTGAAGAAGATGCAAGTTCTCATTATTGATGAGGTGAGCATGGTATCAAACTTAATGCTTGCCTTTGTGCATTTAAGAATGCAGCAAATTTTGAAGACAGACTATGACATGTTATTTGGTGGAAAACACGTCATAGTTTTTGGAGATCTTCTGCAGCTTACTCCAGTTAAAGGACAACCAGTATTTAATACTGTCACACATGAAGACACGAAGAAGTCATTGGGAAGCATCGGAAATACAAATATTTGGTCCTTCTTTGAGTACAAGGAACTTACTACTAATATGAGGCAAGCAAGCGATGAAGAATATGGAAGTATTCTGAAAGATATCAGAATTGGACTACTCACAGAAGTTGGCAAAAAAGCATTACAGAGTCGGCTGCTACATAATTTATTTCCAAAGGAAGAAATAGTTGCAGAGAAAATATACAAGAATATTGCAGAAAACAAAAGTGTCATCTGCTTAATGCCAACTCTACGTGAATGCTCAATATTTAATGAGGAGCTTTTGAAATTGGAAAAGGAAGAGATCAGGAAATTGGAAGCAGTGGACAAAATTGAGGATGGAAGAATTACTGTCACAGTAACAGGCAAACTGAAAAATAAATTGGACTCACTAGAGAAGAACATCTCCAAAACAGCTGGATTAGAAAAAAATCTATATGTTTGCATGAACTGTAGAGTATTTTTAAGAAGAAATTTGGATGTTGAAAAAGGTTTAGTTAATGGAGCTATGGGAAGAGTTGTGGGTTTTATTAATTATCAGAAAAAAGAAGGAATTGAATGTTTAAAAATAAAATTTGATCAGATAGAAGAAGTTAAAGATATTTGTCGTTGTACAGTTCGTTTCATGCTTGTGAAAGACTTATATGTACGTAGGAAGCAGTTTCCGTTTTCTCTAGCATATGCTGTAACTATTCACAAGTCTCAAGGATTGACTGTAGATTGTGCTTTTGTGAACATTGGTTCAACTGTGTTCAAAGAAGGTATGGCATATGTTGCTTTGTCACGAGTGAAAACATTATCAGGTTTATTCATGATAGACTTTGATGATTCAAAAGTTAGTGCTGATACAAACTGTGTAAAGGAGTATAATAGATTAAGAAGAAGCTATGCTCCTCATTTAGGTCAGTATCCTGTGTTGGAGAAACGTGTAGTTTCTCGTAAAAGAAAAAATGAGAATATCTGTAATGAAGATGTAGAGAAGAGGAAAAAAAAGAGGAGTGATGTAATTGCAAGCAAAAAGAAAAAGGAAAATGAAGAACAGGTTGTAGGATGTCATTTTGAAAATAGCTCTGGTGTCAACTGCTACGCAAATGTAGTGCTGAATGTTGCATTTTATCTGGAAAGTTTGCAAGAGCAGATAATAGTAAATCAGGGAAAAAGATTCTGTTCAGAGCTGAGTCTCCTTTTTCAAAAGCTGAGTAAAGATAAAACTCAAATAGAAAGTGCTACTGAAATTAGAAAACTTTTAGATATATGTTCAGGACGAACACAGTTTTCTCAAAATGAACAGCAAGATGCACACGAATTTTTGATGTATTTTCTTCAGGTAGTGGAAGAAGAAGGAATTCCCATTGAAATTTTTTTTGGTCTCTCTTATAAATGGGAACATAGTTGTGAAAATTGTTATAATATATGTGGCTCTAATGTTGATAATGAAAGGTTTATTTATTTGACATTGCCAGAGAGTAAAACAGTCACTTTTGCAAAATTAGTTAAAGATACTAATCATAGCATGAAATGTGGTGAGTGTAAATCTGACATGTTTTCAACATTAATTTTAAAGGAATACGGACAGTATGTAATTTTAATGATGCAACGATGTAGAGCTGATGGTTCTAAATTGGATACTTTAATAAAGAAGTTTACAGGACAGCAATTATCAATTTCAGGAAAAACTTTTGTAACTGTTGCAATAATTTTCCATGATGGACCTACTGTTACTTCTGGACATTACACAGTTTATCTTAAATGTGAAAAAGGCTGGACACTGTGTAATGATTCCCAATTGATTTTCAAACAACGTTTGCCTTTTGATTTAGCAAATTCCTATCTAATCTTCCTGAAACCTAAATTTTAGAGAGATTTGGCAAGATCTGGACAAAATAATTTTACCATTTTACTGGATTACCATTGCAATTTTGTAAAAAAAAGATTTTTTAAATTATCATTTGGCCTAATGGAAAGATAACCAATTGTAATGTGGACTTTTTTAATTTTTAATGAAACTTTCAAAAACCAATAATTTAGAGATAATCGGTAACATCTGCACAATTTAAATTTTGGAATGTTATTGGACTGCCATTGGAAATTTTTTCAAAAATGATTTAAAAAATTACTATTTGGCCATGTGGAAAAGTAACCAATTCTATTGTGGACTTAATAAATTATTCAAAAAATTTTCGTGAACCAAAATGTTACAGAGAATCGGTGAGATCTGGACAAATTAAACTTTAGAATTTTATTGGATTACCGTTGGAAATTTATTCCCCAAAAAATTTTAAAATTACTATTTGGCCTAAAGGAAATGGAATCAGATGTATTGTGGAGTTATTTGAGATATAATATTGTGATTATACTTCTGAAACAAACATATCAGACGGTATTTTAAAGAAATAAGTATTGGTATTAGATGATATTTTTTTAGAATATTATGCATTTCTATAATGTTAAGTTTAAGTAAAAAGAGATTCTGGGCTTTTTTAATACAATCTTTGTGATTGTTATTTTTTTTAGCCCGCTGTAAAATGATGAATGCAATTGCTTTCACAATTTATAGTGAAATGCAATATATTCTGAAAACAGCAAAAATAAGGCAAAAATATTTTTTGATAAATATGTAAATATGTGTACTGTATTATAAAATGTTTAAAAAATATTAATACTTTTTTCTTTTTTTTCAGATTGATATAGAAAAATTTCGAAAACTAGAACCATTTTTAAAGCTATTTTTTTAAAAAACAAATGAATAAATATTTTTTTGAGTGGGTATGGTAAGTCAATAATAATAATTGTAGTCTCTCAAGGACCTTGTAATGTGATAATTGATTTTTAGTGTTTTTAAAAAAAAAAAAAAAAAAAAAAGTACGCGCACCGTACGCGTACGGTAAAAAAAAAAAAAAAAAGTTTTTAAAAACATATGTAAAAAAAAGATGAAAGATAAGGTTGGCTCTTAAAAGAACCGTTGTGTTCATGCAGGGACAGAGGAAAGAAAGAATGGGAAAATTATTCAAAGCGACAAGTGTGCTGATCTATTTTGTTGTTCACTAGGGAAACACTGGTCTCCCTATGGCAAATTAGATCTTGACAAAAGGCGCATCGAATATCAACCCTCCGAAATCGAGGGTTCATTTCCAGAGGGCCAGCAAAAGGAGATGCTCCCCCCACAGATGAAGGGCTCACCTGACCTGCAGAAGAAGGAGTCAGCTCTGCAGATGATGGTCCAGGCTGAGCTGCTGTGGATGTACTTGCTTGTCTTTCTGAAGAGTTACCTCCAAAAAGATGACCATGTGTCCTTCTGTGTACATCCTTGAGGTGTCTCTTCATGGTATGATTCCCAAAGGAATACTTCCTGTCAGGATTACCTCTTGAAAGTACACGCTGACACAGCTTGCAAGTTACTAAGGGTGCATTCACCTTTTGCTGGCCTTCAGGAAAAGTAAAATAATCCCATACATAAGAGGGCTTTTGTTTCCTCGCTCTCTGCCTCAAAACAGTGCTGCTAGTGCTAGCCTCACTCTCAGAAGAGCTCTGCTGTTCTGCCATCGTATCACAAAGACAACCCAGCTCCTTCTCCTAAGGGATCACAAGCAGAAATGAGAGGAATGGGTGTGGTGTAGGAGAGTTCTAGAACTGAAAGTAGTTTCAACCAATCAAAAGTTGTGTTTCATGATCACATGACCTACCGTACGCTTACGGTACGCTTACGGTACGCTTACGTCAAAAGTGCGCATGCGCGTAAAAAAGACACGCGCTTGCGCGCATGCGCATAACAGACACTACCCGACACTTCCGCGTAACGTGCGCGTGTAGCGTACGCGCGCACGCGTCCCACGCGGAGTACGCGCGGCTACGCAAATTGCGTAACTATACGCAAGCAGCGTAGAAAAATTACGGGCGTTGCGTAAACCGTACGTTTACCGTAAGCTTACGGTACGCGTACTAAAAAAATAATAAAAAAAAAAAAAAAAGTACTGCAAATAAATTTTACATGTTTATTTTAAAAAATATATTTAAAAAAAACATATTAAAGAATTTTAAACATTTAACCATAGTCTTTATAAAAGGTAAGAAAATTAAAATAAAAATATGTTAAAAAAAATAGAAGAAAAAAAAAACAATTAGCATTTAAAAAACCTTGCAAATTCACTGAAAAAACCATGGGTTTCACACACGTTATAGTTAGGAATTAGCATTTAAAAAACCTTAGAAATTCAGTGAAAAAAACATAGGTTTCACACACGTTATAGTTAGGAATTAGCATTTAAAAAACCTTAGAAATTCAGTGAAAAAACCATAGGTTTCACACATGTTATAGTTAGCTGGACATTTTACTCGTAAAAAACCAATGAAATTCCCCCGTTATAGTTAGTTCAGCTAACTATAACTCGCGCGCCCGCAATGCACTGCTGATGACGTCACATATTACATCACTCATGACATGGTCAGTGACATCACTCATGACATCACTGATGACATCTCAAATGACATCACTGATGACCTCACTGATGACATCATCCTTGTGATAGAGTGGCAGACCTCCTCTTCCCCTAATAAAACCTTTGATACACACATTCAAAAATAGAGACTAAAATTTACAAAACAATGGACATACCAATAACAGTTACAACAACCTCTTCAGTAATTCTAAGATCCACATACACATCCACTCATTCACCAACAGTCCAATACAGTCACTCATACATGTACTCACTTATCATATGTACTCATACACCTATACATCCTGTTACACAATGCCACTCATCCATAGAGCTACTCACACACATAGTCACTCATGCCAATAAAGAATCAAACATACATTTACTTGCATATACAGTTATACACACACCACCACACTTACTTCTACGGAAACTTACACATACTTAGTCTTTTAAACAATTACTTATAGAAATACATACTTATTCATACAGGAACTCTTTCAATCTCTCACTCTCACATATACTCACATATATAAACCAATAGTCACATATACTAGTTTTAAACATATGTAGTTACTCATAAAGACACTATTGAGACAGTCATTCACTCACTAACACACCCATACACACACTCATCCACCCATGCAGTCCTGCACACATGCTCTGTTCAACACATACAAACAGTGAGTCACTCATTCATGCACCTATGCACTACGTCATACCCCCCACCGAACCATGCAGACACTCATACTGATACTCAAAAAACCAACTAATAACCTATATAGACACCCATGTAGCTACTCTCCAACCCATGCAGCCACTTATACACAAAGTGAGAGACTGATACAGATATTTATATATTTAAACATTACTCACTAAGCCATGTATTCACTATGATACACTTAATCAGTCAGTTACACAATCAATTTTTCAAAAAGAAATCATCCATTTAGACAGTAATATACCCATTTATTCTTCCATCGACCTTGAGATATACATATATAAAACATATTTAATTTTCAGAAAAACACACATTCACTGGATGATGTCATCAGTGAGGTCATCAGTGATGTCATTTGAGATGTCATCAGTGATGTCACTGACCATGTCATGAGTGATGTAATATGTGACGTCATCAGCAGTGCATTGCGGGCGCGCGAGTTATAGTTAGCTGAACTAACTATAACGGGGGAATTTCATTGGTTTTTTACGAGTAAAATGTCCAGCTAACTATAACATGTGTGAAACCTATGGTTTTTTCACTGAATTTCTAAGGTTTTTTAAATGCTAATTCCTAACTATAACGTGTGTGAAACCTATGGTTTTTTCACTGAATCTATATATATATATTACCTACTGGCGGTCGCCAGTAGGTAGTTATAGTTAGGACCCTGTTTCCATAGGAAAACCGCAACATTCTATTTTGAATAACTTTGGCGCCGGGCGACGAATCTTCGCAAAATTTTCAAAACTAATGGGGCGCTACGCTCCGCTCCTACCCTGAAAGTCTCGGGGGGATTCGTCAAGCGGGGGCTGAGATAAAAGGGGGGTCCCAAAACGCGTTTTTCCCATGCATTTTTCCATAGGACCTTTAGACGCAGCTACAGCCCGAACGGCTGAACAGACTTCCTTGAAATTTGGCAGAGAGGTAGTCTACAGGTCAAGGAAGTGCCTTTTGTAGGTTTGGTGTAAATCTGTTCAGTAGATTCTGAGAAAATAGCCTTTAAATCAATATATATATCTGAGCCAGCTTACGGTGCGCTTACGGTGCGCTTACCGTACGCGTACGGTGACGTGCGCGAGCGCGATTCTGATTGGCTGTTAGATCTTAGTAAACATTCGAATCGGTCGAAACCAGGAAGCGGTGGCCGCCATTTTGTGTGTTTCACTCAGAAAAAAAAGGGTGATAACTTGAAAAGGGGGCAAGGAAGAGAGTTTCAGACCCCCTAACATTTGAAAGGGGGTCAAAGAAGGACAGAAAAGTACAAAAAAAACATTTATTAATTTTAAAAAAAATCGCGGGGTACGCGTACGGTAAGCTCACCGTACGCGTACGGTAAAAAAAAATAAAAAAAAGAAATGAAATGCAGATTTAAGTGTTTAGATATTAGGGGGCTCTAAAAAGAGCCGTTGTGTTTATTAAGTGATTTTTTAGTGGTACCTACAAGTAAGTACCGATGCAGAGTCTAAGGTTCAAGAGGAAGACTCTGTTCCCTTCATCAGTGAAGTGTACACCATCTCCTCTATAAATGTCTTGCATGTCGTAACGCAAGTTGTTGTGGTAAATGGAACCCATACCATAGTCACGGAGGAAAGCAGAAACAGATTTGTTGACGTGCTTTCTTGGCTTTGTCAATCTGCGGACAAAAATGATTGGACCAGTTCCATTTTTGCCTTTGGCATATGTTAGAATACACAAAGGCAGTTTTAGGGAAAAGTGAAAACAGTTGTGCAAAGGTCTCCTTCATAAGCATTTCCAGACCTACCCCAGTCAAAGTGCCTAGGTCATTGCCACCACAGTGCACTATTATGAGGTCAGGGTGTTGGATTTGCATGAAGGATTTCACCAATGGCATCAATTGGTGCCACTTTAACCCTCTCTGACCAATCCATTTAATGTCTACATTTGGCAAAGCAAGGTCTCTCACCATACCTGTTTTCTCTGCATACTTTTCACTCCAGAAGACATAGCTGTGTCCTACAATCCACACTGTGAACATGTTCCAAGGAGATCTGGATGCACTCAGGAGGTGTATTTCAGTAGAATGGGAAAAAGAAATGAAAGACAGTTTGGAAATGGAGGCATACATATTTTTTTAAAATAAAAAGAACTGATTGGCTGTTTCATACCATTCTACAATAAAAACTAGGCTGTATGTGTAAATTTATAGAAGCATGATTTGTATTGGTACAGAAATATGTGTTACCAAAGAACAGTACTATGGATTTGCTGTTAGGTTTGAAAAGTCAAGCACTCCTGCTCTTTGGAAATGAAACATTGTTTGGTGAACTTCTGACCTAACTCTACACAGCAGTGTTTCAAGAGCTGTTGCTATGGTAGCAGACAGAAGTCAAGTTGGGGGAAGGGTACTAGGCAGAAGTCAAGTTGGGGGAAGGGTACTTTTGGAAAAGGGTTGGTTTTCAACCAATAGAAATGTGTGATTACATTTGAAAAAAAGGGGGAAGCACTGAGATTTGAAACTAACATGTATATGTGTGGAAAAAGAGAGGGATATTTTGCCATTATCTGGTTCTGCTGAGAGGAGAGAGGTGTACAGAACAGAGATCCTGGCTCTGATAATCTGCTGTTTGAGTGCCACATTTCTTTCACAACTAACTAATTTTAAAGGTGAGTTTAGAGTTTGAGAGGGGATGTATATGGTAAATTAAGAAATGAATAATAGAATTGGAATTCCTTTTGTTGAAGTTGTGTTTATCATTTTCTGTTTTGGGAGAAATTTAAATGTGAGGAACATGTAAAATAATATGGACTATGTTTTCACGATAAATTAAGGTGTACTGGTATAAATAAGGAATACTTTTAGGGTTTGAGGTTGCACTCAGTAATGCAAATACATTCAGCATCCCTAAGGCTGGTTGCCCTTGCTGGAGTGTAGTCAGTCACCCAGGTTACACATGGTGCTGGTCTCAAAAAGCAGTTTGGACATGTGCTTTTATCAGAATCTGAAAAGTGGATTCAAAATGTGTCAGACTGTAAAAGTACTTATCACTTGCCAAAAAAGTAGTAGAAAGTGTGCTTTCCAATTGGCAAAGAAATTTCGTTTTCTGCCTAATTTCAAAGCATGACTCTGTGTGCACACAGGAATTGTTTTTAGATATTTAATTTGTGAAGGTGTTATTGTGATTTTCACTTCTAGGAAAGGGGTACATATTATTTTAAGATTTGAAAAGATCATAAAAAATGTAGTAATATATTTAAATGAAAAAAAGGAATTTTTTTTTAGTTTTTTTCAGGTATTGCTGAAGAGCAGTGAACAAAATTTAAGATGCCTACAAAATCCAGACTAAGGAAAAACCACAAAAAAAACTATATTTGAAGACAACTGGAGGACCTAAGTTAGTTGGAGATGCTCATGTTGGGAAAAAGAAAAAGTCTTCTGGTAAGCAGACAAAAGATTTTTTAAAGAACATCTTCAAAAAAAGGAAAAATGTACAAAATGTCTGTACTGGAAAGAATGTTTTCAATAGAAAAGAACAGGGAAAAATTGAGAATTTAGTTAATGCAAATATACCTTCTGCAACAATAAAGATTAACTTAAACAGAAAAACAGCGTTTAAAGAGATACGTAGAAAAATGTTTCAGAGAAGAGTTATGTCCAATTTGATAAAGGATGTGAAGAAATATAAGCAATAGGCAAAATATTATAAGAGAAAAAAAGAAATTGAAGCCATTGCAGCAAAGGCATTAGAATTAAAAAGGAAACTATTCATTTTAATTTTGAATAGGATGCGTACATTAGATAAAATGGTTAATGTACTGAAATCACAATGCAAAAGGAAAAGAGTAGTGAAAAGAACAAACTTTTGTAAAGTGTTTTTAGGAGAATGGATGCATAGTTCAAGTAGAGAACCTTTTTTTAATGAAGAGAGTTATTTTCAAAGTAATAGTTTGCTGCATGCAGTTGACACCAGAGGTCGTGCTTACAAAGTGAAAAATGGTTGCATAATGGAGAAGGAGATAATGGTTCCAAGAGATGAGGTACAAGTGATGGCGGATGAGGCTATGGGGAGACGTCCTAAAGCCCCAGTGTACACTTGGAATTGTAGTAGTATTTGCACTGTGCGTCAGGAATCTATTGATAAATTTCGTGAGTTTCTAAGAGAATATAGTAAAAAAAGTGTTAAACAAAAGATTAAGGTGCTTCAAAGTCTAGATCCATGCAGAGTGAGAGAGAATACTGGTTTGCAGGGACATTCTCTGGCTTGTCTATCTAGAAAAGTGTGTAAAAGTGTTTTTCATCATTTTAGGATGCTGGCTGTTCATCATACTGAAATGAGAAAGTTTGTGAGACGGTTGTATTTTGCTAAAAGTCCAGCAATAAAGTTAGATGAATTGAATAGGGCTCTGTTCCGTGGATCGGTATCAGATGTAGAGAAGGTTATTGATGAAATTCAGTTTTGTTACTTTGGTCCTGAACAAGACAGTGCAGAAAAGGACACAGTAAATGAGGAAGAAGTGGAAGAGAATGTAGAACCCTCTGTAAGTAAGAAATTAATGATCACATAACAAAATTTGCAATAATCTCTAATGAAAGACCAAATATAACTTGTATTTGTTGCCGCAGAACTCATTATAGAAAACGAACTAGGAATGTTGATCTCTACAGAAAAAGTGATAATGAAGATAATTATAAGTGGAAGGATTTTGCCACATATATCTTTCTTGAAAATTGTTTTGAATTGGGTGAAGATCAGCGTATTTGTAAATACTGTTACAACAAGTTAGAGGAAAATAGAATGCCGACCAGAGCTGTACATAATAATTTAGAATAGGATGTTATTCCTGCCGAACTTTCTGAATTAAATACATATGAGTCTATACTTATTCAATGTGTTCATCCGTTCCAGACCATAGTACGTATGGAGCCCAAAACTGGTAAATTACCTCCTTCAGATTTACTGAGAGGTTTAAAAGGTAGAGTGGTGTATTTGCCCTTGGATTTGAAAAAAAATATGGAAACTATTGATGCAGATACTTTGGAAACTGAACCATTAGTTATTCTGGTTAATGGTGTACCTACAAAGAATAAGAAGATTTGGCAGGAGCTGGTGGATGTACGGAAAGTACAAAGAGCAAATTTGTATTTGAAAAGGAATAACAAATGGTATGAATCAATTTATATAGACGAAGAAGAAGAAGATTTACAAGAAGACACAGAAACACCAACTGGACAAATTGAAAAAGTGGACAAGTCAAAGGAAGAAGAAATTTATGAACATTTTAGCATACATCCTCTTCATTCAAAAGAAGTTATGGGAGACAATATTGATCTCTTTCAGATGAAGAAAGCAAAAGGAACTCCCGTGAGTGTATGGGAGGAGAGCTTGGAAGCTCGATGTTTTCCCCAGCTGTTTCCTAAAGGAAAAGGAGGACGATACGATGAACGTCCAGAACAGATTCCAGCTTCTGAGTATCGGACTACAAGACTATATGCAGAAGATCCAAGATTTCGACAAAGTATTCCTTATTTGTTCCATCTTTTATTTGAAAGCGACTTGTCTGCATTATCATATGCTGTAAATCACATTTTAAAAAGTGGAGTACATTTACAAAATGTGTCTGCTAAGGATTTTATGGAGAAAGTGCAGCACCGAGATGATCATTTGGAAACACAACTGATCAATCTGATGGCTTGTCAGCGTGGGACAAATGAATATTGGTACCGACGCCATGGTGAATTAAAATGCATGTTACGAAATTTAGGAACACCAACATGGTTCCTTACCCTAAGCTGTGCTGAGTACGCTTGGGATGATTTACTGGATTTTCTACGAGAGGCAAATTCAAACATTAAAAACATCGAATATAAGACAGCAGGAGAACTGTGCTCATTGGATCCGGTTAATGTTTGCAGATATTTCAATCATAGATTTGAGGCTATGATGTCCTTCATCTGCAATAAAAAAAATCCACCTCTTGGAGAAGTAGTGGATTTCTTTTGGAGAAAAGAGTACCAGGCAAGAGGTGCTCCTCATATTCATATGCTGTTGTGGATCAAGGATGCCCCAAAGTTTGGAACAGATACTGATGAAGCAGTGTTATCTTACATTGAAGAATATACAACATGTGCTATACCAAAAAGCACAGAAGAGAAAAAGTTAAAGTTTAAAGATGTTATCGCATCGAGAAATTGGATCCTACGAATGTTCAGATAGGTTATCTTCTGCAAGTCTCTACTCGAAATCAAGAAGAATAATTTGGGCAAGTTTAGGCCTTGCAGCAATGAGAAATCGGGTACTGAAATCTGTTGGAGAAATTGAATATTTGGCCGAGAATGACCCAGAAAGTACAGATATTTTGAAATCAAACATGTTGGACACATATTATCCCAAGAGAAGTCATCATCTGGAGAACATGTGTCTCTATGAAGTGCTGCAGAACTACATTTATTCACGGAAAGCCGCAGAAGACATCAACAATGGAAAATATAAAGTCATTGGTGAGGAAGGATGTTTGGTGAAGCAAACAAAAGGAAGTTTGATAAATCACAGGAAGCTGAGTTGCGACACTACTGACAAAAAGGAATTTTACTACTTGGCTCTTTTACAGCTGTTTAAACCATGGCGTCCAGAGGATGAACTACTGGGAGAATTTCAAAGCTATGAAGATTCTTTTAATGCTTGCAAAGACAGCATACAATGCAGTACATTCTCAACTTATGTGCAAATGTTAAATGAAGAAATTGAACAGGAAACTACAATTGCAGCTGAAGTAGCTAGAGACAGTTCTCAAGACAGCCAAAGTTCAGGAACACTCAGTCAAGATCCCCTAGGACAACCAATCGTTGAAAATGAAGCATCAATAGCCATGAATGAAGTGGAAACAGCTATGAATCAAGCTCAAGAAGAATTTATAGACTTACAAAATTTGGAAAGACAACTGAATGAAGAGCAGCAACAAATTTATGAAGAGATCAGAAACAAAATTGATCACGGATTTCTACATGAAAAAAAAGAGTGCTCATGCACATCATTTCATCCAATCAGGATGTATGTAAGCGGACAAGCTGGAACTGGAAAAAGTTTCCTAATAAAAGTCATCAGAAGCTACCTACAGCAAAAAACGGATTCTACTTTGTCTTGTGTGGTTACTGCTCCAACTGGGTTAGCAGCATATAACATAAAAGGAATCACCTTACATCGTTTGCTAATGTTACCAGTGGAGCATGAGAACAAAATACAATACCACAAGCTAACTGGAGAAGCATGCTTGGAAGTTTCAAGAGTATTGAAGAAGATGCAAGTTCTCATTATTGATGAGGTGAGCATGGTATCAAACTTAATGCTTGCCTTTGTGCATTTAAGAATGCAGCAAACTCTAAGGACAGACTATGACGTGTTATTTGGTGGAAAACATGTCATAGTTTTTGGGGATCTTCTACAACTTACTCCAGTTAAAGGACAACCAGTGTTTAATACTGTGACACATGAAGACACAAAGAAGTCATTGGGAAGCATCGGTAATGCAAATAGTTGGTCCTTCTTTGAGTACAAGGAACTTACTACTAATATGAGGCAAGCAAACGATGAAGAATATGGAAGTATTCTGAAAGATATCAGAATTGGACTACTGACTGAAGCTGGCACAAACGCATTACAGAGTCGATTGCTACATAATTTATTTCCAAAGAAAGAAATAGTTGCAGAGAAGATATACAAGAACATTGCAGAAAAGAAAAGTGTCATCTGCTTAATGCCAACTCTACGTGAATGCTCAATATTCAATGAGGAGCTTTTGAAATTGGAAAAGGAAGAGATCAGGAAATTGGAAGCAGTGGACAAAATTCAAGATGGAAGAATTATTATCACATTAACAGGCACACTGAAAAATAAATTGGATTCACTAGAGAAGAACATTTCCAAAACTGCTGGATTAGAAAAAAATCTATATGTTTGCATGAACTGTAGAGTATTTTTAAGGAGAAATTTGGATGTTGAAAAAGGTTTAGTTAATGGAGCTATGGGAAGAGTTGTGGGTTTTATTAATTATCAGAAAAAAGATGGAATTGAATGTTTAAAAATAAAATTTGATCAGATAGAAGAAGTTATAGACATTTGTCGTTGTACAGTTCGTTTTATGCTTGTGAAAGACTTATATGTACAAAGGAAACAGTTTCCGTTTTCTCTAGCATATGCTGTAACTATTCACAAGTCTCAAGGATTGACTGTAGATTGTGCATTTGTAAACATTGGTTCAACTGTGTTCAAAGAAGGTATGGCTTATGTAGCTTTGTCACGAGTGAAAACATTATCTGGTTTATTCATGATAGACTTTGATGATTCAAAAGTTAGTGCTGATGCAAATTGTGTAAAGGAGTACAATAGATTAAGAAGAACCTATGCTCCTCATTTAGGTCAGTATCCTGTGTTAGAGAAACGTGTAGTTTCTCGTAAAAGGAGAAATGAGAATATCTGTAATGAGGATGTAGAGAGGAGGAAAAAAAAGAGGAGTGATGTAATTGCAAGCAAAAAGAAAAAGGAAAATGAAGAAGAGGTTGTAGGATGTCATTTTGAAAATAGCTCTGGTGTCAACTGCTACGCTAATGTAGTGCTGAATGTTGCATTTTATCTGGAAAGTTTGCAAGAGCAGATAATAGTAAATCAGGGAAAAAGATTCTGTTCTGTGCTGAGTCTCCTTTTTGAAAAGCTGAGTATTGATAAAACTAAAATAGAAAGTGCTACTGAAATTAGAAAACTTTTAGATGTATGTTCAGGATGTACACAGTTTTCTCAAAATGTACAGCAAGACACACAGGAATTCTTGTTGTATTTTCTTCAGGTACTGGAAGAAGAAGGGGTGCCAATTGAAAATGTGTTTGGTCTCTCTTATAAATGGGAACATAGTTGTGTAAACTGTTACAATACATGTGGCTCTAATGTTGATTCTGAAAGGTTTATTTATTTAACATTGCCAGAGAGTAAAACAGTCACTTTTGCTAAATTAGTTAAAGATGCTAATCATAGCATGGAATGCGGAGAGTGTAAATCTGACATGTTTTCAACGTTAATTTTAAAGGAATACGGACAGTATTTAATTTTAATGATGCAACGATGTAGAGCTGATGGTTCAAAATTGGATACTTTAATAAAAAAGTTTACAGGACAGCAATTATCAATTTCAGGAAAAACTTTTGTAACAGTTGCAATAATTTTCCATGATGGACCTACTGTAACTTCTGGTCATTACACAGTTTATCTTAAATGTGGAAAAGGCTGGACACTGTGTAATGATTCCCAATTGATTTTCAAGCAACGTTTGCCTTTTGATTTAGCAAATTCCTATCTAATCTTCCTGAAACCTAAATTTTAGAGAGAATTGGCAACATCTGTACAAAACAATTTTACCATTTTATTGGATTACCATTGGAATTTACAAATTTAAAGTTTTTTAAAATTACCATTTGGCCTAAAGGAAAGGTAACCAATTGTATTGTGGACTTATATAATTCTTAATTAATGTTTCAGTAATCAACATTTTAGAGAGAATCGGTAACATCTGTACAATTTAAATTTTTGTATTTTATTGGATTAACGTTGGAAATTTAATCAAAAAAGATTTTTAAAATTACCATTTGGCCTAAAGGAAAGGTATCCAATTGTATTGTGGACTTAATTAAATCCTAATTAATCTTTCGGAAACCAAAATTTTAGAGAGAATCGGTAACATGTGTACAATTTAAATTTTGGAATTTTATTGGATTATCGTTGGAAATTTAATCAAAATAATTTCAAAAATTAACATTTGGCCTAAAGGAAAGGAAACTAGATATATTGTGGATTTATTTGAGATATATTTTTTTTGAGATTATGCTTCTGAAAGAAAATTGTCAGACGGTATTTTTTAGAAATAGTTTTTGTTATTAGAAGATATTTTTAATGAATAATATTTTGCATTTCGATAATGTTATGTTTAACTGAGAAGAGATTCTGGGCTTTTTTTAACAATCTTTGAGATTGTTATTTTTTTTTTGCCCGCTGTTAAGTGATGAATGCAATTGCTTTTACGATTTATAGTGAAATGCAATATATTCTGAAAACAGCAATAAAAAGGCAAAAAAATGTTTTTTGAAAATATGTAAATACGTGTACTGTATTATAAAATGTTTTATTAAATATTAATACTTTTTTCTTTTTTTTCAGATTGAGAAAGAAAATTTACGAAAACTTGAACCATTTTTTTAACAATTTAAATTAAATTTTAATTAATAAATAATTTTTTGAGTGGGTATGGTAAGTGAGAAATTTCATGGTCCCTTTTTTCCACTTCTCCACAATCACATTTTCAGTTTTTCATTGTAATCTCTCAAGGACCTTGTAATGTGATAATTGATTTTTAGTGTTTTTTAAAAAAAAAAAAAAACAATTACGCGTACGGTAAAAAAAAAAAATAAAAAAAAAGTTTTAAAAAATATATAAAAAAAAGTTGAAAGGTAAGGTTGGCTCTTAAAAGAGCCGTTGTGTTCGTACAGGGACAGAGGAAAGAAAGAATGGGAATATTAGTCGGTAGGACAAATGTGCTGGTCTATTTTATTGTTAACTAGGGCAACACTGGTCTCCCTACGACAAATTAGACCATGACAAGTGGCACACCGCATTGTAACCCTCGCAAACCGAGGGTTAGTTTCCAGAGGACCAGAAAAAGGAGATGCTCCCCCCACAGATGAAGGGCTCAGCTGACCTGCCGAAGATGGACTCGGCCTTGCAGATGATGGACCAGGCTGAGCTGCTGTGGATGTGCTTGGTTGACTTACTGAAGGGTTTCCTCCAGTATGTCGAGCATATGTCCTACCATGTACATCATGAAGGTGTCTCAACATAGTGTGATTCCCGAAGGAATACTTCTTGTTAGGATTCCCTCTTGAAAGTACACGGTCACACAGCTTACAAGTCACTAAAGGTGCATTTACCTTTTTCTTGCCCTCTGGAAAAGAAAAATACTCCCATATGAAAGAGCTCTTTTGTTTCCTCCTTCTCTGCCTCAAGGTAGTGCTGCTAGCCTCACTCTCTGAAGAGGTCTGCTGTTCTGCCATCGTATCACAAAGACAACTCAGCTCCTTCTCCAAAGGGATCACAAGCAGAAATGAGGGGAATGGGTGTGGTGTAGGAGAGTTCTAGAACTGAAAGTAGTAAAAACAAATCAAAAGTGTTGTTTCTTGATCACATGACCCACCGTGCGCGTACGTTACGCTTACGGTGCGCTTACGGTAAAAGTACGCATGCGCGTAAAAAAGACACGCGCTCGCGCGCATGCGCAAAACAGTCACTCCACAACACTTCCGCGTAACGTGCGCGTGTAGCGTACACGCCTACGCGCCCCACGTGCAGTACGCACAGCTACGCAAATTGAGTAACTATACGCAAACAGAGTAGATAAATTACGAACATTGCGTAAACCGTACGCTTACCGTACGCTTACCGTACGCGCACTAAAAAAAAAAATAAAAAAAAAAAAATATATATTTTCTATGTTATACTAATATATCTTACCTGTTTGGTAAAATAAAAAAGAGAAAAATTGATATATTGCAGATTTTTTTTAAAAAAAACATAGTATTTTAAGAGAATAAAAAGATTTTAAAAAACTTGTTTTTTTTTTAAAAAAAAACACATTTAATATAAGAATTTATAATAAAAAAATCATACAAAATCAATAAAAAAACTATGGGAATCACATATGTTATAGGTAAGAATTAGCATTTAAAAAACCATACAAATTCACTGAAAAAACCATGGGTTTCACACACGTTATAGTTAGAAATTAGCATTTAAAAAACCTTGCAAATTCACTGAAAAAACCATAGGTTTCACACACGTTATAGTTAGGAATTAGCATTTAAAAAATCTTGCAAATTCACTGAAAAAACCATAGGTTTCACACACGTTATAGTTAGGAATTAGCATTTAAAAAACCTTGCAAATTCAGTGAAAAAACCATAGGTTTCACACACGTTATAGTTAGCTGGACATTTCACTCGTAAAAAACCAATGAAATTTCCCCGTTGTAGTTAGTTAAGCTAACTATAACTCGCGCGCCCGCAATGCACTGCTGATGACGTCACATATTACATCACTCATGACATGGTCAGTGACATCACTCATGACATCACTGATGACATCTCAAATGACATCACTGATGACATCATCCTTGTGACAGAGTGGTAGACCTCCTCTCACCCTAATATAACCTTTGATACAAACATTCAAAAATAGAGACTGAAATTTTCAAAAAAATGGACATACCAATACCAATTACAACAACCTCTTCAATAATTCTAAGATCCACATAAACATCCACTCATTCACCAACAGTCCTGTACAGTCACTCATACGTGTACTCACACATCATATGTACTCATACACCTATACATCCTGTAACACAATGCCACTCATCCATAGAGTTACTCACACACATAGTCACTCATGCTAATAAAGAATCAAACATACATTTACTTGCATATACAGTTATACACACACCACCACACTTACTTCTACAGAAACTTACACATACTTAGTCTTTTAAACAATCACTTATAGAAACACATACTTATTCATACAGGAACTCTTTCAATCTCTCACTCTCACATATACTCACTTATATACACCAATAGTCACATATACTAGTTTAAAACATATGAAGTTACTCATAAAGACACTATTGAGACAGCCATTCACTCACTAACACACCCATACACACACTCATCCACCCATACAGTCCTGCAAACATGCTGTCTTCAACACATACAAACAGTGAGTCACTCATTCATGCATCTATGCACTACGTAATACCCCCCACTGAACCATGCAGACACTCAGACACTCATACTGAGACTCAAAAAACCAAATAATAACCTATATAAACACCCATGTAGCTACTCACCAACCCATGCAGAC
The DNA here is from genome assembly GCF_964204655.1 of Triturus cristatus. Taxonomy (NCBI): domain Eukaryota; kingdom Metazoa; phylum Chordata; class Amphibia; order Caudata; family Salamandridae; genus Triturus; species Triturus cristatus. The sequence goes on along the minus strand of NC_140591.1, from coordinate 772,742,559 downwards.
ACTTATACACAAAGTGAGAGACTGATACAGGTATTTACACATTTAAACAGTACTCACTTAGCCATGTATTCAAAAAGATACACTTAATCAGTCAGTAATACAATCAATTTTTCAAAAACAAATCATCCATTTAGACACTTATATACTCATTTATTCTTCCATCGACCTTGAGATATACATATATTAAACATATTTAATTTTCAGAAAAACACACATTCACTGGATGATGTCATCAGTGATGTCATTTGAGATGTCATCAGTGATGTCATGAGTGATGTCACTGACCATGTCATGAGTGATGTAATATGTGACGTCATCAGCAGTGCATTGCGGGCGCGTGAGTTATAGTTAGCTTAACTAACTATAACGGGGAAATTTCATTGGTTTTTTACGAGTGAAATGTCCAGCTAACTATAACGTGTGTGAAACCTATGGTTTTTTCACTGAATTTGCAAGGTTTTTTAAATGCTAATTCCTAACTATAACGTGTGTGAAACCTATGGTTTTTTCAGTGAATTTGCAAGGTTTTTTAAATGCTAATTCCTAACTATAACGTGTGTGAAACCTATGGTTTTTTAAGTGAATATATATATATATATATTTTTTTTTAAATGACTTCTTATAGCATCAGGGTTTTCAAAGGCATTTTTAAGATGAAATGGTTGGTATTTGTCCAGTGTAGTCAGAGCTGCCCAATATTATTAATTGCTGTATTGTTTTTAGAGAAGCACACAACAAGGTTTTGTCCAGATTTTGACCCTCAACCTTGTATATACTTATCAGCTGCTGTAGGGAAGTCCATCCACTCAAGGTACTACACAAGATTGTGAACTCTGTGGTATTCCAATTGAGGATTGCCTAGCCTAAGCCACTGTATTTTTGTGTTAACCTGTCAGCACAACCTTTCATTGTAGGCTTAATATACCACTTTGTGAGTGAAAGGAGTCAAATACTACCAATAAATCCACTATGCAGTGTTTAAAATGGACAGGGCCACCCACCTGGGTAAATGTGTACTTTGTTATGTGTTTTTAGAGGAATACATTTTCATGCAGCCAGGCATATCGCATAACATTTGTGTGTCCCACAGTCAATTCAACTCAGGAAGTCTTATGCCAGTTATTCAGGAGAGGGCAGAAGAGTTATTATGAAATGCAGTAGATCTTCAAATGAAAGAAATGACTCAATTTATTTATTTAGGATATGCCCCGTGAGATTTTGACAACCCAAAGTCAATTCACAGTACCTGGGCAAACCTGCATTGATGAAAATTAGAGATGAGGATACATAAAGAACAGCCAGGGATTCGTTCTTGAGTACCTACCAATGACATGTAAGCCTGTTTTCTTTCCAATATAATCCCTCACCGACTGACCCCCAGATTATGAGAAGTATTAGGAGATCTGTCCTATCCCCCATCTGCAATTCTCTTGAAAGGACTCACCCAGAATTGCTGATGGTTTTGCTCTGCTTTGGGAGAATACAATCTTCTATGTTTCCTGCCTCTTGGATCTGAAAGTGTCTGGTGCTTAATGGTGCTAGAATGGAGAAAGCCTACTGATCAGTGGGAGGTGTGTTAGCTATTGGGGGAAATCCTGGGAGGGCGTTTTAACTTGTTGACTAGCTTCTGGGGTGGGGGAGGTCACCCACACAGAAGGACATGGTACAGAAAGTTGTGGCTCCCTCTTCATATTTACCTTTTTCTGGCCTGTCAAAGAACAAGTTACTTACCTTCGGTAACGATGTATCTGTAAGAAACATTAGTTAGTTAGATTCCTCACCTTAGAATATCCCCAGGCGTCAGACTGGATCCGGAAGATTTTTCGTCAGCAATACCCCTTGCGCGTCGCTAGGCGTCGTCTGCGGCTCCGCGTCCGTCGTCGGCGTCGTGCGCCGGAATGACGTCGTCAGAGTACTTAGACGCCGCCCTCGCGCGCTGACGTCAGTTCTTGTACATAGCTTTCCGCGCCAGGAACGCAGAGCCATGCAAAGACCGACACTGGTGCCAAAAATAAATCTAGGGGCCTGAAAAGGATAACCTTAACCCTAGATGTCAGTTCGCAGAACGGGGAGGATGGGTGGGTCGGTGAGGAATCTAACTAACTAATGTTTCTTACAGATACATCGTTACCGAAGGTAAGTAACTTGTTCATCTGAAAGAAACACGTTAGTTAGATTCCTCACCTTAGAATAGATACCCAAGCAATACCATCCCCGGTGGTGGGTCTGCGAACCAAGATCACACCAGAAAGTCCTGGAGGACAGAACGGCCAAAGAAGCCATCCCTCCGGACTTGGCTGTCAAGACAATAATGCCTGGCAAACGTGTGTAGCGAAGCCCACGTTGCCGCCTGACAGATGTCCTGCAAAGGGACACCCCGTCCCAAAGCAGTGGTAGCCGCTGTGGCCCGAGTAGAATGGGCGCGCAGCCCAACAGGAGGGTCCTTTTTTGCCAAGGAGTAACAAATTTTGATGCACAAAACGACCCACTGAGAGATGGTCCGTTTGTGCACAGCTTTCCCCTACTTAGCACCCACGTATCCAACGAAAAGTTGGTCGTCCACCCGGAACTGCTTTGTGCGGTCCAAATAAAAGGAGAGCGCACGTTTTGGGTCCAGACGGTGGAGCCTCTCTTCCTCTTTGGAAGGATGCGGAGGCGGAAAGAAGGTGGGTAAGGTGACAGACTGCCCAAGATGAAATGGAGTCACCACTTTCGGAAGAAAGGAGGGACGAGGCCGAAGGACAACCTTGTCCGGATGAACAGAGAGAAAAGGAGGCTTTGAAGATAAAGCCTGGAGCTCACTCACCCGTCTAGCCGAGGTGATGGCTACCAGAAAAGCAGTCTTAAGCGTCAGCAGACGAAGAGGACAATTATGAAGAGGCTCAAAGGGAGCACACATCAGAAATGTGAGAACAAGATTCAAGTCCCACTGAGGCATTACAAAAGGGACAGGAGGGAACGTGTGAGTAATGCCTTTTAGAAAGCGTGTAACTACAGGGGACTTGAAAAGAGAAGGCTGATCAGGAAGCCGCAAGAAGGCAGAGATGGCAGCAAGATAACCTTTCAGGGTGCCCAGGGCAGAGCCCTGCCGGGCCAAAGAAAGAAGAAACAGTAGAACCTCAGAAAGAGGGGCGGAAAGGGGATCCACAGCCTTTGCTGTGCACCATGCCACAAATTTGTTCCACCAGCAGGCGTATACCGTCTTTGTGGAGGGACGCCTGGCTGCCAGAATGATATCACAGACTTCAGGAGGCAAGTCAAATGGCATCAACTGCCGCCGCTCAATGTCCACGCATGGAGGTGGAGGCTGGACAGGTTCGGGTGGAGGACCGTCCCCTGCTGCTGCGACAGAAGATCCTCCCGAAGGGGCAGACGTATCGGAGGATCTGTCATCATACTGAGTAGCTCGGGATACCAGTACCTTCGTGCCCAATACGGAGCCACCAAGATGACTTGGGCCCGGTCGTGCCTGATCTTCTTCAGCACTCTGGGCAGAAGTGGTATAGGCGGAAAGGCGTACAACAGACCGCAACTCCACTTGTGACGAAAAGCGTCGCCGAGCGAGTGCCGCCTTGGAAATTCCAACGCGCAGAACTGCTGACATTGCGCATTCTCTTCGGTGGCGAATAGATCTAACCAAGGCTCTCCCCACTGCTGAAAGAGACCTTGCGCCACTTCGGAGTTCAGACGCCATTCGTGATCCATCATGCACCGGCGGCTGAGTTCGTCTGCTCTGGCGTTCAGAGAGCCCGCCAGATGTTGAACCACTAGGGTGACGCCCTGGTGTTCCAGCCACGTCCAGAGGCGCAGACCCTCCTGACAAAGGGTCCACGACCCCACCCCGCCCTGTTTGTTGCAATACCACATGGCGGTGGTGTTGTCCGTGAACACCTGCACGACACTTCCCCTGACAGAGGGAAGGAAGGCTTTCAGTGCAAGCCGGATCGCTCTCAACTCCAACAGGTTGATGTGGAGGCGAGACTCCGCCGGAGACCAGAGGCCTCTGATCTCCGCCTCTCCCATATGGCCACCCCATCCCAGGAGAGACGCATCCGTCACTACGACATGCTCCGGTTGGGGAAGGGAGAGGCTTCTGCCCATGACCCAATCGCGGTCCATGAGCCACCACTGCAACTGCTGTGCAGTGTCCTCCGAGATCAAGACATGGTCGGACAGGTTGCCGTGATGCTGGGCCCAATGAAACTTCAGGTCCCACTGCAGAGCCCGCATGCGCCGCCTGGCGTGATGCACTAGTAGGATGCAGGAGGCCATCAGCCCCAGAAGCCGCAACACTAGCCTGACCGAAACCCAGGATAGAGGCCGAAAGATCGGAATCAGGGCCTGAATATCCCGGACCCGCTGTTCCGGTGGATAGACCCGGAACTGCGCCGAATCGAGAACTGCTCCGATGAAGAGGAGCTTCTGAGAGGGACTCAAGTGTGACTTCGGCACGTTGATGGAAAATCCCAGCAAATGCAGGAGATCCGCCGTAGTCTGGAGGTGGGAGACGACTGTCTGGGGCGAGCCCGCCTTCAACAACCAGTCGTCGAGATAGGGGAAGACTGGAACCCCTGATCTGCGCAGATGAGCTGCGACCACCGCCATCACTTTCGTGAACACCCGAGGGGCACTGGTGAGGCCGAAAGGGAGCACGGTAAACTGAAAGTGCTCTTGGCCCACCGTGAACCGCAGGTAACGCCGGTGGGCCTGCAGGACGGGGATGTGGAAATATGCGTCCTGCAAGTCCAACGCTACCATCCAGTCTCCGGGGTCTAGGGCAGCTAGAACCTGAGCCAAAGTTAACATCTTGAACCTTTCCTTCCGGAGGAAGGCATTGACGTTCCGGAGGTCCAAGTAGGGCGGAGGCCCCCTTTGCCCTTCTTGGGAACCAGAAAGTTGTGGGAATAACAACCACGACCTACTTCTGGGCTCGGAACGCGCTCGACGGCCCCCTTGGCCAAGAGGGCCGAAACTTCCTCGTGGAGAAGATTCAAATGATCCCCCGAGATACGGTGGTGCTGCGGTGGCATGGCTGGACGGGTCGTCTCGAAGGGGAGGGAGTAGCCCCTTCGGACGATTTGCAGCACCCACCTGTCCGATGTGATGGACCGCCAGTCGAGCAGGTGATGGCGAACTCTGCCGCCCACTGACGTGGAATGGGCCTGAAAGCTCGGACTAGGAAGGCTTTGAGGCGGATGCTGCCGGGGTGGATGTGGGCTGACCTCGTCGTCCTCCAGAACCGCCTCGGCGGAAACCACGTCCGCGACCGCGTGCAGGTTGGTTCTGCGGCTGGTGGCTAGGCGCACGTGAGGAGGCACCCCTTCCTTGGCCACGAAAGGGGCGAAAGGCGGAAGTTTGCGACCGCGGGGCCGAGAGGCCCAAGGACTTGGCCGTAGCCCGGGAGTCCTTAAAGCGATTCAGCGCACTGTCCGCTTTCTCGCCAAAAAGGCGAGTGCCATCAAAGGGCATGTCCATGAGAGTGCTCTGGACATCGCCCGAAAATGACGTGGACCGCAGCCAGGCGTGACGTCTAAGCGCCACTGTGGTAGAAATGGCCCTACCCAGCGAGTCCGTGGTGTCAAGCCCACATCGGATAGCATGTCGCGCTGCATCCCTCCCATCGGCCAGAGCCTGGGTAAGTTGTGTCCGGACCTCCTCCGGACACAGGGGCAGCGCGTCCTCCACCGCATCCCACAGAGAGTGGGAATAACGGTCCAAGAGACAAGCGGTGTTCAAAGACCGCAGGCCCAAACTAAGGGAGCTTCTTGCCGAACTTTTCCAGTCTCTTGGAATCCCGGTCCGGCGGGGCGGTCGGGAAAGAGGATTGGGAGGTAGAGGCCTGGATAACCAGGCTCTCAGGGGTAGGGTGTTGGGACAGAAAACTGGGGTCGCCCGGAGCAGGGCGGTGGCGCCTGGCGACGTTCCTGTCCACAGGAGGAACTGTGGAGGGCTTGGACCAGGTGCCCTGCAGAATGTCAATGAGGGCCTCATTGAATTGCAGCAGAGGCTCAGTGGAGCTTGCTGCAGACTGAAGCACCTCAGTAAGGACGTTAGTCCTCACAGCCACGGCAGGCAGCTCGAGCCCAAGGGCTGCGGCCACCTTGCGCAGCACCACAGAGAAAGCAGCGCCCTCCTCCGAAGCCACAGTCGGAGGAGACACAAATCCAGTGTCTGGGGAGGTATCCAGGCCACTGGCCTCCCCCAGTTCATCTGCCCAGTCCTGTGACAGTTGAGCCTGAACGGCCATAGGATCCTCGGATCCCTCCCAGTTGTCCCCATCATCCGATTCCTGGTATACAGGAGGAAGTAACGGAGCCGGGCGATAGACATAATGTGTCTCTAGCGGCGCCGAACGCGGCGTCCATCGACGCCGTACCGGCGCCGGGCCCGGAGTGGGGCTGAACTGGGGCCCGACGTCGAGCGGAGTCGACGTCGGCGTCGGGGGTGGTACCGGTGTCGACGCCGGCGGAGGAGGCGTGACGAGGTCGACCGGCGTTGGCGGGGACTCGGGAACGGGTCCCTCGGGCGCTTGCGGCGTCGAAGCCGGAGCCGTCAACGGCGCCGGGGCCGGAGCCACCGGCAGGCAAGGCAGCCCAGTCGGGTCCGCGGGGCCCGAAGGCGCGCCAGCGGGCGTCGACGGCGGAGCCAGGTTCCTCATGGCCGAGAGGAAGGCACTGACTTCCGCCGGCGTCGCGTTAGTCCCAGGGACCGGAGGGTATGGGGACGTGCGTGGCGCCTGCGGCTCCGCCGGAGCCGCGGGGGTGGAACCACCCTGACCCTCGGCCGAGTCGCGCGACCGGCGAGGGGAGTCCAAAGAGCGGTGTCGCCTCTTGGACTTCTTGGAATGCTTCGACTTACCCGAAGACTTGGATCCCGACGACCGATGGTGACGTCGGCTGCGGCTCCGCGACCGATCCTTGGACCTCCTCCTGGACCGGGATCGAGAGGCGCGCGGAGCCGAGTGGCGAATCTCGAGAAGCTTACGGGACCGCTCCCGTCTAGCCTTCGAGGTCAGGGCCTTGCAGTCCGAGCACGACTCCGCGTCGTGGTCGAGGCCCAAGCAGTAAAGGCACCGGCGGTGATGGTCCGTAACCGACATCAATCGGCTACAGTCAGCACAGGCTTCAAAACCAGGCATCCTACCGGCACCGGAGTCGAGACAAGATCAAAAAGGATCAAAAAAGTTAGTCAAAAATTGACTAAAGGGGTAGCTCTCCCGGATCTGCGCTTACTGGCGCGGAAAAAAGAAGAACTAACGACGGACGCGGAGCTGCAGACGACGCCTAGCGACGCGCAAGGGGTATTGCTGACGAAAAATCTTCCGGATCCAGTCTGACGCCTGGGGATATTCAAAGGTGAGGAATCTAACTAACGTGTTTCTTTCAGATCTATGTTTTCTGTTGTGGAGTAGGCCATCTGAGAGCCAGTGCAGGTGCACCTAGTTATGCTGACTCTTTCCAGCAGAGCAACATGATCTGCTGACCAGAAAAAGTTCCAAAAGTATGAAATCGCTCTAGTTAACAGTGGCTACTGCCCCTCAAACCAGGCTGGGGGATACTCACAGTTGCTGCAGATGGCCAGAAATATTCCAAGGACCTCACCAACTTCAAGAAGGATGAGGACTGACAGTCAGAATTCCAGCACGGAGAAGGCTGTGACCTGCATTACCCCAATGAACAAGTTACTTACCTTCAGTAGCACCTTATCTGGTAGAGACTTTATCTAGCTGCAGATTCCTTACATTAGAATGTATGTTGTCTGCGTCATCCACACTGGAAATGATGTACGAGGTGCCTATATAGACGCCACCCCAGCGTGCTGACCTCAGTTTGACAGTTCTTCTGCACCAGAAGCACAGAGCAGGTAATTACTATTGTGCCAAGTGAGGTCCTGAAGGATGAATGGGGAGAATCGCAAAGAAATCTGTGGCTAGATACCAAATAAGGCATTACCAAAGGTAAGTAACTGGTTCATCCGATAGAGACTTCTAGCCGCAGATTCCTTACTTTAGAATATATACCAAAGCAATCTCTCTTCAGAGATGAATCTGCAGTCTATTCATACTAAAATGTCCTGGAGGACCAAACGGGTAAAATGCCCAGCTCTCTGGACTTGCCTGTCGAGGCAGGAGGGTTTGGTAAGACGTATGTAGTGAGGCCCACGTGGCTGCCTGACAGATGTCCAGAACTGGGACTCCTCGATCTGAAGCAGTGGTCGAAGCTTTAGCTCTGGCAGAATGAGCTGTCAAGCCCTCAGGGTTTTTTTCTTGCCCATTGCATAACAGATCTTAATACAGAGGATAATCTATCAAGAGATTGTTATTTTCTGAACTGCCTTCCACTTCTTCGCACCCACAAACGAATCAAAGAGTTGATTGTCCACCTGAATTCTTTTGTACAATCTATGTGGAACGACAATACTCTTTCTGGGTCCAGGCAGTGGAATTTCTCCTCTTCCTTGGTAGGATGAGGGGAAAGGAAGAAGGCAGATAGTGAGATGTTCTGCCTAACATGAAAAGGTATAAACACCTTTGGCAAAAAGTATGCTTGAGTTCGAAGAATGAGCTTGCCTGTAAAAGAAGGAAATGTACGGAGGGATAACGGATAGTGCCTGCAATTTGCTAACCCTCCTGGCAGATATGATCACCACAAAGAAGACAGTTTTGAGGGTCAGCAGTCTTAAAGGGCAGCTGTGCATCAGTTCAAATGGTGAGCACATGAGGAAGGTGAGGACAAGATTCAAGTCCTATTGGGACATGATGAAAGTTGTAGAGGAAACATTTGTTGGAAATCTTTAAGGAAACAAGTCACAATAGGTGACTTGAACAGGGAAGATTGGTCCAGCAACCGCAAGAAGGAGGAAATGGCAATGGCAAAAAGGTACACCTTAATCATGCCCAAAGCCTTGCCAGGCTAAGGACAGAACAAACAGCAGAACTTCAGAAAAGGGTGTAAAGAATTTAGTAACGCACCAAGCGACAAACTTGTCCAATCGGCAGGCCTACAATCTTTTCATGCCAAGATGACATCGCACATGCCAAGAGGCAGGTCAAACACTCTCAACTGTTTCAGCTCAATCTCCACGCATGTAGGTGGACAGTGGACAGGTTCGGGTGCAGAACCCTGCCTTGCGGCTGTGACCGGAGATTCTCTCAAAGGGGGAGCCTGATCAGAGGACAGATGATCGTTCTCCGAAATTTGGGATACTAGATTCTTCTTGACCAATCCGGGGCCACTAAGATAACTTGCGCCGGTCTTCTTGAGGACTCTGGGCAGGAGTGATGTCAGTGGACGGGAGTACAGGAATCCTGAGCTCTGCTCAAGACTACATGTGTCTCAGAGCAAGAGCCGCCTTGGAAACTCCAGCACGCAGAAGTGTTGCCATTGCACGTTCTCGGCAGTGGAGAATAGATCTAACCAAGGTTCTCTCCAATCTCTGAAAAGACCTTGAGCTACCTCCAGATGGATGACCCATTCATGATCTGCGAGGCATTGGCAGCTGAGTTTGTCTTCTCGGCCATTCGGAGAGCCTGCCAAATGATTAACTACCAGGAAAATGCCTTGACATTTAAGTCATGTCCAAAGATATGGCCTCTTGACACAGGGCCCATGACCCCACTCTGTCCTGCTTGTTTTAATACTACATGGTGGTGGTGTTGTTTGTGAACACCTTAACTAGCCTTCCCTTGTTCGAAGGAAGAAAGGCTTTCAATGCCAGGTGAATTGCTTTCAACTCCAGTAGATTTAAGTGAAGCTGAGACTCTGCAGGAGACCAGAATCCTCTGATCTCTGCCTATCCCGGATGGCCGCCCCAACTCGGAAATGATGCATTTGTCACCACTGTGAGCTCTGTGGGGGAAAGGGAGAGTGGTCCACCACTCACCCAATTGTGGTACATGAACTACCATAGCAGAGCGTTTGCAATCCCCTCGATATCTGGACCAGGCCAGAGAGATTCCCCTGATGCTATGCCCACTGGGTCTTCAAATCTTACTGAAGATCCTGCATAAACCAACGGTATGTTTTACCAACAGACTGCAGGAGACGATGACGCCTAGCAGCCATCAGAGTCAATCTCAATCTCACCGAAATCCAGGATGGACGCTGAAACATCAGAATCATAACCCAAATATCCTGCACTCCCTGTCCCGGAGGATAAGCCAGAAACTGCACTGTATACAGAACAACTCAAATGGAAGGGAACGTCTGAGACGGAGCCAGATGTAAGAGGTTCGTCATGGTCTGGAGGTGGAAGACGACTGCCTGGGGCGATCCCGCTTTTAACAGACAGTCGTCGAGGCAGTGGAAGACTAGAAACCTTAACCTCTGTAGATGTGCTGCAACCCCCGCCATCAACTTGGTGAAAACACCCGAGGGGCACAGGTGAGGCCATAACGGAGTACAGCAAATTGAAAGTGCTCATGGCCAACTGTGAACAGCAGATATCATCTGTAGGCAGGCAGGACGCAGATATGGAATTAAGCGTCTTGCATGTTCAACACTACCATCTGTCTCCAGAGTCGAGTGCAGATAAGACCTGAGCCAAAATGAGCAACTTGAATTTTTCCTTCTTCAGAAAGTAGTTGAGAAGGTGTAGGTCTAATATGGGACTGAGGCCCCATCCTTCTTTGGCACCAGAAAGTAGCAGGAATTGCAACCACAACCTACTTTGGATATCAGTACCCTCTTGATGTCTCCTTTGGACAGAAGAGCCTGTACTTCCTGTTGCAAGAGCGAGAGGTGGTCCTCTGTCAGCAGATTAGAGGACAGTGGCAAAGTTGGCTGGGTCTGTTACAACGGTAGTGCATAGCCCTGATGGACAATTTGTAGTACCCACTTGTCTGAAGTTATTTCCCACTATTGATGCATGTGGTACCGGATCCTGCCACCAAAAGGGTGTCCATAGTGAAAAGAGGGCAAACTAAAGAGGCTTCTGAGTAGCAGTGGCTGCATGGGATTGTGGATTGGGTCAACCTCTGGCTCTGGATCCCACGTGATTTGTGGGAGCAGCAGCCACAAAACAACTGCAATGCCTGCTGGGCATAGTGGCATGTCAGAAATGGACGCAGTTGATAACTCCTGCTGTAGCCATGGAAGGGGTGGAAGGCAGACCCCGGGTGTGTCACAGGGCCATGGGGACTCCCAACGACCTGGCAGTGGCCATACTATATTTAAATCGTTCCAGAGCAGAATCTGCCTTGTCGCCAAAATGCATGTCCCATCAAAGGGCAGGTCCATAAGGGATGTCCGGACATCCCACCAACAGCCAGTAGTCCTCAGCCAGGCATGTCCTTGAAGCTCCACCATTAAAGCAATGGTTCAGCGCAGCAAGTCACTAATATCCAATCCACATCTGATCATGAACTTTGCTGCATCTCTCCCATCAACAATAACTTGGCAGAGTAAGACCTGAGCCTCACCCATGACCAAGGCAGCACTTGCTCAAACAAATTCCACACCATGCGAGAATAACAACCCAATAAGAACTCAATGTTCATGGACCTCAGTGCCAGGCTGGTGGAATGGAAAATTCTCTTACCACACATATCCAGCCTCTTGGATATCATATCTCATGGTGTGGTAGGGAATGTGCCGGGATGTATCCTGGAGGTTGAGGCCTGGACCACCTGGCTCTCAGGGGTGGAGTGCTGGGAGAGGAAGCTGGGACCCCAGGAGTGGGGTGATGGCAGTGATAAATGGTCCTGTGCACAGGCATGCCTGTGAAGAGCTTGGCCCAGGCCCCAAGCAGGATATCTGTGAGAGTTGCATTAAAGGACAGTACTGGTTCTGAGGAGAGATACACCGGGCTGTAGCACCTCTGTCAAGAAGTTAGTCTTGACTTTAACTGTGGGCAGCGTTAGGTCCAGGACCTCAGCCAACCCCCAGGCCACCATTGCTAAAGAAGCCCCTTTCTCCGTAGCCACTGTGGAAGGACAGAGGAGGCCAGTGTCTGATGATACGTCCAGACCAGTGGCATCAGCCAAATTCTCATATCAGGTGTCATTGGCCAGACCCATCCATAGGTGTTCCTCAATTGGGCTCCATCTCCAATTCAGGCCGTGTGGGCCTGTATGGCGCAGGAGCCGACGGCGTGCGACGCTGGTCCGGCTCCATATCGGAGTCAGGAATCACTATAGGTTTGGCACCACCGATGGGTGTAGGCATCACTGGAACAGTCCCTTGAGGAGGTAGCGAAACCACAGCTAAGTCAGACTAGGATCCACCAATGGATCATAAAGTGCTGACTGGCGCTGAGGGCTGGCATGCCAGCGGAGCCTTAGTTGAAGACCCTAACCCATGAAGCCCAAAGGCATTCCAGAGGAACTTGGTCTCTCAAAGATTCGTAGAATTCACAAAGTTGGGCGGGGGTTGCTCTGGGTAATTTTGGGAGATGTTGTAAGCCTGCGGTGCAAGAACAGCCTGTGAGCGGGCCTGGATTTCTGGCATCATTCCCTCACATGGTCCAAAGTGTGGAAGTGATATAGAGATTTTGAAGAGTGCTTCAACTTCTTTGACTTCTTATGAGATTTGCCAGAAAAAGTCAGGGGTTGCACTGAAGCTCGACGAGAACATCTCCACGAACGGTCCTGAGACCTCCCTTGCAAATGCGACCTGGAGCGGAATGGAGTTGCATGGAGAGCAGCAAAGAACTGCATGTCCCGCTTGTGGAGGGCCTTGGGGTTCACGGTGAGCACTCCGTGTAAGTCTCAGAGTTGTGGGCCCACTACAGATACACCAAGTGTGGGTCCGTCACCGACATCTGTCAGGACAGGCTCCACAAAGATTAAATCCAGTGGGTTTCTTCTGAAACATACTGAAAAATAGGCACACTAGTTGTCGACAAAAATCCAGTAAACAAATGACTGAAGGGTGCTCGTCCAGGTTAGGGCTGTTGGTGCGGAAAAGAAGCAACCTAGGTCAGTACACTGTGGTTACACCTATATAGGAACAGGGCATATCACTTCCGGTACCGACAATGCCACCGACGACACTCAGAGATGAACGGCACCGGACGACAGGCAGAGGGATTGCTAAAAAATTCCGGATCCAATCTGATGCCTGGGGAATATTCTAAGGTAAGGAATCTGAGGCTAGAAGTCTCTATCAGAAGCCCACTGTATCATTCCCGATTTCCTTGGAGGCCATATCAAACAACTGCCAACCCAAGTCAGGAGGGGCACAGGAATTCTTTTTCATCCTTAAGCTTTGGGGGAAGTGTTTGATGACCAAGGCTAGTCAGTCTGATTCCAGAGCTGCTTGACTCTCCTCACTTACAGGCACAGAGTTATCATGGTTTGAAGTCAGGGTTGGACCATGACCACAAAACCCAGTTGTAACTAGTGGGTCCAGGTGTCTCTAGTTCTGTGACTGCTCTCAGTGAAGTTCAGCTTGAAATTTGTGTAGTGATCTAAACAATGACCACTGGAGCCCGGGTACCCCCTTTTAATTGGGTATTTCCCTTTTTTGGAAAACACTCAATTGCCATCATAAGTACATTCATTTGCCTTCAGTAGATTGACTATTGATGTTGTGTAATTAATGTTTTGGTGATGTAGGGCTAGTTGATTTGTGTGAAATGTAATGCTAATGAATTACCGAAATACAGTACAATAATACCCTAGGTTTCTGGGACAACAATAGTAAACAGTACTAAGTTCCAGTTTTCCTGCCATGCTCATGGAAAAGTCTTGTGAGTATTTGTGTGCTTGCATTTAACCAATGCGGAATTATGTACACAATACAATTCTGCATTAAAAGAAGGCAGGGCCTAAATGTGCACTTTCATATTTAATTGCCAGTGGGAAATATGTTTCCCTAGGAAGAAACCTCTACCTCTTCATCCCAACATAGTTCGAGCACATTCAGCTCCTCCTCACACCTTGGCAAGGGATTTACTCTTGCGCTTGCTTGTAGCTAATCTCTAACCATTTCCAGTGTAGGAAAGGGTCAGATGGAGGTTTGTGAAAGATTCTAAACTGATGTGCTCGTAAAGATTTACACATTTTCAAGGAATTTACAATATACTGCTGTTGTGTGGAAATCTTAGGCATAAGTGAATGGATTTACATGTGCTAAGTCATCTATATTGGGCATGTGGAAGCTATAAATCCAGCAGTTTTTTTTTGTAAAGCACTTAACCACCAAAAATAGCATTGTGGATCGGGCCAATTGACATTTACAGGAAAACATCAACCTTTCTTACCTGAAACGGACCCAGAGAAATGTTTCAGAAAGATGCAACCTCTTCGGATAGAGAATTGCCTAAACCTTCACCAAATATTCTAATTGAAGGTGTGTGGCTTCCAAGCACGCTTGACATGTTTTATCCACTAGGGTAATTTTACTTCATAAAATATTTCGAAGCCTGGAAGTCACCAAGTCTCCAAACTCAAACATCTACTCTACAATGTTTTTACTTGGCTGCAAGGTTCAGGTAAAATCTGCTTGAGAATTTTACCTGTTTCTCTTTGATAAACGTTTGGTGTTCATTGCCACTTATAGGAAAACATTTTGAACATTTATATTTCATGAACACCATGACAGATTATCTTTATTTGTATGCCATTTTGCTTTTTACATATGTATCTTTTTACTTCAACATGGTTTGAACCATCCAAACAAGTTACTTACTTTTGGTAACGCACTTCCTGGTGAATACTTTAATTGTAGATTCCTCACCTTGTGAATATCCCCAGACGCCAGACTGGATCTGGAAGATTTTTCAGCATAGCCTCTGCACACCAGTAGATCGCATCGTGTGCCTCTGTGTCGACTCCACTCCACCCCAAAAGTGATGACTAGAGCCATATATAGGCACCAGCCATGTGCGGTGATGCCAGTTTCTTTCTATACATTGTCCGCTCCCTCAGACGCAGAGCCCAATAGTAATTGCACCAGCGTGAGCATCTCTAAGCCTTATTAAATGGACCAGAGCCCATTCCACAGAAGGGGGAGGTGGATGGGCTGTGAAGAATCTGGGGTTAGATTATATACCAGAAAAAACGCTAACAAAAGTAACATTTTCTACTGATAGATACTTCTAACTGCAGCTTCCTCACTTTGTGAATAGATACTAAAGCAGTATCTCCCAAGTCGGTGAGCCTGTGGAATGGCTCAGACCAAAAGGTTCTGCTGAATGGCCAAAATGCTGTTTCCTGGCTGACAAGGCAGTAGAACTTGGTGAATGAATGCACAGATGTCCATGTTGCAGCCTTACAGATATCCAAGACAGGCACTACAGGTGCCAGTGAGGTGGCTGCAGCCTTGGCACTGGTGGAATGGGCCCTCAACCCCTCCGAAGGCTGTTCAACATTAAGTAACACATCTTAATACAGATAACTAACTATCCATCTGGATACGGTCTGCTTCTGCACCACTATACTTTTCTTTGCCCCAGAGAACTCCACAAAGAACTGATCATTCACTTGGTGGTCTTTGGTACAACTGATGTAAAAGCTGAGCACTCTTTGTTATCCAAACAAAGGAGTCTCTCTTCCTCTTTTGGGGCTCTGGAAGGGGTGAACAAACAGCATCAGAAGAGTGATGGATTGCCTGACATTAAAAGATTTCACAACCTTTGGAGGAAAGGCTGCTCTGGTTCTTAACACCAGCCTGTCTCATGGGTGTTGAAAGACAGAGGGAGTGCACAGTAGATCTTCCTTGAAGCACACAAGAGCAGAGCCAGTCTGCTTACCAAAAAGACTAAACCCATAGAATCGTATGTGCATGAGTGATGCTTGGACATCACCTGAAAATTCTATGGATCTCATTCAGCTGTGGCGCTGAAACACCACACTAGTACCTATTGCTCTGCCTAAGTAGTCATTAGTATCCAGTCTTGAGGAAATTACATCTTTGGCCACATCCTGGCCCCCCTAAATTGAATGAGGACTGCTAGCAACATTTCGTCTACAGAATCTCGCAAGGCAAGTGAGTATGATCCCAACAAGCAACTACATTTGACTGATATGAGCACAAGGCTAGTGGAGGAAAATATCCAAATGACTCAATCCTCTTCGACTCCTTCTCCAATGGAGTTGTGGAGAAGAAACTGGAGTTGACTCTATTGGTGGATGCCTGGGATTTGTCCAGGTGTCCAATAAGGGCATCAGTAAGTGCATAATTAAAAGGGAGCAGAGGCTCTGTTGAGGACTGACCAGGCTTCAGAACCTCTGTGAAGACGTTAGTCTCGACTTCGAATGAAGGTAGATAAAAATGTAAGACCTTGGCTTCTCTTCTAATTACCATGGTGAAGGATTTTGATTCCTCAGTAGAGGGGTCAGGAAGGGACATCAGCCCCATTCAGGAGAAGTATCTAACACACTGGCCTCTTGTAGGTCTATTGTTGTAGGGAAAGATCTTCCCTACCGTCATCATCACCACAATTGTCTCAAAATGCAGGTTGGCCCTGATCAGAGTTCGATCCAAATAGTTGCTGAAGAGCTTGGGGAAAGCTTCTAGTGAAAGGCATTGTCTTTCATGAATCAGAAGTAATGGGTCTGGTACATAGGAACTGAACTAATGTGTGGTTCTATCGGAAAATAATATGGGTTTAACACCCAACTCTGGTATCAATGCAGCAGGAACCTGTGTGGATCGTGGCACACGTTGTGAAATTGGCTCTCGAGTCTGAGCCAAACTCAAAAGGGGTTGGGAGCAGCCACGGCCAGTACAGGTAAGAGCGGTGGGGCCGGGTAGGGGGTTTCGACGGACGATGATGAGGAAAAAATATTTATTTAATTTTCCCTCGTCATCGTCCGTCAAAATCCCCCCCACCCGGCCTCATCGCCCCACTGCTCTTACCTGCATGGGCGCAGCCAGTTGGGAGGCATAGCTTATGCAAGAGTTGATCTGCTGGTGGTATGTCAGCTGGAGGCTCCGGCAGATCTGTGGTGCTTGAAGGCACTCCAGTGGGAAATGGTAAGGGCTCAGAGATGTGAGCATGGCATCTTTAAACACTGCAATTTGTTGTGGCATTGTGGATTGTCCTGAAACTCTGGCTACATTGGGATCAGTTGCATAATTGATTTCTTGACACAGGACCTGGATCGATATTGCAGGGAACATTGACGTCCTTGTGACTACTTCAAAGGAGAGTGGCAAGTTTGGGATGAGGCCCACTTAGACTTCTTGTGCATCTTCCTTGACTTGGACTTACCCAAGCACTTAAGAGTGAAACAAACAACTGTCATAGGACTGGCCCCAAGACAGGGAGCAGTGTGAGTCCTAGACTTGAAGCAGGGAAATCCTCTACATAATTTACAGCAAACTTTGATGACATACAGCCTGACTTTGGGGTCCTGGATTACCTTTGGATTTATCAGGACACACTCACCACACGACTTGAAGTTGTAGTTCAACCCTATACACCTAGGCATATCTGTTACAGAAAGTTGCTTGAGACAGTCCCTGATAGGATAAAAGTCTGTGGTTTTAGATGATATTTCCTTGCACACAGAAAAAATGAACAACAAAAAAACCTATCGACTGATGAGAAAAAGAGATGCTAGCACTGTATCCGTGTGTGAAGGCGCAGAGTGAAAGGAACTGATATCATCGTGCATGGATGGCTCCTAGATAGGCTCCAGTTATCATTCCAGGATGGAGCGGAGTCAAAGCAGTCGCACAATGCCATCTACTAGCACGCAGTGGCTATGCTGAAAAATCTTCCAGATCTAGTGTGGCACCTGGGGATTTTCACAGGGTGAGGAATCTGTGGCTACAATTATCCATCAGAAATTTCTGTTTCTTGAACTGTATGTTATTTGGTTTGTTGCACGTCATAAGACAGACATTTCTCTGCAAAGACAAGCTTTGTCTTTGAAGACTGGCCTTCTGGGTCTTTCTGTTCAGGTACTATGGAAACACAGTCAATTACAGTGAAGACGTTCCTAATACATCGTAAGGTCTTGGAGTGTCGGATTCAAGGGAGCTATCTACTACATACATATGTTATATTTAGAATAAGTTTATGTCAGAAAGTACTGTATCCTCATGGAGCTATTTTGGACACCTCTGCTCTAACCCAAAGCCTGGTAGTCAGAATCCCTATACCTGCCCAACCATGCATATTTAAAACCTTTTGAAAGCTGCAGCAAAGGTAGCCATTTGCAGTACATGATTTGGGGCAGGTTTACAGGTACTTAGTTGGAGGGTTAAGAAACAACAGATACTCTCGAAATCAAGATCATTTAGAAGCAGGAAGGGAACCAACTGCCCCCTTTTTGAAGGCAAGTGTTCATGGTGTTGACACTAATGAGTGGTCAAGCATGTGATGAAGTGAGAGGGAACTTAAATTTAAGAAACTAAAGGCATGAGACCTTATGTTACATGACAGTCTCTGGAGGGTAGCAGATGGATCATGGGAGTACAGCAATAGGAAACAGAGAGAGAGCACAGGGCAATGGATTGGGAAACAAAATGAAAATCATGCAGAGTGAGTGGGCTCTTGGTACCTATTGCTCAAAAACATAAATAAAATGCTAGATTGGTGGAGGGGTAAAAGGACAAATAGCAAAGCCTGACACAGTGAGACAAAACTGAAAGGCAGCAAGAAATTCTCTAGGATGTGTGCAAAAGTCCTGAAATAGAGAAAGTGAAACATAGACTGTCGTTGAGAATGGTGTAATGTGGATGATACATTAAAACACACTGAGAAATGATGAGCCAGAAGGGGTGCAATGTGAGAAAAAGAGAGAGAGAGAGAGAGAGAGCGAGCGAGAGAGAGAGAGAGAGAGAGAGAGAGAGATGATGTGTCAAGAGACACAAATGATGCAGTTCCTCTACCCAATCTCACCTGTCCCCTTATTTGATACTCCCTATAAAATAGAGTTTGCAATCATCACTTAGTGCATTTAGGTGCAAATGCAAGGAACCAAAAAGTGGAATGTGGGTGGCAAAAAAAATACACCTCCAAACTAGACCTCCATTTGAAGGATCTCTTCATCAATTTTTGACCAATACTGGTCACTTTATTTATGCACACACCTCAAATAGCTCAGTATACTCTAAAAACTCAATTCAAATGCATTAAACAGATGTCTAAAATATGCCCTTTTCCCTTTCCAAATATTGCAATATCCAAATTCTGATTTCTATGAGAAGCACGGACTGAAAGCACAGTCTGATAATAATTAAATTTAGCCTTCAAAAAAGATATGTTGGAATAACTTAAGAAACGCAGGTTCCCTCTCAATTTTATAAACAGGTTGCAACCAAACATTAATAAAAACAATAGTTACCACATAGCTTTATGCGATTTATCGCTGCCAGCTTCCTAATACATTTTGTGGATTTCAGCAGCACGGCGTCCATGGCCAATTAAAAGCATGACATACAGTGCTTAATTTGTTAAAAAAATAAAATAAAATAAGTGCCAGGGCTTGTCTCAGAAGGCCACTGCAGCTTGCACCACCCATTACCCCTGGCAGTGCTTGTACCAACAGAACTAATAACAATTGCACTCCTACAATTCAGGATATTCCAGGCCATTTAAAGCTAAAAGGCGTGGATGGCAAGAATTGATCATTTTATTGTATACTGAATTAGTCAATACTGTTGTTGTGCTTATTTTAAAATTGGACAGACTGCATTGCCATGTGGTGGACTGTCATTAGTGCTGGTGTCCAGCACCGGAAACCAACAGCTCAAATTAAGCACTCACCCAGTTCTCGTGTGGGGCACATAACCTAGGGAGTACATCACCCTCTTCCCAAAGCTGCACATTATACTGTTATCCTGTGGTGCACATCACACTGTGCTCCTCTGCTGAACATTTCCCGCTGCCCCATGCTGCAAATCCTGCTGAGCCCATTGTGCACACGCTTACTTATGGCTTTGAGTCTGTGTGATAAAATATCTGTAGGAGTGTAGTTCCATTTAGCTCTGTGCCAAACAAATGGATTTTGTCAAAACAAATCAAACAATTATTTACTGCAGTAGTACATTAAGATACTTCAAGATCTTTAGTCAGTCAAAATCACTTTATTTGGTTAATTAAAACCATAAAAGCATTCTACAGAATAAAAAGATTTTAAAACAGTAATATGACATAGACTTACACCAAAAATAGTACACACACTTTTCCTAATCAAGGTAAACAAACAATTCATCAAGTACATCTTTAAAATTGATTATAAAAATATAATTGCTATATTCTAGACCATGGGAGTCACTCTCTTTTTTTACCTTATCCTGACTACAGCTGTTAAAACTTGTGATGTTAAAAGTTTCCCAGACATTAGGCCGCATCTGTAAATATATAAGTTCTGGTTTCGCCTGTAAGAATCCTTTGGACTTTAAAGTTGGAAAAAAACTTTTCCGACTGTGCAATAAATGCTCGCAAAATAAGACAAAGTGCAATGTGTCCTGTGTGGAGAAATTGTCATATGTACAGACACCCAAGTCATCCTCCCTTCTCCATCCCTGAGGTTCGCCAAGTATAAAATTTAACTGATTCAGCCTAAATCTTATTAAAAGTAAACGATGATTCGGGTTGGTTACTACATTTAAATAGGGTTCAATTGCACAGGAGGTTTTTAATAATTCATGGGCACGTACCATTGGTTTTTCCAGTTCCCTGGCCTCTTTTTCCATAAGTGTCATATATTAATAAGATTTCTTAACCCATAACATATCTCCCTTCGGTAGATTATCTGGGGAGTTAAATAATTCAGGCCGTCTTAATTGCAGTGCAAGTCTTTTCACAAAGCTCAACCAGGGGATACTACTTGCTCGGTCTAAAGCTAAACAGTCGCGCTTAATTTTGCGATTCATTTCAAGTTGAGGGTTTAGCCAAGTTGCAATACATTTGAGTAGAGGTGCCATTCCTATTAGGTCTGCCTCAAAACCTATGCCAGTTTCCTGATGAACTATGTATGACGGTGTTGATTGTGGCACCGATAGCAGATTTCTTAGAAATTTATTTTCAACTATTTGAATATCCTTAGCTTCTTTATATCCCCATATATCAGAGCCGTAATTCGAGATTGCAATGCATTTAGCTCTATATATATTTAACAGTGCTTGTATTGGTTTTGGCCCTAGCCTACGTGCAAAGCCAAGGACCGCTGATGTGGATCTGGCCATTACATTTCTTTTTGCATTCATTGGCGGGCCCATGTACCCCTATCATCAAATAGGACGCCTAGGTAAGTAAATGTAGTAACCCTGGTGATTTTGTTTCCTTCACAATTAAGTGTTTTACGCCTTCTGGGCTTGCAGCCAATTATCATTGTATGATATTTTGAAAAGTTTACACTTAAGTCCAGAGATCTCGTAAACACGGCAAAGGAAGTTAAAAGACACTGTAAGCCAACTGCAGTTTTAGCTAATAAGGTGTCGTCGTCCGCATATAGGAGAGCTGGGATCAGCCGATCCCCCACACATGGAATGTCTTTACTGGCTTCCCCTAAGACTGAGTCCAGGTTGTTTATGTATAAGGTAAAAAGTAGGAGGGCTAAAATACATCCGTGCCTTACTCCATTTATAATGCGTAATCCCTGGGTACAATTCCCCCTTTGATCAAATCTCACTGTAGCTGTCAGATCCCTATGCAGATCAGAAAGGAAGTAAACAATGTTCTTGTCCACGCCTAATGTAATTAATATTGCCCACAGCTTGGATCTATTCACCCGGTCAAAGGCTGAGGAAAGATCCATGAACGCCAAGTACAGTGTCCCCTTCTTGGCGATGGTATACTTCCCAACTAGTAGGTGCAAATAAAACACTGATCCGTGGCCCCCCTCCCTTTCCTGAAACCGTATTGCAAATTTTAAAGTGTGTTGGTTTTGTTTAAGCAATCAGTAAGTTTACTGAGTACCACTCTTCCTAGCACCTTCACTGCTGAATCCATAAGTGAGATTGGTCTGTAGCAGCTTGGATCTCCTCTATTACCCTTTTTAAAAACTGGGATGATAACTGACTTAGACCATGATCTAGGCAGGCCAAATTTACAGGCCATATTAAAAACGTGAGCCAAAAGTTTTTACCATAATGTCACGTTAGATTTAAAAAGATCGTCCGGGACACCATCTGGTCCAGGAGCCTTATTGCTTGTCATTTGGTTTATAGCCTCTGCGACTTCTGTTTCTATAAAAAACAGGGTATATACCTCAGCCTCAAATAATGTACCTGGGGGTCCTCGGTTCTCCTGGTCGCCATATATATGTTTAAAATGATTAAACCACTCCTGCTCTGGTATATTGCATTCTAGAGGGCTACCCTTAGTTTCCTGGAAAATTGGTTTATTAACTATTTCCCAGAACTTAGCACTACTTTTAATAATGTCTATGGACAAAAGATCATTCCATGCCTCATTTCTAGTCTCAGATTTGCGTGTGTTTATGGGCAACTTATAGGGTTTCCTAAGGGCCGCTATTACACTTTTATCTTGTGGTTTATGTTTTAGGGCCACCAGCAACTTTTGGTGGGCAACTGTAAAATTATGGTCAAACCATCTCTCCCCTTTATTCAGAAATTCCTTATACTGACGTTTAAGATCACAGGCCACCTGGTTACAGATTTTAGCGTAAGCTATGAGGATCTCTTTGTCCCTTATATTATCGTCTAGACAGAAATCAATCTCCATTCCAACAGTGTTCAGTAAGTTCTCGTGAAAATCCTCCTGCACTAGCTTACACCACTTAAGTCTACGGGCTTGGTCTTATGTTTTTTAAATTAGAGGAGGGGACACATCTATTTGATTCTGAGTTGTTCTTAATGCCCCCTGCCAGTGTAATGTGTATAGGGTTGTGGTCACTAAAATGTGACCACGCAGTGGTATATCCTATCACCAGGGGTGTCAAGGCAGTATTAATACAAATATAATCAATAGTGGAATTCATTCCCCTCCCTTTAAAAGTTGGAATGTTATCGCTATCATGCGAGGTATTAGGATATGATCAACCAAATTCCGCTAGGGTACCCTCTAAGGATCCACCTTGCTGTGAATGTTCAAAATGCGTCTCCGAATGATTACCGGGGCCTAAACTGTCAGTGACATGACAGTTCAATGAGCATTGATGCACATTTTAAAATCTCCCAAAACGATAACCGAATAAGGTGTAACTTGCTTTAGATTATAAGACTCAAGGAAACAAATCAGACTGACCAAATGTTCATTTGCAGCAATTCTGTCAAATAAGTTATAAAAATTAACAATAAGAATTTTGGGTGCCTTAGTAGGCGTAATCTGTACAGCTAGACAGTTTAATGAACCTGAGTCCAATTTACAGTGGTGGCCTATTACCTTTAAGAAGATTAGGGTTATTAAACTGCCCTTTGCCCTACCAGCTACAGATGGTCTTGCTGGCTCAAAATAGGTTGTGTAACCGTCCAGCCAGAAGTAATTTTTTCGGTTTACCAGGACTCTTGAAGCCCAGTCACATCATACTCTTTTACGACACCTTTCCACCTTTCATCGTCCATCTTGTGTTTTTAGTCCTGCTATGTTCCAACTTAGTATCTTGGCTTGCTCCCCTGTGTTAGCCTCCTGCCCCTGTATGGGTTTGGTAGTATGGTCCATATGACTATCTCTAAATTGCCCGTAATCAATTCTCACAGGTGCATTTGGAACGGAGCGCATCAAGAGTGTATGTACGCCAAACGGGAATAACATGGATAAAATTAACTTTTGGATTACTGAGGGTGTGCTTCTGGTTTATGCAAAACTTCCTCCAACCTGCCCCGGATGTGGGGCAGAAAGCCCACTATACGGCCAGGGAGTGTATTTGGAGTGGGGAGCCACCCCACTGGCAATGGGCTAATGCCCAATCTCGTCCCCCAAAGTCTTTCTGCTCCCTGGGAGAGATGAGAGGAAAATACCTCGAATTTGTCCGCGTAGGAAGACAGACAGCCCACTAAATACCAGGGTTTGGTTTTTTAAATTGAAAAATGGGTTGGGGTGGCCCGCCCAGGCATCGAGACTAGCCTCGACCCCTCAAGTGACCCGCAAACATCTTTCTGCACTCAAGGTGAACACTTTCAATCCACCCCCAAGGGGTGGAGGGGGGTTAGGAAGAATAATGCAACTATTCCGGGGTAGGTGCAAGACGCGATGCCTGGGTGAGCCGCCCCACACACCATGGGGCCAAAAAAAGGGGGAGGTGAATTGAGGGTGTTTACCCAAAATCTTCCTCCAGGGGACAGAAAGGCCACAACACACCAGGG
The DNA here is from genome assembly GCF_964204655.1 of Triturus cristatus. NCBI lineage: Eukaryota > Metazoa > Chordata > Amphibia > Caudata > Salamandridae > Triturus > Triturus cristatus. The sequence goes on along the minus strand of NC_140591.1, from coordinate 772,718,392 downwards.
GATAAATATTCCCCCAAATAAAGAAAAGGGTGTGGGGTGGCTCGCCCAAGGCATCACGCCATGTTCCCACCCCAGAATAGGTGCATCAGTGTTTCTAAAATCCCACCATTCACTCCACTGGATTGGGGGTGCATTGATGGTGTTTACCCAGAAAGGCGCTTAGACACCAGTGGAAAAATGTTCCCAAAAATAAAAAACAAAGTGGTGGGGATGGCTCGCTCAGACATTGTGCTGTGCTCACACCCAAGAACAGGTGCATCAGTCTTTTTGCCCCTACTGTGGATTAAGGGGGTTTAACCAAAATGTGGCCCTGGGGGACAGAAAGGCCACTGGACACCAAGGCAAAAATATTTCTAAAAATGTTAAAAAAAAGGGTTGGGGGCAACTCGCTCAGGCATTGTGCCATGCTCCAACCTGAGAACAGGTGCGTCAATCTTTGCGCCCCCTTGGGGTGGACTGAGGGTCTTTACCCCAAATCTGCCCCAGGGATACAGAAAGAAAACTAGAAACCAGGGATTTCAACATGGAACAAACACAAATAAAAGGATAGGGTGGCCTACTCTGGCATCAAGCCAATACTCCTACCCCAGAATGGGCAATAGAGTCTTTCTTACCGCCTGGGGACTAAAGCATCCCCTCTTTATGGCAAGAAGGGACATTTTTATTATTTTTTGTACATATGGGTAGCATAGTTGGGCAACGTCCCAATAATGTCCTACTTCTATGTTGAATGGCTGCACCTTTTGGCCTTGGGTCAGTTGCCATTTGGAGACACCTACCAAAGGTAGGTATTTTTGAAAACTAAACACCTGGGGCAGTGCACGATTGTGTGCCTTGTGTGTATCCCATGACATTTTCTTACACAAAATACCCAGCAGATCTCAAACTTTAACTAAAATTGCAAATGTTCCTAGCATTACTGTGACGTAAGCTTTTGAAAACCACTGAGATCCACAAAATGCCTTCCACCCTGCCCAACCCCACTTGTCCCGATAAAAATGTTACCCCACTTGTCTGGCTGGGCCTAGCATCCATGATACAAAATGCCCCAAAACGCAATGTGGAGAAATCGGCACTAGGGGTAACTCCAGTATTTGGAACTGGGCTCGGCAGCCACAAAGGGAAACCTACCAAACCCAAACATTTCGGAAAACTAGACAACTGGGGGAGTGCAAAGTGGTGTGCCTCATGTCGATCCCACAACATCTTCTTACCCACAATGCCATGTAAACCTAAAACTTCGACTAAAAATTGCACATTTTGTGTATATTTATGTAACATAAGCTTCTGGAAACCTCACAAATCCACAAAAATTCCCACCACCCAGCGTCCCCCACTTGTTCTGATACAAATGCTATATCACTTGAGAGGATGGGCTTAGTGCCCCCGACAGGAACAAATCAAACCATGGTCAATGAGAACTGCTCCACGATACTTCCATTGGCCTTGGTTTGATGTGTGCCTGTCATGAGCAATGCATCCAGCCACAAATGTGGGGTAACATTTTGATCGGGATAGGTGGGGAAATGCTGGGTGGTAGGAATTCTGTGGATTTCTGCTGATTCCGGAAATTTACTTTACAGAAATGCAAGGAAAATATGCAATAAAAGGTACAGTTTGAGGTTTTCAGGGCATTATGGGTAAGAAAACATTCTGCCATCCAATCACGGCACACCACCCTTTACTCCTCTGGGTGTATATTTATCAGAGATGTCTGGGTTTGGTAAGTTTCCCTGGATGGCCATCGATCACCAACCAAAAAAACACTGCTACCCCCATTGCCAAATCAGATCATTTTCGTGACAGGAAATGTTGATGTCCCTGCACTGTATTTTGGGGGCTTTCCTGTTTTGGCACTAGGCCTATGCACCCAAGCTTTCTGTAGATTCCAGAACTTTCCATCACAGATGGGTGAGGAAAATGTGTATTTTAAATCAAACTTTGTGGTTTGCAAAGGCTTCTGGGTAGGAAACTCTGGTGGGAGCCACACAAGTCACTCCAACCTGGATTTCCCTGGATGTCTAATTTTAAAAAATGTACAGGTTTTCCAGGTTTCCCTAGGTGCCAGCTACACTAGGGTCCAAAATCCACAGCTAGCCACATTGGAAAAAAAAGGGCCATCTCTGATTGGAAAAATGTGATGTGTCAGGTTATGTTTTGGAGGGTTTCCTGCTGCAGGCACTAGCCCAACCCACACAAGTGAGGTATCATTTTTATGGGGAGACTTGAGGAAATGCTTGGCGGTAGGAAATGTGTGGCACCCCGCAGATTCCAAAAGATTTCCTCACAGAAATGTGAGAAAAATGTGTGTTTTTAATCAAACTTTGAGGTTTGCAAAGGCTTCTGGGTAGGAAAGTCTGGTAGGAAGCATGCAAGTCGCCTCACCCTGGATTCTCCTAGGTGTCTAGTTTCTTTCTAAAAATTTACAGGTTTGCTATTTTTTCCTATGTGCTGGCTGAGCTAGGGCCCAAAATCCACAGCTAGCCGCAGTGCAAAAAACACGGGTCAGTTTTCAGTGGAAAAATGTAATGGGTTCATGGTGCGTTTTGGAGCCCTTCCTGTAGTGGGCACTAAGCCTACTCACATAAGTGAGGTGCCACTTTCACCCGGAGACATGGGGGAATTGTGTGTTAGGATATTTGTGGTTTCCTGCAGATTCCAGAACTTTCCATCACAGAAATATGAGGAAAATGTATGTTTTTAGTCAATGTTTCTGGATACACAAGTCACCCTACCCTCGATTCTCCTACATGTCTAAGTTTCAAAGATATGCAAGTTTGCTAGGTTTTCCTAGGAACCGCCTGACCTAGGGCTCAAATCCAAAGCTAATCGCATTGCAAAAACAATTCTGTAGAAATATGTGCTGTGTCTTGTTGCGTTTTGGGGTATTTCCTGTCGTAGGCACTAGCCCTACTCACACAAGTGAAGTACCATATTTATGTGAGATTTGGTGGAATGCTGGGTGGTAGGAAATTTGTGACTCCCAACAGATTCATGATCTTTTATTCACAGAAATGTGAGGAAAAAGTTTTTTTTAGTCAAGCTTTGAGGTTTGCAAGGGCTTCTGGGTTCCAAAACCTGGTGGAAGTCAGACAAGTCTCCCCCACCTTGGATAGCCCAAGGTGTCTAGTTTTAAAACAGGTGCTAGTTTGCTATGTTTCCTTTGGCATCGTCTGAACTAGGGCCCAAAATCCACAGCTAGCCAAAATGTGATGTGTTCTTGTTGCATTTTGGGGCCTTTTCTTTAGCATGCATGCACTAGCCCTACTCACACAAGGGTACTATATTTAGGTGAGACTTGGGGGAATGCTGGGTGGTAGGAAATTTGTGGCTCTTCCCAGATTTCAGACATTTTGTGAGGAAAATGTGTGCAAAGTGTGTGGCATTGCAGCTAGACATGTAGTAAATATGCACAGAGCTGTGATTACTCCAACTGGTATGACTTTGTATTGATTATGTTCGCACAAACCTGAAGTACTAGTGAAACACCTAAAGTATAAGAATGTGAAAGTATAAGTCTTTCACACTGAGGGTCCAATTCACAAATGTAAACTTAGACCTGAACCCTAAGTTTAGACCTGAAGTCTAAGTTTAGACCTAAAGTCTAACTTTACTACTTTTTCGTACTCAAAAGGGAAGTTACTACTTGCAACTTTACTAGTAGTAAACTTCTTAGTAGTAAACTTACTAATAGTAAAGCTACTACTAGTAAAATTACTAGCAGTAAATTTACTAGTAGTAACTTACCTTTGTGAATACCGAAAAGTAGTAAAGTTAGACTCTTGGTCTAACTTTCCCTTTGTGAATTGGGCCTTCAGTGTCACCCTATAGTCTCCCACCCTATAGTCTCCCACCCTATAGTCCTGTCAGACCGCTCAGAAATTTTAAAGTTTCAAAGTCCTGAAGGGGCTCGACGAGGTCGGAAAGCTGAAACCGCTTCATCCTGAACAAAAAAGTGGAGGTGGGAGTCAGCCAGGCAGGCAAGTAAGCCCTAGCGAGATGACTTCTAGAAAATTACGCTCAGGAGTTTGCTCTCCTCGTTACCGAGTCGATCTCATAAATTAAGGAGATAGTACAGTGGCACTAGACAATTATAGCAACTCTGCTATAAATCCCAACCAGCCATCACTGGTTTCTTCCGAAAGATACCCCGGATTGTACCTGAAGCGGCAGCAGTGGTTCAAGAAGGACTGATTTTCAACTCCCACTCAGTAACGCCCTCTTCATTATCCTCTGTGGAACCACAGGGAGATCATTGCAGTCCTGCTGGAGGTCAGACTCAGTCATGAGAAGGGTCCGGGCCCAGATAAACGAATGTGTTGAGGATGGTTTAAGTGGGCAACCTTCTGATGTTTTTCCATGTGTAAATTTGATCTTAGATTCTCTCATTAACCAACAGAGCCAGCTACATATTCCCCGTGGACAGGTCAAAGCCAGACTGTATGACTGTTGTAACACCTGTTGTTTCACCGGTTCGGGGGAGTATTTACAATTGAAAAAGTGTGGATGGTGATCCCCTGGGAGATGATTCTTTTATGGTTGATTCTTTCATGGTTGAGAAGGCAAAGAAAAGCAAAAAGTTAATATCAAGGAAAGACTTTACACTACCAGATATAGATATAGAAGCCCAAAGAAGGGACTGGGGAGATCCTCATGATCAAACCCATAAGGATGATCATTCAACGAGTAGTCCCAGGGGAAAAAACATCCCAGCTCTTCCTCTATCCCCTAGGCGTCTTTCTCTGGCCCATTTATATTGTAGCACAAGTCATTTGATTGGTACTTCTATGGAGTCTGCCCATGATGTATTCCTGCCTTGTACACAACAGAAATCTGGAAATGAGAGGGATGGTGTGCCTTCGGAATATCTTGTTTGTATTGAAAAAAATGTAATTCTATGTTGTCTCTATTAGAGAAATCTGTATTAAGTTCTGATCATATATTGGAAATGAGCTCAGTAATGTTGTTTGAAGTGCAAAAGGTAAATAAGTCTGACACCATCAAACCTATGCCTACGATACACTCCCTTACAGAAGAACTGGTTAAAGACAGGCCACTATTATTTGTCCCCTTGGGAGAGTTGAGAGACGTCTCTGTTCAAGCGGGTATGCCCCTTTATTTGTTGCCCCTCATAGAATCTACGTGTAATTTCGAAAAGGAAGAGCTTTGTTTAAGCACTATTTGGGGAGGCTGAATCAGGTCCCCTTCCGGGAAAGCCTATACTGAAAACCTTCCCTCTGTTTAATAATGGTGAAAAAGGGGGTACTGGAGAAGTTGAGAAAAACAGGGGTCACGTCAAGCAGGTGGGTGTCTCCATTCTGCTTAAGAACTCCATTAAATGGAATCAGAAGGTATTTCGCCATCCTTCAAATCTTTGTATATGTTTGAAGCTGGCACGTTTAGGAGACATCAGCAGGTCTACTATCTTCCTCGTGGCAAATCTGTTTATCCCACCTGGGAGACATTTTGATAATTTGTTGAGTGTACTTTTTATATACATTCATGATATAGCTATCAGGGAAGAATGCCCCCTAGTGATAATCGTGGGAGACTTAAATGCCAAAATCTCTAACTGCACTTCGGAGATTTACGCCAACACTGTTAAAGAGGAAATTTGGCATATACCCAAGATTTTATTACCGGACAAAATCGAAACGGATAAAAGGGGGATCTCCCTGCTTGAAAGCATTAGACGTATAGATCTTGTCATTCTAAATGGGAGAGTGCCTGTGGACAAAATAGCACAATTTACCTTTCACTCTCATCATACTCAGAGCCTCTTAGACTATGTGGTTGTCTCCTATCAAATGTTTGGGGCTTGTGAAAATCTATCTGTCCCCCCATCGGTATGGAGCGACCATAGTGTAGTGGGTTTGACAGGGGCCTTTGATCTACCTGTACTGGATCTGGGGAACTCTGGCCAGGGCATGGTTGTTTTTAATACAGCAAATGGACGTTCTTTTTGGACGTTAAAAAATATCTCTGAAGTTCAATAGTGAAAAGGAAATTATGTAGGACAGCAGGGTAATCCTCACGCTAATACCATACAGTATTTTGAGGCCCAAATGGAAGAGATATGCAATTTAAGCTCTAAATCTGCTGGACCTCGCTTGATTAAACAGGGCACCCCCTCGTTGAAATTATTAAATCAAGAAATTAACCCCTTCAGCGCGGCGCGGCTTGCCGCGCCGTGCTCAAGGTTCCGTGCGCGGGCGGGGCCGTGACGGAGCGGTTCCGTCATGCGCACAGCGCAAACGACGCGCATGACGGAACCGCTCCGTCATTCGCATCGAAGGGGTTAATCGACTAGTCAGAAAACAGCATATACAATTCACATCAATCGCCTTAAGCGAGTAAGAAGCCGCCGTAAACTCAGTGAAAAGAGAGGTGTAAGTTTGTATGTTACGTATCTATCGTTTTATCTATCCGTGTATCCTTGTGGACCTCCGTAGGAGTTCCATATCAAAATTAAAAAAAAATTGAAATTACAAAGAGATGCTCATTCCCCCCTTGTTCCTTGGTGTGAGCTATCTAAAAGCTGACTGCTCTCTTGCGCTCCATATGGTGAAGTCTCTTTTCCTCCTTCAAGGGATGAGGCGTAGCCAAGAATGCTGGAAGGATGATAGGCTCCCGACATGAAAATGTGCAATCACTTTTGGCATAAAGGCAGCTGGAGTCCTCAACGCCAGCTTTCCTGGGAAGAACGTTGTATAAGCCCTGCGGCTGGACGGACGGAAAGAGCCCAAAGCTCGCTCCCTTGCCGAGCTGACGTAATGGCCATCAAGGTCAAAAGTCTGAATGGTCAACTTTGAACTTTCTCAAAGTGGTACACATTATTATAGTAAGAACCAAATTCAAGTACTACTATGGCATAAAAAAGGACTTTGAGGCAAACAAGTGTTGCAAACACTACAAAAATCGCATCCCAATGGGAGATTTAAACAAGGAAGGCTGATCTAGCCATCACAAAAAAGCCGAAAGGGCCAATAAATAATCCTTAACAGTGCCCACTGCAAGTCCTTGCTGGATCAGAGGCAATATAAACAGCAATACTTCACACAACTTGGCTTGTCTATCTGATGGGTGCCGCACCAAGCTTCAAACTTGCTCCAATGCCTGGAGTACACATACTTTGTAGAAGGATGCCTGGCCGTCAAGAAGATATCCACGACCTCAAGAGGAAGGTCAAATGAAATCAAGTAACACCCCTCATTCTCCATGCATGGAGGTGTTGGTTGTGCAGAACAGATGCTCATGCCCTGGAGTTATAGGTACTAAACACTCCTAGCAGAGTCTGGTGGTGCTAAGATGACTTGGACCCAGCCAGTCTTGATCGTCTTCAGAACACGAGCCTGGCAGAGTAGAAGCGAGAAGGTGTACAGCAGTCCAAGCTCCATTCTAGGTGAAATGCGATCCCGAGAGAGATCTCATGGGTACTCCAGCGTGCCAAAGTGCTAACATTGCGTGTTCTAAGTGGTGGCAAAACGATTGAGTCAGGCCCCTCCCTATTGCTGAAAGATGCTCTGCAGCACCTCTGGGAGTTACTGCCATTTGTGATCCGCTAGGTGTAAAGCAGCTGAGCTTTTCTGCCCTGGTGTTTAGAGATGCTATCAAGTAGTTCACAACCAGAGAAATGCCTTGGCAATTCAGCCATCCAGAGACATAGAGACTCATGGCACAGAACCCAAGACCCTAATCTGCTGTGCTTGCTGCAATAGCACACAAGTGGTGGATTTCTCCGTGAGCATCGACACAAGCCTCCCTTTGATGGTGGGCAGGAAAGCCGTCAACTCCAATTGACTCACCTGCAAGTCCAGCAAACTGATGTGGAATTAGGCTTCTGCCAGAGACCAGAGTGTTCTGATGTCCACCTCTTCCAGATGGGTTTCCCAGCCCAGTCGTGATAGGCTCTTCACATTGGAATAACATACACTATAGATTTGACATAGGACTAAGGTCAGTATGGCTCTATCTGAAAGAGACACGTTAGTGATAGATTCCTTACCTTAGAATATTCCCCAGGCGTCAGTCTGGATCCAGAAAGTTTTCTGCTTAGCAGTACCTCTGCGCACCAGTAGGCGGCGCCGTGCGGCTCCGCGCCCGTCACCAGCGTCGTGCGTGCCGGGATGACGTCAAGGAGGGTACTTAGACGCCACCCATGCGCGCTGACGTCAGTTCTGTACACAACTTTCCGAGCCGAAACGCAGAGTCATGCGAGAAACTGACCTTTGGTGCATAAAACTAGGGCCTTAAAAGGAGATGACCTTAACCCTAGTAATCAGTTCGCAGAACGGGGAGGACGGGTGAGACGGTAAGGAATCTATCACTAACTAATGTCTCTTACAGATATATCGTTACACAAGTAGTAACTTGTGCATCTGAAAGAGACACGTTAGTGATAGATTCCTTACCTTAGAATAGATACCCCAGCAATACCAACCCCGGTGGTGGGTCTGCAAACAATTACCCTTTACACCAGAAAGTCACGGAGCACGGAACGGGCAAAGAAGCCGTCCCTCCGGACTTGACTGTCAAGGCAGTAGTGCTTGGTAAACGTGTGCAGCGAGGCCCACGTAGCTGCCTGACAAATATCCTGCAAGGGGACACCGCGTCCCAAGGCAGTAGTGGCTGCAGTTGCCCTGGTCGAATGGACACGCAGACCCACAGAAGGCTCCTTCTTGGCCAAGGAGTAACAGGCTTTGATGCACAGAACGACCCACCAGGAGATGGTCCGTTTGTGCACCGCCCGACCTCTTTTGGCGCCCACGTAGCCAACAAAGAGCTGATCGCCCACGCGGAACTGCTGTGTACGCTGCAGATAGAATGCGAGGGCACGTTTTGGGTCCAGACGTTGGAGCTGCTCCTCTTCCCGTGAAGGATGCGGTGGTGGAAAAAAGGTGGGCAAAGGGATGGTCTGCCCGATGTGGAAGGGCGTGACAACCTTTGGCAAGAAAGAAGGACGTGTCCTCAGAACCACCTTGTCCGGATGAACAGAAAGGAAAGGAGGTTTGGAAGAAAGAGCCAGAAGCTCACTCACTCTCCTGGCAGAGGTGGTAAGAAGACGTAAGGGACAGTTATGAAGGGGCTCAAAGGGGGTGCACATCAGAAAAGTCAAGACAAGATTCAAGTCCCACTGAGGCATTATGGAGGGCACAGGTGGGAACATATGCGTAATGCCCTTAAGAAAACGGTTAACAACCGGGGACTTAAAAAGAGAAGGCTGATCTGGAAGCCGTAGAAAGGCAGAGATGGCCGAAAGATAACCTTAAAGAGTGCCCAGAGCAGAGCCCTGCTCGGCCAAAGAAAGAAGGAACAGAAGAACCTCAAAAAGAGGGGCAGAAAGGGGATCCACAGTCTTAGCTGTGCACCATGCCACAAATCTGTTCCACCTGCAGGCGTACACAGTTTTCGTGGAGGGACGCCTGGCTGCCAGGATGACATCACAGACTTCGGGAGGAAGATCGAAAGGTGTCAACTGTCGCCACTCAATCTCCAAGCATGGAGGTGGAGGCTGGACAGGTTCAGGTGGAGGACCGTCCCCTGCTGCTGCGTCAGAAGATCCTCCCGAAGAGGCAGACGGATCGGAGGATCGACACTCATAATGAGTAGCTCGGGATACCATACTCTTCGAGCCCAGTCCGGAGCCACAAGAATAACTTGGGCCCGGTCACGCCTGATCTTCTTCAGCACTCTGGGCAGAAGTGGTATAGGCGGAAAGGCGTACAACAGACAGCGGCTCCACTCGAGACGAAAAGCGTCTACGAACTAGTGCCGCCTTGGAAATTCCGCGTTCTCTTCGGTGGAGAATACATCTAACCAAGGCTCTCCCTATCGCAGAAAGAGACCTTGCGCCACGTCCAAGTTCAGACGCCACTCGTGATCCACTATGCACCGGCGGCTGAGTACATCCGCCCTGGCGTTCAGAAAACCTGCCAGGTGTTGAACCACCAAGGTAATGCCTTGATATTCCAGCCATGTCCAGAGGCGCAGAGCCTCCTGACATAGGGTCCATGACCCCACCCCGCCCTGTTTGTTGCAATACCACATGGCGGTGGTGTTGTCCGTGAACACCTGCACTACACTTCCCCGGACAGAGGGTAGGAATGCCTTCAGTGCAAGCCAGATCGCCCGCAGCTCCAGAGGGTTGATATGGAGCCGGGACTCCGCCGGAGACCAGAGGCCTCTGATCTCCGCCTCTCCCATGTGGCCCCCCCCAACCCAGGTGGGACGCATCCGTCACTACTGTGTGCTCCGGTTGGGGAAGGGAGAGGGATCAGCCATTAACCCAATCGTGATTTGTGAGCCACCACTGCAATTGCTGTGCAGTGCCCTCCGAGATCTGGACATGATCGGACAGGTTGCCCTGATGCTGCGCCCACTGGAACTGCAGGTCCCACTGCAGAGCCCGCATATGCCATCTGACATGCGGTACCAGCAGGATGCAGGAGGCCATCAGGCCCAGAAGCCCGAGGGTCATCCTGACTGAAACCTGGGATAGAGGCTGAAAGAGCGGAACAATAGCCTGAATATCCCGGACTCGCTGTTCGGGAATATAAACCCGAAACAGCATCGAATCCAGAACCGCTCCGATAAAAGGGAGCTTCTGAGAGGGACTCAGGTGCGACTTTGTACATTTGGGAACCACTGTGAGAGAAGCGTTTGGTAACATCGTGTATTTGCCGACAGATAACTGTTTTAAAACATGTCATGTTCTCAAGTTTTAGTAGCATTAGAAGACAGTTATGGCTTATGCTTTCATTAAATGAGTTAGGTATTGACAGTAAAGTGTAGTCGTGAAATATGTAGATTGTGTGCAGTTCCCTTACCACTTCCAGTGTAGTGAATGAGTTTTGGTAAACTCCTAGGGATAATGGTGCTTGTCTAGAATCACAATGCAGGAGGTCTGCTATAGTCTGGAGTTGGGAGACAACTGCCTGGGGTGAACCCACCTTCAACAGCCAGTCGTCGAGGTAGGGGAAGACTGACACCCCTGACCTGCGCAAGTGAGCTGCGACCACCACCATCACCTTCGTGAACACCCGAGGGGCGCTGGTAAGGCCGAAGGGGAGCACGGCAAACTGAAAATGCTTCTGGCCTACCGTGAACCGCAGGTAACGCCGGCAGGATGGGAATGTGAAAATAAGCATCCTGCAAGTCCAACGCTACCATCCAGTCTCCAGGGTCCAGGGCAGACAGGACCTGAGCCAGAGTCAGCATCTTGAACTTCTCCTTCCGGATGAAGCGATTGACGTCCCGGAAGTCCAAGATGGGGAGCAGGCCCCCCTTGTCCTTCTTGGGGACCAGAAAGTAGTGGGAATAGCAACCACTCTCCACTTCTTGATCGGGAACATACTCGATGTCCAGGAGGGCCGTGACTTCCTGACGGAGAAGCGCCAAATGTTGCCTGACATGCGGTGGTACCGAGGTGGCATGGCTGGAGGGGAGAACAGAAAAGGGAGCGAGTAACCTTGGCAGATTATCTGCAGCACCCACTTGTCTGACGTAATCTCGCACCAGTGGTGGAGGTGGAGGTGAACCCTGCCACCCACTGGCGTGGGGTGCCCCCTGAAGCTCGGATTAGGAAGGTTTTGAGGCGGAAGCAGCGGGGGTGGAAGTGGACTGCCCCGCATGCTGGTTACCAGACCCGCCCCTGCGGAACCCACGTCCGCGGCCCTGTTGAGGCTGGTTTTGCGCAGGCTTGCTGGAAGAGTGCGCCTGGGCACCCATGCCATGGCCACAAAAGGAACGAAACCCCGTCGTGCCAGGGGTTTTCGAGAAAAGACCCAAAGACTTGGCCGTGGCACGAGAGTCTTTAAAGCGCTCCAGGGCATTGTCAGCCTTATCACCAAAGAGGCGGGTGCCATCGAAGGGCACGTCCATGAGCGATCTCTGGACATCGAGTGAGAAGCCAGTGGAACGCAACCATGGGTGGCGCCGCAATGCCACCGTCGTGGAAATCACCCTGCCCAACGAATCAGCAAAACCACACCTGATGGCAAACTTCGCCGCATCCTTGCCCTCCGCAATTACTTGGGAAAGAACAACCTGGAACTCCTCAGAGCACTGAAGCAGAACCTCCACCACCGAATCCCACACTACGTGGGAGTAACGGCCCAATAAGCAGGCGGTATTAACCGATCTCAACCCCAAACTGGCTGAGGAGAGCAACCTCTTGCCATATTGGTCCAGCCTCTTAGAGTACTTATCCGGTGGAGCCGAGGGAAAGGCACTTTGTGATGTCGAGGCCTGAATGACCAGGCTCTTAGGCGTGGGGTGAGTGGTCAAGAAGGCGGGATCACCAGGCGCCGGGCAATGACGCCTAGCGACGTTCTTATCCACCCGAGACCGGTCGCAACCAAGTACCCGAGAGGACTTTGGTAAGGGCCTCATTGAAAGGGAGCAGCGGCACCGACGACGTAGAAGCCGTCTGGAGCACCTCCGTAAGGAGGTTGGTCTTAAGGGCCACCGTAAGGAGGTCAAGGTGGAGAGTCTCCGCGGCTCGACGCAGCAGCATAGTGTAGGAAGCGCCCTCCTCCATAGTAGGCGGAGGCAAGGCAAACCCCGGGTCAGAAGACACATCAAGCTCACCTGCATCTTGAAGGTCATCCACCCAATCCTGCTCGGAGTTACACTGCCGCGCAAGGGGGTCCTCGGAGCCGTAACAGTCCTCATCCGGCTCCGGGGTAGAAGGAGCCGGTCGCGGCGGCAGGACTGGAGCCGAAGAGGGGGCCAGCAGCGCCGGGAGCGGCGCCGGCTGGGGACGAACCGGAGCCGCCTCCCAATGAGGATCCCAGGTCGGAACGAAATGGTCTGAGAACCGAGGCAGGGGCGGGATAAACGGCACCCAGTGCGGCGCTGGGGCCGGAGCCAAGGGCAGCGCCGGATCTGGAGCCAGCGGCGTTGCACCTTGTGGCGCCGGAGCCGCTGGCGCTGGATCCAGTGGCTCCGGGGCTGGCGCCGGAGGCAGTGCCGCCGGATCAACAGGATCTGGACACAGGGCCGCGGGGCCCGCAGGCGCACCGGCGGGAGCCCGAGCCTAAACAGGTGGTCCAAGGCAGCAAGAAACTCTTGCCGCTGTTCCGGAGTCGCCGACGGACCCGGGTATAGCGGGTAGGCCGCGGGACTCCCAGACTCCAGAGAAGCCGCAGGGGCAGAGCCCCTGTACCCCACGTCCGCCTCCGGGGAGCGACAGGGGGACGTCGGAGAGCGAACACGCTTCTTCGACTTCTTCTTATGGCGTCGCTTACCTTTTCGGTGAAGACTTAGAGTCCGAGGAGCGACGGCTGCGGTCCCGCGAACAGCCCCTAGACCCGGGCGGTGAGAGGAGTGCCGGACCTCCAGCAACTTCCAGCGCCGCTCCCGTAATGCCTTCGAGGCCATGGCAGTCCGGACAATCCCGGGAGTCGTGGTCGTTCTCCAGGCAGTAGAGGCAGACATCATGGGGGTCCGCCACCGACATATTACGGTGGCATGACCCGCAAGACTTAAAAGCCGGGCATCCTTACGTGCACCAGGAAACAAGAGATGGAGATAAAAAGTCTCAAAAAAAGTGGTCAAAAAGTGACCAAGGTACGTGTTCAATCCGGATCTGCGCTTTCGGCGCGGAAAAAGAAAGAACTGAAGTCTGCACACATGGGTGGCACCTAAGTAGCCTCCGTGACGTCATCCAGGCATGCACGACGCCGGTGACGGGCACGGAGCCGCACGGCGCCACCTACTGGCATGCAGAGGCACTGCTAAGCAAAAAACTTTCCGGATCCAGACTGACGCCTGGGGAATATTCTAAGGTAAGGAATCTATCCATAACGTGTCTCTTTCAGATATCAGCGCACAAGAGTGGTGGTTATATACATTGCCGCTCTTCACTTCTAGAGCAGAATGATGTCAGTGCGAAGCAACGTAAAAACATCTATCGGCACGCAGAAGTACTGCTTTTAAGTTTATGGATCCAGTCCGATGCCTGGGAAATATGGTCAAGATGAATAATCTGTGCTTAGAAGTATTCATCAAAAGCTGTATTTCTGCATAATGAACCCACCTTCTATAGTGACATTGCTGAACTGTCGCTTTGAAGTTGAAGCAGTAACATGTTGAATAGGCGTGCTTGGTCTGGTCGCTGGGTAGACACAGGTTGCAGTCCCGATGTTGGTCTGACCATGGCAATTTGTTGTTGCAAGAGGGGCAAAATGTAAATGGAATGTTCTCCATAAGCTAAACCAAAAAGTGTCTTTCTTATACGACCAGATGCTAGGCCTATCGTAAACCTGATCCTGAGATGGCTAAAGTTATCTGATACTCCTCAATGCCATTTTAATAGATGTAATCCAGTATGCTGGCATACATTTTTTAAATCTGATTTGCAGCTGTGACAAAGCTAGTATAGACTCATCCAAGCCAAATTGTGGAAAAAAAACCAATCTGAGATGGAGTCTATGTCATGGTGCATTGTGGGTTTCATTGAAGGTACCATGAGACACCACTAAACCAAAACACGTTCACAGACGAGCATTTGCAAATGCAATGGATCTCACATTTGTGAAAGTTAGAGTTATTGGCATTGTAAACAGCAGTTGCATGCAAAGTGGGCGGAGCGCTGGCAGTCACCACCAGGAAGTGCTCGAGGTAAATAACTAGCCGCCAAAGATGGCCTCATGAGTGAAGTGCTCCAGCAGCAATGGGGAAAACATTAAAAATGCGGACACAAGCCCTATGTGAAAATAATGCCGGCCAGAAACACAAAAATAAAAACTGTTGCCAAAAATAGATCTCAGCAGCACAATGCCAGTATGGGTAAAATGTGTAAAAACTAAAAACAATGCAGCTGCAAGTAACGTAAAAAAGTGGAAACATTGAAAATACCAATGCAAAACCAATGACCAAAAAAGGCTGATACCTTTAAAGCACTTCCTATTTAGGGTGACCATGCGTCCCTGATTTGCCAGGACGGTCCACGTTTTTCACCAGCTGTCCGGGTAGATTTCGAGAAATTTAGCTCATATCCCTGTTTTTGGAGAGGGTCGACTAAAAACAGGGGGAGGTGTTTTTTTATGTTTTACAAAGCAGGGATTTAGCAGTTGTTCCAAGAAAGCAATTTAATTCACAGGCAAGCTACTGGGTTTAAAAATTGCATCTTATGTATGTTCTTACTGCCTGTTTTGTAATTCTCTGCTGAGGAGCGCTGTCATTCTGGGTGCTCACTTGACGTAAACGTATAGTCCTTCTTCTATTTTTGTGAAATGTCCCTTTTTTTTTTTAAATTCTGGGTCACCCTATTCCTATTGTATGTATATTGTTACAGAGGCAGATACGTAGAAAAGCCCTTTAGAATAAATAGTGGGTGATTTTTTAACACTGCAGGAGCTTTTTTATTCAAACGGCGGATTGCAGAGTTTCAGAAAGAACTCTGTGTTACGAGAGGAAAATAGTGTACATAATGAGCATATTTTATTATTTTCATCATAAATGTGTCTCTGACGACAATAACACCGCACTGGACTTCAAATCGGTTATATATATATATGCAAACTTGTTATTAGCTTTGAAATAGGAAACAACTGCAACCTAAAGATAGATGAATACTTTACATTGTACCCCCTTAAATACTACATGCCATCGAAAGAAACTCACGTAAATCAAAATGGCGATTGGAAAAAAAAGCTGATACTAAGAAAGTTTAAAAACATACACATACGATCACACAGACTCCTTTATAAATCTTTTCTAGTGCAACAATACAATGAAAATGATTTACATTATAAAAAGTGAATGGGATAAACATGCTGATCCGAAAGTAGAGTTAGCAAATATTAATTAAAATGCAGATGCAACTCCCAAGCTAAAAACATGCCGATCAGACCAAACACGAACACAATCTTGTCATCTGGATAAAGCTTTACAGCAGTACTATAATTTACATCAAAACTAAGCCTGGGCAAAGCGCTACGCTCGCTTAGTTTGCGAAGTTTGCGCTACTTCGCACTACGCGAATTGCACGTAGCACAGTGCAAACATGCGTAGCGTAGCGTTGTGTAGTGCAGCGGTCATTTTTTGCTTGCTGGCGGTCCTCAACATCAAGTTGGCGACCGCGAGCAAGCAAAATGACATCCCGGCGAGACTTTTTCCTTGTTCGCGATCAGCAACATCAATCGTGGAAAATAAACATCCCGGCGAGATTATCAACGCGAGGAGGTCAGGTTTCTCATTGCGAGTGGTCGCGTATGCTCGCGACCGCTTGCGATGAGAAACTACCAGTCCGCGTTGAGAAAGCTGCAGCTCGAGTAAAAATGTACTTGAGCGGCAGAAAACTACAGCTCGCACTGTGCAAGATGCCGTTTTCAATGATTGCACAGTGCCGGATGCTTGTCCGCACTGTGCAATCATTGAAAACGGCATCTTGCACAGTGCGAACAGGGTACTACTCAGCTCGCAAAGTGCTACGCGTAGCTCGAGTAGTGCGAAGTGCACTTTGCGTAGCTTCGCGTAGTGCTACTTCGCGAACTACGCCCAGGGTTAATCAAAACGCTTTGATAATGACATGCCATCTTAAGAAGCTCATGTAAAACAAAATGTGGAACGGAAATGAATGCTGATACGAAGAAAGCTAAACAACAAACACATGCGGTCACACTGACTCCTTTACAAATCCGTGCTAGTGCAGCAATATAACGAAAAATATTGAAAGAGATCACATTATTAAAAAGAGAATGTGATAAACATGCCGATCTGAAAGTAGGGTTAGCAAACATTAATAGCAAGAAGTGGAAAAATATGTATACACATTCAAAATGCCGATGCATTTCTAATACAAAAAATAAATATTGGCACGGCTGCAGTCAGAGGCACAATGCACAGAGGCCTATAAAAAATGTGCATTAAGACATTTTTGGGCCGAATTATCTACATATTCAGTGGAGTACTCACCAACTATTTGTAACGCGTTTCTAAAGAAATCGTGTGGTGCTTGGAAGTGCATTCCGTCTGCATACGGCAGTGAAGCATGCTAAAGAACCCTGCTGAGAACGGCTGTGACGATCATTATGAGCAGGGAGATGTCCGGAGGCTGCTGATTAGCATTTTGACATTATTCCTTGTTTTCTGGATTGATTTTATTGGATCTTTTGGGTATGCGCATGGTTAACTGCAACGCCATGCAGTATGCTTGATATGTATTCTAAAGGTGTGCCATTGAGTGCGGGTTGGGGTGTATGGAGTCCTCTGCGGTCTTGCCCCGGGTGTTTCACGTGAGACGGCACACATAAAGACACTCCGCACTGTCTAAAGGGAAAAACGCCATGTAACACCGGTTGCAGGCTGAAGCCATTGTTTGCGTGCTGCCTGCAGGGGGTTTCGCTGTGGTGATGGAACAGACCTTCAGGTCAGAGGCGGAAGAGATGCTGTGCAGAAAAAAAAGAAGGGCGCGCAGTCCCCCCAAGCGGCCGCTAGGCTGTGTGATTAAGCGTGGTAGGGAGTAGTGCACGGAACAGGTGCCCTCGGAACGCGGATGATGAGCAGGAAACAAAGAAATTCAAATGCTGTGTATGTTACCTCAAAAGCAAAAAATCAACAAAAATAAGACTGCCTACAAGGTATTGTAAATAAAATGCTGAGTAAGAGCACAAGTAGCAGGCGCAGTGCTCATGGGAGGTTACAAAAATCCAAAAGGAGGGACTACTAAGTGTATTCATCAATATAAAGCCGGCAGTTACAAACAACAGTAAGAGGAGCCAATGAAAAAGATGTGCGGTTCTTGATGGCCATATTCTAGATACAGCATGTCACGAAAAGACACACATGCGCTGCCTAGGCTATACCTAAAAAACTAGTTGCAATATTCTGGATTCAACACTAGTTGGCAGGAGAATGAAAAGCATGAGATCTACAGCAACACATGTTACAAACACATTTATCCACAAATTGATCGAACTGATTGTACCTTGTGTAGATATCCTTTGGAATACATGGTTGCACTGTCCTTAACATACACACATTATTTTAAAGGCATGCGCAGTGGAAGAGTACCTTTACATTATTTTGAAGAAAACAACTTTGATTAGTTAGAAAGTAAATACTGTTGCCCCGTCCCATTAGATCAACTGCAATCTCTCAGCAGATGTTAGTACGCCTAGTTGGAGACGGTGTTAACAAAGCATGAGCTTCACGTTAGTATCAACCTGAGAGGCACCGCAAACAAAATTATTAGTGAGAAGAAAAACAAAAAAGTATTTGCATGCAAAAAATAAATAAATCAGCAAATGCCTCTGATTATATCACCTGATCATCAGTGCTTAGCCTCCTATCCATCTGAAAATACAAATAAATAATAAAACAAAACAATGTAAAACAGAGTTCAAGATGACTTTTTCATTTGTATATCTTTCCTATTTATCAAGCATCTCATGCTTAGGTGGGATTTGTTTCAGTTTTAAAAATGGAGGATGCTCTGCATAATATGATATGCATTTACAGCTGTTTGTGGAGTTGAAACCTAAGATTTTTTCCATGTACATATTTTCATAAGTGAATGTATGACAATGAAAATCTTTGGGTTGATCATATAGGTGCACAGACCTTTGACCATTGCTTCCATGTTAGGAAGAGTTGCAAAAAATTGCATACTGATGGATATTTGCAGAGCTCTCCAGACAGATGGTGCCCTATGTTCCTGAGAGGAGTCGAAGTCAACAGGAACCAATGGAAGATAAGTTCCACTACTTTAAATCTGAAATCTTAATTCCAACATGTTTGTAATGAAAACCAAAGAAACCATTATAAAAATGTTTGGCAGCAATATTCTTGTTATTTTCAGCTTTTTTGTTGGCGGGTGAACCACTTGAAGGACACAACAACATGCACAATTATCTACTTCATAATTTGTGAATTGTAACCTGACTATGCTGCAACAAGGTGGGCCTGATTCACAAAGGTAAACTTAGACTTTTGTGTAAACTTACAATTTTTTGGGGGGCTTAATTTTACTAATAGTAATTTTTACGACTGCAGACTCCACCATAAAAAGATAGGTCTGTCCTATTTTTTTATGGGTGGAGATTTCTGCCCTGACTGGTAAATCGCCACTGTTGTAAAACTGCTACTAGTAAAATTAAAATCGTAGTTTGTGAATACCACAAAATTAGTTAACTCAAATAACAGTGTACGTTTACCTTTGTCAATCAGGCCCAAGGTGACTTCACAGAGGGAAGCAAGGTAACAGCATTGATTGTGGCAACCATAGACCCCCAAATCAACAACTGGTTTAATAACACGCAAGTGGCTGGCTTTTCCGCCGCCCTCTCACAGAAAATGACAAGTACTCTGCCGTTTTCATCAATTTCTGCTTTTCATTCAACCGTTGGAAGTTGGTACCAGCTAATGCTTTTACAAAGCATAAAACTCTTTCTCCCACCACAGTACTAACTTGCGGTCTTTCACACACTGATGGAGACAACAGTCTGCTCACTGTCTTGCCAGACTCTTCTTTGCTCCCCTGAGGTCTTTCCTCCATGCACATGCCGGTCTCATAAATTGCCATACACACCAGTTAACCAAGCAAGCCCAGTAAAAAGCTCTTGCTCTCATGCCTCACCAGCAACACACTCAGCACAATCCCAATGAAATTGAAAACGAATAAGGGAATGAGAGAAGAGACTGATTGAACACTGACAATACAGGGTCACTAGGCTGCAAGACATGAGTGACACAGTGTTCAACACGTGTTAAGGTATGATTAAAAACATGGGCGCATACCTCAAGATACTGTGAGTTGAAGGCGAAGGTTACAAGCATTTAACATGCTGTGTCTAATTCTGCTATCTAGTCTGGAAATATTATTTGAAATACTCATTTTATTTTAGGCACTGACCCATGACATAATATGACTTGCTATGACAGGAAATGTATACCCACATCCACCATCTTTGGATTCATTTTACCCTTGTAATGTTTTATTTTAAAGTGTTCATATTAGATAAAATTATAGGCAAACAAGTTTGCATTATCTTTCCTTCTTCACTGGGGAGGTGGGAGGGTCACATTTGAATCTAGTGTCTTTAAACTTCAAAACATTTTACAGGTAAGCAAATAGTTTTTGGGGTAGGGGGAACCTATTTTAGAGTAATATGCAATGCGTTGCTTGTACTGCAGTGCTCTTCCATTGCGGAGAAGGGAGTGAGTAGCTCCACGCAGATTTAAAACATCTATCCCACTTGTAACTCTCTTGGAGACTCTAGGTCTACATAACATTGTTTCCTGAACATGGGTGTTGAAAACAATGCAACAGCAGCACAAATATCTTACAGTGACACAATACCCTTTCCTTGTTGAATGAACCATTCTTTTTATTTCCAATGTTTTCCTAGTTAATGATTAACATAACAATATTATTGTACAATTCATCTTTCTATGTACCCTTTGTCAAAGGTGTAGCTTAACTTGTCGTGAATAAGTAATGAAAAACTTGAGTGTTACATACTGACTTGGTATCTTGAATGTAATAGTGGCTACTATTTGACATTCAATGCATGTGACACTCAGCCAGTGTACTCAGAAGCTGGAAGAACGTTTCTAAATAACTAGTTTGATTGATATGGAAATCAGATATCAAGTTATGAATGTATTTATGGGGCTATTCACAAGGGAAAATTACACTTGAAAGTAAATCTACAGGTGTAAACTACTCTTACACCTTCGAGTGTCTTAAAAAAATCCTAGTCTAAATTTACCCTGAAAAAGGGGATGAAGCTGCATTTACGAGTGTGACTAATACAAAAAGTAGTAAGTCCAGCACTACACATGGTAAACAACTGATACTACAACAGGAAGCCAGCCAAGCTTGCCAGGTGGACTGACCGCGTTCCCTGTCACAGTGCTTTGCTTGTGTTAACTTGCTTGGCCAGCACAACTATTTGCACCAGCAGCGTAAAACCACTCTAGTGCAGGATGAATCAAAATGGGTACCAGGGAACCATAAAGAAATCAAAACAGGTTAGAGCCATTGAACAAATCTAGCTTAAGGTAGGATTGCTTGTATATCTTAATAGCCAGTCATTCACAGCAGTTACATTGGTTGTAAAATGATTAAGTACATTTATCGAATGCAATCCAGCACATTTTACCCACCTATAAAAAAGCTTAGAGAACTATAATGGACAACGTTGAAGAACTATGCAAGCATCCCATAATTATATTTCTGAAGGACGCAGAAGAGCCCTAATCATTTTGAACAAAGATACAGTTGCTATGATATTGATGGATATCACATTTTACCCCTACCTAGTCCCTCGAACATATACCATTTTGTGCTTTCAACGCAATACAGTGTCAAGGGGAATATGTACTCCCAGGTATTGAAACTGTCAGTGTGCAACCTAGTTTGTGAATTAATCGCTGTCTCTTCTCCCTGAATGGGGATAAATACATGTTTTTCTTAATTTACTTTTAAGCCCACATTTTCCCCAGAGATTTCCAAGATGCCCATCAATTTGTCCTTCACGAGCACAGTCATCAATATTGTTAACCTACTAAAAGCCTTGTACCAAGAAAGCATGTCTTATCTATATCGAGACAGGATAAGCAGCAAAGAGTGAACAGCAGACGACAGAGGGAAATCTGTGCCTGATGGCCATTTCTATGAGAAAGGCTGCAAACTATAGCATTAATCCAGACTCTGGCCCACTGATTTTTAGAAAAGGTCTTTACAAAGGCTAAAACACAGAGACCAAAACTCATCTTGTGGAGAATCTGAAAGCAGAAGCTCCACTTTAGGCAGTGAAATGCCTGTTTGAATTATACCAAAATCAAGACACTATGACCAAATATCTGATATGCGTAGGTCATAGCCGCCTGCACTCGCCTAATGCAAAGCCTTGTAGCATGTCCTGGCATAGAGCCTTTCGGATCCAGATGAATCAGGGAAGTGATGACCAGCATATGGAATATGCTACTTACCAGTATGCATCTGTTCTTGGCATGTAGAGCTGCAGATCTACACACTTTTGCATAGATCGCCATCTGGTGTTGGGCCCGGATGTTTGATGTTTGTTTTTCCTCTTGGAAAGTCTTTGGAAGTCACGAGGTCGGTGACTCCTCCCTTGGTTCGTATTGCGCATGGGCTTCGGCTCCATCCTCAGATTGTTTTTCACCAACAGGGAAAGATGGAGCGTAGTAATAACAGTGAAGAAACCCATGTGTGTTGTATCTAAATAGGATAGACCGGAACAGATACAGGTAGCCGGGGAGGCGGGTGGGCGTGTGTAGATCTGCAGCTCTACATGCCAAGAACAGATGCATACTGGTAAGTAGCATATTCCGTTCGACGCATATGAGCTGAAGATTACACACTTTTGCATAGACTATATAGCCCTTCCCAACCTTAGCGGCGACCACCGGTATCTGTTGCAGTGGTTTGAAAAAGTATTTTTAGTACAGCCTGGCCCACACTAGCTTGTTGCTTGGTTTGCACATCTACACAGTAATGTTTAGTGAAAGTGTGCGGTGTTGACCATGTAGCTGCCTTGCAGATATAATCTAATGGGATGTTCCCTAGAAAAGCCATAGAAGCCCCTATCTTTCTTGTAGAGTGGGCTTTAGGGGGAACAGATTGCGTGCGTTTTGCTTTGTGGTAGCAAATCTGTATGCATTTTACAATCCACCTAGCTATCCCTGATTTAGAGATGGGGTTGCCTTTATGAGGTGGGGAGAAAGAGACAATTGCTTTGTCTTCCTGAAAGGTTGTGTTCTCTGGATATAGTAAAGCAAGGCTCTTTTAACATCCAGTGTGTGTAGAGCCCTTGCTGCAACAGTTTGAGGTTGCAAGAAAAAAACCAGTAGTTCTACCGATTGGTTTAGATGAAAGGGTGAGATGACCTAGGGTAGGAATTTTGGGTTGGTACGTAGGAGAACCTTGATCGGGTGCATTTGGAGAAAAGGTTCTTGTATAGTAAGTGCTTGTATTTCACTGACCCTTCTAAGGGAGGTGATGGCTACAAGGAAAGCTGTTTTCCATGTGAGGGATTGCAGTTCGCATTTCTGCAAGGGTTCGAAAGGTAGTCCCATTAGCCTTGTGAGCACTATATTTAAGTTCCACACAGGTGAGGGTGGCACTCTGGGGGGAATTATTCGTTTTAGGCCTTCCATAAAGGCTTTAATGGCAGGCACTCTGAAAAGTGACAGGTGCTGTCTGTTTTGTAAGTAAGCAGCAATTGCTGCGAGGTGTAGCCGAATGAATGTATATGCTAGGTTACATCTTTGTAGGTGTAGTAAGTAGCATATGATGTGCTGTATGGATGCGTCTAGAGGGTTGATTGTGTTGTTATGGCAGTAAACAACAAATCTTTTCCACTTGGCAGCGTAGCAGGCTCTAGTGGTAGGACGTCTAGCTTCTCTGATAACATTCATACAGTCGGGGGGAAGGTTAAGGTATCCGAACTCTAGGATTTTAGGAGCCAGATCGCAAGGTTATGCTGAGCTGGGTCCGGGTGTCTGATCTCTCCATGGTTCTGGATTAGGAGGCATGGTGAGAGGTGTAATTTTTGGTGTGGCACTACTGAGATTTCCAGCAACGTGGTGTACCATGGTTGTCTGGCCCATGTTGGAGCTACTAGAATGAGTGTGAGGGAGTGCTGTTGTAGCTTTCGCACCACTAATGGAATTAGTGGGAGAGGTGGAAAGGCGTATGCAAATTTGCCTGACCAGTTCATCCATATCGCATTGCCTTTGGACAATGGGTGTGGGTATCTGGCGGCGAAGCTTGGGCATTTTTTGTTTTCGTGGGTGGCGAATAGGTCTATTTGTGGATGCCCCCACATTTGAAAGAACGGGTGAAGAACTTGCGGGTGAAGTTCCCACTCGTGGATCTGCTGCGTCTGTCTGCTGAGCAGATCTGCCACGGTGTTCTGGACTCCTGGGACATGTTGGGCTAGGAGAAAGATTTTGTGTGGAATTGCCCATCTCCATATGCTCTGTGCTAGTTAAGAGAGCTGTGGCGAGTGTGTGCCGCCTTGTTTTTGGATGTAGTACATGGCGGTCATGTTGTCCATGCGGATAAGGACTGCCTTGCCTAAAATCTGTGTGTGAAAGGATTTTAGGGCTAGAAAGATTGCCAGTAGCTCCAGATGATTGATGTGGAGTAACTTTTGTTGCGGCGTCCATGTACCTTGCACTGCGAGGTGTAGTAGATGAGCTCCCCAGCCGGAGAGCGATGCGTCTGTTGTCAGGATTATTTGTGGAACCGGGTCCAGGAACGGTCGACCTCTGGAAAGATTTGTGGTGTTCCACCACTGCAGAGAGGATGGGTGCGACCGTCTACCAACACCAGATCTGTCAGTTGCCCCTGGGCCTGATTCCATTGGCGCGCTAAGCACTCTTGGAGTGGACGCATCTGGAGTCTTGCATGAGGTACTATAAAAATGCAAGAGGCCATCATCCCTATCAGTTGCATAAACACTCTTGCTGGGAGGGAGTGTTGAAGTATGAATTTTTGACGCAAAGCTTGAATGCTTGCGATCCTTGCCGGATTGGGGTAGGCAATGGCTTTTGAGGTGTCTATGGTGGCACCAAGGTATTGCTTTATGTGGGATGGCGTTAGCTGGGACTTTTGGTGGTTCACCGTGAAGCCTAGTTGGTGAAGTAGCTGGATTGTAGTGGCAGTGTGGTGTACACATTGGTTGTAGGACGCGGCTTTTATCAGCCAGTCGTCCAGATACGGGAAGACGTGAATGTGCTGTCTTCTGAGGTGTGCCGCCACTACCGCTAGGCACTTGGTGAATACCCATGGTGCTGTTGTGACCCCGAATGGGAGCACCTTGAACTGGTAGTGTTGCCCGTCCACTACGAATCTGAGGTACTTTCTGTGGGCATGGTGTACCAGAATGTGAAAGTACGCGTCTTTCAAGTCCAGTGTGGTGAGAAAGTCGTCCTGGGAGAGGAGCGGAAGTACCTGCTGAAGTGTTACCATGTGAAAATGGTCCGAATGTATGTATGTGTTTAGAGGTCGGAGATCTAAGATGGGTCGTAGAGTCTCATCTCTCTTTGGTATTAGAAAATATAGGGAGTAGACCCCAACATTTTGCTGATTGTGGGGGACCTGTTCTATTGCGTGTTTTTGTAGGAGGGAAATCACCTCCTGCTTTAGTAACGTAGAATGTTCTTGTGACATTGGGTGTTGCCTGGGTGGAATGTTGGGGGGGGGGTAGATGTGAGTTCTAGGCAGTACCCTGAACGAATAATTTAGATCACCCACTGGTCTGATGTGATGGACTCCCAGACGTGAAGGAAATTTTGTAGTCTGCCCCCGACCGGAGTGGGATGGTCTGGGGGGAGCAGGGGGAAGTCATTGGGTAGGCGGTGTGGCAGAGCGGGCAGTATTTGTTTTGCCTTTATTGTTATTTCCTCTGTATCCGCCTCTTTGATAACCTTTTGTGAAGGTGGACTGAGGAGGGGATTTGTAGGACGTGGACGCGCTATCTGAGGAGTAGCCTCTGCCCGTGCCACGGAAGGAAGAGCGGCGAAAGGAGCGTGTAGGAGGGTGTGACTGTAGGGCTCCCATAGATTTCGCCGTATCTATATCTTTTTTCATCTTCTCGAGGGCCACATCTATCTTTGGCCCGAATAAATGTTCCTGGTCGAACGGGTGGTTTAATATAGAGGCTTGTACGTCGGATTTAAAGCCGGACACTCTCAGCCAAGCGTGTCGACGGAGTAGGACACTGGTGTTAATGGCCCTGGAAGCTGTGTCTGCTGCGTCTAAGGCACAGCGTATAGAGGTATTGGTTATGGTCTTACCCTCTTGGATTAGTTCATTGGCCCTATTTTTATATTTTTCTGGGAGATGGTGCATGATGGTTTCTAGCTCATCATAATGTACCCTGTCGTATCTGGCCAATAGCGCTTGAGTGTTGGTGATACGCCATATTTTAGATGCCTGTGACGCAGTGCGTTTTCCTGATGCGTCCAGGAGCTTTGATTTCTTGTCAGGTGGTGGTGCTTCGCCTGACGCCTGGGAATTTGATCTCTTTCTTGCGGTGGATAACACTAGGGAATCCAGTGGCGCTGGCCCTTTGATGTAGGCAGGATCTGTAGGGGCAGCTTTCTACTTTTTCTCTATCCGTGGGTTTAGGACCCTAGCCCTGACTAGGTCTTTAAAAACCTCTGGCGCATGTTTTATTACCCCTTTGAGCATAGGTAGTATAGCAGTAGACCTATGTGCTGTATCAAAGGTGTCTAGGAGGAAATCTTCCTCTACTGGGTCAGTGTGTAGCTCTACCTCGTGATAATGTGCCGCCCTCTGAAGTAGGTGGTGAAAACCTAGTGAGTCTTCTGGTGGTGATGGCCTGGATGGATATAGGTCATCTTGTGGGACATCTGGAATGTCTGGATTATTATAATCATCCCAGGGGTCTGGGGATCCTGTGGGGGTGGGGTCTTGTGGCACATCTGCTGGGTAGTAGTATGGGTCCCCCTGATCATCATGGTCTGGAGACGGGGTCGGAGAGCGATGAGGCAGGGGTGGAGAAGGTGGAGGGGGAGAAGGTGGAGGGGGCGGAGGTGGAGAGGGTGGAGGAGGTGGAGGAGGCGGGGAAGGCACTCTGAACCGGGAGGTAGCACAGTCCTTCCTCTTTGGATGTGGAGGTGGAGCTGGTCTGTCCAAATGTCTCTTTTTAGAAGAAATGTCCAGTTTTTGGATCCTTGGTAAGTGTCTTTTGTAAAGTATCCGGTGTAAAAAGTTCTTGGGACACTGGTTGTTCGGTTGGCGCCGACGTTTTCGGGGCCGACGGCTTCTTAGGCTTGTCTGTGCCGTGCTTTTTGGGAACCTCCGATTTTTTGTTCAGTGCCGATACAGGCCTCGGTGCGGGAGCGTCGGTGCCGGGAGCCTTATGATGTTTGGTCGGCACCGAGAGGCTGGGTTTCGACACCGAGGGCTTTGGTGTGGAGCTCGGTGTCGAGGTAGAGGCCGATCTTTTCTTCGGTGCCGAAGGGTGTTTTTCGGCACCGCTGGCAGGCTGGCTCGAGCCCGAGCCGCCGGAAGGCTTACTTGGCTTCGTCACCGGGCCCGAAGGTGGGGTGTTCGAAGCAGTGTCTTTGGTCTTGCCTAGGCCCGAAGGCGAAGGCGTGACCGAAGCCTTTTTGGGTGTCGGCGCGGGTGTGGGAGAGGGTATTTTACTCACGACCCTCTGCGCCGGGGTGATGTCCTCCACATCCGAGTCGTCGGCTTCGGAAGCACTGACGAGGTCCTCTTCGGTGTGCTGGTGTCCCGGAGGTTCGACGTCGTCCCCGAAGATGTCGACTGGAACGGAGGTCGAGGAGTGCGCCATTTACCTTCTGGCCCTTCGATCTCGAATAGTCTTTTTAGATCTAAAAGACTTGCAGGCGGGACAGTCTCGAGCCTCGTGTTCAGGGGAGAGGCAGAGGTTGCACACCTCATGAAGATCGGTGTGGGGGAATTTGGACCAACATCGAGGGCACTTCTTGAATGGAGTCCTTTCCATCAGCCGGGACCGGAGCCTGGAGAGGCCCGAAGGCCACCGTCGATGACTGGAATCGAAAGTGCGTCGAAGAAGAAGGTGATTGAGGAGATTAGTATCTAAACAATACCGCGGAGAGCGAGGATTTTGCTTCGATCGTCGAACTGGAATGTTCGGAGCCGGAGCGCGAAGTATTACATCCGAGCCCGATGGCGGAAAAAAAACAATCTGAGGATGGAGCCGATGCCCATGCGCAATACGAACCAAGGGAGGAGTCACCGACCTCGTGACTTCCAAAGACTTTCCAAGAGGAAAAACATACTGCAAACATCCGGGCCCAACACCAGATGGCGATCTATTCAAAAGTGTGTAATCTGCAGCTCATATGCCTCGAACATCTATTTTCTAGAACCTTAGCAAGAATTAGGGTTTCTATTGGTTAGAGGGTAGTCCAGGTTTCAGCAGGAATGATAGTGGCAGCCCTGACAGACAGTCCTCATGTATGGTTTTGTTAAATCTGCGCTTAAGGTGCAGGTTGGGGGGCGCTAGAGAGCCCGGAGCAAGATGGCCGCTTCCTAGCGCGACTCTGCCGGCCGAGACCTCTATCCGCCAATTATCCTCCGCCTCCCGTGCCATCCATGCTGGGTACGATCGGACCTGCCATCCCTGCTGCCTGCTGTACATTTTGATAATCTTTGGTGGCCCGCAGCTGCTTCCTGCTTACTTTTCTGCCTCTGGGGTCCTGGCATGTAATTGCGGCTGACCTGCTGGCGAGGTGACGGCTGGGCGCAGCCGGTTGCTGGGTGCGGAGTCCGGATCTGTGCTTTGCCCCCGGCGGAGCGGTGTACCCTGGGCCTTTGTGGATCCGAGCCGGGGGTGAGCTCCGAGCAAGTCCTTTGTTGCAGCCCAGCCCTTAACCTAACGGGCACAGTACCTTTCTGAAAGGCGGGAGGCAGTCCGGTCGTCAGTGGTGACTCACCGGAGCTTCAGTGGAGGAAGCGCGAGGAGCGGAGTGTGGCGGCGGATGCGGGCTGGAGGTGAGGGGGCCGCGGTGGAGTTCGGGGCCCTGTAGTCCTGTGCCTAGCCTCTTCTGAGCGGCGCGGAGGGTGGTACTGCCCTCTCCCCGCCTCCGCTCACTGCTGCTGCTCCCTGTTGCTGCCGCTGGTGGTTCCGATCTGCCGCATCGCGAAGGGGAGCTTCTCTGGACCTCGTGGGCTGCTGTGCGCGGGCCGCCCTACCTGGGCCTGTGCCTGGCCCTCCCGATCGCCGCTGGAGTCCACTGAGTGCTGCAGTGCAGAGTGGAGTGCCCCTGGACCTGCATTGGTAACAGTGAGTTTGCCCTGCCTGTGCTCCCTGCGGGCTTGCGTCTTATTGCTGCCTACTCGCTTCATCCTGTGGGAGTGCCGGCCTGCTTGGATCCTGGGCCCTGCGCTATATTAGCTGCCATTGCTGGTGCCCTGGGGTGTCTTTGCGGCCTGCGGTGCAGCAGAGTGGCGGCTGGAGGGTGCTGGGCCCTGGGTGGGCACCACATGCTTTGCCCTTTTTGCTGATTACCCTTCTTGAGCCCTCTCTGCTGTGTGGGTATCATTGTGCTGGCGGACTGCTCACTGCCCCGCGCTATCTGGGCGATTTGGTGGCTGATTCTGTGCCTGCAGGCCCTTGCGGTGGGTCTCATAGCGCTGCTCGCCGCCTCCGCCGCTTTTTTTTTTTTTCCTGCTTTTTGGTAGCGCTGGGAGCTAATTGAGTAGATTTGTTGCTGCTACCCCTCGCAGTTACTTCTGATTTTCCCCTAGCGGGTGGCTCTGGGTGGTCGACATGGGCCGCACTGATAAGCAGCAGAGTAAGCTCTCTTTTGACGCTAGAAAGCCTCCTAAGCCTCCCACACCTATTACTTCGGACGCCGAACCTGACCCTGAGCAGGGCTCCGGGGCTAGACTGGAGCGCATGATGATGTCCTTGCAGCAAAGCCTTCACACTATTGATGCCAAAATAGACAATTTGAATCTGCGCATGGACACAATGGCGTCCAAGTTGGACAAGCATGGCGCCCTGCTGGCCGAGGCAGAGCAGAGTATTTCGACGACTGAGGTTGAGCAACTTAATACCTCTTGTGTGGGTATGGAAAAGCTTCTGGAGGTCACCTGGGCTAAGAACGAGGACATTGAGGCCCGCTCGCGACGCAATAATCTCCGTATTACCGGAATTTCGGAATCGACCAATACTGGGCCCATGGAGCTGTACGTTGAGACGCTGCTGACCTCTCTGCTGGGTGCGGAGCACTTTTCAAAGGTGTTCATTGTTGAGCGGGCTCATCGCTCCTTGGCTACTCGACCTATTCCGGGAGCACCGCCCCGGCCAATAATAGCCCGTTTGCTGAATTATCGCGATCGTGATGCCGCTCTGCGGCTGGCGCGGGAAAAGGGCAGTCTGAACTATCAGGGCATGAAAGTCGAGCTCTTCCCTGACTTTACAGTGGCGGTGCAGCAGGCGCGCAGGGAGTTTCACGCTGTCAAGAAAAAACTACAATTGCTCAGCATTCCCTACGCAATGCTCTATCCTGCGCGTCTGCGCATCCAACACAATGGCAAAGCCCACATTTTTTCATCACCCAGGGATGCTCTTCACTATCTCCGGCAGCTGGAGCGCCGCTCCCCGCAACATGAGACTGTGGGGGACTCTGGCCCCGATGGCTGAGCAGTCGGCTTGATATGTATCTGTATTATCTATGTTCCATTTGCCTTCTATAATGCTGATTTAATGTCTCATGCATTCTCTTTGCGTCCAATTGCTGTTTTGTGATGCTCTGTTGTAGTTGTAAGGTCCAGTTTGCTAAAGCCTCATTTTGACAATTTGTTTCATATCCTCATGACACTTCGTCCTGCATTGCTTGTTGTGATGTGTGTAGGGGATGAGAGGTCCTTTGCTGTAAGGGTTACGTCAGTGACCACTATGTGGATATTAAGGTCAGCATAGGGTGGCCACACATGTGTTGTCTCGGCCCACCCTGGGTTCCTCGGGCTGCCGGTGGCCTCTAGCGCGTCTCTGAATGGGAAATCCCCGCAAAGTAGTTTTTTTTTGCTCTAGCGCATAGGTGCGCTTTGTTTGTCTCCTTGTTACTTTGGCGACTGTTGTTGCCTGTGTTGCTCCTGTTGCAACATGTTTCGGGATGGTTCCTTCAACGTTGTCTCCTGGGATGTCACGGCAGCCTTATGTTGCTGGAGTGGGTGGGTTGGGAGGTTGGGGTTTTTACCTTTTTAAGATGTGCAATGGTATGGCGCTGCAGATGTAGTGATGTAATGCTTTGGGCTGGTCCTAACTGTGGGCACGGGACATTGTTTCTCCTTGCTGGGACGTGACTGCCTCTGCTGCCCTAACGATATCCTGTCTTAGTTGGAATGTAAGGGGGCTTAATAATCCGCGGAAGGTACGTCAGGTGCTCTCGTACCTCGACCGTCACCACATCCAAGTTGCTCTTCTACAGGAGATGCATCTTCTCAAACAGGCTGTGTCCGGTATCGCCACTAGATGGGCCGGGGTGCGACTTGCGGCCTCGTATTCCTCTTATGCTTGGGGGTGATGATTCTGGTTAAAAAAGGCACCCCCTTTACACCGCTCTCTGTAGATGAAGACGACGAGGGGAGATATCTTATTGTGCAGGGTACACCTCATGGTAGATCTCTGACTATTGTTAATGTGTATGGCCCTAACATCGACGATCCTGCGTTCTTTGAGGCTCTCTGGCGAAAACTTTGCTGTCTGCCGCCATGCACTATCATCTGTGGTGGGGATTTTAATGTGGTTCTGGACCCTGCTGTGGATCGGGTGTCCACTGTGGACCGGCCCCCTAAAAAGGCAGCTGCAGCTGTTCGAGATGGTATGTTGACGCTGGGGCTGGTGGATGTCTGGTGCTCGCGCAACCCTTGCGCTAGTGACGGCACTTGCCACTCTTATGCCCATTCTGCATGGTTCCGTATTGACTTCTGGCTGCTGTCTCGTGATGCTTGTGACTGGACTGTGCATGTGGAGCATTTACCTAGGACGCTCTCTGATCATTCCCATGTGCAGGTCCGCATGACGCTTCCCTCGTGCTCTCCCCCCCCCCTTCCAGTGGCGACTTCAGCCTTCTGCCCTGCTGGACCTGGTGTTCTGCGAGGGTGTTCGGAAGGCTATCACTGATTACTTTGCGTGTAATACTGGATCGGTTGATGCGGTGGGAACATTATGGGAAGCCTTTAAGGTGACCATACGGGGGGTCTGCATTGGGCTCCAGGCTGGGGTTCTTAGATCCCTTCGGCGTACAATGTCCGCCCTGGAGCGTGAGCTGCAGGGGCTGGAGAGCAGTTATGAGAGCTCGCCTGACCCTTCTGTGCTGGCCCTCATTAATGACAAAGTGGCAGAATACAATGAGGTGGCAGATCAGGAGGTGCGCCACATGTCGCGGAGGTGTAGGGCTAGGTACTATGGGGAGGGTGGTCGGCCGAGTCGGGCATTGGCTGCCCGTCTTTTGGAGCCCCGAGGGGGGGTCTATACGGTTAGCTCCATTGTAGCTGATGGCGTTACCCATCATGACACTTCTCATATTCTGCAACAGTTCGCGGATTTCTACACGGATATGTATGCTCAACGGCAGGTTGCGACTGAGGTGGAACTGCAGCACTATTTGAACGACATCGCCTTAGTATGGCTCTCTCGGGGACAACAGGAATTTTTAATGCACCCTATTACCCTCGGTGAGATACGGGGTGCCATTGCGGCTCTCCCTAATGGTAAATCTGCCGGTTCTGATGGCCTGCCGGCAGAGTTCTACAAGGCTTATATTGATATCCTGGCTCCTTGTTTGCTTCAGGTCTATGAGGAGGCATACGATGCGCATTGTCTGCCTCCTACCTTACGGGAAGCTCTGGTGGTCACTCTTCTGAAGCCAGGCAAGCCGGCCGATAGCTGCGACTCCTACCGACCTCTGTCCTTAATTAACACAGATGTCAAAATCTTGGCTAAGGTTCTTGCGACCCGGCTGCAGCTGCTCCTTCCCGTTATGGTTCTGCCGGATCAATCGGGTTTTGTGCTGACTCGATCCACCTCACATAATCTTTGGACGATTTTCGCGGCTATGCATGTTCTAACGCCCATGTTGCCTGCGGTGGCTGTACTTCTTGACGCCGCTAAGGCTTTTGATTCTATCTCTTGGTCGTACATGCTTGCGATCTTGCACCGGATGGGGGTGCCTTTTGTGTTTACCAATTGGATAAAACTGCTTTACACTTGGCCCACAGCGCGCTTGAGGGTCAATGGTGCTTTATCTTCTCCTTTTCCTATACAGTGTGGTACACGGCAGGGCTGTCCGCTCTCTCCGCTGTTGTTTACGCTCATGCTTGAACCCCTGGCCTGTATCTTGCGGCAACGTTATTCCCAGACAGCGTTGCGGTTCTTGCAGCGGCCTTTGGCAGTCTCCATGTACGCAGATGACATGGTGCTGTACGTGCGGGAGCCTGCCCTCTATTTGCCTCCTCTTCTCCGAGAATATGTCCGTTTCAAGTGGTTCTCGGGGTTGGGCATCAATTGGTCCAAGTCAGTGGTGCTGCCCTTGACGGACTATACATCTCCCATTGACTTGGAGTTTCTGCTGGTTTGGTGCACTGACGCCGTCAAATACCTGGGCGTGTGGCTGCACCGTGATCCTCAGGAGGTGGTGCACGCCAACTATGGAGTGGCAGTCGCGCGGCTTGAGGAGCAGGTTGGCCGTTGGATTAAGCTGCCTCTTTCCTTTGCCGACCGTCTGGCATTGATAAAAATGGTGGTCCTTCCCCGCTTTCTGTACCTTTTTTAAACGTGCCGATGCATTTGTCCCACCAATTTTTTCGTTCTCTTCGCTCACATCTGATTACGCTAGCATAGGGGGGTAAAAAGCCTCGTCTTAAGAGGGAGATGCTGGTGTTACCATATGAGCTGGGGGGGTTCGCCTCGCCTGATTTTTAGCTGTACTATTTGTGCGCGCAGGTCCATTTTGAGTATTATTGGTAACATGACCCGGCTTATATTCGCCATGTGGCAGTCGAGGCTGGGGCGGTGCACCCCATACCACTCAAGGCCATGCTTGTTAACACTCACTCAGTGTTTGACAAGGGAGAGTTTGATACGGTACAGACCACAGCTAGGGCTTGGCGAGAGCTTGGCAGACGTGCTCGGAAGCTGCCGTTATATGCGCCTGCTATGCCACTGCTTCATCATACGGATCTCTCGGTTACCACTGAGGTGGGCGCCTTGCGGGTCCTTAAAGACATGAATTTGGTGACCATGAAAGATGTCTACCCTGGGGGTCATTTTGTGACTTCGGCAACCTTGGCTGCTACTGGCCCTCTTCCTTCTATGCACCTCTTTGCTTACATCAGATTGAGGTCGGCAATGCGCGAGCTGTATCCGTGCTTTCCTGCTGAGCCGCCTACATTGGAGGCACTGCAATTGTTATACACTACCCCCTCCAGGGTGAAGCTAGTCACGCGGCTTTATCGGGTGTCGCAGAGGGAAGCTGCTGTCTCTGATGCGGTGGCCTTGGCCAAATGGAATGCTGTCCTGCCGCGCGCTCTGACTGAGGATGAGTGGGGTGGTTGCTGTCGCCTTACTGGGCATCTAACGTCGAATGGGAATTTGCGGATGGTTCATTTTAAGTATATCCATCAACTGTACTATACCCCTGCTACGCTGTCTAAATATGGGTTACGTGATTCTGCGGCCTGTAAGCGGTGTGGGGCTCCTGATGCTACCTTTAATCATCTAGCATGGTTGTGTCCTAGAGTATTCTCATACTGGGAAGATGTAATAAAGATTCTGCACTTAATGACTGAGCTTTCCTTGGACTGCACTCCTCAGCTATGTCTGCTTGGTCTCCTTGCCGATGTCAAGGCCTCCTATAGACGATTTGTGGCTATTGCGCTGTTGGTTGCCAAACGGCGGATCTCTCTGTGTTGGGAGAGAAGGTCGGCGCCCACCACCAAGCATTGACTGCAGGTCTTGACCTACTGTAGGGATCAATTGGGTTGCTATGCTGAGGAGCTGCCTGTCTCCTCGCGGCCACGAGACACATGGTCGCCCCTTACGGCCTACTTACTATCAGTGACTGCTATCTAGTCTCCTGCCTTCTCGGCCTCTGTGATGGATTGGTCTGCTACATGCCTGTATTGTACTGTCCCCCTCACCTGTGTTTCCCCCCCCCTCAGTTCCGGCAATATTGTATGCTCTAATTATGTGCCTGCTCCAGCTCTGCTCTTCATGGATCTGTTGCCCTTGCCATGCGCTGTATAGTGACCAGTCTTGCACCCTGTAGTGTGTTTCATTGCACTTTTTGATTTCTTGTTTGTATACTTCATTGAAAATGACAACAACAAAAAAAAAGGTGCAGGTTCAGCACAGGGGCCAGTCTCTTAAAAAGTTCAAATAGCCAGGCTTTTTCCCAGACAGTATATCAGAAATAGCCTCTAAAACTTCCTTAGAGGTCAACGGGAGGTCATGAGTGTTGTGGTGGGCATCTGATAAAGTCTGAGTCAGCAACACTTTGAACAAGAGTGGGTGAAACTTTATATTCCACCAATGGGCAGGCAGCATTCAGATCTTTTCTTATTCCGCAAATGTGGCAACTATTCCACAAACACAAGACACCAACCCTTCAATAGGATCTCAGACAAAGCGGATCACTTTTGAAGGCACAATACGAGTAAAAAATCAATATATAGGTTTGACAGCTTTACCAACCTTTGCATAGATACGTCACTGCCATATCGTCAAGGCCAGCTTTGCCACAACTAGGGACTGTGTTGTAATGAATAAAGGAAGTTGCATAGCTAATTTGTATGGATTAAAGCTGAAGGTTCAATAAGCTTGTTCCAAGCTACAGATAATGCCCCACCCTTGCTGCTCAGCCCATTCCTTCAACTGACACTCATCCAATCACAAACACTCTCAACATTCTAATGACTTCACACAATGGCTGAGCAGCAAGGACCTAGAACTCTGGGGAGGATGCATAGCAACCAAGGCAAGTCACAACACATCTTCCCCTCTTAAGGAAACAAAAGAAAATATAAATAAAACATTCAACAATTCCCATCAGTATTCCTTCTCAACAACCATCAAATCAAGAAGACAAAAGATGCCACAGCACACCTCCTTTCCATGAAACAACAGGAAATTAAGAAGGTCAACATGTGGTGATAGTATTTTAATGGGGGGTGACAGGTATATTCCTCCATGTAACTTAAGGAAGAAACTTATGCAATTAGCTCATGAAGGGCATTTAGGGCAAACTCTCGCACAAAGTAGACTCAAAGCAGATTTTTGGTGGCCAGCCATGGATGCTCAAGTAGCATCCTGGGTTGAAAATTGCCCTGTTTGTAGAGATAGTGAGAAGAGACTCAAAGTTGGCTCTAGTACGATACAGAACCACATTGTCACTCCAGATTTACCGTGGCATAGTGTATGTCTTGATTTCATTGGTCCGATGGATGCATTACCAGTTTGTCAACGTTTTGCCATAGTTATTGTTGACGTGTATTCCAAATGGTTGGCAGTGGAATTCGTCAAAGACATAACTACTGATTGAACTATTCAATTTCTTAAAGGCAGTTTTAATCACGGATAATGGCACTCAGCTTACTTCTCAGAAAATGTGATTATTCTTATCTGGGTGTGGAGTGAGTCACCATCATACTTCTCTTTACAACCCACAAGCTAATGGTGTGTGTGAAAGGACTAACAGATTTGTTAAAGGAATTATTCAAATGACATGTGCTTCGGGAGGGTTTGCCAGTGAGATGGTCAAGGATATGGTGTGGGCCTACCGGACCACTGTCCATAAAGAAGATTGTAAATCTCCTTTTGAACTTATGTGTGGCAGACGTCCAGGCACTAAACTTGCACCTTCCTGGATTAAAGATTGTCAAGTGAAAAAAATTAATTCACAAACAGGTGGTTATGTCTCCAAAAGAATTTCTGTAGGTGACTTGGTTAAAGTTAAATCAGGCAGAGTAACCAAAGGTCTTTCAAAATTTAGAGGGTCACATTTGGTCAAAAAGATTTTTCCACAGTATGTTGTACTTGACAATGGTGAGAAGTGGAATCTTCGCAGGGTAGCACTTTATTGTAAGTCTACATCTTCCAGTGTTTCCAATAAGTCAATTAAAGTTGTTCAACCCAGCAGTGGTTACTTGCTATCTACCCCAGAGTTTTCTAACTCTCCTCCTGATGCTGTTCGTCATAGGGAGGACGGTGGTGGTGATGCTCCTAACATCAGTGATATGCAGAGTCAAGGTGGTAATAGTTATACTTCTTATCAATCTGAAGGAACTAGAGGTGCGAGATCTCGCAGACCTCCTGCGTATTTGAATGATTATTTATTTTAATGTGTCAGATGGGTAGTCGGGTCTATTGCAGTTTCATCTGTTGTAATTCTAAGGGAAGAAGATGTGTTGTAAATATGTACTATCCTCAATGTATTCACTGATCTTCCCCTCTTGTATTAGCCCTTCCTTTGTGTCCGTTCCTATTCTCCTGTTGGAATTCTTATTGTGTTCTAAGTACCTGCTTCGAATCATAGCTGGATTCCAGACGAGTCAGTTGGTGTCTGGTCAGTTGGAGCGGTGCATGCTTTATCTACACTCTGACAATAAATCTACTATTCCACCTCAGAAGACTTCAGTGTTATTTCTACTGTGGCTTACTTCATATTCCTTCTCAACAACCATCAAATCAAAAGGACAAAAGATGCCACAGCACACCGCCTTTCCATGAAACAACAGGAAATTAAGAAGGTCGAAGGATGGCAAAATACCCTCCTGTAAAATGTCCAACAAACCACAATATCACCCCACCGAAACAAACAGAAAGGTCAAGAAAACTCTCTGCAATAACTTCAATGCTCCAACGGGATGTAAGATGGACAAATACACAGGCAATCAATATGTCCAACAAATTAACAATGCAAGAGTGCAGATAAGCCAAAAACTGAACACAGCTACACATTGTCCTCACAACAAATACACTCCAACAGGATCAGCCTGTTACCCTCCATAACACAACACTGAAACTAGACCAGGCTCTTCCACATTCTACTGCATTGGGGTGTAACCATGCACCCCCATCACCATACACCTAAACAGGACCAGGGTTTCACCTACCCTCTACTGCATAGGGGTGTAACAACATACCCCATTAACTTTGGGCTAAGAAAACTGCCCAATCATGCTACACCAAAAGGAAGGATGGTAACTACCCACCAGGCTTAACACATTGGCCCTACATCAGAACTCACTTGATGCACTGTCCTCCTCCTGCATAGTAAACAGGACAGAGAAAACATACACTCATACAACCTTGGGCTAAACACATGACCCTACACCCATAACTGCAAAAACAACAATTGATGGACAGAATGCAGAACAATGTCATACATTCACCCCAGTACAGAGATCTGGGCCTAAATCCATCGTTTTTTGCCCACCATGCCATTCCAGTTTGAACCCAGCCATATGCAAATCAGTCTTGACCCTGTGCCCCATGGGAACAGTCCAGCCCGAACTGCCAAGCCAGGTCCTCCCTGGACTGGAAACAAGCATCCTAGGACCGGTTTCGGGCTTTCAGCCCTCGTCAGCCAGGATAGCTTGATTCCAGTGGCATGGAGAGCAAGGGACTCACGTCTGAGCATACCCTTCCCACTCGGGGTGACAAATGCAAAAACAACAATTGATGGACAGAATGCAGAACAATGTCATACATTCACCCCAGTACAGAGATCTGGGCCTAAATCCATCTTTTTTTGCTCACCATGCCATTCCAGTTTGAACCCAGCCATATGCAAATCAGTCTTGACCCTGTGCCCCATGGGAACAGTCCAGCCCGAACTGCCAAGCCAGGTCCTCCCTGGACTGGAAACAAGCATCCTAGGACCGGTTTCGGGCTTTCAGCCCTCGTCAGCCAGGATAGCTTGATTCCAGTGGCATGGAGAGCAAGGGACTCACGTCTGAGCATACCCTTCCCACTCGGGGTGACAAATGCAAAAACAACAATTGATGGACAGAATGCAGAACAATGTCATACATTCACCCCAGTACAGAGATCTGGGCCTAAATCCATCGTTTTTTTGCTCACCATGCCATTCCAGTTTGAACCCAGCCATATGCAAATCAGTCTTGACCCTGTGCCCCATGGGAACAGTCCAGCCCGAACTGCCAAGCCAGGTCCTCCCTGGACTGGAAACAAGCATCCTAGGACCGGTTTCGGGCTTTCAGCCCTCGTCAGCCAGGATAGCTTGATTCCAGTGGCATGGAGAGCAAGGGACTCACGTCTGAGCATACCCTTCCCACTCGGGGTGACAAATGCAAAAACAACAATTGATGGACAGAATGCAGAACAATGTCATACATTCACCCCAGTACAGAGATCTGGGCCTAAATCCATCGTTTTTTTGCTCACCATGCCATTCCAGTTTGAACCCAGCCATATGCAAATCAGTCTTGACCCTGTGCCCCATGGGAACAGTCCAGCCCGAACTGCCAAGCCAGGTCCTCCCTGGACTGGAAACAAGCATCCTAGGACCGGTTTCGGGCTTTCAGCCCTCGTCAGCCAGGATAGCTTGATTCCAGTGGCATGGAGAGCAAGGGACTCACGTCTGAGCATACCCTTCCCACTCGGGGTGACAAATGCAAAAACAACAATTGATGGACAGAATGCAGAACAATGTCATACATTCACCCCAGTACAGAGATCTGGGCCTAAATCCATCGTTTTTTTGCTCACCATGCCATTCCAGTTTGAACCCAGCCATATGCAAATCAGTCTTGACCCTGTGCCCCATGGGAACAGTCCAGCCCGAACTGCCAAGCCAGGTCCTCCCTGGACTGGAAACAAGCATCCTAGGACCGGTTTCGGGCTTTCAGCCCTCGTCAGCCAGGATAGCTTGATTCCAGTGGCATGGAGAGCAAGGGACTCACGTCTGAGCATACCCTTCCCACTCGGGGTGACAAATGCAAAAACAACAATTGATGGACAGAATGCAGAACAATGTCATACATTCACCCCAGTACAGAGATCTGGGCCTAAATCCATCGTTTTTTTGCTCACCATGCCATTCCAGTTTGTAACGCTTTTCGCCCTAAGTGGGATGGGTATTCCCAGACGTGGGACCCGTGCTCACTACGCCACTGGAGTCAAGCTATCCTGGCTGATGACGGCTGATAGCCAGAAACCGGTCCTAGGATGCTTGATTCCGGTCCAGTGAAGACATGGCTTGGCAGTTCGGGCTGGACTGTTCCCATGAGGTACAGGGTCATGACTGATTTGCATATGGCCATGTCTAAACTGGGGTGGTGTAGTGGGCAAAAGAACGATGGATTTAACCCAGATCTCTTGACTGGGGGAGAATGTCTGCATTGTCAGCATTCCGTCCATCAATTGTTTTGTAACGCTTTTCGCCCTAAGTGGGATGGGTATTCCCAGACGTGGGACCCGTGCTCACTACGCCACTGGAGTCAAGCTATCCTGGCTGATGACGGCTGATAGCCAGAAACCGGTCCTAGGATGCTTGATTCCGGTCCAGTGAAGACATGGCTTGGCAGTTCGGGCTGGACTGTTCCCATGAGGCACAGGGTCATGACTGATTTGCATATGGCCATGTCTAAACTGGGGTGGTGTAGTGGGCAAAAGAACGATGGATTTAACCCAGATCTCTTGACTGGGGGAGAATGTCTGCATTGTCAGCATTCCGTCCATCAATTGTTTGTTGTAACGCTTTTCGCCCTAAGTGGGATGGGTATTCCCAGACGTGGGACCCGTGCTCACTACGCCACTGGAGTCAAGCTATCCTGGCTGATGACGGCTGATAGCCAGAAACCGGTCCTAGGATGCTTGATTCCGGTCCAGTGAAGACATGGCCTGGCAGTTCGGGCTGGACTGTTCCCATGAGGCACAGGGTCATGACGGATTTGCATATGGCCATGTCTAAACTGGGGTGGTGTAGTGGGCAAAAGAACGATGGATTTAACCCAGATCTCTTGACTGGGGGAGAATGTCTGCATTGTCAGCATTCCGTCCATCAATTGTTTGTTGTAACCCTACACCCATAACCCCTTAAGAAGGGTGGACAGGCTTGGGCTTACACACTGCCCTTACACCCTTAGGAAGGGTGGAAACTTGGGCTTACGCGCTGCCCCTACACCTTTAACCCCTTAGGAGGGGTGGACAACCTTGGGATTAACACATTAAGCCTACACCCTTAGGAACAGTGGTCAAATTTACACATGACAAACATGTCACTCAACCAACACAGTCACACTCCTGGACCTACACCTCACAACATGGCAAACTCCAGGACCAACACGTCAACATGGTCACGCTTTAGGATCAACATATCACTGTACTCAGATTCCCCCTTCTGTATACCATATAGGACAAGGAGAGAATTCAGCATGGCATTAAAA
Source organism: Triturus cristatus (assembly GCF_964204655.1). NCBI lineage: Eukaryota > Metazoa > Chordata > Amphibia > Caudata > Salamandridae > Triturus > Triturus cristatus. The sequence continues at coordinate 772,677,474 of NC_140591.1, read as the reverse complement.
ACTTAGCAACATAGCATATGCAACAAATCCAAATTAGCATTAAACATCTCAAAATAATTACAGCATCTCAAAATAACTCAGCATTAAAATAAATTATTATTAGGCAGGTTATAACGCAGGTAACTCGCTCATCCCCCGGTGAACAACTCCTCACCCGAGCATACAATCATCCAGCATGGTGAGCAACCTGCCACCCTAAATCTCTTGCCAACAGTACTTTTTTACCAATTTAAGATGGATGTTGTCAATTGCTTCTCTTCAGGTCGATGAGAGCCCTTTACTCTGAGGACTGAGGTCCAACATTGGTCTGTCGCTAGTGCCCTCACCATAAATCATGTGAACTAGGGCATATTACTTATGTTTAATATTTGTCCACTGTCCAAACACTCAGTGCACCTCACTGTGCAACTCATAAAAATATTTTACCTTGAATGCCCTGACCATTCAGTTGTGCCAATATCAAATGCGCCCAACTTCCGTTACCTTGTCACTCATGTATTGGTTGGTTTCTCCATGAAATCGTCAGGGTAACTGGTAGATAAGATCACAAACGTGTAAGGGTTTAAAGTGTTTAAAGATGGTGCCCACGCACAGAGCGATGACCTGGCAAAATGTCATGTGCAGCGTGATCAGCGCACGTATTGCCCAGTTCTGGCCCGCACTGCCTACAAACCAACACCTCATGGGCACGCTCCTGAAATAACCAGAAGTTCCAGCCACAGCGCTGCTGCGTAGAAACCAACTCCTCAGCGCGCTCACACAACTCCACTGCTCGAGCTGATCTAGGCTGTTGCGGTGAGTCTCTTTTTAAATAAACAATGTCAGATGAATGGGCCCACGATGAGGTTCAGGACCATTTCAATGTTACAAAATACACTAAAGAATAGTGGCAAGAGCTATCCTACTGAGCGCTAATAGCTGTCTGGTCCCAGTGCCGAGCTGTCCAAGCCTGACTTATACAAGTAGAGACCAAGAAGAAAAAAAAACGTACCAGCAATTCAGTGAGAGTTCTGCTCATTGCCAGTACAATTTAGCACTGCAAGTTCACTCCAGAACAAACACTGTTGGTTCCTTTACAATAAACGCTGCCAGTTCACTACAAGTGCATTCTCATGTAATGCTACCTGTAAACTCAATTACAAAAAGAATAATTGATGGATGGAATGCTGAACAATGTCAAACATTCACCCCCAGTACAGAGATCTGGTCCTAAATCAATCTTTTTGTGCCCACTATGCCATTCCAATTTAAACCCAGTCATATGCAAATCAGTTTTGATCCTGCTCCCGAGGGGAACAGTTCAGCCTGAACTGCCAGGCCAAGTCCGCTCAGGACTGGAAATAAGCATCCTGGGAACGGTTTTGGGGTATCACCCCATATCAGCCAGGATAGCATGAATCTAGTGGCATTGTGAACACAGGCCCACATCTGGGCGCAAACATCCCACTCAAGGTGACAAAGGCAAAAAGAACAATTGATATACGGAACGCTGAACAATGTCAAAAATTCACTACCAGTACAGAGATCTGGGCCTACATCAAATTTATTTTTGTCCACCATACCATTCCAATTCAAACCCAGCCATATGTTAATCAGTCTTAACCCTGCTCCCCATGGGAACAGTCCAGCCCAAACTGCAAGGACAGGTCCTCCCTGGCGCGGAAACAAGCATCCTGGGACCGGATTCGGTGTATCACCCACATCATTCAGGCTAGCTTGAATTCAGTGGCATGGTGAACCCACGTCAGGAACAGTTCAGTCTGAACTGCCAGGACAGGTCCTCCCTGGCCCAGAAACAAGCATCCTGGGACTGGCTTCAAGGTTATCACCTCATATCAGCTAGGCTAGCTTGAATCCAGCGACAATAAAGTCCCAGTAACTACCATCAGCTCTCTAGGGCCGTACAGTGCTGACAAGCTAGCCATCAAGTATCAGACCCAGGAACAACTCAGACGAAATGTTACATTAGGGAGGAGGTGGGGACACATTTTCTACTCCCAAGTTCCTTGCACACAAACCCAACAATTACGCTTTGAAAGACTACGACATTCATTGGCTGCAAACACCCTAGGAAGAAAACCTGTGTGCCGGCCTTGGTCTCCACCCACATTCTAACAACAGTCTCACTTTAGGCCAAGGCCCAGCAGGCAGCCACAAGTCCTAGCTGCCAGAAGGTAGCCACCCCACACATTGCTTAATTTGAGCCGGTGGTTTCTGGTGCTCGGCACTTAATTGTCAACACCGGCGCTTGAGGCAGTCTGCCACAAGGTGGCGCTCTCTGGCTAATTTAGAGATGACCACAACAAGTTACTTGTTATTTCAATATACATTCAAAATTACTATTACCTGCTGCTCAAGCCGTTCTTATAGCTTTGGGGGCCTGAAATGGTCTGAATGGTACGCTTGTAGGAGTGTGGTGGTTAGTAGTTTTGTTGTTACTATCACTGGCGCATGGCAAGAACAATGTGTGGTGCAAGCTGCAGTGGCCTCCTGACGAGAGCCCTAGCACTTATCCTTTCACAAATTAAGCACTGCCTCAAACCAACGGCCCCTGCCCCAATATCTGGTGCGTACTACCTAACAACAGTCAGGAAAGTCTCAGAGTAAGACAATTCACAGGGTATCTAGGTGTGTACTGCAGCCTCAGCACACTCTCTTCCCACCACAACACCACCTTTCAGCAGAGGGTAGAAGGGGCAACAAGGCCAGCATTGGGACAACGCTAGTGGCAGAGTCCCTAGGTAAGTGCTCCTCACTGTAAACGGAGGCGGGATGCCCGCCAGTAGAATCAGAAATCGTTTTTGATCAGGATAAATGCAGAATTACCGGGAGAAGAGCCAGAGAACCAGCAACCTGCAACCGCTATCTTAGAAGGCCATCCCCTTATTACCTCTTGGCCCTGTTTTTCAATTATTTAGGTTTAAATACAGAGCTTAGTGTACAATCATATGACTAATAAGCATAGGGTAGGCATAAATTACATACATAATATTTAGAACCATTATTCTTTGACGATTTGGAAAAAAATGTTAAGGGATATGTTCCATAGTATAATATTACAAAATGGCATTGAAGGGACCCAGACCAAACTATTTTCACCAAAACGTTATTTTTCAGACTGGACCTCCATATCTTCAAGGACTGCTTTAAACCTAGATTTTTAAATGCCCAGCCCTTCTCATCAGAACTGTTGTCTTCATCTTCAGTATGTGATATTGTCATGTGTCTCATTCTGCCCTCTGAAATCATTGCTACACTAACAGCACTTTGTCTCGCTTCTGAACTGATAGGTAAAAAGGAACTGGGCGATGATTTTCATGCAAAGGTCAAACAATTCACTAGATATATACAGAAATTGTTACAGTGTTAAAATTGTATTAAAATACAAAAAAATGGAGGAGGAGCTTAGCGCGCATCCAAGATGGTCGCGTGAGCACAGGGCTCCCCGGACCCTCGCCGCTCCTCGCAACTTATCCTGATGATATCCTGATTTCTTGGACAGACTTTTGAAGGCGAACCTAGACTGAGTCCATAACTCTTTCCAGAATTTGAATCGGACTTGGGCGACCGAAATTACGGCACTTTGAACTTTTGAGGCCCACCTTGAGGCCGTGCCGGGGACTTGGTGATCTGTGGAGCCGGGGCGTAGTTGAACAACAACGGCATTGGGACATCCTCAGTGGCTGTGTCCCCACTTTCGGTTTCACTTTCGGTTTCTGGCGTGGTCTGATCGAGGGCCTGTTTTGCTCGGCCGGGGACCAATCCGGCCTTCTTCTGTTGTCATCGCTGCCTTCTCATCACAGCGTACTGGGTCAAGTCGCGCCTCTCTCCGGACCCCACGAGCCGGCTTCTTGGCCGGCCAGTGCCCGACCTGCCGGCGGCCATTTTTACTCGGTCTTGTGGGCCCCTCCGGGGTGCATCTCCCACCATGGTGGGCAGGGGTGACCCCGAAAGGCGGAAGACCAAGACGTCTCTTCGTGGGGGACAGTTCCAGACAAATGTTATGGACCGCTATACTCAAGCCAAAGGATCCCCCGGGCCTTCCAGCAGTACCCCGGAGGACGCCAGAGAAGACCTATCTGCCCCTGGTGACTTGTCCCTGCAGGACATTATGGGCGCCATCACCGGCATGAAGGAGACCATCGGCCAGCAGTATGAGGCCCTGGCTCGTAAAATTGACACAGTCGCCATTGATGTCACTCTAATCAGGGCTGACCTGTCCAAAACTAATGAGAAGGTGAAGTCATTGGATTTGAAGACCTCCAGCCTCACGGCCGATGTGTCGGGACTTTTAACAGACCTTGGCGCTCTGAAATCGGCCAACGACTTGATGTCCCATCGGCTGGACGATTTTGAGAACAGGGCAAGACGCAACAACATCAGCGTCATAGGTGTTCCGGAGAATCCCGAGACTCGTTCTGTTGACCTCCTGGTTGAAGATCTAATCCTTACTCATCTTGCCCCTTCTGGACTCAGCAAGTTCTTCGCTGTGGACCGTGCACATCGTGTTCCGGGCGGGAAGCCCAAGCCTGGCGCTCCCCCGAGGCCTATCATTGCTAAACTCTTTCATTTCAGGGACCGTGATGCGATTTTGCAGGCCTCGAGGGTGCACGGCCCGGTGAAATTTGAAAACTCCTCTGTCAATTTTTTCCCGGACTTCACTCAACTTGTGCAGAGACAGAGGATGGGCTTTCAGGGGGTTAAGCGACGTCTTCGGGACCTGGGCTTGAAGTATGCTATGCTTTTCCCTACCAGGCTTCGAGTGGAACATGAGGAATGGACCTTCTTTTTTGAACGACCGGACAATGTGAGTGACTGGTTGGATTTCCTGCCTGGCCGGGGCGATCGAGCGGGGCATCCTGGCGGTGCCGAAGATGGTGAACCTCCACAGAAGTGATCTTTCGGTCCCTATTCTTGATAATCAGACATTGCTCAGTTGGGTTCTACCTCTTTTGTATATTTTGTCTTATAATAGTTCGTGTCTGGGTGGCGGGTGGAGACGGGCCTCTCTCCTCCTCCGGGGTCTTTTTGTAGAATGGGATTGTTAGGGCGACAGGCACACTGCATTTTGGGGTGGTTTTGTTCTTTGCAGGGGTGCAGGGAGGGGGGTGTTGTAATGGGTTTTGGTTGGGGGGTTTGTGTTTGTGTTTTCTTTTCTCAAGGCGGCATATTGGTTCTTTCTTTGCTTCTGGTGTCCTGCTCTCTGTGGGGAGACTCCTTCTACTTTTGTGGGGATGGGGGGTAGTGGGTTGAAGTTGATATCTTGGAACGTCAATGGATTGGGGGATCGTATCAAACGGGGTGTTGCATTGCAATATTTGCGTCGTTTGACTCCTGATGTCGTACTCCTGCAAGAGACGCATTTGGTTGGCAATGTGTGTCATGCTATGAACAGGTGGGGATACGATTGGTTGCACACTCTGGGTTCACCACTGGTTCCAGAGGGGTTGGTATTCTTGTCCGGTCTTCCCTCCCACTAGAGATTGATATGGTCATCCTTGACGACAGAGGGCGTTATGCTGACCTAACTGGGAGGTGGGAGGGCAAGACCCTTTCCTTGGTCACAATATATGTCCCCCCGGGCCTCCAGACCTCTACTTTCTTGGATGTCGGCCGGCTGTTGTTAGAACTCCCCGATAGTCTTCTCCTCATGGGTGGGGACTTTAACTCGGTGCTATCCGGCGATCTGGATCGTCACCCCCCCAGGGCCCTTCCTGTTTCCCAATCATGGCTCGGTGGGTTTTTGGACACCTTTGGTCTGGTGGATTGTTGGAGGTTAATGCACCCGACGCAATGTCAATACACCTTCCATTCCAGGGCGCATGGGAGTCTCTCCAGGCTTGATTACTTCCTCATGCCCGCGGCCCAGTCCACCCACGTTGGGGAGGTTCGACATTTGGCCCGGGGCATTTCAGACCACTCCCCTGTGTGGCTGCTTTTTGACACGTGGACGCAAGCCGCGGGGCGGATCGCCCCTATTAACCCTTGGCATCTGCGCAACCCCAGGACTCGCGACAGCCTCATTAAGTCGCTCGACCACTACTTCCTGGAGAACGAGGGGTCTGTCCTGTCCTCCGTGTCCCTGTGGAAAGCTTTCAAAACTGTTATTCGTGGACAGGCCCTCTCTTTAATAGCTGAGACCAAGAAAGCTAGGAATGGGGAGGTTGTGAGGCTGGAGGCTGAAATACTGGAGTTGGAGGCTGAGCTAGACTCGGGTGTCACTCAGGACAGGCTTCACGTCCTTGGCTTGAAACAGTTCGAATACAAATCCCTTGTTACTGACGCTGCCAAGACACTGTACAGGGACAGCAAGGTAGACTGTATGATGTTGGGGATAAGGCGGGTAAACGGATTGCGTGGCTCGATAAGAAGGAGAGGGTGAACCGCGTGGTCCCTGTGCTTCAGGATTCCGTTGGTGTGCGTGTGACTGACCCTGGCGAGATTGTGGAGTGTTTTGCTGATTATTTTCGTGTGGTTTACTCCCCGTTGTCCGACAGAGATGAGGTTGACTCTCGTTCCTTGTTGAGGGACATTGCGCTGCCTTGCCTGTCTGAAGAGGATCGAGAGTGCATGGATGCATCGTTGTCAGCCGACGAGATTGCTATCGCGATTCGTTCCCTTCGTACTGGTAAGGCTATGGGCCCCAACGGATTGCCCATTGAATTGTACAAATTGTGTCCGGATAAAGTCGCGCCTTTTCTCCGTGATATGTTTTTGGAGTCGCGTGAACTTGGTTCCCTCCCTAGTGACCAGCGGCTGGCCACCATAGTTGTGATTCCCAAAGAGGGCAAGCCTCGTGATCGTTGTGCCTCATACAGGCCCATTTCCCTACTGAATGCTGAACCAAAGATCCTCGCCAAGGTCCTCGCTAATCGCCTACTCGCTGTTATCTGTGACCTGATTCATCCGGATCAATCTGGTTTCATCCCGCACCGGAACACCACTCTCAACCTGCGGCGTTTGCATGGCGTTCTCGCCAGGGCGGAGTTTCTTTCCGAGCCGGACATCTTGGCTTCCTTGGACGCCACGATGGCCTTTGATACGATAGAATGGTCATACCTTTGGGCCACTCTGGCGAAGTTCGGTTTCGGGCCGGGATTTATTAGTTGGGTCAGACTTTTATATACGGATCCGCTGGCTCAGGTTGTTGTCAATGGGAGGGTGTCCCAGCCCTTCGCTCTCAGGAGGGGTACTAGGCAGGGGTGTCCGCTGTCCCCCCTGCTCTTTGCTCTTGCTTTAGAACCGCTCGCAGCCTGGCTCCGATGGGAACCGTCGATAAAGGGCATTCAGTGGGCCCCTGGCTTTGAGGACCGAGTCTCGTTGTACGCCGACGATATTCTTTTGTACCTCACCTCCCCGCGTGAATCCCTTAATGTCCTTTTTGACGTCCTCACTTCTTTCGGGAAAAACTCCGGGCTGATCATCAACTGGTCCAAATCCTGTGTGTATGTTATTTCCGGTGACCTTCCCCCCTTGCCGAATAGGTTTCCCATTCAAATTTCGCAATCCGGTTTCAAGTACTTGGGGATCTACGTATAGTTGGACTCGGCGGTCCGCCATGAGCATAATCTCCTTCCTCCTCTCCGGCGATTAAAGTTGGACGTGGCTCGCTGGCATAGGTTGCCGTTGTCACCACTCGGTCGAGCGGCACTTTTTAAAATTATGTCCCTGCCCCGATTTCTTTACGCACTTCAGAACTCCTTTGATATTATTCCGGCGGCCTACTTCCGGGAGGTGGAGGGTCTACAGAGGAGACTTATTTGGGACGGTCGCGCTCGTATCGCTCTTGCAAAACTGACTCTCCCCTGGTATGACGGGGGCATTGCGCTCCCGGAAATCAGGAGGTACTATTGGGCCTCCCAGCTGTCTGCTGTCAACCATGCTACGTATGCACCCGGCCCAAATCCGGCTTTCGAGATGGATAAATATCAGTTGCCTGGTGGCAACTTCATTAGAGCGCTCTATTCTCGGACCGCGGGGAGGAACCTAACGGGACCCACTAGGATTGCAGTGCGTGCGTGGAGGGATGCCAATGTGGCCATGCGTTGGAATGATCGCCTGACACGAGCGACCCCCCTGTTTGCGTCGGACGGATTGGGATGCCTCTGGACGACGAAAGGTTTTGAGAACTGGGATATGATTGGCATTAGCAGAGTGGGTGATCTTTGGGTGAAAGGGTCTGTCAAATCCTTTGCGGCGCTTCAGAGTGAGTATGAGCTGAGTGAGAGGGAGTTCTTCAGGTACGCACAGGTTCGCCACGCTTTGCTGTCGGTTTTCAGGGCCGGTACCACGATCCCCGTAGCTTCACCACTCGAGGACCGTATACTTGATGGTCATCTGCCCGATAGTACGATTTCTTTGATTTATAAGAAGTTAATCAACAGTCGGGCGGACCTCCTTGTACATCTTCGGGTGGCCTGGACCGGAGACGGGTTGGAGTTGGACGACGAGGACTGGCAGTCTGCATTGTCTTCCCCGAAAGAGGTCGCCATTCCTGGCAGTCTCCGTCTTGTCCAGCTTACAATTCTTCACCGTGTGTATGTGACGGGTCCTCGTTTGGTTGCGATGGGTTTTTCTTCGGATGGGCTATGTAAGCGCGGCTGTGGTATGAGTGCCACCTTCCTTCATATCCTTTGGGAGTGTCGCGAGGTTGCGGCTTATTGGCGCCGTGTGCATGCGGTAATAGACTGTGTCACTGGGGTTGCTCTGTTGCCTGAGGCTCGTCGATGTTTGCTGAATGTATGGGAGCCGAATGATTATAACGTTGCCCAGGCCCGGTGGGCGGCACTTGGGAACATGATTGCAAAGAGGGATATCGCGCAGCTTTGGGGTTCCCGACGGCCTCCCACCGTGTCAGTGTGGAAGGAGAACATGGACTGGTGTATGTTCAGGGAGAAGGCGGTATATCTGGTGCGGGGCAAGCCTGGGGCGTGGGGTAGAATTTGGGGTCAGTGGAACGCCTACCGAGGTAACATTTGTACGCCCCCTTTTGAAGATACTTCTGATATTTCCCTGTCCCCCTGATCCTGGGGTTCCCTGAGTACTGTACTCTTTATGCTGATTGTTCTGGCCTCCCCGCTGCCTTCCCCCCCCGGTCATCTTTATTGACCTCCTGATTCTTTATCTGGTGGGGTGGGGTCCCCCCGTCGGCGCTTGACACTATCTAGACTGTTTCTCGCCTTGAGTTTTGTTTTTCTTTTTTGTTCGTTTTCCTTTTTTCAAAATTTAAAATATCAGTACTCTGCCTAACTTCTGCGTTGCCGTGCATAACTTTGTAATCCTGCTGCGCCTCTGGGGATCGGTCGCTGCTTTGTGACGTCACGTAATTGACATGCATGTGCTAGCGGCCGGCCCTGGTGGTTGTCGGCCCACGTTTGTACTGTTGCTTCTGCACAATAAAGTTTAAAAAAAAATAAATACTAAAAATGTTAGTTGTATCAAAATACAAGAAAGGTTTTTGGCATGTTGACACGAGATCCTTTATAGGATTTGATAAGTTAAAATATGAAGTTCTGACTGCAATATGATACAGAACAATTTATAACACAAACGCTGTTTTGAAGAGCCCTTTCAATTCTCATTTTTATTGATGTGATGCACTTTATGAATGTTAATTGGATGAGTATGAATGAAGGAGTATATTCCTGGGTTGGCTGAAATATTGAATTAAGTTTTTTTATATATTGTATTAGCACGCTTCTCCCTAGTACGACCCAACTGTATTGACCTGATAATAATGTGTCCTTCATTGTTTGCATAATTTTGATAAAACATATAAAAAGTCGAATGAATCTTTAATGTAATATGTGAATAAATGTATGAGGACAAAAAACAAACAATAAAGTAATCAGAAGCTAAAGTGGATTGTATTGCACTTTCTGTACTTGTTGGAGTGACTGTTGAGCTGTTGAATTGAATAGATAGTTTGCAGTGGAAGTATTTTCTAATTATACTGGATGATGATGGATACAGACTGAGGCATTGTGAGCTTCGGATCAATGTCATAGTTAGCTATACTAGCTCAGTCTATGGTTGATGACTTAAACAAAAATGTGTTTACTTTGAGAAATAATTCTGGTCCAAAACACTAGATGGCAGAATAATGCACAGCCTGTGTCTGTAGAACAGGATCACATTGCCAAGGTTAGAACAGTTTAGAACTAAGCAGTTGTCACCTCTGGGGAACTCTGGCCCACCATCATAGGGGGCTGCAACAAGCAAAACCCCCTAGAGAGAATGTTGCCCCGGGAGTGGCGTGAGCAAGATAGTCTTTCTCCTAGCACTTGGAGGTTGGCCAAAAGAGAATATAGGGATCTCTTGTTCAATTAAATAAAATGCAGAGAATGATAGGACTGACATTGGGCTTATAACTGGGTCATGCAACATGAGAGTAATGAGGTCACTAGGGACATTTACGTAAATACCTTCAAGTCATAATGTGCCACTCCAGATAATCTAAACTTAGATCTAATCAAGATTCCTGCTAGCCCCGCGTTCAAGCGGTGTGTGCTTTGGTTGCCTTCCCTGGTATATAGCCCATACGTTTGTAGAAAAACCATGCTAAAATTTAAAGTCAAGGGTTAGAAACCGAAAAGGGCGTAGTGTGTATAGTTAAAGAGGCAAACATAGATGTAGTTAAATGAAGTCTACTTTTCATTATTTGCAGGATGCAAATTCTAGTTTTTCAACAGGGTATCTTGGGCCCGGTATAAGCCAAAACCAAAACAAGTGAAAAATTAAAATGTTTAAATTACTTGACCTGATATACAAACCCATGATGCAGATTTTGATGGGAGCAGATGTCATGAAATGACTTTGGAAATCACATTTGAAACATTAAGGACTGGGGAAGTGGGTATTTGCAGGAGACAATCAAGGAAGTGGGAAAGGGAGAGGGCAATGCAAATGGAGTTACCACCAATCACATCAGAACTTCGTTAAAACACAAAAATGCTCACAAGGTCTGTCCACATTTGCATGCACTTCTACATTGATGCCACAACAGAATAGGTGAACTGGTGCTGAAGACTTTGAGAAAGGAAGAATTCACTAATGCATTTAAAGGGATTATAAAAAGAAATCAAAGTCCTCACAAGGAAAATTATATTCAATAACTAAAAATAAGATTATACGTTTACTGTAACCCTACACCTGCTGATTTTCCACACTGTAGTGAATCTGAAAGTGTAGGCTTAAGGTACAAAGGTAAATGCCAGCAATTTACCAAAAATCTAATTTTTCTCTGGTATATGCCTCAGGCTTTGGTGGATCCATAAAAAATGTATAGCTCAATTAAATCCTTTACGAGGAACATAAAACATGTTTCAGAATTGCCCCACTGGTTTAATCAGTATACATCTAATATGAAACAATGCTTGAAGAAAAGATTTGTGATTAAAGATGGTCACCGAGCAGCAGGTGGTGCCTCACCTGTTTCATCTCACTCCTTAGTCTGCTTATGCCGCTTCTCTCTGTCTTGGTCGCTCCTGTGTGGCCCATTTCATGGATTGAAATTGCAGGGCTGGTAGCTGACGAATGGATCGGTCGCACTTCAGAAAGAAAGCAAAATTGTCTTGCTCAAAAGTCAAAGGATAAAGTATTAGTTACACTGAGTTTTTTAAACTTTGCACTTTGGTGGACGTTTTAAGTATAAATAACATTCCATATACTGCCACTGGAGAAGTGCAATGTAATGCGGTCAAAGAACTGTTTTTAGATCTAGGAAAGAGAGCTATCTGTTGGAGAGATATTGTTTCCAATACATTCCATCTACCTAAAGGGGGCTTGGGACAGCCTCTTGCCCATGAGTGGATGGCTTTCTTGTCTATCTTAGGTCTCTGCCATTCATTCAATAGCATGCCTCCCTATTCATGTGTTTGTCCCAAAATCAGGAGCATTTTGGTCTCACAGTGCTGGATGGGTTCTATCCTTCCATTACTGACTTAAGGGGACTCTTTTATGTTTTGTTTGACATATGAGTTTTCACCAGATCTTAGGTCACCAATAAAAAAAGAGCTTTAAGAAGCACCACTGAGAGAGGGAATTTAGCTCCATCCTCATGTTGATATTGTTCTATAAAGGCAGAATTTGATTTCTCAGAAGTTGCGTGCTTCCACTAACAAAAGAAAGTTTGTATTGTACTTTACAACTCATTTGAAATCTTTTTCTACACATAGTAGGGTTGAGTTGATTATGGTGTGTTAGAAAACGAGGCATTATTCGTGGACCTGCACAAACAATATGTCTACATTTGTCCTTCACTTGGAACCAAACACCCCATTGTAGTCTAAGGCTTACTCAAGGGAGGTGGTGTGGGCTAGTAATCACCATTTACATGTATGCAGAAATAACACTCAATAATTGATTCCAGTCTGTACTCTCTTTATAAAAAGGATGAGTACATTTATTACACACACACTAGCATGTTACAACGCATGCTATAACACTGAGTACTATTACCGTGTTGTTAGTAGCGATGCATTTATATCGCAAGTCATTACAACGACTTGCACTAGGGGGCGCGCTGAACTTAGGAATAGTATTTATTACTATTCCTACTGCTGTTTGCGCAAGAGTAAGGAAGGTGTTAGAATTAATTTCCAATACCTGAGCGCCCCCTAGTGCAAGTCGTTGTAATGACTTGCGATGTAGTTGCATTGCGTACTAACAACGCGGTTGTTGTAACGACCGCGTTGTAATGGTAGCGCGATGCAATGACAGCGTTGTAAACGCTGTTTCCCCCTTCCCACTAGCACCACCCCAGTGGCAGCCCACCCCATTATTTCAACAAGCATTTATAATGGGGAACATCTGCCATAGTGACACATAACCCTGACTGCGAGCATCTAATACTGACCATACAGTATATACACTTAAACCACAGTGGCTGACAGTCTGGTTGTTCAACTAAACACAGTAGCAAGAATACATGTCTAAGCATCACTTAGAATGTCAGGTACTTATCATCACTGATAACATGATCAATGCGAGTCGATCTCAGCCCTTAAAAGGCATCACCATTTATAATCACATAATTATGCAATGACAACCAGGCACCCTGGCAAGAAATCCTAGCAACATTTTTCCAATTTACTTATCTTCCCACATATTGCATGTGACTTCCTGTCCCAAACAGGAACAACATTAAGTAAATGCACCTCTTGTGCAATTACACCTTTCCACCCCTAGGGGATGTCTCCACGAAGAAAGTCCCTGTTCAGCCTTTAACACCTTAGTGAAGTCCTAAACATCAGCTCCCAGCTGAAGAACAGAAGTTCCAGCATTAGGCAGGCTTAAAAACAAACACCTTGAGGGTTTATTTTCGTTAAGTCCCCAGAGACTTACGTGGGGGCTTTCCTCTTTTGTGCTGGGGGAGTCTGCGTTGCTCCTGCCGCTCCCCCTGCATTGTTCAATTCAATAACAGAGACATACTTTGTATACAGTGCAAAATTCTTCGATGTCCAACCATCAGACGTTACAACATACAAACTAAACTTTAAAAATGTCCTAATAAATAGCCAGAAATGTTTTTAAAAATTGAAATATCCTATGGCAAACCATTTCATTTGGTGGGGAAAGAACAAATGTTCGGGCCTCCTGAGCAGAATGAATGTTAAATTTGATAAATGATGATCTTAAAAACATACGCCTGGCCCTTTGTAGTTCAGGGCACACAAGTCAAGTGAAAGATACTTTATTCGGCCGCCAAGAGCCATAAAAGTAAACATTTTAAAAAGAAAACGCAATTCACGAAAAGACATTAAAACATAAAAACTTGAGTCCCAATAAAAGTTCTTTGTTTTTAAAAATGCCTATATAAAACAATAAAAAAAATCTATCTTTACTATTTCATGAATCATGTAAAAATCTATAGATGGTACAACAATATAAAGTGCAAGGGTGCTAAATATAAAACCAGAGGCTATGAAGAATATCTCATAAAGTGCGCATTAGGTAAGAGAATAGACCTGCTCCAGCAGCGGCAATTTTTTCATGTGTCTAATGGCAGCTGTTAAAAAACTTGCAACACCCAGGCAGACCATGGGGGAGGATAGCATTTGAAGATAGGTGAAGGCCGGCCTAACTTGGACAAACTGGCAGTCCCTAAGCAGTGGTAAAATATGTTTTCTGCGCAGGGAATCGTAATAGGCGCAGAAGAACATAAAATGTAGTGTATCCTACTCTGAAAAATTATCACATGGGCAGGGTCCAAGCGAACCGGATTTGGAATGGCTTTGGGGAAATGCCAGGAGCCAGGGGACCAGGTTCAGATGAAATCTGTTCAAAACAAAGCGGTGATGTGCTTTGTTAACGTAAGATAGATAGGGCTGCATCTGTTGGCCAAGGCTCAATATGGCAAATCTTCTCACAGACGGTTTGGTTAATTCCGCATCTTCCCTTAGACTCTGCCGCTTATCAAGAAACTGCTTCTTAAAATCCCTAATAGCAGGCTTACCCAAAACCCCTGGGCTTGGTAACAAATCAGGGCGGCTGAGCCATCTGGTCTGTTCTATTATGTATTTCAGCCAGGGAATAGATAGTGCCCCTTCCAATGCAATGCAGTCAGTAATTATGAGTTGATTTAGATTTGGGATCGGGTTTGCCCAAACTCTGAGCCTGCGCAACAGTGGGGTGATCGCAATCTGGTCTGATATATAGCCCACTCCCAGTTCTTCATATAAATTAAAAACAGGGGTAGCAGTGGGGACGGCAAGAAGTTTTCGCATAAAATTATTCTCAGTCACCTGAATCCCCTTCACGTCCCTATATCCCCAGATGTCACTCCCATACGTGGCCATCTGGATACATTTTGCATTGCAGACTTTTAGGAGTGCGGGAAGCAGCTTTGACCCAAGTCTTTTAGCAAAATTCAGGCTGCCCCCCCCCCACCCCCCCCCCGGCTCGTGCTAAGATGTTCTTTTTAAGTAAAAGTTTCGGGCACCAGGATCCTTGCTCATAAAAAGACTACCCCGAAGTAAGGGAACGTTGGCACTTTGGTTAACTCAGCGCCCTTGCAATAAAATTAACCTTAGCCAACTTTCCAGATCCTATGGTCATAGTATTGGATTTCTTAAAGTTTGTGGTTAAATCTAGTGACTCCATAAAACTTATAAAACAATTTAAAAGGCGTTGAAGACCCAATGCGGTTCTGGCCAGTAGAACCGTGTCACTGGCGTACAGAAGTGCTATATTCATTTTGTAGCTAGCTCTGGGTATATCTTTCGCAACAGGCTGTTAGGGATTCTCCTAATTTATTAATATGTAATGTAAACAGCAGAGGTGCCAAAATGCACCCCTGTCGGACCCCCCTTTTTACTTCCCAGGAGCTTGTCAACCTGCCGTCTGTGTTGTACCTGGGCGGTTTGCAGAAAAGAGACCAGCTCCGGTTGTATTTCCAGGTCACGCAGCACCAGACAAAGCTTAGACCTGTTGACATAGTCGAACGCTGAGGTTAAGTCCATGAAAGCCAAATGTAAGACTCCCCTCTTGGCGATGGTGTACATCCCGATGACCAAATGCAAGTTAAGACACTGGTCCAGGGTCCCTTTCCCCTGCCTGAAGCCATATTGCAGATCAGAAATGATGTTAGCCTGATCAAGATAGCCTGTTAGGCGATTCAGAATTACTTTCCCCAATATTTAGCCGCAGAATCTAAGAGAGAGATCGGTCTATAACAGGCGGGATCCGCCCGATCTCCCCTTTTAAATATGGGGATAATAACTGCCTTAGCCCAGGAGGGGGGGAAGCCATAGGAGCAAGCTGCATTAAAAACATGATTTCAGATCTTGGCAACATTTTGGGATCCGCCTTATAAAAGTCAGCTGTTACCCCATCTGGGCCAGGTGCCTTGCCTACTGAGGGTGAAATAATAGCATTGTAGACCTCATCTTTATTAAAATGGAGAGGATTGCTGGATGAGCTGGGAACTGATTGTCCCACGGCAGATTCCAAATTTACATTTCTATAGATGTTGCCAAAATGCTGGACGCAGAGCTCAGCAGGTATCGTACAATCACTGCCAGAGTTTGTGGTGTCTGATAAAAAGGGGCTAATAACCACCGACCAAAATCTGGTACTATCAGCCAGTACACTAGCTTGGTTGAGTGCTTTCCAGGCTTGCTCCCTTATCTGCTTCTTCCTGGTCAGGGCCGCAAGTTTGTAGGCCTTCCTCCAGCTCCAGATTAGTGTTGGGTCCCTTGGGTTTTGCTTAAGGGCCTGTTTCAGTTCCTTATGGGCAACCGAGCATGTATTATCAAACCACCTTTTGGCTTTTCAGGGCACATAAATAGCACATGATTGAGATCCTGAATTTGTAAATAACACTATTTACAAATTCTCTCATCTCTTGGAATTTTGTCCCATATACCAGTAACTTCTCTTAAAGGCAATAGGTTAATTCTCAAAATAAGTATCAGCCTTCTAATCCCATGTGGAAGATCCCATGTTAAATAAGGCTGTGGTCTACCCCCCACAGCACTCCCACAGACCACCTCATTGCGGTTATTTAGACTGACTTAAAACTATATCTCTTGCCGTGCTAATTGAGTTTGCGGACTTCTTTAAAAAATAACTTCAGTGCAGGCTTTGGCATAGGTGAATCACTATTTAAACAGCCCAAATAAATCATTTGCGTAAGCAAATGATCTAAAGAATGCTGATTGATCCTTTAATTTGTCAAAAATGTCCATTCTCAAAGGCGGGGAAACATGGCGACAGCTAGGTGAGCTGTCGTGGCGCTCTGATCTGAGTTCCTGCCCGCGTATGGCGTAGGCACACAATGGGGCGGGAGAGAGAGTGAGCGTTCTGGTTTTGTGGTCTGTGGACCTGAACTTGATCGACAGAGCCTTGATAGTACCTCGAGTAAATCGGCCTGATGCGCTTGATGTGCGGAGGTGAGGAGTGCCTTCTTGTTCCGGGAACCATCGCTGGAGTTGCCGGTGTTGGAGTTCCCGCTGCCGGGTGTTCAGCTGCACTTGCTCCTCCCTCCTATCCTGGGCCGGCTGTGACGGGGAGGTGCCCGGGTATGCTGTTCGATTGCCGAGGCTCGTGGCAGGCTGTTCCCGGATTGCAGCTCTGGAGTTTGGCTGCGCTGGAGCTCCGCCGCGGTAGGAAGATCCGCAGCCTTCTCTTGGGCCCCCGACGATGCCTGGAGGGATCCCACTCCGACATCCCCTTGGTATATGGTAGGAGGTGTAGGGGGGTGCGGAGAACGACACAAAGGAGGCTCAGAGCTGTTTAAAGCCCGGCGCGGAGATTAGTGCTGTGGCTGTAGAAACATCACAGGGGGTTTGCAGCAGGTTGGGGGGTCCGGTGGTACAAAGCACAATATCTGCGGTATCTGCGCCAGTGAGTCTGGAGGCCCCTGACATCAGCTTCGTCCCCGGTTGTCTACAGGGCAGCGCTAAAGTAGTTACTCCAACTGCAAGTTCGAAGCATGGAGGCAGAGGAAGGGGGAGAGGTGCTCTAAAGACTAAAACTGTTGGAGGCTCTACCGATCTGGGTGTGGGGGCTGAGGGGGCTGAGGTAGAACAGAGCCCAGAGGTGACACCGGTTTTAAGCCAAATATCACAGGGGGCTCCCTAAAGAAAAAAGTCTCCTCTTATTTATCTGGTGAGGTTAAAGCGAAACGCGCTTTCACGTGTAAAACAGCGAAAGGTCCTAAAACCTCTAAAAATGCCAAGGCAGCTAATAACGCAGGGTTGAGGATAGCGCCGTCTTTGCGGCGGTCTTATTTTAGGGTTGCCCCTCAAATCCTCCACCTTCCCGACCAGCAATTACTTGAAGATGCTCCCTTGCCGATGGTATCGCTGGATCATGAATCTATAGTACTAGCCACAGGCGCAGACCTGACCGCTCCTCTCTCAGAGCTTCTCCCTGCCAAATTAAACACCCTGCAGATCCTGGTTGAGGGAGGGGATACGAATACAGAGGGGGATATAGTTGATGCCACAAATGAGCTCTACGAGATAAAGGTGGGTCCAAGACCGGGGGTGAGGACGAGGTTGAGGTGGAGGTTAATATGGATCGCTTTCCAGTCCCCTCAGCCGGAAGACGTACGGGGGGCTGCGGCCCCTGATGCGTACCTGGGTAGCGGGGTTGATTCACTTTTGACTTCATATCTCCAGTCTATGTTTTCATCTTTATCGGCAGATATCAAGGCTTTGAGGCCTCGGCAACTATCCAATCCGAAATTCTGAACTTTTGTGAGTCCTTAGACAGCAAAATAGACAGCCTAGCAACAAGAACGGAAAGATTGGAGGATAAAGTTACAGGTATGTCTCTGCACCTGGACGAAGCCAAAATGGATATTGTTAAGCTCAAAAAAGAAGATCTGCTGTTGGCTGAAAGGATAGAGTCCTTGGAGAATAATGCGCGTCGCAGTAACCTCCGCATTCTCAATATCCCGGAAGGCAGTGAGGGCTCGGATATCAAACAATATATTATTCAATTATTAAAAGAATCCCTGAGATTGGATCAATCGGTTGAGGAGCTGTCTCTGGACATTCAACGTGTCCCTAGCGACCCTTTCAGGAGGAACCCCCAAAGAACAAAGCCGAGGAAAGTACTAGTGAACTTCCACATCTATACTCTTAAAGAGTCCATCTTGAGTCTGGCCCTAAAGCAGAAGTCATTGAGTGGGAAGGGTTTTAACTTCCAGATAAGATCGGATCTTTCAAGGGCCACGCTGGATAAACAGTGGGAATTTGGGAGGAGGTTAGAGGCCTTCAGGAGTCTGGGAGCGGTAGCCCAGTTAGTATTCCCAGCCGCTCTGAAGGTCATGCATAACAATACAATGCAGAACATTCGATCAGTGCAGGCAGCAGATGAACTTTTAATCTCTTTGGGGAGGAGTAGAGATAAGGATAAGAACAAGGGGGGTACGAGTTAAAGTAGTAGAATATTGCTTCTGTCAAAAGGAAGAGAAGAGAGGAAGGGGAGGGGAAAAGGGAGAGAGGGTGAGAAAAAGGAAAAGAGTAAATAATGTCACGAGTAAAGTTAAAGGAGACGGGGAAGGGAAAGGGATGTTGCTATCAGAATAATTTCTAGAGTAATTAGTAGAGTAACTTAAAGGGATCACTTTTGGATTAGGAAACCCGTAAAAGAAAAAAAAAACAAAGGGGAAAAAAAAAAAAATGTTTTAGGAACACTGTAAAAAAAAAAAATGGCCATTCTCAAGGCGGCCCTGAGGGTGACCACATCCCCCCAAAAGAGGGAATTCTCCCACCTCAGGACCGCTGACAAAGATGAAATATATGAGGAGACTAAACGGAATTCCAAAAGTAGAACGTGTGGGGCAGCCAAAGAGTTTAAATTACAAATTTGGCGGAAGAACCGGCCTTCAGCCGTATCCAAAGCGAGCCAATAGTTCATATACAGTACTTCTGCAGCATAAGTTAATGAAGGAGGAATTTTAACCTTAAATACTGACAGAACATGACTAAAATGGCGTCTCCCACAGGTTTTATAAAATCTGTTTAAAGCTCCATCCTGGGAGGCAGCCTTACTAACGCACAATTTAATATGCTCTGAATCTCGCCCATTTTTTTAAAAAAAAACCTTCCCCAGATACAAATATGAGTCAACCAATTCTAGTTCTTCATGCCCCAACAACCAGTTATACCCTTTCTTTATTCTAAGACCTTTCTTGCGGAAGACAATAATTTTGCTTTTAGAAATATTGATTTTCAGAAAATGGTCCTCCGCATATTTAGTTAGGGCATCCAGACGACGTTGCAAGCCAATAGGAGTTAAATCGAAAATTGCAACGTCATCTGCATATAATAAGGAACCGATGGACATTGCACCGCTTCTAGGGGCATCCCCCTCACTGAGTTTAATGTGCAGGGGAGATCATATATGTAAAAGGAAAACAAAAGAGGGGCCAACAGGCAACCCTGCTTAAGCCCATTATCAGTCTTAATCCTACAAGATAACCCCTGCAAGCCTCCCATCATCACTTGGCAACAGGTGTCTGTATGGAATTCTATTAAGAGGCCCAAGAGATGGTGTGGCATACCGAGTTGTGAGAGCTTTCTCCACAGCGTTTAAAGATCCACTTTATCAAAAGCCGTGGAGAAGTCAATGAATGCCGTATAAACTGGCATGCTTCGAGAGAAAGCATATTTCTCTAAGATGGTCTGGACAATATTGTCCAGGGTTCCATGATTCTTTCTAAAACCAGCCTGTTCTGGTGGTAAGATGTTCTGGTCATGGGCCCATTGCTGCAGATGACAAAGTATACTTTTTGCAAATAATTTGCCCGAAGCGTCCAACAGCGCAATCTGTCTGAAACTAGTAGATAGATTTTTCGGGCCTCTTTTATACAAAGGAACTATAATACTCCCCTTCCAAGAGGAGGGAATATTAATCGTTCGAAAGCAGAAATTAAACCATGGCGCCAAAAAGGTGCCCCATGCGGCTGACTCCTTCTAATAAACACAATCGGGATTCCATCCGGCCCTTGTGCGCCGGAGGTTCTAGCATTCTTTATGTGACCCACTACTTCATCCCTTAAGGGGGTACATATTCCAGAAAAGAAGGCTCCTCTATGGTGGGCATCAAAAAAGGTACTGAACCGTTGTTTTTATATAATAGTGAGATATAATCCACCCACTCCTTTCTGGGATCGGAATAGGGAGAGCCCTCTGTCTTGAATCACAATATTCTGCTATCAGGCGCCAGTACTTCTTTGAATCTTTGGCTATTGTGGCTTCCCTCAACCCAATCCATTTAGCATCAAACTCCCTTCTCTTTTCTCTAAGTGTATAGCGACTTCTTACTCGCTTAAGGTGATTAAGTTCCTGCTGTTTACCAATAGTGAATTGTAAATGTTGTTTTCGGACTAAGCGGTTAATTCCTTGATTTAATACTTTCAACAAGGGCATACCCTGGTTTGCCATGCGGGGGCCAGCCGATTCAGAACCTACATTTTTTATTTCCTTCATTTGCGCCTTAAAGAACTGTAAAATATTTGCAAGAGCATGGCCCTTCTGTTCTACATACATTTCCTTCACTATCACACCTACCTCGGTGGTATTTTTTGGCATCCAAAAAGAACGTCCATTTGCTTTATTAAAAACCACCGAGCCCTGGTCCAAGTTCCCTTGATTCAGTGCGGGTAGATTAAAGGCTATTGTCAAACCTATTACGCTGTGGTCACACCATACTGACGTGGATACCACTAAGTTTTCACAGGCCCCAAACATTTGATAGGAAACAACCACTTAGTCCAATAGGCTTTGTGTATGATGGGAGTGAAAAGTAAATTGTGCTATTTTATCGACAGGCACCCTCCCAGTTAAAATGACCAAATCCCCGCTTCTGGTGCTATCAAACAGGAGAAATCCCCGTTTGTCCGTTTTTATTTTATCTGGTAGTAAAGAATCTGGGATATGCTCCTGCACTGTTGCCAACAAATGGGGGTGACCCCATCTTCCTGGGGTCACCCCGCGGTGAAAACTAGCAAGTTTTCCTCTTAGGCTTGACCATGCCCTACAGGGCATTATGGGGCACTTTTCTCTTAGCGTGTGTATATTTGAGCAGCGGCTCTCCCACTGCTCGGGGGAGAGCCGCGCTGCCCTCGCTGACGGCATCACCCGGCATTCACATCTCTTCAGGGTCCCGGGCACCCAGCATCCAGGTAGGTTGGAAAGCAGCTCTGGGAGCCCACCCCCGGCTGCTCTCGCCATCTCCCCAACTGGCCAGCACCCTTACGTGCGGCAGCGGGAGCCAGCTCTTCATTCTGGCCTGCCCGCTCCTATGGGCAGACACGGATGATGCCACCGGTTGGCGGGGCCTCGGGGGAGTGCGACGGCACTCCCCCCTTCTTCTTCCAGCTGCAGGGGAGTGCACTGGCACTCCCCCCTCCTCTCTCCGGCATCCGGGGCCCAGGGAAGGTCCTGGGACCCACCCACCTTCACGGGGAGCACGACTTCCTCTTCTGCGGGGCCCAGAGTTGGGGGTCCTGGGCCCCAGGAATTTTTTCACGGGGAGTGCAACTGCGCTCTATGGCTTCCTTTTCGGTGGGGCCCGGAGTTGGGGGTCCCAGGCCCCTGGTAACACTTTACGAGGGTGCGACAGTGCTCCCCAGTTTTCGTCAAGGGCCAGGGTAGGCTCCTGGCACCCCCGAGAAGCCTTTTCATGGGGAGTGCGACAACGCTCTCCGACTTTACTTCACTTCTCGGGGCCAGGATGGAGAGCCTGGGCCCTGTAGGCACCTTCACGGGGGGCGCGACGGCGCTCCCTGGCATCTCCTCCATCTTAGGGTAGCCCCTGGTATCTGACCCACCCAGGAGGCACATCAAAGACTGGCGGCAGAGCTCCACACACTTCGTCGTCGGTCTGTTAAGAGGTCAAAGGTCGCCTACCTTCTGGGGGGCATATCTCGACCCTGTGTGGCTGATTTTGACAATCTTGGCTTCTTCTTGCTCCTGGTGGCCAGCCCTAGCCATCTGAAGAACTTTTCACCACCCTCCTGGCCTCCAAGAGCGTGACTCGGCAAGGAGCTGTCTTCACTGTCTCCCTGCGCCAGCCTTTCACCTGGCTCTCCTTCTGAGCCTCTTCATGTGCAAGACTGTTTAAGAGAAATTGCAGGGGGCTGGCAGGAAGGCACTTCTGCCCTATCCTGCAGCGACACATCACCTCTCTGCCTCTGCTCCCTCCTTCCTGCACTGGCCCGAGAGAGGGAATTTAGCTCCATCCTCATGTTGATATTGTTCTATAAAGGCAGAATTTGATTTCTCAGAAGTTGCGTGCTTCCACTAACAAAAGAAAGTTTGTATTGTACTTTACGACTCATTTGAAATCTTTTTCTACACATAGTAGGGTTGAGTTGATTATGGTGTGTTAGAAAACGAGGCATTATTCGTGGACCTGCACAAACAATATGTCTACATTTGTCCTTCACTGGGAACCAAACACCCCATTGTAGTCTAAGGCTTACTCAAGGGAGGTGGTGTGGGCTAGTAATCACCATTTACATGTATGCAGAAATAACACTCAATAATTGATTCCAGTCTGTACTTTCTTTATAAAAAGGATGAGTACATTTATTACACACACACTAGCATGTTACAACGCATGCTATAACACTGAGTACGATTACCGCGTTGTTAGTAGCGATGCATTTATATCGCAAGTCATTACAACGACTTGCACTAGGGGGCGCGCTGAACTTAGGAATAGTATTTATTACTATTCCTACTGCTGTTTGCGCAAGAGTAAGGAAGGTGTTAGAATTAATTTCCAATACCTGAGCGCCCCCTAGTGCAAGTCGTTGTAATGACTTGCGATGTAGTTGCATTGCGTACTAACAACGCGGTTGTTGTAACGACCGCGTTGTAATGGTAGCGCGATGCAATGACAGCGTTGTAAACGCTGTTTCCCCCTTCCCACTAGCACCACCCCAGTCGCAGCCCACCCCATTATTTCAACAAGCATTTATAATGGGGAACATCTGCCATAGTGACACATAACCCTGACTGCGAGCATCTAATACTGACCATACAGTATATACACTTAAACCACAGTGGCTGACAGTCTGGTTGTTCAACTAAACACAGTAGCAAGAATACATGTCTAAGCATCACTTAGAATGTCAGGTACTTATCATCACTGATAATATGATCAATGCGAGTCGATCTCAGCCCTTAAAAGGCATCACCATTTATAATCACATAATTATGCAATTACAACCAGGCACCCTGGCAAGAAATCCTAGCAACATTTTTCCAATTTACTTATCTTCCCACATATTGCATGTGACTTCCTGTCCCAAACAGGAACAACATTAAGTAAATGCACCTCTTGTGCAATTACACCTTTCCACCCCTAGGGGATGTCTCCACGAAGAAAGTCCCTTTTCAGCCTTTAACACCTTAGTGAAGTCCTAAACATCAGCTCCCAGCTGAAGAACAGAAGTTCCAGCATTAGGCAGGCTTAAAAACAAACACCTTGAGGGTTTATTTTCGTTAAGTCCCCAGAGACTTACGTGGGGGCTTTCCTCTTTTGTTCTGGGGGAGTCTGCGTTGCTCCTGCCGCTCCCCCTGCATTGTTCAATTCAATAACAGAGACATACTTTGTATACAGTGCAAAATTCTTCGATGTCCAACCATCAGACGTTACAACATACAAACTAAACTTTAAAAATGTCCTAATAAATAGCCAGAAATGTTTTTAAAAATTGAAATATTCTATGGCAAACCATTTCATTTGGTGGGGAAAGAACAAATGTTCGGGCCTCCTGAGCAGAATGAATGTTAAATTTGATAAATGATGATCTTAAAAACATACGCCTGGCCCTTTGTAGTTCAGGGCACACAAGTCAAGTGAAAGATACTTTATTCGGCCGCCAAGAGCCATAAAAGTAAACATTTTAAAAAGAAAACGCAATTCACGAAAAGACATTAAAACATAAAAACTTGAGTCCCAATAAAAGTTCTTTGTTTTTAAAAATGCCTATATAAAACAATAAAAAAAATCTATCTTTACTATTTCATGAATCATGTAAAAATCTATAGATGGTACAACAATATAAAGTGCAAGGGTGCTAAATATAAAACCAGAGGCTATGAAGAATATCTCATAAAGTGCGCATTAGGTAAGAGAATAGA
Source organism: Triturus cristatus (assembly GCF_964204655.1). Classification (NCBI taxonomy): domain Eukaryota; kingdom Metazoa; phylum Chordata; class Amphibia; order Caudata; family Salamandridae; genus Triturus; species Triturus cristatus. The sequence goes on along the minus strand of NC_140591.1, from coordinate 772,652,863 downwards.
CCTGCTCCAGCAGCGGCAATATTTTCATGTGTCTAATGGCAGCTGTTAAAAAACTTGCAACACCCAGGCAGACCATGGGGGAGGATAGCATTTGAAGATAGGTGAAGGCCGGCCTAACTTGGACAAACTGGCAGTCCCTAAGCAGTGGTAAAATATGTTTTCTGCGCAGGGAATCGTAATAGGCGCAGAAGAACATAAAATGTAGTGTATCCTACTCTGAAAAATTATCACATGGGCAGGGTCCAAGCGAACCGGATTTGGAATGGCTTTGGGGAAATGCCAGGAGCCAGGGGACCAGGTTCAGATGAAATCTGGTCAAAACAAGGCGGTGATGTGCTTTGTTAACGTAAGATAGATAGGGCTGCATCTGTGGGCCAAGGCTCAATATGGCAAATCTTCTCACAGACGGTTTGGTTAATTCCGCATCTTCCCTTAGACTCTGCCGCTTATCAAGAAACTGCTTCTTAAAATCCCTAATAGCAGGCTTACCCAAAACCCCTGGGCTTGGTAACAAATCAGGGCGGCTGAGCCATCTGGTCTGTTCTATTATGTATTTCAGCCAGGGAATAGATAGTGCCCCTTCCAATGCAATGCAGTCAGTAATTATGAGTTGATTTAGATTTGGGATCGGGTTTGCCCAAACTCTGAGCCTGCGCAACAGTGGGGTGACCGCAATCTGGTCTGATATATAGCCCACTCCCAGTTCTTCATATAAATTAAAAACAGGGGTAGCAGTGGGGACGGCAAGAAGTTTTCGCATAAAATTATTCTCAGTCACCTGAATCCCCTTCACGTCCCTATATCCCCAGATGTCACTCCCATACGTGGCCATCTGGATACATTTTGCATTGTAGACTTTTAGGAGTGCGGGAAGCAGCTTTGACCCAAGTCTTTTAGCAAAATTCAGGCTGCCCCCCCCCCACCCCCCCCCCGGCTCGTGCTAAGATGTTCTTTTTAAGTAAAAGTTTCGGGCACCAGGATCCTTGCTCATAAAAAGACTACCCCGAAGTAAGGGAACGTTGGCACTTTGGTTAACTCGGCGCCCTTGCAATAAAATTAACCTTAGCCAACTTTCCAGATCCTATGGTCATAGTATTGGATTTCTTAAAGTTTGTGGTTAAATCTAGTGACTCCATAAAACTTATAAAACAATTTAAAAGGCGTTGAAGACCCAATGCGGTTCTGGCCAGTAGAACCGTGTCACTGGCGTACAGAAGTGCTATATTCATTTTGTAGCTAGCTCTGGGTATATCATTCGCAACAGGCTGTTAGGGATTCTCCTAATTTATTAATATATAATGTAAACAGCAGAGGTGCCAAAATGCACCCCTGTCGGACCCCCCTTTTTACTTCCCAGGAGCTTGTCAACCTGCCGTCTGTGTTGTACCTGGGCGGTTTGCAGAAAAGAGACCAGCTCCAGTTGTATTTCCAGGTCACGCAGCACCAGACAAAGCTTAGACCTGTTGACATAGTCGAACGCTGAGGTTAAGTCCATGAAAGCCAAATGTAAGACTCCCCTCTTGGCGATGGTGTACATCCCGATGACCAAATGCAAGTTAAGACACTGGTCAAGGTCCCTTTCCCCTGCCTGAAGCCATATTGCAGATCAGAAATGATGTTAGCCTGATCAAGATAGCCTGTTAGGCGATTCAGAATTAATTTCCCCAATATTTAGCCGCAGAATCTAAGAAAGAGATCGGTCTATAACAGGCGGGATCCGCCCGATCTCCCCTTTTAAATATGGGGATAATAACTGCCTTAGCCCAGGAGGGGGGAAGCCATATGAGCAAGCTGCATTAAAAACATGATTTCAGATCTTGGCAAAATTTTGGGATCCGCCTTATAAAAGTCAGCTGTTACCCCATCTGGGCCAGGTGCCTTGCCTACTGAGGGTGAAATAATAGCATTGTAGACCTCATCTTTATTAAAATGGAGAGGACTGCTGGATGAGCTGGGAACTGATTGTCCCACGGCAGATTCCAAATTTACATTACTATAGATGTTGCCAAAATGCTGGACGCAGAGCTCAGCAGGTATCGTACAATCACTGCCAGAGTTTGTGGTGTCTGATAAAAAGGGGCTAATAACCACCGACCAAAATCTGGTATTATCAGCCAGTACACTAGCTTGGTTGAGTGCTTCCCAGGCTTGCTCCCTTATCTGCTTCTTCCTGGTCAGGGCCGCAAGTTTGTAGGCCTTCCTCCAGCTCCAGATTAGTGTTGGGTCCCTTGGGTTTTGCTTAAGGGCCTGTTTCAGTTCCTTATGGGCAACCGAGCATGTATTATCAAACCACCTTTTGGCTTTTCAGGGCACATAAATAGCACATGATTGAGATCCTGAATTTGTAAATAACACTATTTACAAATTCTCTCATCTCTTTGAATTTTGTCCCATATACCAGTAACTTCTCTTAAAGGCAACAGGTTAATTCTCAAAATAAGTATCAGCCTTCTAATCCCATGTGGAAGATCCCATGTTAAATAAGGCTGTGGTCTACCCCCCACAGCACTCCCACAGACCACCTCATTGCGGTTATTTAGACTGACTTAAAACTATATCTCTTGCCGTGCTAATTTAGTTTGCGGACTTCTTTAAAAATAACTTCAGTGCAGGCTTTGGCATAGGTGAATCACTATTTAAACAGCCCAAATAAATCATTTGCGTAAGCAAATGATCTAAAGAATGCTGATTGATCCTTTAATTTGTCAAAAATGTCCATTCTCAAAGGCGGGGAAACATGGCGGCAGCTAGGTGAGCTGTCGTGGCGCTCTGATCTGAGTTCCTGCCCGCGTATGGCGTAGGCACACAATGGGGCGGGAGAGAGAGTGAGCGTTCTGGTTTTGTGGTCTGTGGACCTGAACTTGATCGACAGAGCCTTGATAGTACCTCGAGTAAATCGGCCTGATGCGCTTGATGTGCGGAGGTGAGGAGTGCCTTCTTGTTCCGGGAACCATCGCTGGAGTTGCCGGTGTTGGAGTTCCCGCTGCCGGGTGTTCAGCTGCACTTGCTCCTCCCTCCTATCCTGGGCCGGCTGTGACGAGGAGGTGCCCGGGTATGCTGTTCGATTGCCGAGGCTCGTGGCAGGCTGTTCCCGGCTTGCAGCTCTGGAGTTTGGCTGCGCTGGAGCTCCGCCGCGGTAGGAAGATCCGCAGCCTTCTCTTGGGCCCCCGACGATGCCTGGAGGGATCACACTCCGACATCTCCTTGGTATATGGTAGGAGGTGTAGGGGGGGTGCGGAGAACGACACAAAGGAGGCTCAAAGCTGTTTAAAGCCCGGCGCGGAGATTAGTGCTGTGGCTGTAGAAACATCACAGGGGGTTTGCAGCAGGTTGGGGGGTCCGGTGGTACAAAGCACAATATCTGCGGTATCTGCGCCAGTGAGTCTGGAGGCCCCTGACATCAGCTTCGTCCCCGGTTTTCTACAGGGCAGCGCTAAAGTAGTTACTCCAACTGCAAGTTCGAAGCATGGAGGCAGAGGAAGGGGGAGAGGTGCTCTAAAGACTAAAACTGTTGGAGGCTCTACCGATCTGGGTGTGGGGGCTGAGGGGGCTGAGGTAGAACAGAGCCCAGAGGTGACACCGGTTTTAAGCCAAATATCACAGGGGGCTCCCTAAAGAAAAAAGTCTCCTCTTATTTATCTGGTGAGGTTAAAGCGAAACGCGCTTTCACGTGTAAAACAGCGAAAGGTCCTAAAACCTCTAAAAATGCCAAGGCAGCTAATAACGCAGGGTTGAGGATAGCGCCGTCTTTGCGGTCTTATTTTAGGGTTGCCCCTCAAATCCTCCACCTTCCCGACCAGCAATTACTTGAAGATGCTCCCTTGCCGATGGCATCGCTGGATCATGAATCTATAGTACTAGCCACAGGCGCAGACCTGACCGCTCCTCTCTCAGAGCTTCTCCCTGCCAAATGAAACACCCTGCAGATCCTGGTTGAGGGAGGGGATACGAATACAGAGGGGGATATAGTTGATGCCACAAATGAGCTCTACGAGATAAAGGTGGGTCCAAGACCGGGGGTGAGGACGAGGTTGAGGTGGAGGTTAATATGGATCGCTTTCCAGTCCCCTCAGCCGGAAGACGTACGGGGGCTGCGGCCCCTGATGCGTACCTGGGTAGCGGGGTTGATTCACTTTTGACTTCATATCTCCAGTCTATGTTTTCATCTTTATCGGTAGATATCAAGGCTTTGAGGCCTCGGCAACTATCCAATCCGAAATTCTGAACTTTTGTGAGTCCTTAGACAGCAAAATAGACAGCCTAGCAACAAGAACGGAAAGATTGGAGGATAAAGTTACAGGTATGTCTCTGCACCTGGACGAAGCCAAAATGGATATTGTTAAGCTCAAAAAAGAAGATCTGCTGTTGGCTGAAAGGATAGAGTCCTTGGAGAATAATGCGCGTCGCAGTAACCTCCGCATTCTCAATATCCCGGAAGGCAGTGAGGGCTCGGATATCAAACAATATATTATTCAATTATTAAAAGAATCCCTGAGATTGGATCAATCGGCTGAGGAGCTGTCTCTGGACATTCAACGTGTCCCTAGCGACCCTTTCAGGAGGAACCCCCAAAGAACAAAGCCGAGGAAAGTACTAGTGAACTTCCACACCTATACTCTTAAAGAGTCCATCTTGAGTCTGGCCCTAAAGCAGAAGTCATTGAGTGGGAAGGGTTTTAACTTCCAGATTAGATCGGATCTTTCAAGGGCCACGCTGGATAAACAGTGGGAATTTGGGAGGAGGTTAGAGGCCTTCAGGAGTCTGGGAGCGGTAGCCCAGTTAGTATTCCCAGCCGCTCTGAAGGTCATGCATAACAATACAATGCAGAACATTCGATCAGTGCAGGCAGCAGATGAACTTTTAATCTCTTTGGGGAGGAGTAGAGATAAGGATAAGAACAAGGGGGGTACGAGTTAAAGTAGTAGAATATTGCTTCTGTCAAAAGGAAGAGAAGAGAGGAAGGGGAGGGGAAAAGGGAGAGAGGGTGAGAAAAAGTAAAAGAGAGTAAATAATGTCACGAGTAAAGTTAAAGGAGACGGGGAAGGGAAAGGGATGTTGCTATCAGAATAATTTCTAGAGTAATTAGTAGAGTAACTTAAAGGGATCACTTTTGGATTAGGAAACCCGTAAAAGAAAAAAAAACCAAAGGGAAAAAAAAAAAAAATTTTTAGGAACACTGTAAAAAAAAAAAAATGTCCATTCTCAAGGCGGCCCTGAGGGTGACCACATCCCCCCAAAAGAGGGAATTCTCCCACCTCAGGACCGCTGACAAAGATGAAATATATGAGGAGACTAAACGGAATTCCAAAAGTAGAACGTGTGGGGCAGCCAAAGAGTTTAAATTACAAATTTGGCGGAAGAACCGGCCTTCAGCCGTATCCAAAGCGAGCCAATAGTTCATATACAGTACTTCTGCAGCATAAGTTAATGAAGGAGGAATTTTAACCTTAAATACTGACAGAACATGACTAAAATGGCGTCTCCCACAGGTTTTATAAAATCTGTTTAAAGCTCCATCCTGGGAGGCAGCCTTACTAACGCACAATTTAATATGCTCTGAATCTCGCCCATTTTTTTAAAAAAAAACCTTCCCCAGATACAAATATGAGTCAACCAATTCTAGTTCTTCATGCCCCAACAACCAGTTATACCCTTTCTTTATTCTAAGACCTTTCTTGCGGAAGACAATAATTTTGCTTTTAGAAATATTGATTTTCAGAAAATGGTCCTCCGCATATTTAGTTAGGGCATCCAGACGACGTTGCAAGCCAATAGGAGTTAAATCGAAAATTGCAACGTCATCTGCATATAATAAGGAACCGATGGACATTGCACCGCTTCTAGGGGCATCCCCCTCACTGAGTTTAATGTGCAGGGGAGATCATATATGTAAAAGGAAAACAAAAGAGGGGCCAACAGGCAACCCTGCTTAAGCCCATTATCAGTCTTAATCCTACAAGATAACCCCTGCAAGCCTCCCATCATCACTTGGCAACAGGTGTCTGTATGTAATTCTATTATGAGGCCCAAGAGATGGTGTGGCATACCGAGTTGTGAGAGCTTTCTCCACAGCGTTTAAAGATCCACTTTATCAAAAGCCGTGGAGAAGTCAATGAATGCCGTATAAACTGGCATGCTTCGAGAGAAAGCATATTTCTCTAAGATGGTCTGGACAATATTGTCCAGGGTTCCATGATTCTTTCTAAAACCAGCCTGTTCTGGTGGTAAGATGTTCTGGTCATGGGCCCATTGCTGCAGATGACAAAGTATACTTTTTGCAAATAATTTGCCCGAAGCGTCCAACAGCGCAATCTGTCTGAAACTAGTAGATAGATTTTTCGGGCCTCTTTTATACAAAGGAACTATAATACTCCCCTTCCAAGAGGAGGGAATATTAATCGTTCGAAAGCAGAAATTAAACCATGGCGCCAAAAAGGTGCCCCATGCGGCTGACTCCTTCTAATAAACACAATCGGGATTCCATCCGGCCCTTGTGCGCCGGAAGTTCTAGCATTCTTTATGTGACCCACTACTTCATCCCTTAAGGGGGTCCATATTCCAGAAAAGAAGGCTCCTCTATGGTGGGCATCAAAAAAGGTACTGAACCGTTGTTTTTATATAATAGTGAGATATAATCCACCCACTCCTTTCTGGGATCGGAATAGGGAGAGCCCTCTGTCTTGAATCACAATATTCTGCTATCAGGCGCCAGTACTTCTTTGAATCTTTGGCTATTGTGGCTTCCCTCAACCCAATCCATTTAGCATCGAACTCCCTTCTCTTTTCTCTAAGTGTATAGCGACTTCTTACTCGCTTAAGGTGATTAATTTCCTGCTGTTTACCAATAGTGAATTGTAAATGTTGTTTTCGGACTAAGCGGTTAATTCCTTGATTTAATACTTTCAACAAGGGCATACCCTGGTTTGCCATGCGGGGGCCAGCCGATTCAGAACCTACATTTTTTATTTCCTTCATTTGGGCCTTAAAGAACTGTAAAATATTTGCAAGAGCATGGCCCTTCTGTTCTACATACATTTCCTTCACTATCACACCTACCTCGGTGGTATTTTTTGGCATCCAAAAAGAACGTCCATTTGCTTTATTAAAAACCACCGAGCCCTGGTCCAAGTTCCCTTGATTCAGTGCGGGTAGATTAAAGGCTATTGTCGAACCTATTACGCTGTGGTCACACCATACTGACGTGGATACCACTAAGTTTTCACAGGCCCCAAACATTTGATAGGAAACAACCACTTAGTCCAATAGGCTTTGTGTATGATGGGAGTGAAAAGTAAATTGTGCTATTTTATCGACAGGCACCCTCCCATTTAAAATGACCAAATCCCTGCTTCTGGTGCTATCAAACAGGAGAAATCCCCGTTTGTCAGTTTTTAGTTTATCTGGTAGTAAAGAATCTGGGATATGCTCCTGCACTGTTGCCAACAAATGGGGGTGACCCCATCTTCCTGGGGTCACCCCGCGGTGAAAACTAGCAAGTTTTCCTTTTAGGCTTTGCCATGCCCTACAGGGCATTATGGGGCACTTTTCTCTTAGCGTGTGCATATTTGAGTAGCGGCTCTCCCGCTGCTCGGGGGAGAGCCGCGCTGCCCTCGCTGACGGCATCACCTGGCATTCACATCTCTTCAGGGTCCCGGGCACCCAGCATCCAGGTAGGTTGGAAAGCAGCTCGGGGAGCCCACCCCGGCTGCTCTCGCCATCTCCCCAACTGGCCAGCACCCTCACGTGCGGCAGCGGGAGCCAGCTCTTCATTCTGGCCTGCCCGCTCCTATGGGCAGACACGGATGATGCCTCCGGTTGGCGGGGCCTCGGGGGAGTGCGACGGCACTCCCCCCTTCTTCTTCCAGCTGCAGGGGAGTGCACTGGCACTCCCCCCTCCTCTCTCCGGCATCCGGGGCCCAGGGAAGGTCCTGGGACCCACCCACCTTCACGGGGAGCACGACTTCCTCTTCTGCGGGGCCCAGAGTTGGGGGTCCTGGGCCCCAGGAATTTTTTCACGGGGAGTGCAACTGCGCTCTATGGCTTCCTTTTCGGTGGGGCCCGGAGTTGGGGGTCCCAGGCCCCTGGTAACACTTTACGAGGGCGCGACAGTGCTCCCCAGTTTTCGTCAAGGGCCAGGGTAGGCTCCTGGCACCCCCGAGAAGCCTTTTCATGGGGAGTGCGACAACGCTCTCCGACTTTACTTCACTTCTCGGGGCCAGGATGGAGAGCCTGGGCCCTGTAGGCACCTTCACGGGGGGCGCGACGGCGCTCCCTGGCATCTCCTCCATCTTAGGGTAGCCCCTGGTATCTGACCCACCCAGGAGGCACATCAAAGACTGGCGGCAGAGCTCCACACACTTCGTCGTCGGTCTGTTAAGAGGTCAAAGGTCGCCTACCTTCTGGGGGGCATATCTCGACCCTGTGTGGCTAATTTTGACAATCTTGGCTTCTTCTTGCTCCTGGTGGCCAGCCCTAGCCATCTGAAGAACTTTTCACCACCCTCCTGGCCTCCAAGAGCGTGACTCGGCAAGGAGCTGTCTTCACTGTCTCCCTGCGCCAGCCTTTCACCTGGCTCTCCTTCTGAGCCTCTTCATGTGCAAGACTGTTTAAGAGAAATTGCAGGGGGCTGGCAGGAAGGCACTTCTGCCCTATCCTGCAGCGACACATCACCTCTCTGCCTCTGCTCCCTCCTTCCTGCACTGGCCTGAGAGAGGGAATTTAGCTCCATCCTCATGTTGATATTGTTCTATAAAGGCAGAATTTGATTTCTCAGAAGTTGCGTGCTTCCACTGACAAAAGAAAGTTTGTATTGTACTTTACGACTCATTTGAAATCTTTTTCTACACATAGTAGGGTTGAGTTGATTATGGTGTGTTAGAAAACGAGGCATTATTCGTGGACCTGCACAAACAATATGTCTACATTTGTCCTTCACTGGGAACCAAACACCCCATTGTAGTCTAAGGCTTACTCAAGGGAGGTGGTGTGGGCTAGTAATCACCATTTACATGTATGCAGAAATAACACTCAATAATTGATTCCAGTCTGTACTTTCTTTATAAAAAGGATGAGTACATTTATTACACACACACTAGCATGTTACAACGCATGCTATAACACTGAGTACTATTACCGCGTTGTTAGTAGCGATGCATTTATATCGCAAGTCATTACAACGACTTGCACTAGGGGGCGCGCTGAACTTAGGAATAGTATTTATTACTATTCCTACTGCTGTTTGCGCAAGAGTAAGGAAGGTGTTAGAATTAATTTCCAATACCTGAGCGCCCCCTAGTGCAAGTCGTTGTAATGACTTGCGATGTAGTTGCATTGCGTACTAACAACGCGGTTGTTGTAACGACCGCGTTGTAATGGTAGCGCGATGCAATGACAGCGTTGTAAACGCTGTTTCCCCCTTCCCACTAGCACCACCCCAGTGGCAGCCCACCCCATTATTTCAACAAGCATTTATAATGGGGAACATCTGCCATAGTGACACATAACCCTGACTGCGAGCATCTACTACTGACCATACAGTATATACACTTAAACCACAGTGGCTGACAGTCTGGTTGTTCAACTAAACACAGTAGCAAGAATACATGTCTAAGCATCACTTAGAATGTCAGGTACTTATCATCACTGATCACATGATCAATGCGAGTCGATCTCAGCCCTTAAAAGGCATCACCATTTATAATCACATAATTATGCAATTACAACCAGGCACCCTGGCAAGAAATCCTAGCAACATTTTTCCAATTTACTTATCTTCCCACATATTGCATGTGACTTCCTGTCCCAAACAGGAACAACATTAAGTAAATGCACCTCTTGTGCAATTACACCTTTCCACCCCTAGGGGATGTCTCCACGAAGAAAGTCCCTGTTCAGCCTTTAACACCTTAGTGAAGTCCTAAACATCAGCTCCCAGCTGAAGAACAGAAGTTCCAGCATTAGGCAGGCTTAAAAACAAACACCTTGAGGGTTTATTTTCGTTAAGTCCCCAGAGACTTACGTGGGGGCTTTCCTCTTTTGTGCTGGGGGAGTCTGCGTTGCTCCTGCCGCTCCCCCTGCATTGTTCAATTCAATAACAGAGACATACTTTGTATACAGTGCAAAATTCTTCGATGTCCAACCATCAGACGTTACAACATACAAACTAAACTTTAAAAATGTCCTAATAAATAGCCAGAAATGTTTTTAAAAATTGAAATATCCTATGGCAAACCATTTCATTTGGTGGGGAAAGAACAAATGTTCGGGCCTCCTGAGCAGAATGAATGTTAAATTTGATAAATGATGATCTTAAAAACATACGCCTGGCCCTTTGTAGTTCAGGGCACACAAGTCAAGTGAAAGATACTTTATTCGGCCGCCAAGAGCCATAAAAGTAAACATTTTAAAAAGAAAACGCAATTCACGAAAAGACATTAAAACATAAAAACTTGAGTCCCAATAAAAGTTCTTTGTTTTTAAAAATGCCTATATAAAACAATAAAAAAAATCTATCTTTACTATTTCATGAATCATGTAAAAATCTATAGATGGTACAACAATATAAAGTGCAAGGGTGCTAAATATAAAACCAGAGGCTATGAAGAATATCTCATAAAGTGCGCATTAGGTAAGAGAATAGACCTGCTCCAGCAGCGGCAATTTTTTCATGTGTCTAATGGCAGCTGTTAAAAAACTTGCAACACCCAGGCAGACCATGGGGGAGGATAGCATTTGAAGATAGGTGAAGGCCGGCCTAACTTGGACAAACTGGCAGTCCCTAAGCAGTGGTAAAATATGTTTTCTGCGCAGGGAATCGTAATAGGCGCAGAAGAACATAAAATGTAGTGTATCCTACTCTGAAAAATTATCACATGGGCAGGGTCCAAGCGAACCGGATTTGGAATGGCTTTGGGGAAATGCCAGGAGCCAGGGGACCAGGTTCAGATGAAATCTGGTCAAAACAAAGCGGTGATGTGCTTTGTTAACGTAAGATAGATAGGGCTGCATCTGTGGGCCAAGGCTCAATATGGCAAATCTTCTCACAGACGGTTTGGTTAATTCCGCATCTTCCCTTAGACTCTGCCGCTTATCAAGAAACTGCTTCTTAAAATCCCTAATAGCAGGCTTACCCAAAACCCCTGGGCTTGGTAACAAATCAGGGCGGCTGAGCCATCTGGTCTGTTCTATTATGTATTTCAGCCAGGGAATAGATAGTGCCCCTTCCAATGCAATGCAGTCAGTAATTATGAGTTGATTTAGATTTGGGATCGGGTTTGCCCAAACTCTGAGCCTGCGCAACAGTGGGGTGACCGCAATCTGGTCTGATATATAGCCCACTCCCAGTTCTTCATATAAATTAAAAACAGGGGTAGCAGTGGGGACGGCAAGAAGTTTTCGCATAAAATTATTCTCAGTCACCTGAATCCCCTTCACGTCCCTATATCCCCAGATGTCACTCCCATACGTGGCCATCTGGATACATTTTGCATTGTAGACTTTTAGGAGTGCGGGAAGCAGCTTTGACCCAAGTCTTTTAGCAAATTTCAGGCTGATCCCCCCCCCCCCCGGCTCGTGCTAAGATGTTCTTTTTAAGTAAAAGTTTCGGGCACCAGGATCCTTGCTCATAAAAAGACTACCCCGAAGTAAGGGAACGTTGGCACTTTGGTTAACTCAGCGCCCTTGCAATAAAATTAACCTTAGCCAACTTTCCAGATCCTATGGTCATAGTATTGGATTTCTTAAAGTTTGTGGTTAAATCTAGTGACTCCATAAAACTTATAAAACAATTTAAAAGGCGTTGAAGACCCAATGCGGTTCTGGCCAGTAGAACCGTGTCACTGGCGTACAGAAGTGCTATATTCATTTTGTAGCTAGCTCTGGGTATATCTTTCGCAACAGGCTGTTAGGGATTCTCCTAATTTATTAATATATAATGTAAACAGCAGAGGTGCCAAAATGCACCCCTGTCGGACCCCCCTTTTTACTTCCCAGGAGCTTGTCAACCTGCCGTCTGTGTTGTACCTGGGCGGTTTGCAGAAAAGAGACCAGCTCCGGTTGTATTTCCAGGTCACGCAGCACCAGACAAAGCTTAGACCTGTTGACATAGTCGAACGCTGAGGTTAAGTCCATGAAAGCCAAATGTAAGACTCCCCTCTTGGCGATGGTGTACATCCCGATGACCAAATGCAAGTTAAGACACTGGTCCAGGGTCCCTTTCCCCTGCCTGAAGCCATATTGCAGATCAGAAATGATGTTAGCCTGATCAAGATAGCCTGTTAGGCGATTCAGAATTACTTTCCCCAATATTTAGCCGCAGAATCTAAGAGAGAGATCGGTCTATAACAGGCGGGATCCGCCCGATCTCCCCTTTTAAATATGGGGATAATAACTGCCTTAGCCCAGGAGGGGGGAAGCCATAGGAGCAAGCTGCATTAAAAACATGATTTCAGATCTTGGCAAAATTTTGGGATCCGCCTTATAAAAGTCAGCTGTTACCCCATCTGGGCCAGGTGCCTTGCCTACTGAGGGTGTAGTGAGTTCTCTCTGAATACGTACAGGCATTGTTAAGTTAGCATAACCACGTTAGATGTTAGAAGGCCATCTTTTTGCTTTTGCACACGGCACTGCGTTTACATGTTATTTCTTAAAACAGACTGTTGACTCGAGACTTGCTTCACACAAGCGCGATCTGTTGCTACTATCCCAAGCTCTGCGCAGCGACCTTGGTCTGTACATGGTGTGACAAACAGTCTGGGGTATTACACAATGCATGTTTTTCACTCTAGGTTGATCGGCCCACTATTTAGCCATAACACACGCGCAGCTGCAAATGCCTGAAAATTAGTGCTTTTAGTATCACAGACATCATGTTTATTATTCAGACCGAAGACGAGCCTTCCTGCGAGAAGACTTCTGATGCTCCTGTGATGTGATTTCACTAAGCTGATCTTTGAGGTATGGGGTCCCCTATTCAAGCCTAAGAGACCTTCTATTAGCATAATAATAATATTAGCTTCTTAGTAAAGGGAAGGTGGTAGTATCCACTGTCATTATAATATGATCACCCCTTTTATATTCTATGGTATTGTAACTATGTTGCTGGTTTTGATATTAATCATTTGTCTGCTTGTATTAGCCAAAGTACTGCATCTTAGGACACGTGGTCTATAAAAATAAACCCCTTTTTATTTACAACGTGTCTCTGTTGATTATTGTTGTGGACTGATGTGAGAATAATATACGAACAGGTATTTCCGATTCCCACCATTCCTGAGTATGTACTGAGTCGCTTGTTCTGGGTTGTCTACACATTGGGACCGCCGAGCTAAATCTCGGATAACGAATGGGACACTTATGCTAGCCGGATACTGGGTTCTGGGTTCTGAGGTGAGTTTCTGGTACACCACAATTCACTGAGGTCCTGGGGTTCTTCGCATAGTTCTGTGTATCAGCAGAATCCCTGCAACATGGCGCACCTAACGTTTGGTCTATGAGTTGAAACGCCTTAGTAGTGCTTGCATTTAGTCCACAGCACCCTCATTCTTGTTTCCGGATAACAAGTCTGACGGATTTTAAACCTACCTAGTTCTATTGATATAGGTTCCTTCAAGCTTGATTATTAAAAAGGTTATTGAACCCTTGTGCTACTGCATAATTGAAGTGTAGCTGGTCCTTATGGCAATTAATATTGCGGCGCATAGCCGTGCGGCCCTGAAACGTCACTTGACGCAGTATGGGGTGCCGGACGCGGGCATGGACGTCATCTTTGTGGTGGGAGCCGATGCGGCTCACCCCTTTGAGTTGTTCTACTCTTGGGTGACGATTCCGGCAGTCAGTGGTAATGATAATACATTTCATTCTTACACTGCCACTGCCGTGCCTGCCGCCTATGCGCCTTATAGGACACAGGAGATACCAATATCTGCTTGGCAACATCAGATTTGGTTTAATGGCGCCCTCCCCCATGTGGTTATACCGCCGAGAATGGGCCCTTTATCAATTGCGGGGGCCACTTGGCCGGTACTAGCCGGATTTACGCCTCATCCCCGTTACCTCACGGTGACGGTGGATGAATTGCGTGTACTACACACTGCCCTTATAACAGTATATAGGGCGTTAGTGCAGTATGTGTCGCGCACTGTACAGGCGGGGGCGCCTGTTAGTGCGGGACAACCTAGTGATCGTCACGCGGTGGTCATTAGTCCTGTTATGGTCAATTCTGTTGTGGGCAAGCGCCCCCTCGCAAGGGATGATTATCCCTTTTGGCTTGCTGAAAAATTTGACCAAATAGAGGCGGTTTATCCGCATACAACTCCTGTGGAAAAACACAGGATCCTCACCATTAGTTTGCCTAAAGACTTAGTTCCCCATATAGATGACTGTGTATCCTGGGGTAAGATTTTTGCTGCGACGTACGCGCAGTGCTTCGGCACTCCGTCTATGTTACAGCTGCCCTCCATCATTAAACAGGTTCAAGAGGACCATGGAGCGGAGTCTGCGATAGAATTGGGGATGCGGCTCCTCGGAGATTTTGGCCTGGTGGCTACCATGATAATGGGAAACCTTAAGGGTGATGCGTTGCACTTTCAGGTTCGTAATGAACTGAAGAAGGTTGCTGAAGAGGACAAGCCGCAGGAATTTGCTAAAATAATCGCAGAAGCATATCGTGATTTGGGTCGTAGCTCTTTAGGAGTTAAGCCTGTGATCAAGAATCCCGATGCTAAGCAGCAGGGTAAGGCAGGAACTTCTGGTAAGGATGAACGACCCTTTTTTCCAAAACAAAAGTGGCCGTTTAAACAACAGGGCAAGCAGCAGCAGAAACAGGGCTCTCGGCCTGCCTCTCCCGTACAGTCAAGTAGTGAACGCACTTATGATCTGCGAGATCGTGCTACTATTAAGTCTCCTGATAGATTTCAGGTTTCTGAACCGCGTTCTCCTCGTTCTTCACAGGAAACATCGGCTACACAGTCTGGTGGCGGAGGCGGTGGCAAAGGTCGGGGTGCTCCACAACAGCGTGACCAACCCCGACAGACTGAGGGTAAAGGCAAGCAGGACGAGTTTGCTCGACAAAGACCCCCGTTTCAGAAGAAGAAAGTGGCGGCTCTGACGGCAACATATGCCTCAGATAGTGCGGACACAGCTTCAGAACCGGACATGGGCGCTGACGCTACTAGACAGCGCAGCGGAAATTACCATAGTCCGTCAAGCTCTGCGTCCATTTCTGGCGGTGACAGCAACTGATGTATTGGTTACTGTTGAAACAGCTGACACCAGAGTGGCTCCCCCTGATAGACTTTATGAAATAGTCTTGTTAATAGAGGGTGACATACAACGTACTATAAAAGGGATTTTTTGGGATAATCTGACCACCACCTATGATATCCTCCTAGCGGAGGCAGATTGGCCCCCGGCCTTCATTTTGGATGCTCCTAGAGGGGAGGAGAAAATCCTCCCGTCCTTTGCGCACACGGTGCCTAAGGACCAAGCTGAAATGTACGCTGGTGAGTGGGCGCTGGCGCTTGCGCCAGCGGTATATCGTACTCAGGTGGGTTGGGACCGGTTGTCCCCCTGCCATGAGATTCCATTGCGGTCTATGCCCCAGCCTCAGCCCCAATATCCCATGCGTCGTGAGGCTAGACCTCACGTCGCGGCGATCCTTGAACAATTGGAATATCAGGGTGTAATTGAAACATGTGTGTCCCCTATGAATAACCCTTTATTCACTGTGACGAAGCCTGACGGCTCGTACCGTTTAGTTTTGGATTACCGGCACCTAAACTCCCATTGCCGGACCTGCGCGGTACAAAATACACATAGCTCGGCTCTAGTCGACAGTCTCGTGCGTAAACGATTTAAAACGACACTTGACATTTCCAATGGCTTTTTTAGCCATAACCTGTCCACACTGAGTAGCCAGTGGACAGCGTTTACCTCGGGCGGTAAACAAAAACAGTTTACGAGATTAGCCATGGGCTACAAAAATAGCCCAGGCGTCTTTTCCGCTCGCGTGGTCTCTCTCTTAGAAAGAATAGATCCCGAGGCATACTCCTATGTTGACGATATCTACCTAACGGATGATGAGCTGTTGCCGCATCTGTCTCGAGTCGACAATATTGTAGTGAGTTTTGCTGACTATGGCTACAAATTCAATTTTGCGAAGTCTCACATCGCGGAATATACAGTGTTGTTTTTGGGCTACGAGCTCAATAATGAAGGAAAGGGGTTAGCTCCCCACTTTCTGGAGAAGTGCGCATGCTTGAGTGCGCCAACGACACTAAAGAAATTACAATCTCTACTGGGCTTTCTGAATTTCGGCCGTACGTACATTCCTGATTATGCCCAGCGTATCAAGCCGCTTTACGCCTTGGTACAACCCACATTTTCGAAGTCTAGCTGGCAGCTGGAACATTCTAAAATTCTACAGTCTTTACAGGCTGACCTTCTTGCTTCACAATATTTGCTGACACGTGATAACCGCACCAATCTGGTAATAAGAATTGTGCCAGGCGCCGTGGGTTTCACGTATTTGACGTTTAATGAGGGCGATACAGTCCCCATTGCGTACAAATCCCACTTGTACACCTCTGCTGAATTACGTTTTTCCGCGGTCGAAAAAGTTCTGACTGCTGTACAGATGGCGATCCTTAAAGAACGCGCACTGTCACATGGGAAACAGATTCTGGTTGTAACACCCTATCCCGCCTTAGAAGCGGTGACAAAGGCAAGTGTACCAAATTCTAAAGCTTTGCATCCTCGGTGGATACAATGGGCCACAACACTGACGTCGCCAGACGTCACCTACATCTTTGATGCCTCATTACAGACTCAAGAGTTCTTGCAGTATGAATTCGTTCATCCGGCTCCTCTGTCTTTGCGCCCGCTCGAAGAATACCATTGTGTCATATACACTGACGGGTCTGCGCAGCCCGCAATTGGATCAAAGCACGCCTACTCAGCGGCTTGCGCAATTGTCGTAGGTACTTTCGTAAATGGTGAATTCCAATCTGATGCAGTGCATACGCAGTCATTGGGCGATTGTACCGCGCAATTGGCGGAGCTTCGGGCTCTAGTGCTTGCACTGGAGTTTGCCGATCCCAGAGTCACTACACTAATTGTGAGTGACTCTTTCTACTGTGTCCAGTCCTATAATGACAATTTACACTTCTGGTCTCAGAATGACTATCGAGACACGAAAGGTGGCACAATTAAGCATAAAACGCTTTGGGTTCGAGTGGCAGACTTTAAAGCACGTCTCCCTCTCGTGAATGTTATTCACACTCTTGGTCACCAGAGACTTGGTGTCCATGCTGTCGGCAACAGCTTAGCTGACGAGGCAGCAAAAACAGCAGTGGCTACATACTTAGTGGCAGCAGTTACCAGATCAAAGAGTAAGATTGATGATGACATCTTGGCAGCTATTGCTGCTACAGAAAAGGGAGGCGATTACCCGAAGGGTTTTCCTTCTCGTTACATTTACCATTTAAGTCCTGATAATGTCCCATTAGTGAGGATTAACGACGTTGGTGACAGAATTATTCCCAACGCGGACTGCAGACCCGCACTGATTTTGGCTGCTCATGAGGGGTTGGCGTCTGCCCACGCCGGAGTGTCAGCCACAATATCTCTGCTACAACAACGTTACTGGTGGTTTGGTTTATATAAACAAGCGCGAGCTTATGTCCTTGATTGTGACATTTGCCAACAGATTAAACCTTCTACTGTTGCGCGCCCATCACAAACACAGTTGTACATTTCAAATAAACCATTTGGTTGCGTTTATTTGGATCACTGCGGTCCTTTTTCTTCTGATACTGCGTACAAGTACATCTTGGTTGCAGTAGATTCGTGCACACGTTTTCTGTGGGTATGGCCACAAAGGAGTGCCGACTCGCGGACTGTCATCAGGGATTTGCGTGTCTTTGTGGGAACTTTTGCGTGTGGTACCTTCCATTCTGATCAGGGCCCTGCGTTCGCCTCTAAGGCTTACAAGGAGGCTATGAGAAATTTGGGGGTCCTAGTCAAATTTTCGTCCCCCTACCGACCTGAGGGTAATAGTGTGGTGGAGCGAATGAACCGTGACTTAAAGCAATCATTGACAGCCCGTGTTTTAGGCACAGGCCGGAACTGGCTAGCCCATTTGTATAACGTTCAACGTGCACTTAATAATCTCCCTAGAAGGTCTCTGGGTGGGCGGACCCCGTACATGATGCTCTTCGGAATCAGAATGTTTGTACCAGACCTTGATGGTCTAGACATGGCGGCGTCGACCGCACCCTTTGACGTAGATGATCACTGTGCTGTTTTACAGACTCTGCAAGAAGCCAGAGACACTCTATCGAAGGAACACATGCCCTCCACATCTGAAGCTGAAGTTCAGATTCCGGTAGTCGGCTGGCTACCCCGAGTTGGTGATCTGGTCCGTGAGAAGGTGGAGAACAAGAAGGAGTTCGGCCCCTCTTATCGTGCACCAGTTCCAGTGCTTGGAGTGCAGGGTACAAGAACAGTCGTTTTACCTCCACTTCCTGGTCGCAAAGAAAACAGGTACATCTCTATTGACAATGTCAAACTTCAGCGAGTGGCCGATACTTCTTAGTGTGACTCCAGCAGTTTCATGCCAGACGATGCAAAGAAATTCAATGTTGACTCTTGCTTCTAACACCTTGCCTGATGTTGCCATCGAGATGCAATCGGTTACTGATCCCTTGTTGATACCATCGGCTGGTGGTTTGCCCGAAGAGACTGAGTATGCTTATCCTACACGTGGTCCCTCACCTGTTTTACAATCTACGGCGCTTGGACAGTCCCGTTTCTCCTTTGACACTAACTCATTGCCCTCAAGCCCCCCATCGAACATTGCAGTTTTTTTCAGCTGGTTTAAGAGACATTTTTTGATTGCCCCTTGGACATACATTTGGCTGTTGCTTTTCAGTGTTTTTTTGTTTATGTCCATTGGATTTGTAATAGTTTTTTTCCGTCTTGTGGATGGCCACTATCTGAGTGAGAGATCGACAATTAGACTTATCAATGGAACTTTGGCCCCCCACTCCTCGTCCCACATCATGAAGAGGGACCAGACTTTTGTGAATATTACTGCCTGGCCCGTCTTGGATGGAATCGCATGGGATGCTGTTAAATTCCAAATTCATGGGCCTACAGAGGTCATTAATGTACCTAATGTATTTCGTGTTTCTATGGGTGATGTGGTTGGGCAGAACATACGTTCTGATGATTGGGATGTACACGCCATTGAATCACTGTTTTCTGATTTGAAATATTATGCCGCTTTTGATGCTGAAGATTTATACGAAAATGCGGCTAATTATGCGGAACAGTATTGTTTTCAACATTATGGCAATCATTTCCTGCATAAAGCAAATACATTTAGAAATTTTGTAAATTTTACCCAATGGGAACACTGTCCTACTCCCGAATTCGGAAGTTCACAAACACTAGTTAACAAGTATTCATATTTTACCGATTTCAGTGTTTCCAACCCGGCAGCGTTTTATTTTAAGGTGCTGCCTGAGTCTGCCGCAAAGGTTAGACTGACACACACGAAGCTACTTTATTCTAAGTCCTTTATGGACGAGTTGTCAATCAAAGGTTATGATGTATGGAAGGCTACTATTGATCTAAAGTCAGTTTGGGGTTCCAAGCCGTGGCAGGTACAGGGTACAGAGGCTTTACATCGTGCCTGTCTTATACCAAATCATATTTTATTTTTAAATTCATCCATCTTCCAAACCACCTGTTTCGGATTGGCTACTTCTAAACAATTAAAGTCACCTTCTGTGCCAGATCTGGGCGCTTATCCCAATTGGGATAACCACACAGATCTGTCCCGCGCTGCTTTGCAATCCTTAGTTTCAAATATATCTTTCAATATTTCAAAAGTTAATAGTGAGGGTTGGTTAATTTGGCAAAGCAGTTCAGATATCTGTCAACGACGTTTTCTGGGACTGAAACCGGGGTATACTCAAGAACGTGTAGACCCTCGGTTTGAGTCGTCACATACTGTCACTACATACTCTGTGGGCAAGTTATGTCAATCTTGGCTGCGACATTCCACTTTGGCGTCTGTCAAGGATCACTTATCACAATTACATGACAGAATAGATTTGAATGATTTTGTTAAGGGTCCTGTGGGCGGCAGAACCAAAAGGTGGGCGTATGCTATTTACAACGAAGTCTGGAAGTTGTCACAGATTGAGGCGGCTTCCAGATTGAGAGCGATTGACCAAGCAAACATGGAAAAGGTTTTAGCCGTTATAGATAATAGCATTAGCACTCTCTCTTCTAGGATTTATACATTAGATAATATTGTTTCATCAGTTGTTGATATTGTGCATGATGATATGTCTGTGTTATATCATGGTCAAAACCAGTTGCGTTCTGTTATGCAGTTTGCATGGACGTTGCAAACGTTGAAGGCAGGGAAGGTCCCTTGGGACTATCTGAACACTACATCGTTATTCCTTCCCTTTAACCTTACTGACAAGCAGCGATTTATGTCCATGAAGGATGCTACATATTCATTATTACATATTGAAAAATTAGAACCGTTGCCCTTCTCAGTAGCGGAGATCAATTCGGCTACGTGGCTAGCACACGGATTGATAATTCTCCCTTTCGCGCTTTTTAAGTTTACATCTTGTATGAAACATTATGCTTTAGGTAGATATGAACCGCTGGGCACCGCTTTCATACATGAGGTTTGGTCCCTCCCCTTTACGTATAGATGTACTAGGGACGGAACTGAGGTTTATTTGAAAGGTGAGGAATGTACCACGTCACCAGACCATTCCTTAGTATGTAGGCACATTCAATTACACGGCGCATGCAATGTACAAGCCCCGAATTTGGCCTGCGTTCTGCGAGGTGTCCCAGTGCCTGTGATTACCCCCTCTTTTACGCTGCTTGCTAACGGTAGTTATTTGATTTTGAATAATGAAGCTTGCTGTGGGATGTTAGTGGGAATCCCATACATAGTAACTGTCTCGCAGAAAGTTGTCTGCTGCAATAATGTTCTCTTTCCACCCCCGCATGGGCGGCTGGATGTTTCTATCTGGCCTTCGATTCCAACCTTGAAAGCAGAGTTCAACAAGTTGAGCAGAATAAGAGCCTTATTGTCCCAAAAAGAGGTGTCTTTGACTTCCTCTCGTGAAACATTCGACCTTCACGTAGCTAATACGCGCACAGAGGTACAGGCGCTTCTGAATACTGACCTCCCCCTACATTTCGGCTCTTTGATCCAAACTATTTTCAATGCCTCGTCCACGACCGGCCTGGCTCATTTTTTTAAACTTGTGGGCTCGGGTCTCGTGACCTCTTTCCAAACTATTTTTGGTGTGGTTCCGGGCTTTTTTCATTCCCTTTTCTCGAGCATCTTTGGAGGTGTTCCGCTACTTCTGGCGCTAGTGGCAGGTGTGCTGCTTTTCCTTTTCATACTACGAAATGGCTGCTCCATCTGTGCCACTCGTGCACCTGTCCCGCCTGCAGCTTCTTCGGGATAGGATGCTTGACTTTTATGGAACTCTGCCATTGGCGACATTAAGCCTGGCGTATGGATTGTCCTTCCGGTATTGCTACTTCACCTGCGTGCAGCCTGTGCTACACTGCCTGGATTGCCCCTTTGAATGGCCTTTGGATTTGTGCTTGACCAGCCTGGTGTCTCCGGTGCCGGATTTCGATCGACTAATGAGGCCCTTAGTGTCTCACGAGTTGACCTGTTCTGGTGTCCGGATAATGGCTTGTGGAGCAGCACATGGGATCCTGGGTAATTGGGACATCTCTACAGCTGCCTACAACTTCTTGGCTATGAGCTATTTGGAGGAACATTCCGGGTGCCCTCTGATCGTGCTGGAAGCTCCGCTGATTGAAGAACACGTGTGTTCCTTCTCGTTGATGGATTGGATGGCTGAGACTTTCGCTGGCCCTGCAAATGATTTTTTGTTGGAAGCGGTTGCCACATATGCTGCCTATACATTCATGGATTGACTGGACTATCGTCCTTGGCGCCTGTCGCTCCTGGACAGCACCCTGCCGCGGCATGTACACTTTTTTATTTTTTCTCCCTGATGGTTGTTTTGAGTTTTTTTATTTTAATTGAATATATTTTTTTCCCGGACTCCACAGTTTCCCCTGTTGCTTTTCAATTTTTTTCGTTTCAGACTTTAACTCATTCTGAACCTTTGAATTGGTTACGCCTTGTTCTGCTCTGACGAAACTGAACTCTGCGTTCTCTCTTTTCTTGCCTACTAAATAGTGCTTCGATCAAGGGGGCGTGTAGTGAGTTCTCTCTGAATACGTACAGGCATTGTTAAGTTAGCATAACCACGTTAGATGTTAGAAGGCCATCTTTTTGCTTTTGCACACGGCACTGCGTTTACATGTTATTTCTTAAAACAGACTGTTGACTCGAGACTTGCTTCACACAAGCGCGATCTGTTGCTACTATCCCAAGCTCTGCGCAGCGACCTTGGTCTGTACATGGTGTGACAAACAGTCTGGGGTATTACACAATGCATGTTTTTCACTCTAGGTTGATCGGCCCACTATTTAGCCATAACACACGCGCAGCTGCAAATGCCTGAAAATTAGTGCTTTTAGTATCACAGACATCATGTTTATTATTCAGACCGAAGACGAGCCTTCCTGCGAGAAGACTTCTGATGCTCCTGTGATGTGATTTCACTAAGCTGATCTTTGAGGTATGGGGTCCCCTATTCAAGCCTAAGAGACCTTCTATTAGCATAATAATAATATTAGCTTCTTAGTAAAGGGAAGGTGGTAGTATCCACTGTCATTATAATATGATCACCCCTTTTATATTCTATGGTATTGTAACTATGTTGCTGGTTTTGATATTAATCATTTGTCTGCTTGTATTAGCCAAAGTACTGCATCTTAGGACACGTGGTCTATAAAAATAAACCCCTTTTTATTTACAACGTGTCTCTGTTGATTATTGTTGTGGACTGATGTGAGAATAATATACGAACAGGTATTTCCGATTCCCACCATTCCTGAGTATGTACTGAGTCGCTTGTTCTGGGTTGTCTACACATTGGGACCGCCGAGCTAAATCTCGGATAACGAATGGGACACTTATGCTAGCCGGATACTGGGTTCTGGGTTCTGAGGTGAGTTTCTGGTACACCACAATTCACTGAGGTCCTGGGGTTCTTCGCATAGTTCTGTGTATCAGCAGAATCCCTGCAACAAGGGTGAAATAATAGCATTGTAGACCTCATCTTTATTAAAATGGAGAGGATTGCTGGATGAGCTGGGAACTGATTGTCCCACGGCAGATTCCAAATTTACATTACTATAGATGTTGCCAAAATGCTGGACGCAGAGCTCAGCAGGTATCGTACAATCACTGCCAGAGTTTGTGGTGTCTGATAAAAAGGGGCTAATAACCACCGACCAAAATCTGGTACTATCAGCCAGTACACTAGCTTGGTTGAGTGCTTCCCAGGCTTGCTCCCTTATCTGCTTCTTCCTGGTCAGGGCCGCAAGTTTGTAGGCCTTCCTCCAGCTCCAGATTAGTGTTGGGTCCCTTGGGTTTTGCTTAAGGGCCTGTTTCAGTTCCTTATGGGCAACCAAGCATGTATTATCAAACCACCTTTTGGCTTTTCAGGGCACATAAATAGCACATGATTGAGATCCTGAATTTGTAAATAACACTATTTACAAATTCTCTCATCTCTTGGAATTTTGTCCCATATACCAGTAACTTCTCTTAAAGGCAACAGGTTAATTCTCAAAAGAAGTATCAGCCTTCTAATCCCATGTGGAAGATCCCATGTTAAATAAGGCTGTGGTCTACCCCCCACAGCACTCCCACAGACCACCTCATTGCGGTTATTTAGACTGACTTAAAACTATATCTCTTGCCGTGCTAATTGAGTTTGCGGACTTCTTTAAAAATAACTTCAGTGCAGGCTTTGGCATAGGTGAGTCACTATTTAAACAGCCCAAATAAATCATTTGCGTAAGCAAATGATCTAAAGAATGCTGCTTGATCCTTTAATTTGTCAAAAATGTCCATTCTCAAAGGCGGGGAAACATGGCGGCAGCTAGGTGAGCTGTTGTGGCGCTCTGATCTGAGTTCCTGCCCGCGTATGGCGTAGGCACACAATGGGGCGGGAGAGAGAGTGAGCGTTCTGGTTTTGTGGTCTGTGGACCTGAACTTGATCGACAGAGCCTTGATAGTACCTCGAGTATATCGGCCTGATGCGCTTGATGTGTGGAGGTGAGGAGTGCCTTCTTGTTCCGGGAACCATCACTGGAGTTGCCGGTGTTGGAGTTCCAGCTGCCGGGTGTTCAGCTGCACTTGCTCCTCCCTCCTATCCTGGGCCGGCTGTGACGGGGAGGTGCCCGGGTATGCTGTTCGATTGCCGAGGCTCGTGGCAGGCTGTTCCCGGCTTGCAGCTCTGGAGTTTGGCTGCGCTGGAGCTCCGCCGCGGTAGGAAGATCCGCAGCCTTCTCTTGGGCCCCCGACGATGCCTGGAGGGATCCCACTCTGACATCTCCTTGGTATATGGTAGGAGGTGTAGGGGGGTGCGGAGAACGACACAAAGGAGGCTCAGAGCTGTTTAAAGCCCGGCGCGGAGATTAGTGCTGTGGCTGTAGAAACATCACAGGGGGTTCGCAGCAGGTTGGGGGGTCCGGTGGTACAAAGCACAATATCTGCTGTATCTGCGCCAGTGAGTCTGGAGGCCCCTGACATCAGCTTCGTCCCCGGTTTTCTACAGGGCAGCGCTAAAGTAGTTACTCCAACTGCAAGTTCGAAGCATGGAGGCAGAGGAAGGGGGAGAGGTGCTCTAAAGACTAAAACTGTTGGAGGCTCTACCGATCTGGGTGTGGGGGCTGAGGGGGCTGAGGTAGAACAGAGCCCAGAGGTGACACCGGTTTTAAGCCAAATATCACAGGGGGCTCCCTAAAGAAAAAATTCTCCTCTTATTTATCTGGTGAGGTTAAAGCGAAACGCGCTTTCACGTGTAAAACAGCGAAAGGTCCTAAAACCTCTAAAAATGCCAAGGCAGCTAATAACGCAGGGTTGAGGATAGCGCCGTCTTTGCGGTCTTCTTTTAGGGTTGCCCCTCAAATCCTCCACCTTCCCGACCAGCAATTACTTGAAGATGCTCCCTTGCCGATGGCATCGCTGGATCATGAATCTATAGTACTAGCCACAGGCGCAGACCTGACCGCTCCTCTCTCAGAGCTTCTCCCTGCCAAATTAAACACCCTGCAGATCCTGGTTGAGGGAGGGGATACGAATACAGAGGGGGATATAGTTGATTCCACAAATGAGCTCTACGAGATAAAGGTGGGTCCAAGACCGGGGGTGAGGACGAGGTTGAGATGGAGGTTAATATGGATCGCTTTCCAGTCCCCTCAGCCGGAAGACGTACGGGGGGCTGCGGCCCCTGATGCGTACCTGGGTAGCGGGGTTGATTCACTTTTGACTTCATATCTCCAGTCTATGTTTTCATCTTTATCGGCAGATATCAAGGCTTTGAGGCCTCGGCAACTATCCAATCCGAAATTCTGAACTTTTGTGAGTCCTTAGACAGCAAAATAGACAGCCTAGCAACAAGAACGGAAAGATTGGAGGATAAAGTTACAGGTATGTCTCTGCACCTGGACGAAGCCAAAATGGATATTGTTAAGCTCAAAAAAGAAGATCTGCTGTTGGCTGAAAGGATAGAGTCCTTGGAGAATAATGCGCGTCGCAGTAACCTCCGCATTCTCAATATCCCGGAAGGCAGTGAGGGCTCGGATATCAAACAATATATTATTCAATTATTAAAAGAATCCCTGACATTGGATCAATCGGCTGAGGAGCTGTCTCTGGACATTCAACGTGTCCCTAGCGACCCTTTCAGGAGGAACCCCCAAAGAACAAAGCCGAGGAAAGTACTAGTGAACTTCCACACCTATACTCTTAAAGAGTCCATCTTGAGTCTGGCCCTAAAGCAGAAGTCATTGAGTGGGAAGGGATTTAACTTCCCGATTAGATCGGATCTTTCAAGGGCCACGCTGGATAAACAGTGGGAATTTGGGAGGAGGTTAGAGGCCTTCAGGAGTCTGGGAGCGGTAGCCCAGTTAGTATTCCCAGCCGCTCTGAAGGTCATGCATAACAATACAATGCACAACATTCGAACAGTGCAGGCAGCAGATGAACTTTTAATCTCTTTGGGGAGGAGTAGAGATAAGGATAAGAACAAGGGGGGTACGAGTTAAAGTAGTAGAATATTGCTTCTGTCAAAAGGAAGAGAAGAGAGGAAGGGGAGGGGAAAAGGGAGAGAGGGTGAGAAAAAGGAAAAGAGAGTAAATAATGTCACGAGTAAAGTTAAAGGAGACGGGGAAGGGAAAGGGATGTTGCTATCAGAATAATTTTTAGAGTAATTAGTAGAGTAACTTAAAGGGATCACTTTTGGATTAGGAAACCCGTAAAAGAAAAAAAAAACAAAGGGAAAAAAAAATAAAAAATTTAGGAACACTGTAAAAAAAAAAAATGTCCATTCTCAAGGCGGCCCTGAGGGTGCCCACATCCCCCCAAAAGAGGGAATTCTCCCACCTCAGGACCGCTGACAAAGATGAAATATATGAGGAGACTAAACGGAATTCCAAAAGTAGAACGTGTGGGGCAGCCAAAGAGTTTAAATTACAAATTTGGCGGAAGAACCGGCCTTCAGCCGTATCCAAAGCGAGCCAATAGTTCATATACAGTACTTCTGCAGCATAAGTTAATGAAGGAGGAATTTTAACCTTAAATACTGACAGAACATGACTAAAATGGCGTCTCCCACAGGTTTTATAAAATCTGTTTAAAGCTCCATCCTGGGAGGCAGCCTTACTAACGCACAATTTAATATGCTCTGAATCTCGCCCATTTTTTTAAAAAAAAAACCTTCCCCAGATACAAATATGAGTCAACCAATTCTAGTTCTTCATGCCCCAACAACCAGTTATACCCTTTCTTTATTCTAAGACCTTTCTTGCGGAAGACAATAATTTTGCTTTTAGAAATATTGATTTTCAGAAAATGGTCCTCCGCATATTTAGTTAGGGCATCCAGACGACGTTGCAAGCCAATAGGAGTTAAATCGAAAATTGCAACGTCATCTGCATATAATAAGGAACCGATGGACATTGCACCGCTTCTAGGGGCATCCCCCTCACTGAGTTTAATGTGCAGGGGAGATCATATATGTAAAAGGAAAACAAAAGAGGGGCCAACAGGCAACCCTGCTTAAGCCCATTTTCAGTCTTAATCCTACAAGATAACCCCTGCAAGCCTCCCATCATCACTTGGCAACAGGTGTCTGTATGTAATTCTATTAAGAGGCCCAAGAGATGGTGTGGCATACCGAGTTGTGAGAGCTTTCTCCACAGTGTTTAACGATCCACTTATCAAAAGCCGTGGAGAAGTCAATGAATGCCGTATAAACTGGCATGCTTCGAGAGAAAGCATATTTCTCTAAGATGGTCTGGACAATATTGTCCAGGGTTCCATGATTCTTTCTAAAACCAGCCTGTTCTGGTGGTAAGATGTTCTGGTCATGGGCCCATTGCTGCAGATGACAAAGTATACTTTTTGCAAATAATTTGCCCGAAGCGTCCAACAGCGCAATCTGTCTGAAACTAGTAGATAGATTTTTCGGGCCTCTTTTATACAAAGGAACTATAATACTCCCCTTCCAAGAGGAGGGAATATTAATCGTTCGAAAGCAGAAATTAAACCATGGCGCTAAAAAGGTTCCCCATGCGGCTGACTCCTTCTAATAAACACAATCGGGATTCCATCCGGCCCTTGTGCGCCGGAGGTTCTAGCATTCTTTATGTGACCCACTACTTCATCCCTTAATGGGGGTCCATATTCCAGAAAAGAAGGCTCCTCTATGGTGGGCATCAAAAAAGGTACTGAACCTTGGTTTTTTAATAATAGTGAGATATAATCCACCCACTCCTTTCTGGGATCGGAATAGGGAGAGCCCTCTGTCTTGAATCACAATATTCTGCTATCAGGCGCCAGTACTTCTTTGAATCTTTGGCTATTGTGGCTTCCCTCAAACCAATCCATTTAGCATCAAACTCCCTTCTCTTTTCTCTAAGTGTATAGCGACTTCTTACTCGCTTAAGGTGATTAATTTCCTGCTGTTTACCAATAGTGAATTGTAAATGTTGTTTTCGGACTAAGCGGTTAATTCCTTGATTTAATACTTTCAACAAGGGCATACCCTGGTTTGCCATGCGGGGGCCAGCCGATTCAGAACCTACATTTTTTATTTCCTTCATTTGGGCCTTAAAGAACTGTAAAATATTTGCAAGAGCATGGCCCTTCTGTTCTACATACATTTCCTTCACTATCACACCTACCTCGGTGGTATTTTTTGGCATCCAAAAAGAACGTCCATTTGCTTTATTAAAAACCACCGAGCCCTGGTCCAAGTTCCCTTGATTCAGTGCGGGTAGATTAAAGGCTATTGTCAAACCTATTACGCTGTGGTCACACCATACTGACGGGGATACCACTAAGTTTTCACAGGCCCCAAACATTTGATAGGAAACAACCACTTAGTCCAATAGGCTTTGTGTATGATGGGAGTGAAAAGTAAATTGTGCTATTTTATCGACAGGCACCCTCCCATTTAAAATGACCAAATCCCTGCTTCTGGTGCTATCAACCAGGAGAAATCCCCGTTTGTCCGTTTTTATTTTATCTGGTAGTAAAGAATCTGGGATATGCTCCTGCACTGTTGCCAACAAATGGGGGTGACCCCATCTTCCTGGGGTCACCCCGCGCTGAAAACTAGCAAGTTTTCCTCTTAGGCTTGACCATGCCCTACAGGGCATTATGGGGCACTTTTCTCTTAGCGTGTGCATATTTGAGTAGCGGCTCTCCCGCTGCTCGGGGGAGAGCCGCGCTGCCCTCGCTGACGGCATCACCCGGCATTCACATCTCTTCAGGGGCCCGGGCACCCAGCATCCAGGTAGGTTGGAAAGCAGCTCGGGGAGCCCACCCCCGGCTGCTCTCGCCATCTCCCCAACTGGCCAGCAACATCACGTGCGGCAGCGGGAGCCAGCTCTTCATTCTGGCCTGCCCGCTCCTATGGGCAGACACGGATGATGCCACCGGTTGGCGGGGCCTCGGGGGAGTGCGACGGCACTCCCCCCTTCTTCTTCCAGCTGCAGGGGAGTGCACTGGCACTCCCCCCTCCTCTCTCCGGCATCCGGGGCCCAGGGAAGGTCCTGGGACCCACCCACCTTCACGGGGAGCACGACTTCCTCTTCTGCGGGGCCCAGAGTTGGGGGTCCTGGGCCCCAGGAATTTTTTCACGGGGAGTGCAACTGCGCTCTATGGCTTCCTTTTCGGTGGGGCCGGAGTTGGGGGTCCCGGGCCCCTGGTAACACTTTACGAGGGCGCGACAGTGCTCCCCAGTTTTCGTCAAGGGCCAGGGTAGGCTCCTGGCACCCCCGAGAAGCCTTTTCATGGGGAGTGCGACAGCGCTCTCCGACTTTACTTCACTTCTCGGGGCCAGGATGGAGAGCCTGGGCCCTGTAGGCACCTTCACGGGGGGCGCGACGGCGCTCCCTGGCATCTCCTCCATCTTAGGGTAGCCCCTGGTATCTGACCCACCCAGGAGGCACATCAAAGACTGGCGGCAGAGCTCCACACACTTCGTCCTCGGTCTGTTAAGAGGTCAAAGGTCGCCTACCGTCTGGGGGGCATATCTCGACCCTGTGTGGCTGATTTTGGCAATCTTGGCTTCTTCTTACTCCTGGTGGCCAGCCCTAGCCATCTGAAGAACTTTTCACCACCCTCCTGGCCTCCAAGAGCGTGACTCGGCAAGGAGCTGTCTTCACTGTCTCCCTGCGCCAGCCTTTCACCTGGCTCTCCTTCTGAGCCTCTTCATGTGCAAGACTGTTTAAGAGAAATTGCAGGGGGCTGGCAGGAAGGCACTTCTGCCCTATCCTGCAGCGACACATCACCTCTCTGCCTCTGCTCCCTCCTTCCTGCACTGGCCTCTGGGATACTTCATAATGGCATCGTCCAGGGGTCTCATGCCACTGAGAAGACCCTTCCCACTTGCTGACTTCATGGCCCGGGCCTGGCCGGTGCCTGGCACCGGGGGAGAGCTTCTGATTGATAACCTGCAGCTTCACCCCATCTCTCCCTCCTGGAGACAAGACCTTCACCCTTGGGAATGCTTGCAGTGAAGGGTTAGGCCTCTGATACTACAGCTTGGGGAGGAAGGTAATTAATCCAGCCTGGCAGGGTCACACCTGGCCTGGCTCTGGTTATGAGCTGAGTCATGACATTTCTGGATGACCCATAAGCAATACAGGTATGGCTTTGGACTCAACAGAATACTTCTTGGGAGAAGCTTTCTGGCCTGACAAACGGTACCCTATCTAGATATAAGTACTATCAGCTGGCAGGGTGGTGGGCAACTAAATCTTGGGACTTTGAGGCACTGAATTCTAAGTTTGATTTTGTATCCAGAAGAGGTGTATTGAATCAGGAGGTGTCTTTCTGGTATTCGGCTATTCTTGAGCCAGAAGCGATATCAGAATCGGAACTTCATACTCTCTGGGGTAATCTTATTAGTATTGATTTAAACAACTTGATGAAATTATGGGGAGATTCTCACGTTATGTTACATGCTGTGGTAAAATCGGCTCTTCTTAAAAGAAACCATTTATACACTACTTATAGAGTATATTTATCCCCAAAAAAGTTAACTAAGATTACAGGTCTACATTATCAGTGTCCAAGATGTAAATTACCATCGGCAGATGACTATCATATGTTCATGAGTTGCCCTGAAATAGTAGCTTTTTGGGCAAAGGTACAAACCTTTCTAGCTGAGGTACTTGATAAACAGATCGAAATTACCACAGGTTTGATTATGTTCGGATTACATATTGATTACCATCTTAACGATCCGGGATCTAAACTTATTTTTTATGTTATTATTCTGGCAAGACGTGAGATATGTAGAGCATGGAAAAACATAAATGCCCCTACTTTTTCAGATTGTTTGAAACATATAATTTATACTTGTGAATCTGATATGGCATGTGACTGTAATAGTTATGGTAATGTTTGGGCACCCTTGGTTGCATGGCGGAACAGATAGGGAATATTCCAATGATTTCACCTGGGCACTACATGGCTGGTCCCTTCAATTCGATGTTGGTTTATATCACGTCGCGAAGAGAAGTGGACTGTAGAAGTAGTGATGGCTTGAGGGATTGAGCCTTTCCTTTTTCTCCATATCGGCCTTAAACACCAGGGTCGGGATAGGTTGACCATGGAGGAGAGGTTATGGCCGCCCATCAAGATCGCCCTTATTTCTTGGTATATGAGGAATAAAAAAAAAAAAAAAAAAAAAAAAAAAGAATACTTCTTACACAATTTCCAGTGTACTTTGGTGCATGTCTGGAATTGGTAGGCCCTAGGGGACTGAAACTACCCCGTGTGGTCTCTGTCTCCATAGGAGAGTAATTGAGTGTTCCTACAGTAAAGCACACTGACTTTCCCTTACATGTGTCTCCCCACATTATAAAGCCTATTCCATGTCACCACCCAACTATGCATAATCCCTGCCGCACCATTCTATCTGTACCAGCTCCTGGGCTGCGCACAAAAGGAATCTCCCCTGCGCAGCCCTTACACGGGTGCGCACACTTGTGCACACATGTCCACATGTGACCAGTCTGGTGCCCCTTACCCTGGCTGCAGCACAGCAGCCTTATCTCACAAGGCGGACACAAGTGAAATCCACATGCAGTCCATTTTATCATAAGTTCACTGGGGGTGAGTCCCAGTTTATGAGGCTCTCCCACAATAAAAGCTCAAAAAACACGTGTTCAAAAAGCAAAAAATCCAGACTGCTCAGATGGTCAGAGCCATCTTCTTACATGGTAGCATGCCTACTATACCATTTATCAAATGGCATTGATCCAATTAATTTATTATGAAAAACTCCTAAAAAGGCAACAAATGCATGACTTACTTATTGTGAAAAGCTTGTGTAAAAGCAAGTAAGTCTTTAAGGGTGGATTATTAGTACCTGTGCTAAAGTCGACAGGCAGGTATTTTGTTACATAGAATCTGACAATTTACCCTAGAAAGGATGGATTGTAGGATTGGTTATCCACTCGGAATAAACCTGGTTGTAGACGATATGCACTGTAATCATCCTTGCTGGGCTCTCTTAAGCAAAGGTTTACATTGTTTTGTCAGTTACTATTTTGCACGTACTTCTTATTGCCTGTTGCTTGCTTTGTGAAAAAGCTTATGGTCAAAAGAGTGGGCGTGAGCAGTTTTTTTGACAGATAAATGGTAAAGGCTATTGGCCGAATTGGTTCACTGGGGAATGTTACACCAGGAGTCATAGATCATTACGACAAGTTATGAAAAGGGCAGGAGGCCTGACTAACTTATTTTGAAAAACATATTTTATAGCTAATAAGATTTTAAGGATGGTATAGTTTTAAACTTTGTACAGCATGCAGACAGGTATTTTGTTACATGGAATCTGACAGATTACAATAGTAGGCAATGGTTTTTGTGTTGGTTACCCACTATGAGAAATCCTGGGGACACAATAGTTGTATACGTTTGTGTCCACTGTGATTTTAATCATATTTACTAACTTTTGACACCATGACTGATGTTTGCCTTTTGTATAAATTTATGCACAATTCAGTAGGCTTGGGTTATGGATTATAAAGGATATTGGCCTGGCTTCTGAACTGTGAAATTTTAAGTTAG
This sequence comes from Triturus cristatus, assembly GCF_964204655.1. Taxonomy (NCBI): domain Eukaryota; kingdom Metazoa; phylum Chordata; class Amphibia; order Caudata; family Salamandridae; genus Triturus; species Triturus cristatus. Next base: position 772,620,069 of record NC_140591.1, on the reverse strand, counting down.
ATACCTTAAATCCCATTCATTAACTAAGAAAAGTTACTAGGTAGTAGGGCTGACTTATTTGTAGTGAAAATATATGTTAAACCTTATAGGCCTCTAAGAAATGATGGTTATTTCGATGTCTTATAACATGCAAACAGATATTTATTTAGATGGATGGAAAGTAGGCAAGAATTTTGATGTTTGAAAGTTTATGCATAGTTCTTAGCTGTGTATGTATTAAAGTACCTTTCATATGTGACCTGACACAATTAGCTGTCTGCCAGGCTCATATAGCAAAGCAATCAGCAAAATACACATAAAAAACAGCACTAGGACCTTTGGGTCAGCTCTCTTCTGCTATTGGTTTGTTCAAGCGTCATTCACATTCTTTTTCCACTCATGACAGCATATGGCATTGGAGAATGTGTTAACCCACATCAGCTATTAGGTCTAATACCTTGTGAATGACAGACAGCCTTTTGTCTTATTACATGTGCACATTTACCTGAAACTGAGGATACTTCAGTGACAGGGCTGGTGTGTCAGTCCTTTCGGTTCCTATTTTGTCTCTTTGATAGGTCCTGTTTCATTTTTGTCCTATTCATCCTTTTATTTTTTAAATAGCAGCTGTCACCCTCCCAGATAGTGTTAGGGGGGCTGTTCACTTGTCGGTTATTTTCTCATCATTGCGCCAAATCCAATGCAGCCACTGATTGTAATCAAGGTGGTTAATTTGGAATGTCTTTGCAGTGAATCATTGTTTTACTGTTCCATGTAGGAACAGAATAAGAGGCAACATGTCAGCAATGACACACTATGCACAATACCATTCAAGATGGGCAGACAGTGTAATCTTTATTTGAATAGTAATTGTGCACAGCATTTCACAATTATACCATTCCAAGATGGCCGAAACTTTACTTCTAAATGTAAAAGCCATTTCACATCTTAAAGAACAAGTTACTTACCTTTGGTAATGCTCTTTCTGTTCGATACTCTATCTAACAGCAGATTCCTCACATTTAGATAATCCCCAGGCGATAGACGGGAACTGGAAAAGTTTTCAACATGGCCCCTGTAAGCTGGTGGGTGGCAATATGTGGATCCGAGTCAAAGCAGTACCTCCCCAGTATTGGAGTAGTTAAGATCAGCTAGCAAGAACTTGCTGATAGTCCCTAGTTTTAGGAAAGCTAGGTGGGGAGGCAGAGACTTCCTGTTTCTGCGGATAAACATTGGAACTCCCTCCCTCTCTCAATTTCGGCTCTGGATTCTCACTCTCTCTTTCATAAAGCCTTGAAGACCTGGCTTTTCTCTCTCTCCACTCTGTAATCTTTTACATATATGCACCATAGTTCTCTTGACCTCTTTCCGCAGAGCCTTGACACCCCTGGGCTAAGTTCGTGCTTTATAAAGCTTATATTCATTCATTCAATGCCCTTCTAGTCCGACCTGGCTGTCAAGGCAGTAGTACTTTGTGAACATGTGAGCCGAAGCTCACGTCACAGCCTGGAAGGTGTCACGGACAGGCACTCCACATGCCAGCACAGTAGTAGCAGCCTTGGCCCTGATTGGATGGGCACGCAAACCGGCTGTGGGCTGCTTTCTGTCCAGTGTGGCAGATCTTAATGCTGAGGACTATCCACCATGGCAGAGTCCTTTTCTGTACTGCCTTGGCTTTCTTCGCCACAGGGAACCCCAATAACGCTGATTGTCCACCCGAAGGTCTTTGATACGATCAGTGTAAAATCTCAGCAGCCTTCTAGGGTCCAAACAATGGAGTCTCTCCTCCTCTTACAAGGGATAAGGCAGAACAAATAATGTCAGAAGCGTGATGGATCGTCCAACATGAAATGGATATATGAACATCAAAGTCCACCATGAGACTCTTTTCTGAAAAAGTGACCCCCCCTCCCGCACCTGTGTGGGGGAGCCAACAATCAATATAATATTTGGAAATTCCAAGGGGTAAGTACCTACTTTGGTAGCGTTTCACACAAACAAATAATAATGATACTCAAAAAAGACATACGTTAATGATCACATTGCACAAAAGGGTTTCACATTTTTATTTTTATATTCTTAAATTTATATGAGGATACTGTGACAACACTAAACATAAGTGCAGGCAACGCAGTGCTCCAGTGTAATAATAAATATAGAATATATACAAAGGACACACTTATATATTTATATAATTACATATTTATAAACGGATGACATGTGCATATAGCATTGCAACATGTGGAATAATTATTGGTCAGTAACTAAGGGAAACAATGTTGACGTTTCAACCCCTAGTGACTTTCGGGGTCTAAGAACAAAAGTCGTTTGACTAAATATCAACTAATGGTAACAGCTGTACATGGAAAATTCTCAAAACGGGGGGGAAATAGGGGGGGGGGGGAGGAACAGGAGGTAAGTCTCTGTCCAAAATCCTCCATGGAAGTTCCACTATAAGCAAGTGGCTCAAATGTCACCACAACATCCACATAGCATATGTCACTCAGCCTGTGCGTGTTTTAAGTGTCAACAATTTCACCTACACCAAATGTCCTCAGTATTTGGCATGTTGTGTCAAAGAGTGTGGTGCCAAACGGTCCAACACCACTCTTCTCTAGGAAAAAAACAGTCTTGTCAAAACCCTTTTGTGCAATTTGTGATCATTAAAATAAGTCTTTTTTGAGTATCATTTGTTTGTGTGTGTTTAAAACGCTACCAAAGTAGGTACTTACCACTTGGAATTTCCAAATATTACAATGAGTGTTGACTCTCTCAGCCAGGTGCAGGAAGGGGTCACTTTTTCAGAAAAGAGACCCACAGTGGACTTTGTTGTTCATATAACGATTATAGACCCTGGTCCCCGTAGGCATAGAAAGGGTTGTCCTTATGATAATATCGACATGAAATGGAGTCACAACCTTCGGTAGAAATGTTGCTCTCATCCTCAGCATCAGTTTGTCCATATAGAACGTGGTGTGAGTAGGCTTCTTTGACAGAGTTTAAAGTTCACTAATGTGATGAGCTGAAGTTATCACAACAAGAAAGACCGTCTTCAGGGACAGGAGACGTAGGAGACAGCTGTGTAGCAGCTCAAAAGGAGGGCACAACAATGCTCAGTTAACCTCAAAAAGGCCAAAATGGCCCACAGACAGCCTTTAACTGTGCCCACTGCAAGTCCTTGCACAGCCAAAGACAAAACGACCAGCAAAACATCTGACAGTTTAGTCTGCAATGAGTCTGTATTATGTGTACCATACCAGGCCACAAATTGGTTCCAGAGTACACAGACTTCGTAGAAGGATGCCTGGCTGCATGGATGACATACACAACTTTGAGAGGGAGATCGAATGAAGTTAACTGTCGCTGCTCAATCTCTAGGTAGGAAGGTGTGGATTGCGCAGGCCGGGTGCAAAACGCTACCTTTCTGCTGCGACAGGAGATCCTCCCGAAGTGGCAGCCTGATTGGAAGACAGATGCTTAAGCTCAGAAATTCCAGAGGCAAACAGGAGTCCCTTGCAACTTTCTAGGTGGAGTGTATCTCCGAGAGACAGCCTTCTTTGGAACCCCAGTGTGCAAAAGTGTCGACATTGTGTGTTCGCAGAGGTGGAGAAGAGTTAGAGCTCTCTCATTGCTGGAAAATGCACTGAACCACTTCTAGGTTCAACTGCCATACGTGATCCGCTAGGCTTCGCCTGCTAAGTCTGCCCACCCTGGTGTTTAAAGATCCAGACATGTAATAAAAAATCAGAGAAATCCCCTGATGATTCAGTCAGATCCAGAGACACAGACCCACCCCACCCTGCTTGTTGCGATACAAAATAGCAGCAGTGTTGTCCATTAGGGCATAAACCAGCCTCCCCGTGATGGACAGTAGGACAGCTTTCAATGCCAAGTGAGTGGCCCACAACTACAATAAACTGTTTATGAGACGAGTATACAGAGAACTCTGATCTCCACCTCTCTGACATGACCGCCATAATCCAGCAATGATGCATCCATCAGCACTGTCAGCTCTGGGCTGGGTAGGGAGAGGGGTCTGTCAATGGAGTAATCATCCAAATCAGCCAGAGCTGCAGATCTGTTCAGCCTCCTCTGAAACCTGGATGGGATCTGACAGGATCCCTTGGTGATAGACCTAATGAGAATTAAGATCCAACTGTAGAGCCACATGTGCCATCTGACACGATTAACAGAAAGCCAATAAGCCAAGAAGCCTCAGAACCACCACCACCACTGAGACCAGGACTGAGACTGAAACATTGGGATCATTGCCCAAATATCCTGGACTTGTTATCTGGAGGGAAAGCCCGAAAATGCACTGTATCCAGGTTTGATGAAAGGGAGCCTCTGCAAAGAAGTCAGCTGTGACTTAAGCATATTGATTGTGAACCCCAGTGATGTATGGAGGTTTGCTGTCATCTGGAGGTAGTCCACTACTGACTGTGGCAGCACCACCTTCAACAGCTGTTGTCAAGGCAGGGGAAGACTAGCACCCCTGTCCTAAAGGGGAATGCCGAGACCACTGCCATCACCTTCATGATCACTCAAGCGGCATGTGAGGCCAAAAGGGAGCATGACAAACTGAAATTGCTTGTGGCCCCCCTTGAACAGCAGATAGCGCCTGTGGACCGCAGGACAGAAATATGGACATAGGTGTCCTGCTGGTGCGTTGCTACCATCCAGTCTCCTGGATCCAGGTCAGACAGAACCTGGCCGGGATGGGCATCTTGAATATGTCCTTCCGCACAAAGAAATTGAGAGGTCGAACATTTAGAAGGGAAGAAGGCCTTTGTTTTTTTTTGGCTCTAGGAAATAACAGGAGTTACACCCAGTTCTGATCTCTGAGGCTGGGACTCTCTCTATGGCTCCTTTCTTCAAAAGAGCCTGAACGTTCTGTAGCAAAATGGACAAATGGTCCTCTGAAAGCCCCTCTGATGAGGGTGGAAGATGCTGAGGGGCAGGAATTAATGGCACGGGTAGCCCTGTTGAATTATCTGCAGGACCCATATGTTGGATATTATGGCTTGTCACCTGTGGAGTTAATTACTGATTTCACCTCCCAAAGGGCGGCTGTGTTCCGCTAAGCGCATTCTAAAGCGGGTAACAGGCTATCATCATAGGGTCAGGAGACTGGGAGGTTCGTTGTCCCTGTGTTCCTGGACGCTGTCTGCTGGATCTCCCAGTCTGAAAGGACTGGGGTGCCTGCTGTGTTGGTAGTGGGCCTTGATGCTGCAGGTAGGCAAAACCATTGGCAAAGCCTCAAAAAGGGCAGAATTGTTGCAAATACTGTATTGCGGGTGTGGAGACAACAATGGAGCGCTGTGGCTTTACTTTCTTTTAAGTGCTCTAGGGTGGAGTTCAGCTTCTCACCAAAAAGACAAGACTCGTCAAAAGGCATATTCATGAGTGATACTTGAACATAATCTGAGAAACCTGTGCATCTCATCCATGAAAGGCACCGGAGCATGACGCTAGTCCCGAATGCTGTGCCTAAACAGTTGGTTGTGTCGAGGCATGAACATATGACATATTCGGTTTAGTCCTGGCCATCCTGAACAGTCTGTGCCAAATTAGTTCAGTAGTCCTCCAGGACTCCTTGCAAAACGTCTACAACCAAATCACATAATGCATGGGAGTGCCTGCCCAGAAAACAGCTGGCAATGACTGACTGAAGGGCAAAGCTAATTATAAAATATAATTGATGAGAACACTTGTTTCCCAATTGCCTCAAGTCTCTTTGACTCCCTATCTGAAGGGGTCATTGCAAAGGAGTTCTGGTTGACTCTGCCAGGGGAGGCCTAAACCACTAGGTTGATTCGTCAAAAAATCAGGGAGAGCTGGAGCAGGTCTGTGACACTGTGCACCTGTAAATAGGCTGGGGCAAGATTTAGCTCAGGTGCCTATAAGGGTATCAGTCAAGGCTTTGTTGAAATGCAACAAGGGCTTAGATGAGGTCTGCCTAGGCTGCAGAACCTCAGTGAGTACATTGGTTTTGATTTGACAGACAGCAATTGTAAGTCCAGGACTTCAGATGGCATTCGGATGACCACCGCACATGAGGCTGTCTCTTCAGTTGAGGGACCACAGATGAAAACCAGCCCCATGTCAAGAAAATTGTTCTGTCCATTGGCCTCTTGTACATCCAGATCGAAATTTTCGTCATTATACTTGGAGGTAAATTCACCCCCATCATCTCCATCATCTTCAAATGCTGGCTCATTTTGTTTAGAATGTGTTCCGAAAATGTCCTGTTGTCATCTCCTATGCAAAGGTTCCATTTTGCCTAAATTGCAGGAATTAGTCACGCGGAGACTGTTCCAAGATGCAACCTTGGTCGAGACAAATTCGGTTTGGAGTGTGACAGGATAATAGGATCGGTATGCACATAGGCTTTGCTGAAAAATGTCCCAGATCCAGACTGGCACCTGGGCATATTCTAAAGGTGAGGAATCTGAAGACAGGAGTATCCTTCAGAAACAATGATACACTATGCAGAATACTATTTAAAAATGGTTACCCACAGTAGGTTTAATTTTGCCTGCCCCATTTATGAAGCCGCTTTTTGTCAATTTTCTACTTTCGTTATTTTAATTAATCTAGTGTATCCTTGTTGACTGAGTCGGTGAGTGGATGACTAGATGAGTAACAGAGTGCAAGTAACAGAGTGTCTAATCTCATTGGTGACTGAAGAGACACTTTTGTTACACACCAGACCATTCCTTCTCATTTTTTTGTATTTAGCCACCTCTTTTTTATTATAACTTAATTGAAATGTAAGGGTTATTGCAGCAAGTATGACAGTGACACCAGAGGCAAAATTAATTAGCATTCAGAGAGACAAGCAGGTCCACTCCATCAACACTAAATTTAGAACAGAACAGTTATTGGTCCAGCCACAATGTCAACTGAGGGCGTATTAAGCCTTGGGGCCCACCGTTTTCTGACAGGTCATCTGTGGCATTCCTGAGATAAAAGATAAGATTGGAGAGGATCCCAAAAATCTCTAGGCCAGGCAGTGTTTCGATATACACATCAAAATGAGTATTATAATATGTCATGTCTCATAACCAACAGCTTGTTTTGAGCCCTGTTCAGCTCCACCAGGAGATTACATCCATCATTTGGCTAGTAAAAGGGCTATTGCAATAATCTGTTTTGTGAATAGTGCAAGTAGTGCTAGACTCGCGTCCAACAGTAGGTTTGTAGTCACCATATTGCCGTTAGGCAAAAACAGCAGCCCAATACTCATATATTTTGGGACAGGAAAAAAAACACTGTATTACATGCCACACATCTTACAGGCTATTTAACTATTGGGGTACATTTGGCAATCCTCTCCGAAGTATGACAGCAGCGACGGGGAAATTTAAAGTGTATTAACTGATGCCTATTAGAGAAAGGTATATGTTGAATCGATGCGCTAGAATATCGCCATGTGTTATCCACAATGTGGACACCCAGTTTCTTCTCCCTTCATTTTGGCAGAGGGGATCTCAAACAAGAAGAATACAACTGAATTGCTTTGGAAAACTCTAAAATAGTTTTTTTGATTTCTGAGATTAGAGTAAAAGTTGGGTGAGAATATCCCATTTTGACCTGACAGGTTACTTGATGTATCACCATGCCTGTGAGGTACAACATTTAAACTAATTATCAACTCCATTGAGCAGCTGAGTTGTAGACAGGTATTACAAAGGGTATCAAATTACTTAAATACCAGTTGGTATATTTGCAAAAATGTATTTCCACTCACTGAGGTGGACATTTATTCAACAAAATTCCAGTGGTAGCAGAAAACAACCCGAACACTCTTTGACCCAATGACATCACTGACTTAACCTTAAGCCCAACCATACCTCATGTATAGCTCCCTATTCGGCTGTGAGGGGAAAGACACAGAATGTTAAGTATAGAAAGTACGCAGAGCTCTTATAACTTTAGTGATTGTCTGTTCTGTTACTATTCCTGACTTTCTGACACCTGAGAATGCTACTACACGTAGCTAGCATTAATTGCCGTCTATTCACTCAGCCCCTCTTTTCTTTCTTCTTTTGTTGGCCACTATCCACCTCAAGCAAAGTTGTGACCTCAAGCTGAAGAACTTCTCCACACCTACTTGAACTTCACACCAGAAGATTTGGAATATGAGACAAAACAAAAAGGATAAATAGTGGCAAACAATTGTTTCAGTCTTCTTAATCAGCTTAAACTGGAGAAGGATTTCTTGTTGGTAGGAAATATTAGCCAAGGGAGGGTGAATCCCATTAAGCTTGCTTTACCGACATCAACGGTTATGCAACATTATTCGAACAAATAATCTTTCCTATTTACAAATTTTAGTGTGGATTCTTTTCCACTTGCCCTAATACATGACTTACTGCTTTTCTCAACACCGAATTCTTTGCCACTCAGTATGTGATGAAGGAGGTTCTTCATATCAAATGGACTCAGGCTCATCAAGCTTTCAGAGGCTTCTTCACCTATTAATGATACAAGAGGCCAATGACAAGATAGAGTTATATCTTCACATGCTACTTTGAAGATTTTGCAGATGATGACAACAATAAGACAATGTACAATGCTATTTAGGGCAAGGAGCTTTTGCATTTTCATACACCTCATTACAGAGAAAGAAGAGGTTTCAAGGCAACCATAATTCAAATAAGAGCAAATGATGAAAACATTCAGTGCATTTTTCCAGAACATCTATAAAAGCATACAAACACAACAACAATTCGTTGAACATGTCTAAAAACAATTGGCAAATTACATAAAGGTTAACATATAAAACCCATTATGCTCATGAAAAACCCATCAGAATACTTCCTATGAGTTGTGAAGATATGGTTTAATGTAATACTTGTTTTCTTATAGGACTTAATATTCAGTGTTTTTGTTTGCAATCACTGTACATAACAAATGTTACTACTAAAGGGTACTCAATTTATTGGCTTTTGAATTGTGAATATTAAAAACATGTCATGCACATACACAGTGGAAGGCAGCTAGCATGTAACTCACTGCACAGTTGTTTGAGTCGTGAAGGGGAAAATTATAAAGGTATCGCCTACGCTGCCCCGCTGAGAAGTAGGCCTGGGGGAAATTTTAATTACACAGGAGTAATCAGAGTAATTTAGTTAATTTCATGTTACTCTTTTGCGCCAAAATTATCCCAAATTACGCAATTACTCCCATTTGCTTAATTATGAGTGAAATTATGACTATGGTGCAACAAAAATCTTACCGCAGAAGCACAGGAGCAAAGAACTTAGCAAGCGCGAGCTGCTGTTCATGTTTTGCTTTTTTATTAGCGTAAAATGCCCCCTTGGATTTAATTTGAAAAGTGAGCGTGCATTATGATTAGGGCTCCCAGTTTTATGGTATTTATTTTTTTGCCATTTCCATCTGTATTTATCCATATTTATTTTTTGGGCATTTTTTCTGTATTTATCCGCATTTATTTTTGCCACAAGCAAAAGACGACGCTACAGCTAGTATTTTTCCACATTTATTTCAGTCCCCAAAAACACATGTGCAACTGCTTGAACACGGACACAAGAGCCGAGGGAACAACAAACTAAATGGCAACGAACTCAACACACAACGATCACAATGCAAAAGGGACACCACAAGCCACCAGGCCGCAGACAGACATGGTGTGCGTCCAGCTGCAAGAGTTGAATCTAGGACTAGTTGTTGCAGACCCAGAACATTGAAATTGCCAGCAAGAGCCAGCGTCCAACTGCTAGTGAAATGTGTAATTGTATAGATTATGCCCATAATTTACAATGCTGTTACCTGTTCGTTGTAACTGTTTTATGACCATATATCTTAAGGTGACATTTAAAATGGCCATGGCCTTACAATCCTACTCGGTAACATGACTGGAGGCCCGTGGGGAGAGCAGCATTATTCACAGTAAACAAAGAACAAGAAAATGAGCTCATAAAACCGAATGCACAACATGTATAGCTGACAACCCTATAGGTCACATGAATTAGCTTCCTAATGGGACAGAGCTGATTTACCCATTTATAGAGTGGAGGCCGAGGGCGTAATTTACAGCGGGTAGTGAACAAACTCAGAGCGCTGAGGGACACAAAAACACAAATTAAAATGCCAGGACATAGGCAAGGACATTAAACACGCGTTTCATTACAATTATTATTAATGATTTATTTCCTTCCACCTAGCGGTACCTGTTCACTACCATATTGCCTTACTGGCTGAATTAAAACATCACCTGCTGTTTGCAGAATGCAAAAAATGGTTTGAGAACGTGAATCAAATTATACGAATAAAAAAATAATGGAGCAAACAGAATAGTGTGCATTTCAAAATGCCGACCCGGTTGACGCTTCTAATTATCATTGTATATCATTGATCAATTCAGACATGGGTAGCAAAATAATGCACTAGTGATTATATTGAAATAGTTTTGCCTCCTTTGTGCTGTGAAAAAAAAAATATCGATATTTTAAATTATGCTGTACATTCAGATGACGCTCGTTCCAACCCCCTCACAAGAATAACAAATGCTGTGCGCCCTGTCTCGATTCAGATTGTTGCACTGCTGGTTATCTATGGAGCAGGCACTCATCCCACCTAGAATATATCATAAGGTGTTGTACTAGACTTCAAAAACATTGGGAAGTGGATTCAGTTGGAATTCTGGTGGTGCTAGTCGAAATGGAAGTCTAATACAGAGGTATGCTTATGCTCTATCCCAGAGGAGCCGTCTGCTACTGAGAAGGAATGATACTCATTACAGCGCTGCGTCCTGCCGAGAAGCGCTGTGCAAGCTTTCAAATCTAAGCAGCGCGGACACATACTACCTGACACAGAGGCGCAACTAGAGCCAAATGTCAGGGTGAGGGCTACGAAAAATTTCGCGGGGGGGGCTGATTCACCCAGCAATATGCAGAGCGGAGATGCAGGGATGCTAAGAAGGGGTGAGAAAACACAACAAAGCCTGGTTAGCAAATAAATGGTCTTTTAAAGACCTGTGTAGTACTCGGGTGCGGCTTTGTGTGTACCCGGGAAGCTGCCTCAGCCAGGGGGGGTGGGGGTGGGGGGGTCTGAAGCTCTTTGAGCCCATTAATTTGTCCCCTGAGGCCACAGAAATACACTTGCCGAACAGATGCCGAATTCAAAAGAAGGGCTGGGGCAGCAACAAAAGGAACAGGGGCATGGCAACTCTAGGCTGAAGCACGGCAGCCAGGCAAAATTTACTAGTATTTTGTAGTTTTTACATATTAATACAGACAAAGGAAAAATTGTTTTCCGTCTGTATTTATATGTAAAAATCAGTTTAAACGGAAAACCGGGAGCCCTAATTATGATCTAAAAATTGCGCTGATTGCTGGGTTACTCTGCTCGCGTAATTCTGGGTAATTTCAAGTAATTATAGTACAGCAAATTACACAAATTATGCAAGTTACGCCCACCCCTAATGAAAAGTCACAATCCAAAAATAGATCAGAGACAAAATTGAATACATAAGGAATGCAAGAAAATCATTAAATTTACTTTTTAGCCTCTGTGGGTCCACCTAAAACACTTTTTACATGCTATGCTTCATATTCTGAAGACAGCCAAAGGCATGTATTTGGGTGCACATTTCAGAGGGGGTATATTGTTATTGGATACAACAAAATTATAATATGCCAAGTCATCTGACACGTATTCGGAGGGATCAAATGTTCTGGGAGATGGAGATCTTAGAACTAAAATTTTGGTGTATTCTTCTCAGGGAGGTTAAGTCTCCAGCATCACAAAAACTGCTGCACTTCTTAACTATCAATTTGGTATGATATTAGGTAACTCTCATAATAGCCCGTTTTTGTAACCCTTCAAAAGACACAATCATGCATTGATATATTTGTTTGGTATCCAAGATTTCAAGATCCACAAACGTATTACTAAGCCTGAGCTGACACTGAATGTTATCACAATGTATCTTGCCAAGACATTTCAGACAGTGTGGGTTCAGCTGACTCCCTTTAAGCTTCCACTGGTAATTTCCATTCTGGTGTCTATACCATGAAATCTTTCCATACTGGCAGCTTCCTAGCTCCAAACCTTTGCTGTGCTGTCCACACTGGCTCTTATGGCAGCTGTCTTACATGAAGCAGCTAATGTAATTACGGGTAGAAAATTACAATTAATCACCCCAACTTAATGAAAACTTCACTGGCTCCCCTTACCAGCCTCCATCAAATTTAAGAGGTACTGCATTATCTTCAAAGCCACTTGTATCAGGATGTCAGACTGTTTTACAGAGAAGGAAATCAGGTATAAAGGAACATTCTTTGAAGTTGAGAATCTTTTGTCCAGGTGCAACGTGACACAAAAAAGAAAACTGAGACTAAGATGGCCATAGGTGAGAACTTGGGTGTTTTCACTATCACTAATGGCAGTTCAACCAGTTCACTTTTGGGTATTACAAGGAGCTCAAGCTGAGTAAAACGGTTTTGATTATGGTGCAGGAGATATTTCAGGAATTCACAAATCTGCAGGGGAAGTTCTGTGACACACATATTTGCAGATAGTTATTCCATCCAATATTTCATGATGGTGGCATGAACAACAAAGTCACAAGTTTAATTTAAAGAGGTTGTCTAATGCATTTTTCTGTTTGAAGTAATGGTTTGGCCAGAAAGCCTTACCTCTACTTTCTATTGTGCCCATTTATTTTCTAGCAATTTCTAGACATTGTTCTTTTAAATATCATTTTACATTCACCATTATGCTTGCATAGCCACCCCTTCCCCCACATACCAGTGGCCTCAGGTTTACAGTTGGAAAATAAATATTTGGTGAAGGAAAGCAGTCTGTGGCCATAGTGTTTGACGAGTTTATGTGATGTAACATTTAATTTTATTATTTCCAGGTTATTAATAAATATCTGCAATTAATCTGTATTTGTGCTATACATTTAATCAGTGCTATAAAAAAAATTAAATAGTAAACTTTATTATATTTTTTAGATTTTTCCATAGACAGATTTCAGAGACCCCGGTGGCAAAGATCTCCAACATGAGAGAAAAAGTTACTAGTAGTAACTTTAACCTCGTAAATTCTGTTGTGTGGTGCTCCACACCCTCCCTCGAAGGGGTGGTGGTATGCTAAGTCTACACAAAGGTGTAAATTATTACTCAGAAATGGTGAATAGAAAAAAGGTGAGGAGTTACACCTACACATGGGAGTGGATATACACATGAGTAAATTAACATGTATATTTACCTGAGAGTATCGGTTCTAACTGCTTAAGTAGTAAAACTACATTTTAAAAGTGTTGAGCCACAATCAATTTCACTGCATCCATTGCTGTACAAGCAAGAGACTCTCCATAGCCTGCCAACACTTCTAAGGATTATTTCACATTCTAGTCTGCACATGCTTGATATAAACAAATGATATGCTAGTCAGTAGTGTTAGGGCTTGCTAGAAGGTCTGCATTGTCAAAGGCAATATGGACCACTGAGCACCCCAGATGAGACTTTGGAAGAATTCGAAAAGGAAGAAGACTGATTTGACATGGTGGGTATAATGCAAAAGAAAGGACATGAACCACTGAAGGATAGTTCCTCCAATTCTGAAAATCCCTTCAAAAGAGCCAAGGGGTGTATCATGACAAACAGGGGTACATACTGAAGAAAGGCAGAGGAGGATAAACATGATGGAAACTATCTCTTCTCCAATTCAAGCTACAGATGACTCACAGAGCCATATATGATTTTAGTTGCTTGAATATCCTAACAATGGAGTCTTTACAAGAGGTGTCATATATATTGTGCAAGGTTAGGCAGTGGGCTTGATGGAATTTGAGATACGGTGGAGGACTGAAGAGTGTCTACTCTGTCTGCAAAATAGGCCAGTGGATGACTTCGGCTAATGTGTTTGCACATGGGTTGAAGATTGGGTGGCAAAGTCCTCTATTAGGATATAAAGTTGGAAGCATTATGGTACACTTGCATGGCTTTAACAAAATCATCTTGAAGATGGAGAGACCAGTGCATAAAAGAGTTGGGTGGATGCAGGAAACAGTTATGCAGAGTTTGCATGATAGGGGGTCTTATGGAAGATGTGGTCAGTGAAGTCTGCAGTTGGATGGCAATGGCACCAATGAGGATAGTGATGCTTCAGGATGCAGATACACGTTTAATTCATATTCTGGTTGGCCCAACAACTAGGTTATTTTTACATATTTGTTGCCTATTTGTTAATTAGAATTATGTTTTAGAAGCAACAAAATGAAGATGATGTGGAATATTAATTATTGCCTTCACCTTAAGAGTTTTTGGCTACATAGATGTATGGCTTGACCACCAGTTATTCACTACCTGGTCTATACAGTGGATCAAACTCTGAGTGGTTCCACAAATCCTCAAAGAGATGGTTTCACTGACAACACTGTTGATCTACAGCCACCCCAATAATACATTTTCTGCCTCTTCACCCTATATAAATACCATCTATGCATTTCTCTTTGCCTTCAGATGAACCAACAGTATACTGTCTATTTTTGCAGTCCATCATGAAACAGGGATGAATTCTTGAGAGATTGGTGAACAGACTAGTAATTCTAATACATCATTTAGATACTGTTGTAGATATAATTCATAAGGTTGTCAGACTGCAGTAACCATACAGTAAGAGAAGGAAGATGTCGAGTAGAGGACTAATAGACTTGACACAATCATTGCAATGGTGTACCTGAGCAGTTCAGACTGCGGGCAAGTTCTGTAGCCATCACCTGAATTATAAGCCCAATGCGGAGCCGGAGCATCTCTCCAAAGAGGCTGGGTTGTGACCGGACAAACATAGCCAAGTAGACCATTATTTCCTGACACAGATATAGGGACAGAGAGAGTAGATTCAGAACATTAGTTTTTTAGTGACTTAGCTGCAAGAACCATATCTTCTGGTTAGAACAAAAACACAGACTGTCTCTGATGCATTTTACCTGTGTTAGAACAGCTATGCTGATATCATCACCACTGGCTTCGTAAATGAGTGTTGTGAGCTCATCTGGAGGTAAAGGGCTGAAAGTATAAAAGTATGTATGTATATTTTATGCACTGGTTTGAGCTACTAGATAAACTTCTTAACTTAAGCTGATTTATACATCTAAAGTAATATATATTTCTTAAGTTTCAACTCTTACATGAAGCAGATGAGTGATATTAAGTATCTGATACAAAAGAGAGACTATTAGAATGATACCTACGCTGTGATGGTCTTTTCACGAGGCTCAGGTGGCAACCCCACAGTGAGTTGCTTCTGGTGAGACAGGATGTCTGTACATGCCTGGAAGCATACAGATGAAGTGAATCATTCATCATATCACAATAAACAGGAAAAATAGACTCACAATTTAATAATTCTGAACATTAGGCACAACTGGAGACATACAGAATGATTCCTATATTGCCAAAGGGGAGTATTTAGGCTAGAAAATCAAAAACTACTAGGAAAAGAAAAACAGATCTTTTGGCACCATAAGTGGATGAAGAGTCAAACCAGAATGGGCAAACCATTCATTTCGAAGAAGGAAAAACAAAGTAACAGTGAAAATGCCGAGTAAGGCGAGTGGAACTGGAAAGGCAGTTTATGATTTATTATTGATAGTCCCCTTTTGCTGTGGGTACATAGATGTAAAATGTAAACAATGAGTGCTGTTTCTATTTTATCAGTCAACGTCTCTGGCCTCTTCAGGAGCATATACTCACCTCGGTCCTCAACTACGTCTTCTGTCTCATACAATGATCACTGCCATTGGCAGCAGTGCCTCTTAAGATTTTGAACAGGATCAGCACCATGAGTGCAAAAGAGCAACAAAGAAAAAGGAGGTCACAACACATAGCAGTGTACTAGAATGTGTCTGGGTATAGATGGATAGAAGCTCTAGCAGCAAGTGTAGGAGGATTTGCATATGCATTTGAGATCTTTTTGTTCTGCACCTAAAAGAGCACAGTAATGCAATTTGAAACTAACAAAAATAGATAATTAGAATGTCTTGAACATTTCTGCATATCCCAGGAAGATGAGTGTGAGAAGGTGGAATATTAGTTGAGTGTGGCTGGGAGTCCACCACAAGTAATAATGTCACTATCTTGTTAGGTCCAGTAAAGGTTTAAAAAAGACATGACATGCAAATGACAAAAATCCCATAAGGGGAACTGGAGATATACAATTTTTAAGCTTTATATTAAAATAGTGCCAAAAAGCGTTAAGCGCAAATGAGGGTCAACTTGATTGGGACCTAGAACCGAATTTGGGGCCGACAGCGAGAGCGTGCGGGTCGGATACAGCTATCAGGTTAGAAGATTTTACCTTTGGACTTAAGTTTTGAAAGTGGAAGCAAAAGTCCTTGAGTGGAGCAAAGGTTCAGGCTGTATCTGAGAAGGGCTCTACAACGTTAAATACATGTTAGACGAGGTCCCTATGAATCCATTGGTTTAGACAGAAAAAGCACCAAGCGGTAATGTTCATAATTTGAGTCCAGTGAGGTTCTCTTGCCAGCTGGATACTTTTGGCACCTTCTTCAGTTAAGTTTTCGATGTTCGTACTTAGTCACTTTTTGTAAAGCTTGGAAACCTTCAGGGGACAAGGCTGCAGGATGTAGGTAACAAAGGCTCCACAATGTCGCATACCTTCTCAGCGAAATCCCGCTGAACAGAATTTGCTGCTGAGCTCCAAGCAGGAGAAACCTGAATCATCAGTACCACAGCAATACATCTTGGCCAGATTGACTTGATAGGTTTGTCCTGGTCTTCCGGACCTCTTTGGAGACAAAAGGTTTTTAAGTCCCAGGTTATTCACGATGTTGGAGGGTTACACTTTGGCACAATTAAGTGGCCTAGGACATCAGAAACAGCACTTGGAGGTGATGGCTCACTCTGGCCAAAGCCACCAGCAGGGTGCAGGGCAGTTCCAGTTGGAACTGGTGAGCTGGGCTCTTCAGGTAAAGTCTTTTTGCAGTTTGTTGTGGTCCTATAGCTTAACAGGAGATCAGCCATCTGACCACTGGAGTCCACTTCTTTGTCTTATGTGCAAGAGGGTGGATATACAATAATAATCCAGCGGAATGGATAGGTAGGGGAATTATTTCTAGAAGGAAAATTAAATTAATCCATCACATGGACTATAATTAATGTTCAATTATTTATTCTGACTTAGAAACCAACAAAATAGTATTTTTATATTTTAATTTGGACAATACAAACAATTATATATACACAAATTATATATACAAAAAAAACACAACAACGCTTATATCTGTACACAAACATCATTCCTTGGAACCCTAATTAGTATTACGGATGCAGAGAAACCCAGAACAATAATTATCAAGAGCAATCCGTATGAAAAGGAAGAATATAGCCCTAAATATAACACAGCCAATGGGAAATATAAACCCTCTTCCTAAATTGGAATGTGCAACAATTTCTTTTCAATTTCAATTCAACTTTTGAAGGGCTTCTCCTAATTTTGCTCAACCCTCTGGTAGCTTGGTACAGAGCAGTCAAGCTTAACTTAGAGGCAATGTGTAAAGTATTTGTGCAGCACTTCAAATAGTCATAAAGTGAAACACAACACAAGAAGAATCCCACACCAATTTAGAAAAAAATGACTAAACTTTAATAAATAATATAAGACCAAAGGGAAAACAATCCAATCAGTAGAACCAAAGATATGCAATCTTAAACTGTGGATATCTGGTCACGCTAGACCGGGACAAAGTCACAAGTTTAGGTTTCTTTAGTGACTTTAGGGGTTCACTAGTTGAAGTGGGTACTTTACCTGTCACCTAACGCCACATTTCTTACAGGAAAGAATTACATTATTTGGAAATATGTCAATTTCACAACCTACTCCACATCACTCGAGACTGAAGATAGAAGATCTCAACATTGAATAGTAGAGAAAGGAGCAGTCTGACCATCTAAATACTTGCTGATTAGGCTCCACTGCTTTAGCCCCCCCCCCCAAAATGCACTGAATCAGCTATCTCACTCCATTTCTTTCTAATATTAGTGCCTTTCCTTGTTCAATGACATGGTCAAGTTACTCTATGTCTAATAACCACCATAAGGATCACTGTTTGAGTGGGGACCTCTGGTTCTATGGGCACTTCAGAACACATTTGAAAAGCGGAGAAAAACAAAGGATTTGCTCTGGAGTCGATGATGTGAATGGTGTGAACAGGGCACTCATGTTACCACTGATGCTAACTGAATATATTCTACTTGATTTATGCAACACATTTCTAGGTTGTCTTTGAAGGCTTTGCAGGCCTCCCAAGTATTAACAGAAGAAGCATAAGGTCAGTAGGACCGTATTATATATTTGTCTGTCTAATGTTTGAATTGAATTAAGGGGCATTTACAAGGGTCAAATATGCCCTTTACATTCATCCCATCATTCATAGCCACTCATGAGTTTATTGTTGACATATTTGTTTAGCAACATTGAATCACGGTTGTGAATGAGGTATGTGAACTGACAAAAACATTAGTTTTGTCTTTTGTAAACTGGAGAGGGCAAACATGCGTTACTATCACAGAAAACAGTGCAGATACAGCATGGGAAACAGCAATTGAGGCTTAAAATTCACAGACACACACAAAGGCACACACATATAGACACACACACATCAAGTACAGTGCAGGCAGAAGCAATGAATGAAGGTTCGTTCCCACATACAGAACAGGTGGTTCATGTGTAAAAGAAAAGCAATTTTCCCGCTCACGCACAGAACAGCTGCTACAGAAGCAGAGGAAGTATATGCTACCCTCACTCACGTACACTGAATGGTTACGGCAAGGCCAACAGCAATGCTCAATTACCCCACACAACGCCAGCAGTGTCCTATTGCTGGAATCAGGGCAGAAACCTGGTGCCCATAGAGTACACTTCGCTAAAAGAGATTTTATCTGTGAGGAACTTATAATACTGAAACTTGTGGTTATCTTAAAGCAGGTCTTTTTTTGCTGAGTAATCTGTCTTCAAATTATTTTCCTCCTTGTTTCTTCTAATATGATTCTTTGGAGGGTGGCTTGCTTATAAAATATAATTGGCAGGACTTGTAACAGGAAACAAACCTACAGCCAAACAGTTTCTATCTGAAAAATTTAATGCGAGGATCAATAGCTTTGGAGTTTGAGATTCACGCTAATCCCATTGACCATGATTTATAGTATGTACAAGCATTACCCACCCTAGCAGGCAGTTCATTTTCTTTTCTGTGTGGTCTTCTCCAGTGAAAAATAGCACCAGAATGCCATGTCTCAAGCACCTGACTGATTCTGAATTACTTTCTTTTTATCATCAATCTAATGTAATGTTATGAAGTAATCATCCAAAATCAGATATTGAGCTGTGAGGGGTGGTATAAGTAACTTTAAATACCATGAGGTGGGGCCTAAATTTAATCAATTCTCAGTAAAGTGGTGAAACTTTTAGAATCTAATAGTAGAAGTGCTACCATTTTCATGACTAATAAATTAAATCCCTGGATGATTCTCCATGGGTGGCGAGAGGTTTGAGGGAAATACTCTCCTTTGCTCAAGTCAAAAAAGGTCTTCAGGAACCCAGATCTGTAGCCCAAGAATAGTGTACATTTAACAAATGCTTCACAACAACATCCACGTCGTGCAACATACAAGACTGGGTCCAGCACAAATGACCTCTGCCACAACTTCCAGCATACCTCAAGTGAATTTCAAAGAAATATGTTTATATTTCAATTTGACAGGGGAGGCGGAGCTTGCCTGGCTTGAAGATGGCGGTTTGAACGGGTGGTTCCTTCAACTGCATTTAAAATACTTCAGTTACTACAGCGACAGGGGAAGTAACAATGCTGAAAGTAGTGGGAAGCTGATGTTGCTGACTTTAGTGGTCCAGGGACATGTAAAGCTGAGAATTCAGGGACAAAGAGGTGCATGGATCGGAGCGAGCACCCACGCGAATTCCCTCCAGAGGTATGGGTTTCTGAGGGTACGGACGACTGGAGACAACTAAGTTTAAGAGAATTGATGGAGCAGCCTTGCAAGGAGCTGCACCGAAACACGGACAGCAATGATCCAATATAACACAAATGAGATTGTTCAATGGAACAATAAACGCTGACTAACCACTTTTCCCCAGAGAACTGCTCAGGTGAGTGCGGTGCATGTGTGTCTCTTTACTGGCAACAGCGCCCTGTGATGCACAGAAACAATAAGCAAATACTGGACTCTTGAGGCTGCCAATTTTCCACTCTAGGTGCAGCACTGGGTGAGAAAAGTCAGGACAACCCTAGGGTTGACAACCTAAAGAGGTTTATGGAACTGCAGGTCAGTCAGCAACTTGCTTGAAACTGGCCTGGACCCAGGCCGATGGGATACAGGATGAGAGCACTGGGGCTGAAACACACAGTGATGTGAATGGGACAGTTAGACAGATACCACTTGCACCATTATGACATTCAAAAGCTCACAAAAGAACCTCTGGTGTGTGCTGTTGGGGATGCGGAGTACTCATTGTGATGATCTCACACCCACGTGGTGGTGGCATGATCAAGATGAGAAAAACTGATAAATCACAACCCATATTGGCGTTTGACCCCCAGAAAATCCACATGCAGAAGGGATTATGAGGGCACCTCAAAGAAGATGGATTTGAATATATCCTAACCTTGATAAAAGACATGCGTCACAGCCTGCCAACCATAAAGAGCAAAATAGATGCTCTAACCTAGAGGATGGACAGGATGTCTGGGATGGACACTCACACGACTAGGCTGGACATGGTCAAACCACGTGACACAGAAGTCGAAGACGAAAATCCAGCATAGAAAGCAAATCGGTCTAAGAAGCAACACTTGCAATTGTCCAGGCCAAAAACAATGATCTAGAGGTGCGCTCACAGCACAATAATCGTAGGAAACTTGGAGCAATTTGTGAAATACTACTACTTGACTTTCTAGGCAAGTTAATTTTTCAGGAGTCTTCATAATGGAACGTGCCAATTGATCCTTGGTGCCAAAACCAATATCAAGAACCAACATTTCATAATAGCCAAAATACTAAATTATATGGACAGTGATGCAGCTTTGAGGCAAGCCAGGGAATTAAAGAAATTACAGCAAGCTGGCATAGAGATATCACAGTACTGTGACTTTACACAGCACTGAGGGCATTACTCCAAACTAAAATTAAGTGACAAGAAATGAACAATGAGTACAGAATGATATAGCCTGCCTGCCTCAGAATGGTTATTGATGGCAAGCCCTGTGTCATCAATGACTCACAGGTGGTGCTGAAAGAGATCAAGAATCAAAATACAACTCAGGAATGACTGCTGATACAAGGGAGACATACTCTGGGTCATGACCAAATGTGCATCAATGTCTGCCTGTACACAGTGTACTGCTGGGGTGCTTACATTGTACACAGAAGATAATAATGCTACTCAAGAACTCTTGAGCGAATAATGATCAGAGACACAGACACATAAAGCAATAAGAGAAATCTATGCATTTGATTGTTCTTTCCTGAAATGTAATTGATAGTTGTCCAGCATTAGTTTAAAGTAAGTATGATGTGTGCTCCCATACGCTGGTATGCGTCAGGTTCCTGTCAATACTATTAACAGGCTATGTACGTTTCCCTGGGCTGGCCGGCCACTAACCTGACATGTGGTCCCTGCTACACGAGCACTGGGGTTGCACCTTACGTGCACTGCCCCTGTTTGTGCCCCACAATGGTTCAAAGCGAGAGGGAATGGGAGGATGGGAAGGAGGCAAAGGGTCACTGCAAGATGGGGACAGCGGTGTGTTGGAAAAGTTTGGAGGATGCCTACTGACAGTTCACTATATGTATGGAATATACTGGGCAGCTTTAAATCAGATTGGAGCAGGCAGCAATGTGCTAAGCATACAGAATAGTGCAGTAATGCGATTATGGTACCTAGCATTGGCACAGTCCAGTCTACTTAACGACTTCTCACATGGAATGTCCGAGGCCTTAACAACCATAGAAAGGTGAGAAAAGGAGCAGACTACGTTAAGATACACGCAGTGGAAATTGCTTTCCTACAGGAAACACAAATGGACCCAATCACCACACTGAACATTTGACAGAAATTGAAAAGTAAATGCTATGGAGCAGCTTTTAGCACGCATGCCAGAGGTGTCTTGATATGGATATGGTATGTGGAATGATCTACATAATATAGTAGTGCATTACCAATGCCATATGCAAATATAGGGCAGGGGGACCTGACCTGTGCATTAGACCCGGGTTGTGACTGATCTGCAGGCCCACATAGGTTCCCTTCAGCTATGGCACGCATACTATTGGAAATAATGCAACAGGAGGGGCTGGAGGACCCCTGCCAACAGTGTCACCCTGACGGTGCAGAGTACGTATATTATTCTGCTGTGCACAAAATGCACTCATGCATAGGTTATCGTTTAGTATTTAGAGACATTGTGCCAAGGGTCCAGGCATGGGAGAAACTGGAAGGCACACACTCAAATAATTCCATGGTGTCCCTAGACTTTGCACTACCTAGCACACAACACACAAGTTTCAGCAGGTGATTCTTGTCGACTTCCCTACTCGATTCAGTTTTTTTTGTGTAAAACTAGTCCCTGTCATGGTGAAATACTTTAAACACAATATAGGGTCTATATTAAGTGTTCAGACGACCTGAGAGGCCTTTAAGGTCTACATCCTAGGGGTGAGCATTTCCAAGTTAGCATGAGTATTAAAATCTATACAAGACCATTTGTCTAGACCAGCGGCTGACCTAGCTCGACTGGAAAGACAGCATGAAATATGATGCGACGAATGTGCACTGGGGGACATGCATATGAAATTTGTCAGAATACCAAGAGCTGGCAGATAGAGAGATTAGGTAAATGGGGAAATATGCAGTTGCCAGAAAATATGGAAAGGCCAGGCACTCCCTTGGTACACTAATGTGCCCCAAGCAGAAGGAGTGATCACCAGTGTGCGCTTAGACACTGGTAGATATTATGCAAAACAAAACACATAGTAGACAGATTCCGACAATATTATACAGATCCATATACCTCCTGCGTGTGCTTCACTACATAAGAATCAAAAGAATATTTAGACGATCTTACCATCACCTGGCTGGAGCGCTCCGAGTACCGGGCACAGACAGATCAAACGTTACCTTTCAGAAAGAGTTTTTACTAGAACTGACCCCACATTTAATAACATTATTTAAAGAGGTGTTACAGAATGGTTGCTTACTGCCTACAATGAGAGAAGTGCTAATAGTCACAATATTAAAGCCTGGCAAGCCGGCAGACTTGTGCTTATCATATTGACCCTTGTCATTACTAAATACAGAAACCAAAATATTCACAAAAATATTGGCAGATCGGCATAGCACAATGATGTTGGACCTAGTCTTGCTGGAGCAGGCTGGTTTGATACCCGGGAGATCCAATGTGCTCAGTCTCCAAACATTCTTTGGCGCAGTCTCCCAATCAGACTCACAGGACGGAGCAGTGGGAATTCATGTTCTCTGTTCTGGCTAAAAGTGGGGTAGGAAATATTTATCTAAAATGAGTCTGTCTTCTCTGCACTCATCTGGTGGCCTGTGTCCAAGTTAATGGTGCAATAACAGAAACCATACAAGTCGGGAGGGGTACATGACATGGGTGCCCTCTTTTCTAATTGCTTTAAGCTCTAGTAGTGGAGCAACTCGCAGGCATGTTAAGAGTATAACACGCAGAAAGAGGCTTAAAATTCCCTAGGGACGTACTCATACTGTCTACAAATGTGAATAATATGCTACTGTATGTCTTGGACCCATTGTCTCACTATGGTAGTAACTGAGATAGTACAATTTGGGAGACATGATGGTCTCAGGGTAAACTGGGACAAGTCATTGATGTTCACCCTTACTGCAACCACAACACATTTCATGGTGGAGTTCTGCCTGGAGTGTACAGAGAAGCCGGTGCACTATACTATTCAGCTGTGGCGCCACAATAAAGTAACTCACTGAGGACATTGATAGGTGGATTAAATTACCCCCACTGTTGCTGGCAGGCAGGACTGCAATAATCAAAATGGTTGTGCTACACCAACTGCTCTTTCTGGTATTAATTAAACCCCTACGGCTCCACAGGACATTCTTCCACACACTGCAACCATTGTTAATCAAGATGGGAGGAGCTTCTAAACAGCCACAAATTAAATGGTTAAAGGTTTCGCTGCCATTTGAACGAGGAGGTTAGCACCCCAGATTTGGAATTATAATATAACGTGGCACAAAGTTTGTTTGCTCATTACTGGCAGCAGGGCCTCCCTCACTTACCACATTTTTGGCTGGAGAGGGATGTAGCAGGGCTGCAGACAGTATGTGACACACTGTTTAGCACCCCTCCCCAAAAATATAACATTGTCGACCCAATTAGCTGTACAATACAAACATGGCATTGGCTGCTAACACATAGTTGGGGGAAATTATACTCTACAGCGATGAAAGTTCAATGGTGTACATGGCTACCAGTATACCTGGAGAGAGATGTTCTGGAACAGCTGCGAAGGCTACAAATTAACACATTGGGAAATATATTTATTGCCACCAGCTAGATAACTCTTGACTTGTTAAAAGAGCGAGGATAATGTCACAACTTTGGAAAAAGAAATGTATTACAGGATACGCCATGCCTTTGGAAGTACGCTTGACAATGCACTGAAACAGCCTTCCTCACTTAGCATGCTTATGTCCATAATCCAAAATACTACCCATAAGGGCATCTTATCTTGGTTATGTGCACTCACAACTCAAACACCACTACAAACATAAAAAAGTACCCAGGAATGGGCAACTGATTTAAAACAACACATTACAGACGAAAAATGGCTTTAAGGCTACTCATCAATTAAAATATATCACTACACAATAGACACAGGTTGATTAATTTAAAATATGTGAAAAGATATTATAACACCCCAATTAAATTGCATAGGTCTGGTTTTACCGATAATTCCACCTGTGCAAGATGTAAGGATATGAAAGCAGACTGTATATACATAGCATGGGAATGCCCAGACGTAAGGGCTTACTGGGACAAGATATTCACTGACATAATCCAAGTAATAGGGATCCCGGTAACTTGCAATCTGCTAAATGCTTTCCTAGGATATGTAAAGGATATACCAGTCATTGTTATAAAGTTCACTGCATTGACCATATTCTAAGCTAAGTGGTGTGTGGCGATGAGGTGGGGTAAGGGGTCAATACCAACAATAAGAGAATAGCACAACAACCTGGTATACTGTAATGAAGCAAATGAGAATCACAGTCTGCTGATGCATCCCCAGCCCAGACCACGAAACATATAGGGACCATATGAGGCATATGTAGCTCAATGCACTGCAGAAAAGATTGATGGATATGGTACACCAGACAATGTGTGACTAACACTCCCATATGTAAATGTACTGTGTGGATGGAGGATGGTAGTAAATTGCTCATGTTCTGTGGTCTGTCTGACCCTTCATTATTTGCAGAAATGTTGCATGTCGACTGCACTGTAATGCATTTCTTACAGTACAAAACCTGGAAATACTGACGCTGTACCTGTATTTAATTCATAATGTATCTGTATCAACACTTGTGATGTTTACAAAGAAAATGTATAAAATAACATGTTCAAAAATCTATTTGAAAACAGATTTTCCAAATGCTATCTTATTTACACATATATCTAGCGCGTACTTAGTAGTTTATGGGACTACACAAAGTTTTAAATAATGTACCTCTGCAAGTACTTCCACCCTTTTTTTCAAAATGCCAGAGATGTAACGGATCAGGCCCCATTCCCGGTTCAGGCCGGCCTTGCTGTAGAGTTCACTGAGGAGACTGTGTACTGTGATTCCATACTGCCCAGAGAGATTGGTGTCCCAGTCAGGGCCTCTGTGGTCAAGAAATGATAAATAAAACATATTTTGTTATGTAATTAATAACAATTTGTTGCTGCAATATTTGATATATATAATGCAGAAATTTTAGACAATATAGAAGGCATTGAAACTAATGTAAAAAGTTGACATCAGATACTGTTTTACATTGAAAAAAAAACAATTAAAAAAAATCATGTGTACCAGAGGACATTCTAATCAGCACATACCCTTAAACTGACACACTCATCGTTTCCACCAAGTGTTGATAAAATTGACACCACACATACAACCAACAGGTCATAACTAGAATGATTGCCACAATGTGGTGCTGAATAACTAGGATTGAGCAATTCCAAGGCAGTGATCATTCTCCTAACCAATTAGGAGCAAGTCTATCATTGTTTCTCAACTGTTACTTTTGTGAAACATAGTGCTCACCCTTAATCTGTAAACTGTCTACTTTTATATTCAAGGCAACCTAGCCCATGCAATTTTACAATAAATGTGCCACTTTGGTGCCCTAATGTCAGACCAAAGCACAGAAATATCCTATAGCTTGAACACTACTTGCCACCACAATAGTCATCGTTTTGGGGCAATGTGCTTTAAAAGCTTAACTCACCCCCGCCGCTTCCACTTTTGATACAGAGCTCGGTGTGTTCGATAGGGCAATGAGCTTTAAAATGGATGGCTGATTCCAGATGCATCCACACCAGCACATCCTTAAGGAGCACAGTCCATGGCACACAATTCCCTTAAACTGCCCTGAAAGAAGTTCGATCTCTGGTTAAGGCATAATTATACTCAGAACAAAAGTTGCTTCATCCCTATTGGATCTTCCAGAGGAACAACAATCAGCTCTATCCTCATTGCCAGCTTGTAGGTCCTTATAGGAAACTTAGCAACATTGAGTAGCCAATGTGTGCTTTCAATGAGTCCACATTTTGCACATTTGATGCAAAATGGGTTTTTTTTTAATCAAAACTATTCAGTATCTCACTGGCAGAGTTCCAGCATATTTTACACAGTATGATGTGTGTTGTGCGTTAACATTTTCAGCATGCCTTATGGTCAAAATATCACGAGACATACAATTTAGTCAATGCATTGCTCTATGTCTAGAATATAATGCAACACAGGCCAGAGATGTCTAAGGCAAAGATAAACACAAGAGCAAGAGGATGATTATCTGAATCTCAGAAATATTGCCCATATCTGAAAATATGACTCAAGTGCTGAAAGTCCTAAGTGATTCTTGTCCACTACTCCAGATAACAATTTACTTACTTACTTTTTGGGAGAATAGTCCTGATCCAGTGGCAGTTGGGGAGCACTTTTCAGATCAGGTAATTGTTATAAAAGTAACTTCAGCAGCAATGTTTGAAGTGTGCTTACCATGAATTTGTCTAATTCCCATCAATAGCTGCTCTTGAGACATCACAAAAGGTGAATACACACATACAGTCCATACATGGATACTATGTGATATATAGGTGGTTACCTCAACATGATTCAACCTATAGAAAGTTAGAGAAGCCAAGAGACTCTGCAAAAAAATACTGATAATCTTTGGAGCGGAAATTTTGTGTTTAACCCTAAAATGCTATATTGCTCAGTGATCTTTATGACAGTGGTTTTGCAAAAGCTCTGGTGCTCTTCTTATGCTTAGGTTATTTTGTAGGTTAGGCTTGCTATACCACAGGGGTTTAGGATGTTGTTAAGACTGCATTGCATCCTTGACAGCTGATTGAAGAGATTTCTTATGGGTGATTATTAAGCATAACCCTTTTGCAGCATAATAACTTTTAATTGGTTTGGCATTAGGGGATTGTCTTTTCTAAGCACTTAAATAACAGGTGTTACTATTAGCCAATTGGAAGGATAAAAGTCAGAGTTGGCCTTCAAACGCCTGATATGAAAGTCACAATCAGATTTCAGCACTAAGCGATTAAGTGAGCAATCTTACTAGCTTTAAAAGCGTAGAAAACCATGAAATTAACAGTGAAATTGAATTCTGAATACCAAACAGTTAATTATTAAATAATTAGAGAACTGTCAACTAAGTGAAGGCCTGCTATGTGCCTCAGTGGCCCATCTGCCATAAAGGTTCACACTCCTGTGGTGATACTACTTGACTATAACAGAGGATATGCATCCATCCCATGATTTTGGCCTTCTCCTAACTAGACCCAGAATCCTACACAATCTCCCTGATGTCAGAAACAGATAGAGGGAGCCTCAGCAAAAAAGAAGAGAACACATTTCATGGTCTTAAAGATGAAAAGTGAACAAATACATAATTCAGACTTTCCAGAAAGGAGCAATTTGTGTCTGTACGTTGCTGATCATAGGGCAGTAAAGGGATGTCATCACTAAGCACAACACTACACTAATAAAGTTCTCTCCACTCAGTCAGTAGTTTTTGGAAATCTTGATATATTGCTTTCAGCAGACAGAAGGAACAAACCTAAAACCCTGATGGACAGGAGGTTGATTTGCTTAAGGTTATCAAATACCTGAATGCATTCTGCATTTTCAACAAGTTTACCTAGATATGGCTCTTTCAAAATAGGGCTGTAATTTGGCAGGCTGCCTGGGTTGAATCTTTTTTCCTCAGGAATAGCTTGGTTGAGGATGTTTTTAATTTACAGGAGAATTCTCTGTTGAAAGTGACTCCTATGTAACTGCTCAGACCAGTATGGTGGCAGAAGATGCTTGGAGAACATTCTTGAATGAGTGTGAGGCGCATGGCTAAAAGGTGATTCAGCTATGGTGATAGTTTAAATAGTTCATTGGTTTCTTTTATGAAAGGTGGTTTGAATGAGCAGAAAATTGATATGTATTATTGAGGACCTTATTAGTAATGAGATATTATTACATACCTCCACAGGAACCTGGAGCCTGGGCCGACTCACATTAAGAAAGTCTGTGTCTAGGTATCAGATGAACACTCTGGTGATTGAGCTGGACTATTTTGATCAACAGTGAAATTAATGACTTAATGTAAACAGTCATGACCTAGGAGATCATACGTTTATCTGATTCAACCATGGATTTCTGATGAGTACCATCATGATTATAGGCAAGGCCACTGGAAACATGACACGGGGAGCACAAAATTATGTGGTAGGGTTGACTAAATTACGAATATAGCCGTTTACATCACATGCGTTTACAACGCATGCGATTACAGCGCGGTCATTACAACAACCGCGTTGTTACATCGCAGTACCATTACAACGCAAGTCGTTACAACGACTTGCTGTAGGGGGTGCCCTGGACTTAGGAATAGTATAATTTACTATTTCTTAGTTTAGAGCGCCCCCTAAGGCAAGTTGTTGTAACGACTTGCGTTGTAATGGTACTGCGATGTAACAACGCGGTCGCTGTAACAACAGCATTGTAATCGCATACGTTGTACCGCATGCAATGTGATGGCTGCTCACCCTAAATGACGCCACAAGAAAGGGCAAATTATGCGGCATAAAGCAGCATATTCTGTGTTAGGATTACTTCATTAACTAGTCATTTTTACTCATGGTAACACTGACTAGGCAAAGATTTCACCTCAATAACCAAATGAAGCAATAAGCAACTAAAAGATGACTTGTCATCTTTTGTAAAGGGCCTCCCATTGCGCGGGAACACATATCACCATGTTTTTCATGAAATTTGATCAGTTTGAGGAAGAAAAATGTGTTCGGCTAAAATCGGCAGATTATGCAGGAGATTATGGATTAGTGGCCCTGATTATAGGCCTGCAACATGATCTTTGCTCTCCTGATTTTGAGAACCTGAGGTTTTTTTTAAATGCCTTAGCATCTCTGAACTAGATCCATCACTGACATCAGATACTAAATATTTTATTGTTAGAAATCTCTAAAAACCAGACATAATACTTTGAATAATCATGTTTTACAATATTATTATAGTAACTAAATATTAATCACAGTCACAGATTTTGAGCGTCAAAGGGAAATTTGTGTAAAAGTTATTTATGTCAACGTACTTGATGACACACAAAATATACAGTATATCTGCTTGATCCTGGAGAGTAGGACATTCCTTTAGCTGTTGCACCAACTTCATACAGTCCACATTTCCATGCTCGTCTTTTGGCAAATGGAGGCCGCTATTGGGATCCTATTGGGCAACACAAGCACAAAGATCAGTAAACACAGTTTTGCTGATAAAATGACCATTTCACACACAAATGCTTCAATGTCATTTGTTCTGATAATACGTACTGTGATTTTGTGATGCACCGTTACTGTATACTACAGGCAGCTGAACACCAGGGCTCAAAATCAGCAAGTAGGATGCCAGCTAAATATGCCCCACATTAATCTCTTTTACGTAGAAATAATATTTGATAATGCAGTGCTGCATGTATGGTTTCTTTGGCAGTGACTAGGGTTTTTTGCAAAAAAGCAATATGGAAATGGAAAATTTGTAAAATGCATCAAAATTGTTGGTGCTCCTTCTTGTAGTGGTAAGCAGTACCTGCTGAAGCTCCTTTTTTGATTGTCTGAACATGCACCAAAAAGGCGTTTTGAGTAGTACACCTTTTGGTGTTTTAACCCAAGAAATGGTTGCATTGAGATTGTTTGTCCACAAATGAACATACAGAGGCCTAAATGTTTATTAATTGTTACAGGAATTGGTTTCTTCACTTCCTGTGTATTGTCATCAATTGTGGAAGTGGAGGGCCAAAATATGAATCATGGAAGTACGAATTATGCAGCACTGTGCAGCACGATCTACAGAAGTATGAACTAACTAATTTTAAATTTTAACATACATTGATATATTTTAAACTAACCTAAAAGCTATGCAAAATGAAAGGTTTCTTAAGCGAGACAAAAACACATTCATGAGATCCCATTAAAATTTTTATTTTTCAACAAATAATAATCTGGCTTGCCTGGTAGCTCAGGAGCACAAATGCATTACCTTTGTGAAAGAAGTAATTTTCATGACAAAATAAGGAATCAATATTCCCACCATGTTTTAAATATCATAGTTAGATATGTGAGGGTTTATTTCATGCTGCAGATGAAAGTGCAGCAAGTGAAGGGGCTGACTGGCAATTGTACTACTCTAGATTTCACTATAGGCTGCAGGCAAGGAGGCTGCTTACAGAACATTGACTGACAACGCCCAACTCTGCCACCATGGCCCCCAATCTATTCATGGCTTCTTGCAGTGTGAGGCTGGTTTGAAATTTTCTCCCAGGGGTGATTTTCGTTTCAGCCCAGCCTTGTTTAAATGGGGACATGGCTACTGTTTGGGCAACAGTTTTACCTCAATAGTTCCAGTTTAACACTTTGATACAGTAATCAGCAATTAAAACGTGACCTGTTAAACTTTGCTAAATGTCTGCGAGGGTAATGCATTTGGAGTGACACGTTTTTCTTAGCTATTTGAGGTGAATGCACAATCACACAGAAGACTCCACAGCCACATAATTGCTTGAATCCACTGGCTCTGATTATCATGACGCTAATGTACACAGCTTCTTAAAACAGATGTTTGAAACATGTTTCAGTAATAGAGAATTATTAAAATAAGAGGTATTTCAAAGAAGTTCATTGTATGGTTATGTTCCTTCTAGAGGGTTCCAAGTGTATGTAAGGATCATACAACATGGTCATCTTTACGCACAAACAACAATTACTTTTGTAATAAATAGTCTCTATTTTCGATATTGTAGTTCAGTCAAGTGAGTACACTGACGACTGCTCTCATACGTGCACAAAGATTGTTTCTAATATGCTAAATGTGTGTGTGTATGTGTGTGTATCTATATAAATAATACACACACACACAGTGAGAGTGTATGTGTATCTCTACATATATTACACACAAATACATAGTGTGAAGGATGCAAGAGAAATGCCATATGTCGTGAAGAAAAGAACCTTGAATCCACTATTGAAAGATGTCTTGATTCCACAATCAGTTACCATTCAGTTACCATCGAAAGAACAGTAAATCCCCTGTAGAAGTACTGCCAAGGGCGACCCAAACTCCACACATGGCTTCCCTGCCATACTGCTATTATATAGCCCCAAACTAACCCTCTTCCGTTCCCCTTTTTAGATATCGGCTGGACAACGCTTGCGCTGTCTTGAAGAGACATGCGGTATCTACTTTGTGAGCTCCAGCCCCCCTACAGGCTTCCCATTTGCTGGCTGCATTGTCGCTCTGCTATTCTTTCTCCACATTTGGCTATGGCATGCATTTGTCATGTCGCTTTTGTGCTTACTCCTCCCCGAGAGCAGTGGCCAAGTATAACATCCCTCTACTATAACTCATTTTATTACCATTTTAGATATTTATTTTTCCTTGGTAACGAGCCCTCATCAGGATCGCTGCTGTTTTCATTTGCTCCAGCGCCAAGAGCAGTTTGTTTTCATTAACCAATCCTTTACTTTTCCTTTGTCTATTATTGGCTGCGCATGAAAAGGGGCGAGGGCAACAGGTAATGACAGCGGGTGGTTTCATGGTGCGAGTGTGAATTTTCCTAACACAGACCTAGTACTTTTCCAGTAAATCCTGATCAGGTGCACTAAAAGTGCATTCAATCGTAACATCGGAGGCTCCCTGTACTTATATAGAACATCGTATTTCTTTTAGCTATTCCGTTACGAAATATATAAGTCAACACCTTCCTCCGTTTGCCGATAAAAGATCAGGATTTACTGGAAAAGTACTAGGCTATTTCCTCTATCACAGGTAACTTTAAGACTCATGGACATATGTGCGGTCTCCAGTTTCTTAATTCGGCAAAATGATGATTACCTTCTTACATTTTCTTCTCATGTTTTTCATATCTCTCGTTTTTAGGACAAGAGTTTTCTGTAAATCTTAGCCACTTTACACGGTTCAAATGGCATACTGTGACCTCTTCTTTTTTGTCAGTAGGAATCCTTCAGCCATCATCTAGACCATAATTACACAAGTTTGTAAGATGACTTAGACTCTTAGTGAATCTTGTCCATGCATGTCCAAACTTTTAAAATGAGAGGGACTCTCTGGTATATCAAAACTAATACATTTTTAACAACTCTATTCTGTATGTTGGGCACAAGATCGCAACCTTTTTCCTTTTTGGAGAAAATTCACACTTGTTGCATGTGTAACTGACACACTTTTTGGTTTAGGGACTATAAATATAATGTTTTAAGCGTTAACAGCGAAACACTGCGTCTCTTTTAAGACACTCTTGTGATATACCATTTTTCTTGGGTTTTTTGCTTAACTAGAGTAAATAGCGGGCATCCAATTTCAATATTCAATATTGTGATTATGTGTTTCATTCAGTGACTTTTGAGACGGAACCCTGATGAAGTCAATGCCGAAACGCGCGTAGCACAACAACATTCCGCCAGTTCCCGTATACCGTGTCTATTTGTCATCACACTGTTATATTGTGATCACAGATGTTATTACTTAATTATCTGTTGAAAATAACCAGGTCCTTAGGACCTTAGTATAGTAGTATCATGTACTATTAACTTGGCTAGCACGACACTGAATGACTGAAATCTTGTTTTTTATAAAAGTGAAATATATATATATAAAATATGAATAGATCAACTTGATTGACTATAATTACGTACACAAATATTCTAATATTCTCTCTTTATATAAAACTTTATCAAATAAATATTTATTTTGATTATACATTTCCAGACTCATTGTTAATGTTTTAGTTGAATTGAAATTGTTATGCCCGCATATGTTGCTATTCACTCTGCCCAGGTGTTTCCTTACCCGTTATTGTTTATTCCCTGTCAGAGCATATTCATCCTGCACACAGGAGCCCCAGCTCTTTCTCAAATTTTGGACTCGTATTGAGAGACATACGTTCTAGCAAGGGAACACATTTTGTGAAGTGCGCATGCACCACCCTTCCTTGCAGTCCCTTTAAGCAGATGGAACGGCAGAAGCGCAGGTATTGTCAGAAAGACTATGCTGCCTTGAGCTCATTGTTAGCTGGCGCAGGGGGCAGACTGTGCTTGACAGAGCTCGGTGTGGGCGTGGTGCAGACAGAGCAGCTCACATGCTATTAATGGCAAATGCCCAAGCGAACATCCCAGGGCCTGTGGCCTGCCCGGTGGGCAGCCCAAGCCTAACTCGAGCCCGTGAGCTGCTCCTGATGACAGAGTGTGTTGTGCCATTGTGATTCAGTGCATAGGTGGATAATATTGCAGCTTGGCTGACTAGATCTGCTTTCAAATAGTTTGTCCCTCCAGACATCGCCTGTGTAAATCGGAAGCAAATCTTTATTTATCGTGGCTAGAGGAGAACGTTATAGCTGTTTGCCTGAGGCAGGGTGGATTAATTTGTTTACATAAAAGGGCAGATCTTATCTTGGTGGTAAATAAGTGCAACAGGAATTGTTCTGTGTCGCGGCATAGTTGCTGGAGGTGAGGTGCGTACGGTGTTCTCCATGCATAGAGTGAATCTGGTGCTTATTGGACAGACGGCGACCATTCGTGTGCAGGCCTGATGGTTGAGGCATGATTGACTATAGTCAGGCACGGAGGGAAAATTAGCTTTGTGAAGTCCATAAAAGGAACTGGTGAATGCTCATTGCAGTCTATAAGCGTGTTGTAAGTGCGCATCTTGGAGGGGAGTCTGTTGGGGTCGTTTCATATGAGTCCTGTGGTCACACTGATGGATATTGTGTGAGGTGCAGGCTCGTGGCATCATGGTGTGGTATTGGGGCATGGAAGCGCCTCTTTTATTGTAAAACATGCACTGTGGAACCCACCTGGTTTGGCACTTTCTATTGTTTCTCATTTTACTTATCTGAAAGTAGTTATTTTCTAGCGTTTTGCAGCACTTGGGTGAGTGTTTGCATTAGGAGTGCATGAGTGGAGTGTAAAAGATGGTTTAAACAAGAATCTCTTTTATTGTTGGGCGCAAGGAATGCAGATCTTCTTGTACTACAGGCATGGCACTCTGGGCTCCCTAACCCCACCCCAACTGTTTCCAACTGATTGGGGCTCTTCGGTCAGGTGTAGCTAGGTTCCAGTGGCACAGGAAGTAATTCAAGCATTCCATCCATCACCTTGCCTGATTGAGACGGGTATGCCCAGACACTTAAGAGGTGGCAAAGCTTGTTGTAGGCAATGTGCAGTTTCTGGCTTCACAATTGGTTAAGAGAGAGTGTTCACCATATCCTTTGTGTGGTTTTCCCTATATTAATCTGCTGCTCGCAGGACCCAAGTGCGGTTCTGGCACCAAAATAGTGTATCTGCCTCTTCATGTAAACAAGACATGCAGTTCAGAACTCTGTCACCCATGGTTTCCGCGTTCAAAGATCTGTTGCCTGCGCCCATTAACGGCTATTAACATAAACAAATGCATACTGAGGAGAACGTTTGCTAGCCAAGAAGTATGGGATAATATAAAGATTCCTTGTACTTTACTGCAGGGTGTTAAAATAAGTACACTCATTTAGGGAACCAAAACAAGTAATTAGTTCAAATTTTCCACATAAAAAAATGTGGCTAAGTTGATGCATGTAAATTGAAGTGCACAGAAGGAATTCTTTGATTTACCCATACCCTAAACAGTGTTTCCAATCTTATACTTTCATTAAATGATTTAGTTCCTTCTCAGATTTGTGGTCTGGTGGATTCTTTTGACCCAGTTGATGAAAAGTGTTTAATCAAAAGTAAGCCATGACTGCATACAGATGGGTGCAGTAGGAGCGATCTGGCAACACAAATTACCCATTCCAGAGAGAAGCATGATCTTGGGAGCAAAGAAGGCCTGGATGCCATGTTCACTTGGGGTATGGTGTAATCAGAGGCCAAGGATAGAATGAGCATGGAGAGTTCACTATTACCTGTAGGTGACCATTTTCTGGAGAGAAAGGGTTGGAAGCGAACAGGTAGTGAAGTTGCAATGGGCAAATTATTCCAGTTGTGCTTGAAATATGGTCTTTATTCCTTGCAGGTTAAAGTTACAGTATTGAGAATTATGTTTTTGATTATGTACCTAAGAAATAAAGTGCAATCTCTAGCTGCTAGATACCTGGATTACATTTTTATATCACTTCGTAGTCGAGGTTCAATTTACTTCGAAAATAGAATTGTAGTCTAGATATGAACATTGTTAGGGATAATGTATATTCAATGGCTGTTAAAGAACCATTTAAAAATAGTGCTAAATCTTTGACAAAAAAAAAAATTTGACAAAAAAAATAGTGCTAAAGGAACTTCTTTTAATGGAAATCTACAGTATTTTAACAGAAAAAAAATCCTTAAACTTTCTCTATACGCGTAAGAGCACGTTTGGAAAAGAAAGGCACTTAGCTATCAAAACCAATCTTGACTTATGCCATTTGACGTAATGGGATGTGGTCTGACACTGAATTCTTATGATATTCATCAAAATCTTTTTTGTTAGATATGTATCTAAAATCTCTAATTTAATGTTGAACTGTCATTCTAGTCTGTAAAATGAAGAAAATATTTACCTTTTTGAAAAAAAAACATTATTAGGACTATTACATGCTTTTGATTATTCATGCATTCCTTATTCCCTCGAGGTTGCTTTAAGAATTTCAATTTTTTCAAAGTGTTTTGGGATTTTTTTGGTGAATTTGGAACTTTTTTTCATAATGTAATACAGTTAATATTTGTTTTTTTAAACAGTTTTTCTGTTAAAGCTTTAAACAAACTATACAATACATAAATATTGAATTTCAGACTAAAGTGTTCCAATACCTAGCAGAGAGGATCTGTCCGAAAAGAGGACACATATTGGGTGGGTATTGACATCACAATACTTTCTCCAACTCAAATATGATTTCTTTAGAGTGAAACACTGTTAGATGGAGCCTAAGTATCTCCAGCCTGAGCGCTTCACCGTCTATATTCTGGAGCCTTATTTTCACAAGAGGAAAAACACAACTCTCTCATAGCATGCAGGAGTGAGGGATTCATTTGTTATACAGAAGTTAACAGATGGACTGCCAGACCAATGTAGTTTGCCCTTTTCCTAAGTGTTTTTAACTCGATTCCTTACAGTTTCAGGTGTTTTATGTTTGATTGTCCGGTCGTTTTGCTCATGTTTGCCATTACACAGGGATTTAAAGAAATAATAGCCTATGTGCTTCAATAGATCATTCATCTGGCAGATCACGACTCTCAGGGCTTCGATACCTTTCAGGGGTTTTCATTGAGTCCATTGTTAGGTCTAGCGTAGATAGCACATCCACTGTCTCTTCGAGGCATTTTGTTTACTGTTAACGGGCTTGGAGCACTCCCATTACTTACCATAGGTGGGCTTGAAAGATACTCTCAATTGCTTGCTTCCTGCTGGTCAGCTCTGTGGTCGGCACTTCCCTTATTAGCATGTGACCCTCCCCTAGAGCGTGGCTCAAGTACTTGTGTCCTTACACTGCTCGTATTTTTTGGATCTATATTTTTTTCTTTTTGTTGAGCAACTGTACAGACTGCAGGTTTCCTAGCTGGCTCTGTCTGCTCCATCGCGTTCTGTCTATGTTTGCTTGTTCCTCCTCCCCCATCTAATTGCTGTGCTCCCACCCTTGTTTATATAGCTTTCACCACTGTTTCCAAATTCATTTCGGCCACATCCTTACTATGTTTTTTTTTAAACAAATTATAATTTGCCTGAGTTTGTGTTTAAGGCGTGACTGTGAGGGGACCTCACACATAAGTGTTTGTTTAATTATTAGCTCAAGCACATGTGTTATCTCATTAAGGGGACTGCTTGCCTGTTATACTCACACTCTGTCGCATTCCATTTCCTTTGAAATAAGAAAATGTGCTTCTAATACTTTCTTCACTTGCAATGTTACGGGGAAATTTCTCATTCATCTTTTTTACAGGACTAATGCAGTCTTCACAGCTCCAAAGGCCACTGATCTGCAGATAACGAGACCCTGCATTGCTTTGTGTTTTGGTACGTGCAGAGCTGTGGCCTTTGAAATTGGGGAACCCCGTTCAAGTCCCAGCAGTACCACAACTTCTTGCGATTGAGTTGCAAAAAACCTAATGTGAAAATGTAAGAAACAGAATAACACAGTCGACCATCCCCCCATAACATTGCAAGTGAAAGCAATATGGAAAGCATATTTTCTTATTTCAAACAAAAGGGACCTTGCAAGTGAGGGCTTATTTATTCACCTTTATTCCACCTCGGACAATGCTGCCTTTCATTTTTTCAAGTTAGACAACTTTAGGAAATATTTGTGAATGCATCTCAACCACAACACAAGTTTTATTCCCCTTGAACAATGCTGCCTTTCAATTATTTTGCTAAACAGCTATTAACAATAGTTGTGACTGCAAAACACAGGATGTGTGCAAGGTACACTAGAAAATGTTACCCTTCACTTATTTTAGCTTATAGGTGTCCAAAAAGCGACCAGGAGAGAAATATTTACATTTAGCTTTAAATTTACTTTTATTCCACCTTGAACAAGACTGACTTTCATTTGTTAAGTAAAACAGCTTTAGATAATATTTGCGACTGTACCTCATCCACAATCTGTTTTATTATAAACTGTACTGTGTCAAAAAACGAGCATCAGGGACACTTTTTCTGTACTTTTAAATACAAATTGTATTAATTCTTAGCTCAGACACACATGATCACATTTGGGTAACTGCTTGCCTGTTATACACAGACTCTGTCGCATTCCATTTCCTTTGAGACAAGAAAAGGTGCTTCCCACCTCTCTTCAATTGCAGTGTTACAGTGGAAATGTAATTAATCTTTTTTACATGTGTTTGTTAATTAATTTACACCATCTCCATCACTTTAAATTAAATGATTTCATAAATTAAAATGAAACTGTCCTTTCCACTAAGCACAATGGATATTTACTTTCACACTGCTCATTATACACTTTACTTATTACCTAGCACTACCCATACCATTCTCTACATTAAGCACTGCCAACTCTCCCATAAAAAAAGTGCAGTGTTCAGTATATCATAATACTTTTTTAAGACAGCTGTTGTTTGTTTTACTACTTCACTTCCACTTCACATTTTAATTCAAAGCTCATACCATTCCTCATGCATTAATAAATAACAAAAGAATAATGTCTGTCTCATAGCAATTTAGAATTGAACTTTAAACATACTGTACTATCACAGTGCTGTACAACACAGCTAAAGTAAACTAAAGAATTGCTGTCACAGAGACGAGATCTATTGGTTTCACACAACACCATGCAATTGAAAGCCACACAATTCTACACCACACAAAATAAATACACTTTACATAATACCACGCAGCACAACATAATTACAAAACACATAAATAAGCTCTACTCAATACAACATAAATACTCCCCACATAAATTCACCCTTTGCCATATACCAGCAACGCACATAAATGCACTCCACACAATAACACATAATTCTAAAAATCATAATTTCCCACAACACCACACAGTTCCATGCCACATAATTCAACTCCACACAATACGCCCCACATAATTCCACATTAAACCAAATACATCGACTAGACAGTACAATTCCACAACACAGCACATACCTCCAATCCACAATACACATTTTTACATCATGTCACAAAATTCAACATCACACCACATAATTCAACTCCACAACATGCCAATACACAACACACAATACCATTCCACATAATTCACCTCATAACACACAATCTCACTCTATATAATTCCAATACACTTAATACCATTTAATTACTATCCACATAATTCTAGAACAAACCATGCCATATATTTTCACTACACAACCCCCCACCACACCACACAATTCTGCAACAAACAATTCCAATCCAAAACATATCTCCCTCACACCTCTGCCAACACTATCGTCTTTCCCCAACGTTCCTATTATCCCTTCTCCCTCACACTCCAACTACCCCCCCTCAATTCACTACTGCCCCATCATCCCTACCTCACACTAACTATCTTATGTCTATAATACCTGCTCACACATGCACCCTTTCTGTACATCCTCGCACTGTGCACTGCTCCACCTCTCTCCTCCCCACCCCCCTGTGCCATTCCCACTCGTCTCTCTCCCTTTCTCTTTTTCACTCTCTCTTGTACCATCTCTCACCCCTCTCTCTCACTCATTCACACACTAATCCTACCTTTCTCATCTGATTCAATTCAGGTCTTCTAGCACAATAATCTTTCCTGTGCCTTTTCAAGGTTTCCGTCCCTCAAACCCATGCTCTCCTCCTCTTCTACGGTTGTCTTCTGCATACAGACGCTCCCTCTTTATATGTGTATGGCATGCTTTGGCCTTCTTTTTCTCTTTCTCACACACTATTTCTGCTCCTCTGTCTGGAATTCATTCACCACTTCATCCAAAAACTACCTATCGCGCTCTATCTTCCTTTCCATCTATTCGCCATGCCACATAATTCCACTACACAAATGCACAACACTACACAATACCACCCCACACAGTTCCACAACTAACAATCCAACCCACATAATTCCACTACACACCACATACATCCACACCACTCCAAACAAAAACACATACGTGATAGACATTATCAATTACAACACCAATAGCTCAAACTCTCGCAAATGATCTATTGCATTGCAAATGCTTGTTTACCCTTCCTGCTTTGATTAGCCTGCCTTTCCTATCCACTCCTATAATATAACCCTTCTTATGAATTCTATCCCTTTGCAAACTAGCACTCAACACAGTGTGCCAGTAAGGTCATAACCCAATGCCACCGGGGACATGGAAACAATAGGGTAAAAAGGAACTAGTTAAAAAGCTAGCACCAACAATTTTAACTGAGGGCGCTAATGGTGATACCAGGGAGTTGCTCTTGGAGAAGAGTTTATTATACATCATGTTAATGGGGGAAATAAGCACGACAGGCATTTCCTGGGTTCTATAAGTTAATTAATGGGGATTACAAATTATTTTTCTCAAAATGAGGAAGACAGGCAGCCCTGAAATTACTCGGTTAATTCTTCATGTTTTCCCCTTTCCATGGGAAATACTGAGTTAAATGTAGATATGTTTATCACCTGCTTGGAGAAAGTGATGAATGTTGCAGAGGCATTTTTTCCTTAGCCCTAGAGTGGAGGTCGATGTCGGGGTGTGGTAGGGGTAGAGGGCCTTTAATATCAGCTGTTTGGAGCTTTTTCTGTTCTTACCAGCTGATATAGAGGCGGACCGGGGATGGGTGCAGGAACCCACAGCTTTGCATTAGACCACAGGTCTGTTGTCTCCAGTTCTAAAATGATCAGGTCCAGTATTTGAGTACCTGATGATTGAGGGCCCGGAGACATCAGAAAACTTGTAGTTGTACGGAGCAGTATTTCCCCAAGGAGAAACTGTTCCAGCCAACTGGTAATAACGGCAATAGTCTGGTTCAGAGCAAGGGCTCCAGGGACATGAGTAATCATTTGGAGGATTTAACCAATGGTGAAGAGGGTGCTGCTGGTCAGACTGTGTGAGCTTTGGGCCTGCTATTGGTGTGGAAGAGCAAGTTAGCGTCCATGTTGTGCCTTGAGGTGAGCACTGCTTAGTTCCAAACCCTGTGATGTAGTGGGCTGGGCTCCATGTTTGGGAGCTATTTACTAGCAGCTCAAGTCCTACTGGTAGCTCTCAAGCTATGTGTTGTAGATCCTTGGTCTAAATATTAGTGAGCACATTAATTTGCTTCTTTGAGGTCATTTTTGATGTTGAAGGGTAATACTTCGAGCTAAAAATTAACATGTTTGTCGGAAACAAGTTTACAGGTGGTAAGGTTTTACTGTACCCAGGATTTCGAGATGTGGTAAAACCAAGGCACAGCTCCAGATGTCAAGCACAGGTGACATTTGTGCTTGGTAAATGGTATGGTAATTGAGGAAAGCATGCGTAAACAAGTGCTGTAATTTTGCACCCTGAATGTTTATCACCATTCCAGACCAAAAACGTACATTTGTAAACAAATGGTTAGGTGCTTTAAATATGAGTGTGGGTTTTCGGGTGCGCCAAGTCAAATTCGATGCAATTTGTCTCCAGAAAACAAACCCCAAATTTGAGAATTTACCTGTGGACATTTGGGAAGAAATGGTGATTTCCCATAGTAATTCCTCTGCACAAGAAAACAA
Organism: Triturus cristatus; assembly: GCF_964204655.1. Lineage (NCBI taxonomy): Eukaryota > Metazoa > Chordata > Amphibia > Caudata > Salamandridae > Triturus > Triturus cristatus. Next base: position 772,578,027 of record NC_140591.1, on the reverse strand, counting down.
CTCATAATTACAACGTAATTCTGCATCTTCAAATTTACTGATGCTCATTGACACAGTATCATCAATTAGGAGAGCAAATGTATTACATCGATATTCAAAATAATTTGGAATTAGTGCCTAAGTGAGGAAAGTAATCCTATTCACAGGATAAGAGTTTCCCAACAGAGGTAGTATGGAATTTTGAGATCACTGACAAAATATTGGAAGTTGAACATGAAGAAAAATGTATCACCCCCAGATGATAATACTATTGGTTGTAAGTATCATAGAGCATATGGAGATCTGCCAGATTGCCAAACTGTCTTTGGGAATCTGAAATGGAAGAACACATAAAGGGTATCTTCCTACAGCAGCTTGCATTTGTTTGTGGCTACAAACCAAGGAATGCATAAGAAATTATGTGTAGTTCTGATGTGTAATCCTCTCTGCTGAAATAAATCAAACTTCACAAAACACAGCATTAGTAGATCAACCAAATAATCAATATTACACAATGAATTACAATTCGAAAAAACAATAATTTATTTTTTAGATTTTCATTTGGATATCAACTCATTTATCAACTCATTTGAATATGGACAAAAATGAAAAAGGCTGTATATACAATAATATTTATAGAGAAACGACGCAGTGACAAAGTGAATAAGGTGACTAAGTGTAATAGTGAAAGTGTAAATATTTACAATATATGCACGTGATTATCAATAAAATACACAAAAGTTTTTGCAGAAATTTGCAAAAAAGTCCTCAGCTTAATTATGGATAAAGAATAGACCTTGTAAGGCACATGTCCTAACTTTTTATGGTATATACAAGGAATTCCAATTGGTAAGGGACTGTAGAACCGTCAACGTTTCGACCCTATATCAACCAGTCGTTGTACATAGTCATATCGGGTCTTCTTCAGGACACAGGAGGTGTATAACAGCCTACACAAGATAAATATATATAGATCAGTATCTAAGCTGTGTTAAAGGTTTTAAGACAAGGAGAACAAGAGTTTCCCCATCAACTCACCTAAATTGTAAGTGATAGGACAGATGTCCACCAATATGCCGCAGTTGCCACTCAATTTCAATCGGAAGAGACTACCTGGTGACATGTGTGCACATTAGTACGCATATATTAGATGCAAAAAATTAATTTACGGCATTGAGACCATAGAAAATTAATTACCAGAATCGTAGAAGATCTTGATTCGTCTTGGTCTAATTAGTAAGTCTTTTCTCGTCTCTTTACGCTCTGATTAACGGGACCTGTTGTGGATTGCTACAGATATAAACCCAGATAGGGATAATCAGAATGATATTCGTATGACAAACATTAGGTACCATTAAAGGTTAATGGCCCACATGATGGCTCACCTGACTTCAAGGTAGAGACTTTGCGTATAGCACTGCAGGAGGCACAGTCATCAGGACACAAGTTCAACTAAAAATGCATAAAGCAACCCACATTTAGTACCACAAGAGTCGTTTAGTCTGTTAAAAATTCAAATGACCCCAAAATTAGGTCATAATTTCCAAATATAAACGTGGCTTGATTCCTTTCACTAACAAATTATAAATACAGTATCCTCAACGCTATCCCAGTGGAGATCTACTCCCCAAGTGGCATAGACTGGTTACGAATCGATATATTCACTGCATACGTGTGAGGAAATATGAATTTTTATGATCAATTGTGTCCCCTATCTTAGACCCCAACGGCTCCATGTACGTGCTACAAGTACATGTATGTTCCCTCCACTTCCAGCTATGAAGACGCAAATACAATTGTGTCCAACGTTAACATGACCTCTTTTAGATCCACCATGAATGGGTCGAATATTCCGTTCCTAAGTATGCCTTGCCACCGCCTTTATATGGTGTACCTTTCACGTTTTTCAGCTCTGGCAAGTTAGGCCCTGAATTCTGCCATCGAGCCTTTTCCTGCCTTCTGCCTCTGACTGCTCCAGCCTGGACCTGCATCTGTATCCATGACCTTTGTCTTACTCCCTGCGCGGCTAACGGTGCCTGGCTCGGCCTGTTGCCTGCCAAGACTGTATTCAGCCTTCAAGTTATCTGCTCCGCTCCTCGAGAAATGCATTCCTGTCTAGTAGTTTAGGTAAACACCCTTCCAGCTGCAGAGCAAAGGGCCCGGCCTTACTGTCTCCGTGCAAGTAATTCATAGCTCCTGTTACCATGGTAGGCCCATGCCCCCTCGCATCTCATGTAGACACGTAGACGCTTATACACGCACTAGCAGTCAGTATAGGATAGCCTCTGCCTGAGAGACCTTTCCTTCCAGATAATACAGTTCCTTAAACACAAGATATTAGATACGACTTGGGATTAGGTTGTTCTGACATCCCAGACTTCTGTCTCCTCATGTAGAGCTAAATGTCAAGTCCCCTTCACCCTCCAGTTATACGTCATTCACACGTCATGCTGCTGCACGCGCATCTCTGCCATGTATTTCTGCTGACCTTGCAGGATTCTCTTATGGATCCACCCACCTGTGTCATCCTCAGAATGACGTTTCTAGTACACGCCCTTATGCACGCCTATTGTAACGCCTTTTTCATTACGTATGTGTATTCTTATCTCTCTTCTCAGCTGTTACGCCTCCTGCATCTGCCTTTACTGTAATGCATTGACTATTTATATGATAACCTGTCAATAAAATATGCTCAATCCCTTCCCGAACCTTCGTGGTGACGGAATCCGATTGCCTGGTTCGAACCAATTCCTTTGTAAGGAATAAACCCCCTTTTAAAACCTCAAATATCACGGATTCTGCCTCTTATTTATTCTGAGTTATCCTTATTGAATTTTACCGCATAAATTAAGTACAGGTAATTTAAAATTTACCACATAATTGGCGCCCAAACAGGGACTCCTCCCCCACCCCACGCGCCGGAGGTGCATTGCAGGCCCGGTCTCCTGCCACAGCCGGACGGACAACTACGCGTACCCGCAGGATTTCCTGTACCTCCCTCAGGCCAACGGAGGTGACTGAGGCTGCGATCAACACCCAGACGAGGCGGTGAGGAGTGCGGAGGATCCCGACCAGAGCCTAGCTGAGAGAGCAAGATCCGAGGTATACAGAGGCCCACCAGGTTCCGAAGTTCCGAAGTACCTACGTCACGAGTCGAGTCGAGTCCAGTCCGGTCCAGTCCAGTTCAGAGTTTCCGAGGCGTTCCGTGCTTCCCGGTGAGTACCGTTGCTGGGGACGCATCTAGACGTGCGCATTAGTTTGTGCCGGTCAAGACGGGTTTGGGTACACAGATCCGGTCTGCACTGTTTTAGCAGTGTATCTGTACTGTTTAGCAGTATATCCAGTATTATGCAGTTAGCTAGTTTTATTCTAATTATCATTGTTCGTTTTAAAATGTTTTAATATGTTTTAAATGTCGTGGTATGAGTGATTGTTCGATCTTCATTACTGTGTTTATTGTATTAATTGTGTTCAAGTCCGAGTAAGAATCAAGTAGCAAGGTTTAAGATGCCGTTATTCTCAAAATTAAGACAGATAAAAACTAGAAAAGGGATACTCGAGGAAGCCGTTCCCATTCCACCTAGGGACACTCCAGGGTACTTTATGTACCATAAACATGGCCTAGATGCCGTATTATATCTCACTTTATGGGTGGACTACACCAAGGATTTAGCAGAGAATCAGAGATGGCCCGCTGTTGGGACATGGGATGCAGATTGCATCATGAGAGTAGAAGAAGCATTATGGAAAAAGAAAGCTAGACAGTCACAGAAAGATGCCATTGAATTATGGCGTAAAGAATCGCATAGACGCAAAGAGAAAGCGCTCAGAAAAGAAGAGAAAAGTAGGGAGGATTCAGACAAAGCCCGAGAAAACGTATTAGTTGAGGAAGGTATCCGAGTAAAAGCAGAACAAATAGACAGACAACAAAACACTCTTATGAATGGTATGTATCCTCTTCTGGCCGAGGGTTTACCTAAGGCCACCCTGGAAGTACCAGAAGATCTGCCATCTCCATTGCTTCCGACCAAATTGCACCACAAGACCGCAAAGGACATTTTCCTTTCTTCCTATTTAGACGATGTAGCTCCCGAATATGTTAATGTTCCGCCGCCACGCACACCACCTGCTAACGGCGCTCGACCCCGAGATAATCTGCCCCCACTTCTGCAGCAACATACTACTCCTCCGTCCGTTCCAAACCTTCCGCCTGTTCCTCCACTTCTTCCTGCACCTATTCTCCCTACCTTACACCCAACAAATCCTTTTGGACCTGGCACCTCAGGAGGTGCGACAGGAGGTTTTCAGACGCCACCACCAGCACATCGATTGACTTATAGGGATTTAGCACACCAACGTACACCCCAAACAGCGAATTACGACATACTTAAAGAGCCTCTTACAGACTGTAGATATGATCCAGTACCCGGTAAAGACGACAGAATGATGCTATCATCAGTACGTCTACGACGAGTTGCGAACTATTTAATGATACTACCAGGAATGGTTGATTATCTAGACAAAATATATCACTTTGTCCAAACAGGGCAAGGTCCTGAAAGTATTGGCGAGGCCATGGCATACCAGAAAGTGGACACGCAAAAACTGTTGTTACGCTTCTTCATAAACTGCCTGATAAGAAACAGAGATAGGCCTAGTGTAGACCCGGAAGAAATGAAAGCACTTAACAAATGGGGTCAGAATATAGCAGACGGAAAACATGATAAACAGAATAGTATAAAAAATATGTATCGAAGGATCCGAAAAACAGTAGAACAAATACGTGAAAGAGAACAGCCTGAAAGAGAAATAGATGCAGATAAGACAGAATCCTCGGAGGAGGAGGAACAACAAGAAACAACAACAGGACAATTACAATTACCAGCTAGAGAAATGATAGCTTATGTAGGTAAGGGAAGATCTTTTAATAATTCAATGCGTCCGATACGTCCAGAAAGTAAGAGAATTTTTCAGGCAGCCATGTCAAATCCGAAGACCCCTGAACACTTATTTCAGGCTACTGATAAAATACTTCAAGAACGAATGGGGTACCATGTACTCGATTCTATGGATGAACAAGAATTAGCCAGGTCAGCAGTACAATGGGCTGACAGTTCTGATAAATATAGTGATGACGCGCTAGCACACACGTTTTTGAATCTTTCACCAGACGAACAGCGTTTAGCTGGTATGTACATGATACAACACCTCCTTATATTGTATAAAGGTCAACACTCCGATCCTGGTCCCCTACCTGATATACTGATAGAACTACTCATGAAGAAATGGAGAGGTCTAGGTACCGATCTAATTAAAGTAATTCTAGAACATCGGCACAGATACAGTGCCTTTCTGTGTCCACAGCTTGATCCAGCTCCCTCCATGGAAAGAAAAATGTATTACATAGACAGACAGAATCCCTTACGCGAAGTGCACCCAGTTAGAAATGATGATAATACTTTTAGACGCGTGTTTGTGTACACGCCTATAACTAAAATAGAACTATTGGAAATGAAAAAATTAGTGCCCAGCCATGACAGAGATCCAGCAGGTTTTCACCGTGAAATAAAAGACATGTTACTCATGGGTGATTATACCTATCCTGACATTATGAAAATATTAAAAGTATTATTGCCTGCCGGTATTTACGAGAAACTCAAAGAAAAAGAATGGGAGGTGGGAGAGCAGAAGATTGATTGGACAGCATTAGAAAACGAAGAAAATACCCGAACTCCAGGCCTAGGGCTTGGGGAAAAAACTAAAGCGTTACCAGGATTGTTAGTACAAGTATTGCCACGTTTATTAACTACGAAAAAGGAAGACTGGGGTGCAATCTCAGCCTGCAAACAGAAACCCGATGAAGACACTAGTGATTTTTATTCCCGATTTGAAAAATGTTTTGGTATTAATAGCGGCCTGAAAGCAAGTAGCGATTCATATCCACATCTTTTTGTAACAAAATTAGTCGAGAATTCCTTGCCACAGGTTAAGAACAGAGTATTAAAAGTCGAGAGCTCTTGGCAAGCTAATACCCCTTCACAAATGTTACAAATGTTACAGTACCACCAGAATAGAATCAGAGAGGAACATGAACACGAACAAAGACGTATGAAAGACACGAAAATGAAAATGCTCGTCGCCCAGTCAGTTCCAGCTGACGGTCATAAAAAGGGTGCGACACAGTCCAGTAATTCAGCGGCTCCTGTTAAAGGGACATGCAACTATTGTAAACAGCCAGGTCATTATATAAACGATTGTGCAGTTCTGAAACATAATATCTCTACGGGTAAAACCAAGGAGAGACCGCGTCCACCTAGACAGCATCAGATCCAACCACAAGTACCTCAGAATGTACAGCCTATGCAAGCTTCACAACAGACTGTAGCAGTACCACAGCCACAGCCTAGTGTCGCAACACAAAACACGACACAACAGATGTACCAGTATGCACAAAATGACTATCCCGATTATCAGCGATACACATGAAACAGCCTAGAGAGGGAGGTTGGCTTGCCTCTTATTGAGGTTCCTGTAGATCAAGAGGGTCCTTATGTACATAGTCAAGTATTAGGGAAAGACAGAAAGTTTTTAATTGATACAGGGGCAAGCAGAACAACTATAAGTCACGACGAGGTTCCAGGGGCACCCCTCTCAGGCTCACAGAATGTTTCCCTTGGATTTTCAGGAAAGCCTATTGTTAACGAAGTATCGCAACCTCTTCCTCTTGCAGTTGGTCCATTGACACGGACTACAGATTTATTGCTTACAAAATCATGCCCAGAAAACTTGTTAGGTATAAAGACACTGAAAGCTCTAGGAGCTGTAATATGTTGTTCCCCGGAAGGGGTACGACTATTTTTGCGTGACTTTAAAGGTCACTACGTATTTAGAGACATGGATCACCGGTTACAGAATGTCCCCGCACATTTATGGGCACAAGGCCCCACTGATGTAGGTTGTATGCACATTACACCATATCGAGTCACACTCAAAGCAGGAGTGGTATTACCACGAATTCGACAATACAAGTTACCTCCAGATGCTGTAGTGGCTTTGCTGCAAATCATTGACGAGCTCATTGCACAAGGAGTGGTTGTGGAAACCGACTCCAATGTATGTAATTCTCCTATCATTCCGATTCTTAAACGTACTGATCCAAAAGCACCCCCAGTTTATCGATTAATTATTGATCTGCGCGAATTGAATAAATGCATTGTACCACAGTACCCCGTGGTTCCAGATATCTCTTCATTATTGACAGCTATTGATTCAGAAGCAACGTTCTTTACTGTAATTGACCTCAAGAATGCCTTCTTTAGCGTCCCAATCGATCCGGAAAGCCAATATTTGTTCGGATTCTGTTTAAATGGACGAAGCTTCAAATTTGCACGCGCACCTCAAGGATTCACAGAAAGCCCCAGCATCTACAGCCAAGCACTGAAAAGACAACTTGACAGTATCCACATGCCTGTTAACACTACCCTGCTTCAGTATGTCGATGATCTGCTGATCACCGCCCGAAGCGAGCCCGAATGTGAAAAAGCATCACTGACGGTTTTACATTTTCTGGCCGACAAGGGGCACAAGGTGTCCCCTTCGAAGCTGCAATTCTGTGTTCAGCAAGTTGTGTACCTTGGGCACTTGCTGTCCAAAGGGGGGAGACAGCTCACACCTGACCGCATCCAGTTAATTGTAAACATGTCACCACCCAAGACACAAAAGGAGGTGCGGGCCTTCATAGGTCTCACTTCGTACTGTAGACAATGGATTCCCCAATATGCATTTCTAGTAAAGCCACTCATTCAGTTGACAACCCAGGAGGCAGCGACTTCGACTTTCCTCCCTTGGACTCAGGAACATACACAAGCTTTTGAAGACTTAAAGAAAGCCTTATGTCAAGCACCTGTTTTAGCGACACCATGTTACAGTAAGCCTTTTACACTTTTTGTTACAGAACGCGAAGGTACTGCCTTGTCAGTACTCACTCAGGAACAAGCAGGTTCACACAAACCGTGTGCTTACTTTTCTAGCACATTAGATCCAGTAGCCCAGGCTCTGCCTACGTGCCTGAAATCAGCCGCAGCGACAGCTTTAGCGATCAGACAAAGCGATTCCATAGTATTAGGACATCAATTGACAGTGCAAGTTCCACATTCCGTGGAAGTTCTTTTAAACCGAACTCAGACCCAGCACTTGACTATAGCACGACTGACAGGTTACGAATTGACATTGTTTCAGCCACACATAGAAATCAGACGCTGTAGTACATTAAATCCTGCCACACTTTTGCCATTAAGTGGAACAGACCCATTGGCACATGATTGTATTGAAGTCATTACTATTACGACGAAACCCAGACAAGACTTGACAGACATTCCATTACCAGATCCAGACCTGACACTTTATGTGGATGGTTCATGCATGAGAACAAGTACAGGAGAGTTAGTGGCCGCTTACGCAGTCACGACAGACACCGAAGTTATTGAAACGAATTATATTGACACCTTGTCAGCTCAAGCAGCAGAGCTCATCGCTCTGACACAAGCCTGTATTCAAGCCAAAAATAAAAGAGTCAACATATACACAGATTCACGTTATGCATTCGGAGTTGTACACGACTTCGGAGTCCTCTGGCGAGAGAGAGGTTATTTAACTTCTCACGGTGCCAACATTCAACACGGTCCCCTCATTCAAGCTCTGTTAGATGCAATACATCTGCCTACTGCGATATCTATCATGAAGTGCAAGGCCCATACAAAAGTCACCGATATCATTTCCCAGGGTAACGACCTGGCAGACCGAACAGCTAAGCAAACAGCACAGAATCGTACTCATGCAACTGACTTGACAAAGACAATAGTTCCGACATCGACACACTGCATGACAGTTAGGGATCCCGCCCTTGATGTAATTGACATACAGACACATGCTACACCAGAGGAAATCAAGAAATGGACTGAACTAGGAGGGATCCAAACAGATCAGGGATGGATGACGAAGGGAAAATCTACATGGTTTCTCCCCGACTCAATGGTTCAAGTTATCATTAACACAATACATAGTCCAGCGCATCTAGGAGAGAAAGCTATGCTAGACAGTATTCAAAACATTTGGTTCAATAAACACTTACGAGCAGCAGCCAAACAGAAAGTGCGTACTTGCATGATTTGTTGTCAGTTCAACCCAGGTAAAAGCATTCCTGTAGAGCAAGGTGGATTTCAACCTCCCGATCACCCTTTTGAAGTCCTCCAGATGGATTATATCCAGATGGAACGTTGTCGAGGATTCAAATATGTCCTCGTAGTTGTATGCGCACTTTCTCGTTGGACAGAAGCATATCCAGTCCCAGATTACACTGCTCCGACCACTGCCAAGCAGCTGGTTCGTGAATTCTTCCCACGGTATGGTTTGCCCCGTATCGTGTACTCACATAACGGTCAGCCGTTCTCATCCGAGCTAATGAAACACATTACACTCCTGTTAGGCTATCAGTGGAAATTCCACTGTGTCCGGCATCCCGAGGCAGCAGGTCTCGTGGAGCGTCATAATCAGACTCTGAAAATACGACTTTCTAAAATCTGCAGAGAGAAAGGCGTCGACTGGATAGTAGCTTTACCAGTTGCGCTCTTTTACATAAGAATGATAGCACATTCTCGAACAGGGCTATCCCCGTACGAGGTGGTCTTCGGTAGGCCACCAAATATGTGGGGGACGCCTATACCTCGTAAAATCACTGATGTTGATTGTAATATGCTGACAGATTACCTTGCTTCCTTGATGTCTGCACTACAATCTTGCCGTTCACAGGTAGCTGCAGCCTTTCCCGACAACACCGAGGTGAAGCCCCATGAAGTGGTCCCCGGAGACTACGTGTTTATAAGAAATTTCGACAGGAGGAGCCCGCTGGAGCCTCGCTGGCAAACGCCGAAACTAGTACTTCTGACCACGAGGACAGCAGTGAAGATTGAGGGTCGCAAGGGTTGGCTACACTCGAGCCATATCAAGAAATTTCATGGACTGCCTTCTGATTTGAACTCTCAGCCCTGCCCTCCTCCACGAACTGACTCAAAACTCCCCCTGGTCGAGAAAACTGCTTCCCAGGAATATAAACTGAAACTAAGGTCTAGCAAGTCAGACAATTTAATTGTTTAAGTCCTCTCCTAGGTGAATCGGTTAAATTAGTCTCTGACATGTATCCTCTAGACCGAAATCGAGAGAGAGATAGACAGAAACAGCTCAAGAAACGTGCATATTGTAAATCACTTCGTAGTCACTGTATAGTGACATTATTGATTATGTTTTTTCTAAATCTTCTGATTATTGCTGCAAGTATACTGTTGCACATATACTACCCTATTTTCAAGCGTGCACATTCTGCTTTCAATGTTACTGCCGAACACTCTTTTAGCGAATTACCTCCGCATGAGTTGCCCTACAGACTTGAGCTGCGCAACAACACATTCATTAGTATGTTACATCACTCCCATCAGACCAACAACGCTACAAATTGTTGGATATGTGGCCGACTCCCTCCCTACCAGAAATACAAGGGAGTTCTGCCCCTCTTTCCGTATCCGTTCACACACAATGGTTCCTGTGGTGCATGGTTTAGTTTGATTAATTCTTTGGATTCAAATACCGTAGTTTACCAGAGCAACTGGGTATGGGGAAACCTGAACTTTGTTTTGCTTAAAGCCTGCTGCCCTAACAAAGAGGGACTTCCCAAAAGGACAGGAACTGATCTAGAAAATGAAGTATATGGATTAGGTAACTTTACACTTAACCTCATGATTCTAAATGTTGAATCCGAAGCTGCACCAGTCTTGCCTGCTATGTCAGTATTACCAGTCAAAGGTGAATTATGTGTAAGAAAAAATGGTTCAGTACACCTGGGTCATAGTAAATGTACTACTGTGATCGAATTCAGTGATCAAGGCAAGTCTACATTTAGAGCTTCCCGTCATTCCTACTTCATTTGTGGTCATACCGCATATATACGTTTACCTCTAGATTGGGATGGTACCTGTTACATTGCATTCCTTCTGCCACCTGTTTTCCTAGCCCCTCCTGATTATCATAGAAATACCCATCTAGTACACAATAGACCCCAGAGAGATCTCCCGATTGTCGACTACACTGAAACGGCATGGGAACAATACACAGACTTCAATAAAGGTCTCTTTCCCTACATAGGTGTTGTCTCTAATAGTAAACTGATACGTAAATTAACCAGAACCCTTGAAGCAGTAGTGGATGAAACTACCTCTGCCCTAGGCAACTTAACAGAGGAGCAGTCTGCGATGCGGATTGTTGTTCTCCAAAATCGTCTTGTCCTTGACGTCATCCTGGCCGATAGGGGCGGAGCTTGTAGAGTCATCGGATCGAGTTGCTGTGTTTTCATTCCAGAAAACGCGCCATCAGTATATAAAGCCATAACTCGTCTTCATAAGATTGCAAGTCAGATACACCAGAATCCAGGCACCTGGACATGGTCCGGTTGGTTCTGGAGTGTGTTGTCAGCCTGGGGATGGAAAGTCCTATCCTTCCTAGGTATTGCCCTTCTCATAGTATTCAGTTGCTGCCTGTGTCTACAATGTGGGCCAGCGATTTGCGGCCTGTGTGCCACATCATGTATTCCACATTCAAGTTCTCATTCAAAATCCCGTAAGAAGAAAGAAGAGCAAATGATGTTACATGAACAGATTGATGGATTCCTGAGGATCGATATATCATGAAGGGTCCGTAGGGGACAAGGAGGGAATGAGGAAATATGAATTTTTATGATCAATTGTGTCCCCTATCTTAGACCCCAACGGCTCCATGTACGTGCTACAAGTACATGTATGTTCCCTCCACTTCCAGCTATGAAGACGCAAATACAATTGTGTCCAACGTTAACATGACCTCTTTCAGATCCACCATGAATGGGTCGAATATTCCGTTCCTAAGTATGCCTTGCCACCGCCTTTATATGGTGTACCTTTCACGTTTTTCAGCTCTGGCAAGTTAGGCCCTGAATTCTGCCATCGAGCCTTTTCCTGCCTTCTGCCTCTGACTGCTCCAGCCTGGACCTGCATCTGTATCCATGACCTTTGTCTTACTCCCTGCGCGGCTAACGGTGCCTGGCTCGGCCTGTTGCCTGCCAAGACTGTATTCAGCCTTCAAGTTATCTGCTCCGCTCCTCGAGAAATGCATTCCTGTCTAGTAGTTTAGGTAAACACCCTTCCAGCTGCAGAGCAAAGGGCCCGGCCTTACTGTCTCCGTGCAAGTAATTCATAGCTCCTGTTACCATGGTAGGCCCATCCCCCTCGCATCTCATGTAGACACGTAGACGCTTATACACGCACTAGCAGTCAGTATAGGATAGCCTCTGCCTGAGAGACCTTTCCTTCCAGATAATACAGTTCCTTAAACACAAGATATTAGATACGACTTGGGATTAGGTTGTTCTGACATCCCAGACTTCTGTCTCCTCATGTAGAGCTAAATGTCAAGTCCCCTTCACCCTCCAGTTAAACGTCATTCACACGTCATGCTGCTGCACGCGCATCTCTGCCATGTATTTCTGCTGACCTTGCAGGATTCTCTTATGGATCCACCCACCTGTGTCATCCTCAGAATGACGTTTCTAGTACACGCCCTTATGCACGCCTATTGTAACGCCTTTTTCATTACGTATTCTGATTTCCCCTCTGGGTGTAAACCTGTTGGTTCCCGCCCCTGCCACGATACCATCCTCTCTGCCTTGGGTAGCCCCTTCCTCTGTTGGAACTCCATGGTCCGTCCCCTAAAAAAGACTGTTGTTGAGGACCTTGTGGTCTCTGTGCTGTACTTGTCGAGGCTTGTTCAATTTCTCCTTCAGAGTTGCTCCCAAAAGAGGAATTGGACAGAGTAGTAAACCTTCGTGGCCCCTGTCTGCTACGATTGGTGTAAAAACCTTGAGGGGAAATCAGAATCCCCCACCCCAAAGAGGCAACCAACAAGTGAGATTCTTCGACCAGGGGAATCATGGGGAAATCTCAACAAGACGTCAGACATACCGGTGGTAACTTCGACCCCCCTAAATGCAACGTCTGATAATTTACTTCCTGAGAGTACTAATGTAACTTTATTACTTACAAATGCCTCTCCTAGAGTGGATGACACTAGAGACGCTTTAACTGCCAATAATATCCAAAAGGAATCTGTGGTTCTAAATGACAGCGACCCAATTATTAATCTTTCCAACTATACTTTGTCACAAGAAGAAAATAATATTCTTTCCAAGGGGCTATCTTTTGTGCCCACCCAAAGAACGGATCCTTTTATGGTGAAACTTGAACTTATGCAGTTTTTCAGAAAGGTCAGATTAAAATATTTTTTTGCACAAAGAGAACCTTGTATTCGGTCTATTGCGGCGACACCTTTTAAACCCGATTCTGTTTTTACACCTTCTATACAGACTATGAGCCAAAAAATTGTAGCTTTTGAGCAAATTGTTATACAAGAGGTTTTGTCCATATTGGACAAACCTAGATTTGTTCCCTACAATATCTCAGTAAGAGAAAAATCGGCCCTACAGTCCCTCAAGAACAATGAGCAAATAATTATTAAAGCTGCCGATAAAGGGGGCTCAATCGTAATACAAAATCGGATTGACTACATCGATGAGATCCAAAAACAACTCAATGATCGTGATAGTTATCAACCAATCACAAAGGATCCAACATCTGAAATAAAAATTTTGATAGACTCCCTACTGGCACATGGCCTTGAATTAGGTTTTCTGAGTATCACAGAGTCCAAATTTCTTTCTAAAACTAACCCTAGAATCCCCACAATCTATACCTTGCCAAAGGTCCATAAGAACCTTGATAAGCCACCTGGACGCCCAATTATATCGGGCTGCGGCTCTGTATTAGAACCCCTTAATCAATATATTGATTACTTTCTACAGCCATTTGTGACTGCTACTAAATCTTATGTTCGGGATTCAACACAAATGATTCAGTTCATAGAGGATTACCCTTTTGACAAGGAGAAACAACTCTTAGTAACCTTAGACGTGTCCTCCTTGTACACGAGCATTCCTCAGCACGAGGCACTTGCTGTAGTGCAAGAGGTACTCAATACAAGACCTACTCCCCATAGAATCCCCACGGAATTTCTAATAGCTATGCTGGACATCGCAATGACAAAAAATTATTTTGTTTTCCAGAACCAATACTTTTTCCAATGCAAGGGCGTTGCTATGGGTGCGAGCTATGCGCCGTCCCTGGCAAATCTCTACATGGACAATTTTGAGTGGACCTTTTTGTATGATGAGAATAATCCATACAGAGACAGCATCGATATGTGGAAAAGATATATCGATGATGTCTTTATGATCTGGACCGGTTCAACCATGACTCTGAGGTCGTTTTTTGAATGGCTAAATGAAAGATCAAACGACATAAAATTCACAATGAGTGAGAACAGTGAAACTATAAGTTTCCTAGACCTTAATGTGAAAACGACGGAGGGGGTACTCTATACTGGACTTTATAGAAAACCTATTGAGAGAAATGCTCTCATCCCCGCAATCATCCCCGCAGTCTCCGTGATAATCTGCCCTACGGGCAGTTTCTAAGACTGCGCCGTAATTGTACTCAGAGAACAGATTACTTTGCTGAAGCAACAGTTTTAACACAAAGATTAAGGGACAGAGGTTATCCCAGTACCCTTTTAAAACGGGCCAAAAAGAGAGCTTGGTATTGCCCACGAGAGACTCTACTAGAGACCAAAAAAAGTGAAAAGGCGAATGACAGAATGGTATGTGTCACCACCTTTAACCCAGACAGCCAAGCAATCAAGAAAACAATAGTCAAGTATTGGAACTTGGTGGCTACAGAAATTGGGACTGCTGAATTACCATTGTTTGCTTTCAAACGTGGCAAGAGTATAAAAGATGCTGTGGTTAATGCCTACCTTCAGAGTCCCCCTAAACCAGACTTACGCTCACAACTATCACTATCACCGATCTTGGGCCATAAAAAATGCGGCCATTGTAAAGCTTGTGTGTCCACGATAGAAGGCCCCGTATTTGTTTATGGTACAAAAAACTACACACGACCTGCATTTACTAACTGCAATAGTAACAACGTTATTTATGCAATTTATTGCCCATGCGATAAAGTGTATGTAGGGCAAACTACACAAAAAATTAAGTGTAGAATTTTACAACACATGAGCAGGATCAAATGTAGAACACAAGGGGCACCGTTGGTGGATCATTTTCTAAGTCTCAACCATTTACCAGATAGTATGAGATGGACAGTAATCGAGAGGGTGCGGCTGCATCCGAGAGGTGGTAACATTCATTCCATTCTCAACTATAAGGAGTGTAGATGGATCCACTCTCTGGACTCTGTAAAGACAGGGCTCAATGAAAATGAGGAGACCAATAAACAACTTGGAATGTTATGCTTTGGATAAGTAGAGATATTCTTAAACTTTGCCTGTCTGTGACAAGTTTGTTTATCATTGATACTTATATATAGCTCCCTGTCATGTTCACTGTGTCTGTCTAATTCGCGACGAACATATGGTGTAAAAAATGTATACCCAATGAAACCATCTTAATGTTACCTAATTTGTATACAAAACACTAACCTTTCTCAAACAGCCATGCTTTGTGTATATGCACGGTGTAAAGCAATGTTCAAACTGGTCTATGTGAACTGTCTGAGCTGATACACTTGTCCACTATTGTTACACTATTTAGTAGAACTGCCAATGTCTCTTGAGTCATGACTTCGGTACATGATGTAACTGCGGGTTATTTGTCCAACGTGTATGAAAACTGTCATGAATAAGGAAAGACTTGGAAGTTATACTCTGAAAAGCCGTGTAAGGTTGAGAATCTCTATTCTCTGCCTAAATACTTTATAAATATTTTATATTTTCGCACGATTCAGATATCCTGCGTGTAAACATAGAAAATAATTTGGCACTGTGGCTTTTGCCTTATACGCACGAATAATTAGTTTATTTTGGAGAGACCAATCGAAATGGCCCACAACAGTCCTGTTTCTATGTCCGTTGACAGCCATAATATAGCTGCTGCACGCTTTGCTCCCGGGCTGGCTGCGTGTAACAGACGGACTCCCCCTGAGTAAGAGAAACAACCGAAAAACATCAGGTAGGAGGCGTCCCAAACTGTTTTGCCGGACATCTGTGTCGTTTCTTGTTTTTATCGCTATTAGACTTACTTACCGGTAAAGTGACGGCGGATCGGTTAATTTGTTTATAGTGGCTAGTCATTGGCTCATTGGGTACCTATACTTTTAAATTGTGTGTTATGAATTGGGCGGTGCACGTATGCAGTGAATATATCGATTCGTAACCAGTCTATGCCACTTGGGGAGTAGATCTCCACTGGGATAGCGTTGAGGATACTGTATTTATAATTTGTTAGTGAAAGGAATCAAGCCACGTTTATATTTGGAAATTATGACCTAATTTTGGGGTCATTTGAATTTTTAACAGACTAAACGACTCTTGTGGTACTAAATGTGGGTTGCTTTATGCATTTTTAGTTGAACTTGTGTCCTGATGACTGTGCCTCCTGCAGTGCTATACGCAAAGTCTCTACCTTGAAGTCAGGTGAGCCATCACGTGGGCCATTAACCTTTAATGGTACCTAATGTTTGTCATACGAATATCATTCTGATTATCCCTATCTGGGTTTATATCTGTAGCAATCCACAACAAGTCCCGTTAATCAGAGCGTAAAGAGACGAAAAAAGACTTACTAATTAGACCAAGACGAATCAAGATCTTCTACGATTCTGGTAATTAATTTTCTATGGTCTCAATGCCGTAAATTAATTTTTTGCATCTAATATATGCGTACTAATGTGCACACATGTCACCAGGTAGTCTCTTCCGATTGAAATTGAGTGGCAACTGCGGCATATTGGTGGACATCTGTCCTATCACTTACAATTTAGGTGAGTTGATGGGGAAACTCTTGTTCTCCTTGTCTTAAAACCTTTAACACAGCTTAGATACTGATCTATATATATTTATCTTGTGTAGGCTGTTATACATCTCCTGTGTCCTGAAGAAGACCCGATATGACTATGTACAACAACTGGTTGATATAGGGTCGAAACGTTGACGGTTCTACAGTCCCTTACCAATTGGAATTCCTTGTATATACCATAAAAAGTTAGGACATGTGCCTTACAAGGTCTATTCTTTATCCATAATTAAGCTGAGGTCTTTTTTGCAAATTTCTGCAAAAACTTTTGTGTATTTTATTGATAATCACGTGCATATATTGTAAATATTTACACTTTCACTATTACACTTAGTCACCTTATTCACTTTGTCACTGCGTCGTTTCTCTATAAATATTATTGTATATACAGCCTTTTTCATTTTTGTCCATATTCAAATGAGTTGATAAATGAGTTGATATCCAAATGAAAATCTAAAAAATAAATAATTGTTTTTTCGAATTGTAATTCATTGTGTAATATTGATTATTTGGTTGATCTACTAATGCTGTGTTTTGTGAAGTTTGATTTATTTCAATTGTAAGTAACTGCTTCCCTTTGGAACCATTGTTCATATTATGTTGATGAGGCCCAGGTTCCTTGGGTTATAGGGTTACCCCTGTGTGTTTAACTCGTGTAATCCTCTCTAGCATCAAACCAACATAAATATTTTGACAACCAGACAAATATGTGACACAGTTGCAAAAGTGGAGAGTGGCTGGGCAGCGATGCTGGAAAGCTTGTTGCCTGCTCGCCACTTGAGCTGGTGGCACACTGCGGTCTTGACAGGTGACTAGTTCACTCACTGTCCAAAATGCTTCTCACCAACCTTCATCATAAACTTTCTTCAGATACTTACAATTTTAACACTTGTTTTAGTTCCCCCTGCATTCAGCCAGGGGAGCTCCTGGAGTGATGTACATTAGAAAACACCAAATCGGCATCCTTATCTGAGGGTAAGCTGCGAGTCTTTTCAGTGGGGGCCGCCACATGCAAAAGGTTGTAAGGCGGGGGAAGGGGGTTGGGGGAGGAGCGCGGGATGGAACGCAGGACGAGGTGCGGGGAAGGAGGGACCATAATAATAATAAAACATTTTTTAAAGTTAAACTAACCAGCTGCCTCCGCGTTGCGCCTTGGTGCTGGGACTTCCTTGTCCCAGCAGACACTGTGACTAGGTCACAGACTCCCTGTCCAGTCCCTGCGCTGCTCTGATGGGCCTGAGCAGGTTAGAAAGATGCTCTGCTCAGGGAGTATGTGGGGTTTCTCTAACCCGGCTGTTCCACAAAGCCGGCTTAGAGAAACCTAAGTGCGCATTTGAGCTTTGGTCGGCCTGAGACGGCCGGACAAACACACATGAGCACTTAGGGAGTGCACTAGCACTCATCCTTCCCCCTCCCATGCTTCGGCCCGCCCCTCCCTGCACACCCTGGCTGAGCCAGCAGCTTAAAAATAAAACGATACTGAAATATTTTTTTTGTATTTTTTGTTGCTGCTGCCTCTGAGCCAGAGGAGCAAAGCTCCTCCGCCATGGCGAAGGAGACGCCCCTGAGTCTTTATGAAGCTTTTGTGTGTCCCGGGTCACTAATATCAGCAAGACCCTTTTCTGGTGCATATTCTAAAGAAAAACAATTCCCAGGGAGACACATTAGGAGGCAGCTCCAGTATATGGTGCAGCCTAGTGATAAATGACCCAGAGAGGGCTTTAAACACTCTTAACCTGTTTCAAAGAGTTTTGCATTGCCCGTGGTCTGGAAATCCACTTTTCTAAAACCAAAGTGATGATGTTTAATCAGCATAAATTGCTTAGTGTGAATATTGATTGGTGGGGTGGGGGGTTCCCCTTGAGAGGGTCGACTCCTTTATCTATCATAGAGTGACGTTCTCCGGGAGTATAACTTGGCATTCCCATGTTGATAAGGCAGCTACAAAACTCAAGCAGATTTCGGGTGTGTTACTCAAGGAGCATTCAACTTCATACAACAAACCTATCATACCTCCTCTTAAAATCTATGAGGCCAAAGCACTAGGTTCCGCTTTGTACGGAACTGTGGGGTTTTTCTAACGATGAAGAAATAACTAAAACTGAAAATAAATTTCTTATGATCCTTGCCTCTCTTCCCCCTAATACCCCACTGTATCCACTTCTCTTGGACCTGGGGTCAAAACTGATGGCCAAGATTCGGCTATGTCCATTACTGTATTGGCGACGATTATAGACCAACCCTGAACTTGTCCATTGCGTTGAAGGCCTCAAGGATGTTATGAAGGCTGATTTCTTTGATAGGTTCCCTTTGCTCTCACACATTAAGGAGGCGCTTTACTCATTGGAATGCTAGAGTTGTGGGCACATCCCAAATATGTCAAATTCCTGGACAACGATCTTTTGAAAAAGCATTATTGGGCAAATCTAACAGTTTTTGAATCCCGAAGAGCTAGGCAGGACGAGCTGAGGCTGCTTGCTTGAGACCCCATTCTGCACAGGCTTCATCCTGCTACTATTAAATTGATTTATATATCAGAAATACAAGGCTAGCCTGCTGTTGTGAAATATATTCATGATAGGGTAAGTAATTTCATTCAGTTCAAATAACTTTATTTTGGCTGACAGGGCCATAAAAGTACAAACAAGTTTAAAAAACAATAATAAATAGATACAAATATAAGACATTGTGCCAGGCAATGACTCAGTTTAAAACAATTCAAAACAATATTAAAACACAGATTTTACAGGAAAAAGGACACATAATTCATACAACAAGATAGTACCTGGTAACCAGTACAAGCAGTGTTAAACAACTAAAGTGGAAGAAAGAGCCTTCCTTCTAATCACCCAATAGCTCCAAGGAATTTGGCAACAGAGATGACAATCCGGGTGACAATCCGCCCTAAGAATATGAAGGGCGGCAGAGTGATTGCATACACCTAGCAGCCTACAGATGTATTCTATCCAGGTACTACGAGGGGAAGCATTGGCAGGACACACAAAGAAGACATGCGGAACGTTCTCCTCTAGAAAATTACAAGTCGGGCAAGAAGCTTCCCCATCAGCCCAGTTAGACGTGAACACTGTTGATAGTAGAGTGCCAACTCAAACTCAAAATATAGCTTCCTGTGCAATAGAGCAGCCACCTGGTACCAACTGAGCTCGAACCCAAGAGTGGGCTTAATGCCATTGAAATCGTTAGTGAGCTTAGTGAATGCCCTAGTAGGTTGTCTCGTTAGCGGGAGATCACCTCACTGCATGTTGTTGGAAAGATTGTAGTTGTACGTGAAGATTCACAGGCTGGGGAATTTGGGGCACCATTTGGAGTGGCCTTGGTGTGATTTTATAATGTATGTATATATGACCATAAGTATGTTTAGAGGTGCTTATAGATCAGAAACCTAGTTGGAAAACATGGAGCACTGAGCATTAGGAGAAATGTTAGGGACACAATTTCAGATATTTCAAAATGAGGCAGGTAAGAGGTAGGTTCCTATCAGTGCTAAATTTAAGCCGGTGGTTTCCAGTGCTCGGCACCTACATTTAATTGTCAGCACTAGCACTTATGACAGCCTGCCACTTAGTAGCACTCTGTCTAATTTATAGCTTTGGAGGCCTGGAATAGTCTGAATTGTCACACTTGCAGGAATGTGATGATCAAAAGTTGTGTTGTACTGTCATTGGAAGCGCTGGCAGAGGCAATAGGTGATGCAAGCTGCAGTGGCTTCTTGACAAGAGCCCTGGCACTTATTCTTTTTTTTTTTTTTTTTTTACAAATTAAGTACTGGTTTCTATCAAGGAGGATGTTAGTGCTATTTGAAGAGATGAGTCCTAGGCTTCATTCTGAATTTCTGGAGGATCGTAGCAGGTCTTATAGTGATGAAGATGAAGTTCCACATACAACCTATTGTTTGACCTCCTACCTACTCTTTTTTACGATCAGAGACTTTGCTCTTTATACCTCTTGTGTCAGGGACTATAAGAGTTGCAAAAACAATGGTTAGGAGAGAAGATTTCTTCCCCTCATTAACAACACCAAGTAAAAACACAGTGAGTATTAATACTAGTGACCAATGTTCCCTCTAATTTCTTTCTCTGTGTGCGGCAGTGTAGGGTCTCTGTGCGCTGCAGCCATGGCTATGTGCACCAGGAACCAGACCGTGCGTGTGTGCAGCGCCAAATATCACTCCAAACCTTGGGGCGTGGCCAAGCTGCGGGCTGAGATGGCCACGCGGCGTTGAAGCTCCGCCGCCGGCCCAGCACTCACACCGCCATTCCCGACCTCCTGATGCGGGCGCTGGGTGTCCGACCCCGGCATTGACTCCCCTTTGGTCCCGGAGCACTCCTTGACATCGATCGGGCCCCGCGGTGGCCCGGAACGGACGGTAGCGGACGCGGGCTCCCGGCCCTCCAGCCCAAGATGGCGGCATGACTCGGCGGCCGGGGCCGGGAGCGCGGGGGCGGCGGCCGGGGGGGGGGACTGAGGGGGGGACATTGAGCGCCGGGGCTCGGGCTGGTGGGGGTCCGCTCTGCTCCCCGCTCCGCTGTTGGTCGGGGTGGGGCTGGGACCTGGCTTTGCGCTTCGGTTGCGGCCTTCCCCTGGGTCTCCTCCTGGGGAGCCCCGGGCGGACACTGTCTGGGGGCCTTCGAGGCGACGTGCCGGCTGGTTGGCGGAGTGGTTGGGCTGGGGGGGACCCCGCGCTGAGCCGGGTACCTGGACTGTCTCTGCCCCTGCCTTGGTTCCTCGCCTGACCGCTCCTGTGCTCGGCGGCTGGTGCGGCCTACTCTCCTGCGCCACCGCCCCGCATAGCTCGGCGCGTCTGCTGCGGCAACACCGGACGGCCCCGGATTGCTTTGGGCCCTACGTTCCGCGAGGGCGCTGCCTGACCCGGGGAGTGGGGGCCGCGCCCGGCTGCCGACCAGCGCATGGCACTTCTGTGGAGGCTGTTGCATCGCCCGTGACACGGGCCCAGTGGGTTGCGGAGTGAGCTGTCCCCTTGTGCCGCCTCCTCATTGTCCTGGAACCCTCTTCCCATCGGGACGCGCTGGTTGCGGCCCTGCCGTGTGGGGGCATGGGTCGTAAGGACCCAAAGCAGAAAACGCTGCCTTTTGAAAAGCTGCCTGAACAACCGGTGGAACTCCGTCCAGATATGACGGCACCCTCCGGAGGCCGGCCCGGTGACCCGGCGGCCGGTGCCCCTTCCCCGGACTGGCTGCAGGAGATGCGTGCTGGGTTCAGGGCCCTCGACGGTCGCTTTGACGCCCTGGACAGAACGCTGGAAACGATGGGGACCAAGATCCAGGCCCACGACAAGAGATTGCTGGAGGCTGAGGCCAGGATATCGGCCGTGGAGGATGGCGCGGGGCAGGACACCAAGCTCATAGATAGACTGGAACGCATTCTGAAGGAGGTGGTCATCAAGAACGAGGACCTGGAATCGCGCAGTCGGCGCAACAACGTGCAAATTACTGGGGTTCCGGAGTCCACGGCTACTGGCAGACTGGATGTTTTTGTGGAAAAGCTTTTTTCAGATATTTTTGGGAGAGACTCCTTCACACCAGGCTTTGTGGTCGAGAGGGCGCACCGTTCCCTGGGTCCGCGGCCTGGCCCGGGGCTCCCGCCCCGCCCGCTGGTTGCCCGTATTATGAACTTCCGAGACCGCGACACGGCCCTGCGACTGGCTAGGGAAAAGGGAGAGATCACTTGGCAGGGCTCGAGACTTTCATTCTTCCCCGACTTTACCGCTATGGTCCAGGAAGCCCGTCGCAAATACGTTGGGGTTAAGGCGGCGCTCCGCAATCTGGGCCTCAAATATGGCATGCTCTACCCTGCCCGGCTCCGGGTTGACATTGAGGGCCGAGTACGGATCTTTGACAATCCTAATGCGGTGCAGGAATTCTGCCGGACTTACAAGCTACGCAAGGACCCACCGGGGGGCGACGAGGATGGTCGATCGCCTCAGCGTAGTGGAACAGCGAATAGTCAGGACCTGTTCTCTGGCTCTGGGGTCGGCTGAATCGGCGCCTGTGGACTGGCTTTATCCCTTTCTGAATATTTGTTACAGGGGACTTGGGAACTCTTTGCTTTATATATAACTGCTTTGTAGTGCTGGGTAGGTGGCGGGTCGTTGTCATCCCCCTCTGGTTGACACCGCTGGGATCACTTTTGGTTATGTTGTTCTATATTGTTATCATTGCTTGCATATGGTACTGTTGTTTGCAACTCTGCTTTTTTTCCACAGGTTGGGGTTTGCCTCACGTTTGCGTGGTATGGCTGGGTGGAGGGTGGGGGGTTGGGATTGGTTATTTTGATTATCTTGACATGGCTGGCATTGTGTTAATTATGCAGGTACACGGAGACACGAATGTTATTATACCCTTCTCCCTTGTTTCATGGCACCGATGGCTCAAATAGGCCTGCACGAGTCCCCCCTTGGCCTATCGCTAATGTCCTGGAACGTCAGGGGTCTGAACAACCCACGTAAACAGATATTACATTATTTGAATCGCCATAGAGTTGATATAGCTTTTATCCAAGAGACACATTTTCACTCTTCGGTTGGCTCACGCTTTGCGGCTTCATGGGGCGCTCATAGATACTTCTCCAATTTCAGCAACTACGCCAGAGGCACCGCGGAGTTGATTCATAAGAGGGTCCTGTTCCACTGCCGGGCATTCTTAGGGGATAGGGAGGGGCGCTACTGCATAGTACGAGGGGTGTTGATGGGCCATGCTATTGTTCTGGTGTGTGTGTATGCTCCTAACACTGATTCTCCGGAATTTTTTCAGGAGCTCGCCGCCCAGCTTGCTGCTCTTGAACCGGCCGGCCTCATACTTGGGGGTGACTTTAACTTGTTGCTGGACGAGAGTCTGGACAGTACCTCGGGGGCGGCTCACTCTAAGCCTAGGGCGCGACGCGCACTACTTGACCTATGCAGCCAGTTCTCTCTGACGGACATTTGGCGCAGGCGCAATCCACACACCACTGACTACACACACTTCTCGGGGCAACACAACACTTGGACCAGGATTGACTACTGGCTCCTGTCCCCATGGTTCCGCACGATGCAGACCTTCCCCAGAACATATTCGGATCACTCCCCGGTGTCATTGTGCTTGGACGTCCCGCGGTCGGAGGGTTATGAGCGGCAATGGCGATTCCCTGGGAGGGCGCTCCTGGATGACTTATTTGTCCACGAAATTTCCGAGGCGATCGAGGACTATTTCACGATTAACACCGGATCGGTTGACTCGTGGGCCATGCTTTGGGAGGGATTCAAGGCATATATTAGGGGAATTTGCATAGCCAAACAGGCTGGGGTCCTAAAGGCGCTGCGCAGGACGATTAAACAATTGGAGACACAGTTGAAGGCAGTTGACGCTGAGGCGCTGCTTGCGCCCACCGCCGACGTGTCCGCTCGTCGACTCCGCCTCCTGGCCGAATTCAGGGACGCGGCTGACAGAGAGATTTTGTACCTGGGGAAGTACCAGACGGCGCGTAGATACGGGGAGGGGGATAGACCGGGTCGCACGCTGGCTCAGGCTCTGCGACCCCCGTACAGCAAATCCCTGATAGTCGAGGTGCGGGGGACGGATGGCTCGCTGCACACTAAGCCCACCGAGATCAGGGACGACTTCCTGGCTTACTACTCGGATCTCTACAAGACCAAGTTAAGTGAATCCTCGGCCTCGCGTGAGGCCTACTTGTCCGAAATCGCGCTAGTGTTCCTCGATCGGGGTATGCAGGAGTTCATGGCGGAGCCCATAACGGTGACTGAGGTTCGGGGTGCGATTAAGGTGCTTCGCGGCTCTTCTGCCCCCGGCCTCGATGGCTTCACTGGGGATTTCTACAAGGCCTTTGCGGATCTCCTGTCGCCACGGCTTATTGAGGTCTAGGCAGAGGCGCTGGAGCGTGGGTCCCTCCCGGCGACCCTTAGTGAAGCGGTAATAGTTCTGCTCCCAAAACCAAATAAAGACCCGACGCTGTGTGGTTCGTATAGGCCCCTCTCCCTATTGAACCTCGATTACAAGATACTGGCCAAAATTGTGGCCAACAGACTGTCTCAATTGATGGAATTCATTATATCGCCCATGCAGTCGGGCTTTGTCCCGCGTCGCTCCACGTCTCTAAATTTGCGGACGTTGTTCACGGTTCTCCACAGAATCAACCCGGCCACGCCTGCCGCGGCTATCCTTCTAGACACTGAGAAGGCCTTCGACTCCCTAGAGTGGCCTTTCTTTCTTGCTGTCATGCAACGCATGGGCATGCAGGAGAACTTCCTCGCCACGACGCGGCTTTTGTATAGCCGCCCCACGGCTCGTCTGCGTATCAATAGTACGCTATCCCGCCCTTTCTCTCTCACGAGGGGCACGCGGCAGGGCTGCCCGCTTTCCCCGCTATTATTCATTTTGACCATGGACCCCTTAATTCGGCATTTCCAGGAGCGGCATCTGCACAGGGGTCTCCAGTTCCGGACGGGTCCCTTATTGGCTTCCCTCTACGCGGACGACACAATACTGTATGTCAGAGAGCCTCAGGTCAACTTGGCTCCCCTGATACGAGAAATTCTCCGCTTTGGAGCCCACTCTGGATTGGGCATCAACTGGCACAAGTCCATAATTTTCCCGTTGACTAGCGGCACGTCCCAATGGCAGTGCGAGTTCCCGTTGGAGTGGTGCTCCGACTCGGTACGGTACTTGGGCATTCAGATACATCTGAGCACGGACGAAATTATTCGCCTCAATTATGGCCGCGCGATTGCCAGGTTGGAGACGCAGGTGGAGGGGTGGCTGCGACTCCCGCTCTCCATGTCGGCCAGAATTGCCATTATAAAAATGGTTGTACTTCCCAGATTTCTGTATTTTTTTAATAATATCCCTATTCCTCTTACTCAGGCGTTTTTCTCCACCCTGCGGTCACATTTGATTAAGCTGGTTTGGGGCGGGAAGCGCCCCCGAATCAGCTGGAGGACTCTTACGCTCCCCCATGACAGAGGCGGCTTCGGTGTACCGGATATGTACCTGTACTACTTGATTGCTCAATGTGCGCCTGGTATCATCCTGACGCACGGATCCCGTTCCTTCGGCCGGAGGCGGTTTTCGTGCTCCCGGGTCGCTTGTCGGCGGTGTTGCCCGAGGGGGTTCCCCGGAGCCCAGTGGACATACAAACGGTGTCCACCACCAGCTGGGCCTGGGGTCGCCTGGCTCGTTATTTAGCCCGGCCTCGCCTGTACTCCTCTTCGCTCCCACTTCCCAACCCTGGGCTGCTGCCGGGTACGGGAGAGCTCCTTGTGCAGCGCACTTTAAATAAGTTTAACCTCACTAAGATTGGAGATTTATACCCTGGCGGGCACATATTCTTGATGACGGAGGAGGCGCGTTTCAGCGAGGCTACGTTCATGGATAAGTTTGTACTACGCCGGCTTTATTGCGCGGCGCGGTCGGAAATCGCGGGATTCCCCCTCGAGCCGGAGTCCTTTGAGCCCCTCACCCTCCTCATTGATAAAGACACGGGAGCCCACATAGTTTCTAAGCTTTATAAGTCATGCGCAGCTCTGGTTCCTTATGCGGATGCCCGGCTGCGGGCGGCTTGGGAGTCGGACTTGGGCAGGCCGATCACGGACGAACAGTGGACCGTTTGCTGCAAAGTCACTAACACGATATCACTCAATAGTCGCCATAAGCTCCTCCATTACAAATTCCTTCGCCGCTTCTACATGACCCCTGACAGACTCCACGCCATTGACCCCTCTCGACCTCACACATGCTGGAAATGCGCTGCACCACACGCCGATTTTGCACACCTGTCGTGGACGTGCCCCAGACTGCAGTTATACTGGACACAGGTGCACGAGATCCTGGGCACTATGCTGGGGCTCACGTTGGTTCCCACACCCGAGGTTGCGCTGCTGGGCTACACGGTAAATTTCCCTAAGACTGTCCGAAGGCTCGCCTCTCTGGGCCTCCTGCTTGCTAAGCGAGAGATTGCTAAGCGCTGGGGGGATCGAATGGCCCCCACGGCGGATGCATGGCTCACTTCCATGGCTTTCTGCAGCACAAACAGCGAGATCTACTCTAGTCTCCTCCCCACGGTGGCACGACCTAAAGACATTTGGGGCCCGTATAAGACATACATCGCTACCCTGCCGAGCTCTTCCCCACCACACTCCAGTTCCGGAATAGTGCCTACGGGAGTGGGGTGAGCTGCGCGGCGCCAGGGTTATAATTAAGGAGAAGTGAGGAACCTGGCAAGACGTTATGTCAGCATTGCTGTTCTGTTTGGGATGCTGGTCTGTGCTGGCGTGGGCTGGACGGGAGGTGTGGGGCGACAGCTGCAGCAGCTGCGGAGATTGAACGATGGGCCCTTTGGCGGGCGGTTCTTCTTATGTTTCTTTTTGAACTGTGACGGTTGGGAATGTTGGGGCGATTACGGTGGGCCACTGAACTGATGCCATTATTCGATACTGTTGATGATTTGGGGGCCAGAGGTGTCATGATGTATCTTATCGACGGTTTCTTATTGAACATACAGCCACTGTCTTTGTATTGTTTTGATTTTGCAAATTTAAATAAAGCATTAAAAAAAAAAATTAAAAAAAATATCACTCCAAACCTTTGCTTAAAAATCTGAGAAGATGATGCATTTCCACACTTACAGTGCCACGTTAAGGGTCTTAAGGCAGATTTGCAATTTGGATACACCCACCATGCCATGAATTGGTTACACAGGCAAGTACACTTCAGGTTTACAAAAGCACAAGACTCCAACGGTGGTGCCATCATAAGATTTTAGTAAAGATTCTTAACTGGAGCACTGTTCATTGGGTGCGTACATTTTGAGAGCCTACACAAATACACAATAAGTTGTGGAATGGAATCTTTTTGCTAATAGCCTGCAGCATTCATCTTCATTTAGCAATTTCAACTATTGCCAAATACTGCGGGATACATTGCTTAATTTGTAAAACAATAAGTGCCGGTGCTCAAAGCTTAGCTCAGAATATGTGCATTGTTTTCTGTCTGTGGCCCTGGATGAAAGTTTGTCGAGGAAAAATATGTAATGGTCCTCAGGGTGCAGTAATGTTGGAATCCGCAAAGGTTCAGTGGACTCTTTTTGTTTCCACGCTTGCAACCTTGCCTGGTCGCTTCTACTGCACCAGCAATCAGTGTGGCTCTTTCGGCAGATTGACAGTTCATAATCTGGGCCAAATATTCTGATTGAAAATGGTCTTCCTGCAGAGTCTTGTGGAACCTGCAGTTTTGTGACGAGTTTTCCCAATTTTCCCTCTTGTGAAGCACTGCAGTAATCAAAATGAGTGCAAATAGCACTTTGCCTCTGAACATGTAAAATACTTTCAGATAGGAAGTGGAACATCTCGCAAAGATATTTTAGGATGAAACTTCCAGAAAAATCCTTCTTTGCTTGAGCATCAAAATCAGGGTAGTGAACACAAATAGTTCCTAGACCTCCTACAGTTTTGGCACAGTATGATGGGAAATCGGAGCGCGGGTGCGGCTTCGCTTCAACAGAGTAAGTGCTCTGGTGATTCAGTCTGATCTGTAATAAAAACACACTCTTTGGGCAGTCTCACTACGCATAGCAATCTTGAAACGGTAATAGTGCTCCTTTAGTGCAGTGCAGAAAACTGTGGAAGTAATGCTAGATTGTCTTTGCTGTGAGTTTACCAACTGGTTCTCTTAATTTTTCAATAAGTAAAAATTTGTTTGTTCTGGGAGCCAAAGCATGAAGCAAAACTATGCCTACGCTCTGTTTACCTGATTAAACTTTAACTTTCACACTGTAGTCCTCTGACTGTTTCGGGAGCAGAGAGCAGGGAATCCGTGTATGTCAGGAAAAGGCAGGCTGAATGTGATTGGTTGCTGATTTCGATTATGCAGATTTTTAAAGCAGTGAAACACCCAGGACCTACTGAGAATGCTTTATTGCAAAGAATGCATCTGCCTGTGCATCTTTAGATCGTTATTTTGTGTGGTTATACAGCCATATGTTTTTGTAGGAGATGATGATGCCGAACTTTTTTCTTACTGTACCTGAGAAGAGTTTTTACTTTTTCTGTGTGTGTGAGCTGCAGTCATTTGTACTATAATTATAGGGATAGTGTTGCGTTTACGCAGGTGCTGTTTGCTATTGATATTTCTTCGCCTCTCCCTTACAGGAGAGCTGGAGGAAGGCAACACAAAGGGTCTCAAGCAGCCCCGCAGTTGTGCACAATTAAAAAAAGAAAAGCAAAGTCTAAAACACGTCGTGTGCTTTAGCACACGCGGTGCTTGACACTCTGCATTCCTTTTCATACAGTGCACAGCTGCGGGGCTGATTGGGAACCTTTCGGTTAGTATTCATGTTAATCGCACGCCCGTGTGTGCTGCAATTAACAAGAATACTAATTCAAAGGACTAGAATCAGCCCCGCAGCTGTGCAGTGTAAGAATCGGCGTCTCCCATAACGAGGAAATGGCAGTTTTTCACGCCGCTCGCATTTTAAAAGCGGCGGCGCGAACGGTGTCGCGGGAGTGCGCGCTAAATACAGCACATATGCGTTAAAAGCTTCTAAAATGCCTCTTAATTCCTGAAACCAGACCTATGTTTCATCATCCTGCCTGGCTCCTCCTGGCACAAATGAGGGACCAAACAATCTCTTGACCTATGGTTGACGGTAGAGATGAGATGGCATGCCTAAAGAATCTGGGTGCAGACCAGCATATCATCATCAAACCTGCAGACAGCGAGCTACTATTGTCATGGATCGTATAGAGTATCACGATGAATGCTACCGCCAACTGCATGACACCAAGTACTATACACGACTGCAGAAAGACCCGACACCCAACATTCAGAGGTGTATTAAAAGCTTGGCAGAAAAAGGAAAAGAAGAAGGCTGGATGACCAAAAATGAATTTGAATGTTTACAACCAATCAATTCGAAGACAACCTACTTCTACATGCTGCAACAAATTCACAAACCAAGGAGACCTATAGTATCCGGGATAGGGTCCCTGTTGGAACCCCTATCACAATTTGTGGACTGGTTTTTCCGTCCCCTTGTATCAAAGATGCCGTCATACCTACAGGACACAAAACATGTATTGAATGTCCTTCAGGAGATCCCATTCGATCCAGAACAGCACTTCTTAGTCTCATTTGATGTAGATGTAGAATCGTTATATACACGAAAATTCCACAGAATGACACCCTTTCCACCATTAAAAGACTCATAGAACAGAGATTAGAAGGAGATATGACACCTACATGAAGAATAATTTTTTCAGTATGAAGATCATCTCTTCCGGCAAACAACAGGGACTTCCATGGGAAGCACTTTTGAGCCAGCATGGCAAATCACTAAATGCATGAATTTGAATCCAAATACATCTATCCCCCGATAACCCATATACAGGAAATCTCAAAACATTGGAGGAGATATATAGATGATATCTAGGTTATCTGGGAAGGTGATTTGGATTCCCTACAGGTTTTCTCTGGATGGCTCAACACAAGGAACACTAACCTCAAGTTTACCTGTGAATTTAGTAAAACATCATTACCGGTCCTGGACCTCCTACTCTACCCTAAAGATGGAGGAATCTGCTCAGAGCTATACAAAAAACCCATGGCATGGAATTGGCTTCTCTGCTACAACAGTTTCCATCCCCGGGCACTGCGAGATAACCTACCGGTTGGCCAATTTTTACAATTCAGAAGGAACTGCACTGAACTGGACAAATTTAAGGAGCACGCAGCTACTCTTAGCAGTTATCTTGCCCAGAGATCCTATCCACAAGATCTTATTAAGAGAGCAGTGAAACGGGCAAAGAACAATCACAGGGACGCCCTACTGGAGACGCAATCCAAACAGAAATCAGACAGGCTTGTCTGTGTGATGACTTACAGTCACCTCACATATACTGACATATAGTCACTAAATACGTATAATTGCAGAGTGACTACCTAACACTGAGGTCCTGTCGAATACCCCTGGATTCTTGTACGGGGCCTATCTAAGGCAGAAACATGTTGACCCCTGTGAGGGATATATATTTGGTTAATCCCCAGTCCTCTTTTTTTTTTGTTTATAAATCTTTTTGTTAAACATACATCAGCTAGTAATACAATACAGAGGACCGGGCAAATTATAGATCACAGTACGTATCCCAGTCCTCTTTTTAACCTTATCCTATGGGCCACCAAATAAAGTTGGACCTTATGAGATATTTTGCTCACCACTAAATTTATCACTTTTTTGCACTGTGCCCTCACCACCTATCTTCACCTCTCATCTCTGAGAAAACAGCTCCTCTCCGTCAGGGGAGTCGCAGCCCACACCTTAGATCTCTCAATCCAGGGGTGCGGAGGGAACCCATATGATAAAGTATGTCACCTTACGGTGAGTGAGGGTTCTCGTCCTGAAAGGATTTCTCCCCTTCTCTTCCGCTCCGACTATTTTCATGACATATAGATCATAACTACTATATAGTTTTTTTCAGTTTCACCTATAGCCAGGTGTACAAGGTGTGATTGTGACCCACGTTATCTCAAATGGTCAGAGAAGGGAAAAAGTAAAGCAGAGCCAGCTGGGTGAAGGTATGTAACCTCTTACATACCCTCCTTGGTGCTGAATGGCATTACACTTATCCAGACAGCTAGCACCATCTTGAGGAATCAATTTACACAAATCTGCTCAAGCGTAGACGGACTAGTAATTCAGGATGTCTAATGCCAGGACACATTCTGGACACATGTACATCTTGCTATGTTTGTTCTAAAGACAAAAGGTAGCTGGAAAAATACACATAAACAACACATTTAAAAACTGTTACCTCTTCCTTTTCAGGTTTTGAAGCTTCGATGAGATTCAAAGTTTTCCGATGTGTGCGTAAAACTTTTGTAGGCAAAGACACGGATGCAGCTGAAAAACATGTAAACAAACTACTGCTGACGTTTTTATCTGGCAGGAGACCCTATTAAACATGTCAACAATTGTTGTATTTCTCTTGCGTACTTATAAATTGCTAGCATCTATTAGCATCTATACTAAATATCGAAAAAGATTAGATTGACCAAATTGCCAGAGATTTAATCAGTCATCTACAAAGGGTTATCCCTCAAATTCCAAAAACGTAAGGTATTTTGATTTGTTTCCACGTTTAGTTACAGGAGGGAGTGTGCGTGGGTGTGAAAAGTAGCCATGCCAAATGTGCCAAAACATTTTAAAAATTTGATTTGATCATGGGTGGTTCCTTCTAATAAACTACTAAGATTTTTTTTACGTTTGTTTTTGGCAAGCTATTTTTTTTATTAAATGTAACACTGTCATGAATACGTAGGACCCTGAATTGGCAAAATGCAAAAACTTGAAACTTAGACGAGCCTCTATTTACAAAGGTATAGATGCACATCTACACAGCACAAATGGAATACTACCCAGCCTTATACAACATGCAGGTCCAAAATATGACTTTGAGTTTGTGAGACGGCCAGGAGGCATAGGTCCAACAAAACTGTACTGGCAAAGACTGACTTTAACGATGGGATAGATGCTAACCCAGAGAAACACTCATAGTTTGAGATTAAATTGAACACTTCCAACCATTATTTTTTTTCTATCAAAATGTTTTTAGAGAGGCCAGATAATATGTGACCCAAAAGGCCGTATTTTACTGGTTGCAACTAAAAGGGTGACGTTTGAAGCTAAATTAAATATAAGCACATTAACCTGTTTTTTTGGTGAACTCAACAGTTATCTCTTCAAAATCTTAGTGATGCTAAGACATATTTAGGATATGAAAATAGTTAAATGAACATAAGGCTCCAGTTCTGTTTTTTTCCCCACCTACTGTGAAAGTCTAGTTCATCTATTGCTTGACATATTTTTACCGCCATTTGCGAGCAGTTTTGAAAACTTGGCTTGTTTGCTGATGCCAGTTCTATGTGTACCACATTTCTTAGATAAAACAAAATCAGTCGACATTCAGGTGTTATGGAAGCATTTGCACTTGTCCTCTTGGCAAAGAATTTGAGCCATGTCTGAGCATGGGTAATCACTGTGAGACCCCTGTAAATTTCGATCTAAACACTCCAACATGTGGAAACATTTTATTTTCTGTGGGAGCCATCTCTGAGTGCCAGTTCTCACATTCAGCTGAAATGTCACCCTAAAACATCGAGGTAAAAATGCTGAATGGTGGCAAAAAATTAGGTTACTGACAGCTGGAGGGGATCCATATTATCCCCAATACATAAAAAAGGTCCAGTCAGTCAGCCAGCTATTTTCAGGCTAATATCCCTGCTCGATGTAGATGGGAAACGCTTTGCGAAAGTGCTCAATTCAAAGCTTGAAGAATGGGCTGCAATCAAACGCGACCACACAATCAGGTTTCAGACAAGGTTGCAGCACGGAGGAT
Organism: Triturus cristatus; assembly: GCF_964204655.1. Taxonomy (NCBI): domain Eukaryota; kingdom Metazoa; phylum Chordata; class Amphibia; order Caudata; family Salamandridae; genus Triturus; species Triturus cristatus. Next base: position 772,544,626 of record NC_140591.1, on the reverse strand, counting down.
AACCTGATAATTCTCTCTTTCCTGATTGAGGTAGCAAATTAAAAACAAGCGCCAACACTTTATGTAGCCTTTATTGATTACACAACTGCCATGATAAAGTAGACAGATCGAGGTTTTGGCAGAAGTTTCACAACTGGGGCCTTCTGGCCACACTGCTAAGAGCCTTCACATACATTAAGACCTGAGTTCAAGGTCTACGTCAATAGAGTGACGTAAACGACCTGGACAAACGAAGGGCTGAAACAGTGATGCATACTGGCTCCACCATTATTTAACTTTTATTTGGCTGACCTAAACAATGACCTAGCCGGTGTAAACCTATTTCCACCCCAATTTGGAGGCTCTAATCAACTAAGTTTGTAATATGCAGACGATACAATCTTATTTGATCACATATGTCCATACAAATAATGGTGCATGAGAGGAAGCAGGTTAAGAAAACCAAAATTCACCTTAGCTCAGGCGAATATGGAGCAGATATCCACCTTTCATATACCGTGGTGTCTGCTTATCAGCTTTCAGACATTGTTAAAACAAATGAGAGGGCCTGATCTGTCTGCAATTTGTCAAATCTTTTAATTCAAGTTCATTCTAAAATTGTTATATGGCTCCTTAATCTTTAAAGACAGTCTTGGCCGCTGGCTGGACAAGGCCCAGTGCTGCTGTTATAGAAGACTGTTCCAGCTGCCGGACGCCATTCCATCAGCATAAATTTACCTAGAATTCAACTTAAGCAAGCAAGTGACCTTGGGGAAAACAGATTCTTAAATTACTATTTCAAGCTTAAGGCTGTACATGCAAAATACTAACCTTGCACAGAAAGCATATGCAATGAATGTATTCATCTCCGTTGGTGCTCAAGAAATCATTGATCTGAATTGTCCACCAAAATTAGGTGCCAAGTTGCTTACAAAAAATAAAAGGCTAAGGTCCACAGATGACGTTCAACAGGAACTATCAGCAAAGGCCCATGTGAATCTGTGTATTTCTTTCTATCGGTCCAACGGGAGGGCTGCCCATTTATGCTGCCCTGTGAGTCTCGGGCTGAAAAATAGACCTAATCGGGCTAAGATGCAGCATTATACCCGTTAAGGCCTATAAATATAAATATGGATGACTGAAAGGTACAGAGGCCTTTAACTGTAGGCTGTGTAATTATAAACTCAAATCATTGTTGCTTATAGTTTGTGTGTGTAACAAACTGAAGGACTTGAGCCATTATTGGTTAACTCCTGTATTTCACCTCTTAGCAATCAGGCAATGTCAAAATGCAATAGCAACATGTCTAAGTATGACACGTCCAGTTAACGCTAAATTTATGAAATTCCTGAAGGATTCTATAAAGGTATGAATAAGAATACCTTGTCGATATTGAATTTGCAGGGCTCTGCCATGTGGCACATTGCACCTTTTTATACTTTTCCACTTTCAACAGTCTCTAGCTGGCTATCTGGATTCCTGGGCATGATAAAAAGGGAAGGCCTAATGTGATAGTCCTAGCAAGCACAATGCACTCTATGCGCTTACAATTTGAAGAGTTATTGGCTCATTTTGTACATTTTATCAATTTTAGGCTCTAGTACTTATTATGCCTCAATTCAAGAATGAAGTTTGCATTTATCTTACCAATTTTGCACATTGAATCCATTTTTAGATGACATTTTATGTCTGTAATGAAGACTGCATTTTCTAGCCCTTGCTAGCCTTATGCACATTACGCTTTTAAATTATGACAAATTATTGGTCCATTTCTGCACCATAAATTAATGCTGGATGAAGTGTTTATTAAGTCTTATTTTAACAATAAAGCTTGTGTTAACCTTGTTTCTTTATGTCAAAATTGTTATAGTTTTAAATAACTAAACAATAAAATTGACCTTACCTTGTTACCTGCCGACTGGTGGCAGTGCTCTCCTAGTAACACGATAAATTAGCTTGACCCTAAATAATCAACAGCTACACATATCCCTCTGATCTTCCCACATGCACCCAACAAGGTAGATTATTCATTCTTCTGAGATTTTTTCAACCCCGTTAACCAAACAAAGTTGCCACAATGGAATACAATCATCACTTAACAGAGGCAAATTCAGCAATCAGATGGTAAAAAAAGGTTACTGTACAAGTTTTCACTCATGTACTGTAGAGACATAGACACCACGAGTTGTGTCAAAACAGCGAAACATCTTTTGCAACCAATATCATTTATAGCCTGCTTGTGACAATCTATTCATTGGTGAAAAGGAAATAGTTTAAGTAGCAATGGTGTGTTGTAGATTGCTGGGTAGACCCTTACAGTCAAAAAGAAAAAAAGATCTTTGGGTGAGCAGCGTGAAGGGCAGTTACAAAGTTGACTGGCTCAAATAGTCATTACAGGGAAAAAATGATAAAAAAGCTGTACTATTTTATGGATTCAATTTCATTACATGATTGGAAATGTACATTTTGATGAAGAACCTAGGGACATATGCAAAGGTTATAGGATATGTCTGTTAGGTGAGGGATTGGCTGTTAAACCTTGAAGCAAACAGGAATCTCCTGCAGATCAGACCAGTTTTTCTACAAAAAATATGCAAATGCTCAAGTATCATGCCCTCTTTGGCAACCAGCTTGACGTATGTCAAACACAACAGCAACAAAATGATCATGAACCTTCAAAAACTCACTTGGAGCATCCAAACCCTTTGCCTTGGCCACCAGCGAGAGAATGTCCCTAGTAGAATGGACAGCACTGAAGACATGATGAGGTGCGGACTTGACACATATCGGAGGCAGGTTTGATTTTTGGGCTGTGCTTTGCTGTAGGTGATTTATGTACATGTCAAGCTCATCTTGATCTTCTGCAAAGTAAGAAAAGAAACAGTGACATTTACTGTGCTGGTTTGGACAGAAGAAAGTTCTCATAGACATTTCTGGGGGATTGCTCAGAACATTTTGTAAGAATGGAGGAAGCATCTGCTGAGCACTAGCTTAACTTAAGATTTATATAAAGATTACATTATCTGAAAGAGACAATTAGTTATGAATTCCTCACCTTAGAATTGCAGTATGCTGGGTGCACCAGCATACTGAAAAGGTTAACTGCTGACTAGAGTGAAATGGTGTTGCTGGTTCTTTTAGAACCATCACCTGCAAGCAGAAAGTGGATCATAGTTTGGTGGCTATCAAATATGTCTGTGTGACATTAGAGAACAATGTGATTGTTAAACTGGCATTCTTGAAGTAGAGAAAGTTTCCCACTCAGCCCGGACTTTAATTTGGTCTTCAGGGCAGACAAGAGGATGATTCCACCTGGCATATTGAAATGGTATACGCAAGAAAGCACTTGACATGCAAAAGAAATAAATGCACAAACACATAAAACTCCTCCTCTATCTTGTGAGTCAGCAGTTTTGAAGCATGCACAAATCTGATTTGGTCATTGCACATTCAGCAGGATATTGATAGAGCATACTTTCTTTCTTCTTCATTATTGGCTCCTAATGTTAGTAAAAGAAGTGAAAAAGACAACTTCAGGGTTTCACTGACATTCTTGAGTGTCAGAACCGCTGGTAAGAATTTTCTGTGGAGCATACAGAAAAAAGGAATGCACTTGATAAAAGTCCGTTTAGCAATAGTAGATTTTTTTATTAGGTTACTATGAGTGTACTGGTTTTCTGCTTGGAGACCCTCCCGTAGAAGAGTAGAGTAGACCATCGAACGTATGTGAACATATTTTTGTATTTGTCGAACTCTCAACAGTCCTCTGCTGAAAGGAGTGGTTGTGGCACCAAAAAAACTATACACAGTAAATCCTTTAATAGGTAGTGACCTCATCCTCTCACAATTCAGATGAAACAAACAATGGTAAGTTGACTGAAAAACTGAAATGTCCTATGGATAAACGCAGGAGAGGTGCCTTTGAAAAGGAGTGGATGATCAGCAATAAGGTGGCCGTATTCATATGTTTATGATTCAGAAACCTGCACAGGAGCTTGAGATCTAGAGTAGGGTACATGCCATTAATTGTGTGGCTGCCAGAGAAAAATAACTTGAAATCCCAACTTTCTCTTTCTTAAGCAGTTACATATTCACCTCTTCATAAAATGATTCCAGATGAGATAACAGGAATGGATGGAAAAGAAAACAGGTAATTTATTTTTCATAATTTTCAAGACCTTCTACTGATACTTCCTCCAGTCTGTCCGGTAACTGCCTCCATGTTTTTTTGTTTAAATCTGTTTTCTTATTCTTTGCGAAAAAGCATGAACATGGTTAAGGGGTCGACAGTTCGGAATCAGAGACAAGGCCTATTATTGCCATTTGACTTTACATGTGATACAAAAGGAGGCAGGATAAGAGCACAAGGTTCGTCGCATAGAAAAGTGTCACATGCATCAATGGTCAGACATGAAGTCACAATCAGAATTCAGAAGGCATGGACGTCTCAATGCACGGGGGGAACGTTACTGAGCTCTTACGAAAGTCTTACTGCAGAGCTAATGACAGGTGGCTTTGGCATAGACAGGAGTCCGTTTCAAGATCATCATCACAAGAATACATCAAGGAGAAGGAAAAACGAGGAAGGATAAAAGGACATCAGGTCGAACCAGCCCAACTTAGGTCCCTCCAGCCCTCCTCCATCCCACTCACCCACCCAAATGAAACAACAGTGTATATACTTCCTATCAATGAACCCAACAGATCCTAATTTGTATAATGGGCTAGCACTGCATCATCATCTTGCCTGGCTCTTGCGGCGCGTTAAGCTAGGACTCTACAGCCGGTTCATCACTACTGCTGCAGTGTCTGTATGATTTCAGTCGGAGTATTGTTCGTTTTTGAAGTCATGTAGTATAGTGTCCCATTTGGTGGCTTTAGGAGTCTTTTGTAACCCCAAAGCATCTTCTTTGTGTAGAGTAATACTCTCTGCTAGGGCCCATGCCAGAAGCGACTGTCTCCAGGCTACCAGAGGAGGAGGTTCAGTTGACTTCCGACATCTTGTGATTTAAAACTTAGAGAGCCAGATGTATCAACATTACAATTTGCGAGTCTATAATAGCGAATTTGACCGATTCAAATAAGAAATGGCTTCCCATTCATTCCTATGGGCCAAGAGGCCCGTAGATGGGAATTGCGTACGCAATTTGCGAGTAACCAATAGGTACTCCAAATTGTGCACGCAATTTCAAGGCTGTAAGGGTTCCTAAAGGACACCCTGTTGCACCCCTGAAATGTGCATGTGTGCACATGTGGTGCACATACATGCCCTAAAGGCATGTATGTGTGTTGTATGTATCTGTATGTGTGCTACATGGCACTTTGAAAAATGCATGAAATTGCATTTTTCAAAGAAATCGCAACTTACCACCAACCTGAAGTTGATTTCTTACAGCAAAATAGCAATTTGCGATGGATACTTGAATAGCATTTAGGGAATTGCAAATTGAGATTCTCTAAATGCTTGTGCAAAATAGGGAATCGCAAATTTTGCGATTCCTTATTTTGCGAGTGTGTTTTTACATACCTGCATTGCACACAGCTAAATTGTGATCGCAAACGGTGAAATTTTGCTAATTTCAGCATTTGCAATCGCAATTTACCTTGATACATCTGGCCCTTAGCCACCAATAATCCCAAATCAAGGAAGTGGGAAGTGACCTTCTGCCTCTTGCTTGTGTAAAAGAGACCCAAGATGCATTTCTTCCACGTGTGCAGGCAAGTGAGCAGGCGGTCAATTGGGTGGTTACGTGGCGCCAATAAGTGGTGAGGTGGGGACATGCTCACAGCATATGAAGGAGGTCTGCATCTAGTAAATGACATCTCGGGCAGTAAGCATCCACTGGTTGAAAGTATCTGTTAGCCTTAGCAGGGGTGAGGTAGGCTCTTTGGATTATGTAGTATTGGATGAGGCAGAATTGAGCGTTCTGAAGGATACTGACCGGACTCTTCAATATGGTAGCCCACTCCTTACTTGTGCATGGACATGTCAGAGCCTCTTCACAGCGTCGCCTCAGAGGTGTGAGTGGTACTGCTGTGTGTTGCCGTAGGGAGGCTGTAAACCATCTTGTGAGATGCTGACCTTTCCTCTTAACATGCAGGTATTGGATCGTGAGGTGTGTTGGAGGTTCCTTGGACATGTCCCCCCCCATTTGCCACCCAGTGCTGCAAGCAACGAAGTGTGTAATAGAAATTGGCCCGAAAGTAGTCCCTCCTCCTCCTCCACTAATGTGTCATAGGATAACAAGGGTGGTGAATCGCGAAGGTACAGACTAAAATGGTAGCACCTATACGCAACACCAAGTAGCAGTGACTCCGGAGATTTTTCGCAAGTGCAGCGGTAAAAATAGTCAGAGTATCTCCGAGAGGGTCCAGGACGGGGACAATGTGGCAGTGTCTGAGAGCTGCAACCCTGCAACCCACCGAGCCACTCAGTGGAGCTGAGAGGCAAGATAGCACTGCTCCATATTAGGTACTGCAAGCCCGCCTTAGTCCGTAGGCAAGTACAGCTTTGATAGAGGCACCCTACAGCGGGCTTGTTCTCGACGAACTCTCTCAGGGTTCCCTCAAGAGATCGAAAGAAGGAAGGTGTAACATATAGCGGCAGATTAGTGTGAATATTGAGTACTCGAGGCTGGACCAACATTTTGAATAAAGTTTACGCTTCTCATGACAGATAGCGGAAGTGTGCATCAGAACGACATCTGGGACCTGATGGCTGTTGTCACTCTGACAAGGTTACCATCTAGTCGGTCAGCTGGCTTATGGTACACTCTTGACCCCTAGGTAGCGAAATGTGCTGGGTTGCCATAAAACTGGAACTATGCTAAGGGCAAAAGTGGGATTGGGGTATGAAGGGGTAAATGAAAACAAGCATGATTTGGCCCACTTAACCTGCAGACCAGAGATAGCAGCGAATTCACTGAGTGTCTGGGCTAGTAGAGCAGGTTCTGATCACAAATCCCAGATATATAGGAGTAGGTCATTAGAGTATAAAGAGATCGTATGGGTTTTGTCTCCCAGTGGAAAACCTGACACTGCACCTTGGGCCTGGATAGCCATGGCAAGAGGCTCTGTAGCTAATGAGAAGAGTAATGGAGTTAGCGGGATCGCTGGCGGGTGCCCATGCCTATCGACATAGGGTCTGAAATATAGAAGCCTGTCTTGACTCTGGCCATTGGCACGGAGTAAAGCAGTTCAGTCAGACGAAGGTATCGATTCCCATGACCATAGCGAGGCAAGGTGTCTAATAGAAAACCCCATTCCAGCAAATCAAAGGCCTACTCAAGGTCTAGTACCAAACATCCAGAGTGTAGCCAGCGATGTGCGGAGTATTTTGAGCCAGTAACTGCCTTCATGACCCCTCTTCAGGATAAACTACCAACCAAGTATCAAAATACCTTTGCAAGCAGGGTTAGTCTAAACCACAGAGGTAGAAGAGTTTTTTCCAATACATACTCTTGTTCCCAAGTGGGTAATTGGTAGGAGTGACAAAAGCTTATTTTGCGTACATTGAATGTAGCCTGAGGATCCGTGACTGGAAATCTGAGAAAAATCCCAACAGGTGGGGCTAATCACAGCTTGACCATCCTACATAGAGGAAAAGTCACTGATCTAAAAGTGTATAAACTGATAGTTTCGTAGTCATAAAACGTCCATGCCACGACCTTATACCATCTTTGAATAGCCCTTTCATTCCTCTGCTGGAAGCAACAGTACAGCCTTTTCCTGCATTGTCAATAGAAAATTATGGAAGCAACCAAGAAGCAAGTGGAACCACTGAATGAGATGGCTAGAGACAGTTAGGCAAACCCTTCTTCACTGCATCAGGTAGATGTGAATCTACAAATTCAATCTGGAGAGGGCACTGGGTGTCTGAACCACACAGAATACTGGGAAAATGGCTAACATGCAGCAGGACATGCTTTGTGGGTGTTGTGCAGGAGGTAGGAGGACATGGTGCAGGTTTCTCCAAGTCAAACCAAACTGGATTTATATGAGTATTTTGCTTAAAAGCAGAAAATAACAAGAAAAATATTTCATCTGATCCAACATCATCTTGTGTAAAGTTGAACATTCAGAAGAAATAAAAACCTGAACAATGTCTGTAGGTATTCGAATATTTTCTTATAGTCAGATGATTTATATGATAGAGCTGAAGAAAACTGGAAAACAAGGAAGAAGCAAGCAAAGCAAGTCAACCTGTGTTCTAGCATTTTGCTGGTCTAGTACAGTGCTAGGCCATCTTGGTCAGGCTCTGCCACACACTCATAACAAAGTCAACACTCTTCCTTGTTTTGCTTTTTTTTAAAACATTCAAGAGGATCAACACAGTCCTGTGCCTATTTTGGGCCTAACTTGGAGGTCAGATGTGTTTCAACCATCTGGATATTAGTTGCCTGCTGTTTACAAGGAAGGAATTTAGTCAAATGTAATCACTCACCACCACAGCCATATGTAAGCCTGCCAGGCATTAGCGCTACAATCATTAAAACCCCACTATTCCAGAAATCACTGATGGATTCCTAAAGGAGCCCAGCACAAAAAGCCAGAGGGCTGGCGTCTGATTGTTAAAACATAACATTAAAAACTAAAGAAAATTTAAAAATATCATGGCTGTCTTCTCACTGCATAGACAAAAATGAGGGCACAAGGGACAGGAAGAAGGAAATGTATGCCCTCCAAAAATACATGAAAGGTCAAATAAACCTACCCAAAATCATCAAAAGCAAGAAAGAAATCAAGAAATCACAAAAATAGTTGCAATACATAAACACCCACCTGTTCTGTTTATTTTTAGCACTAGAATGATTTAGAATTTAAATACTTTCTTTGATTTATAGAATTTTGTTTTAAAAAAAAGGTTTTTCATACGGATAATAATTTGCTCATGTTTTTGTTTCTGAATTGTTTTTATACTAAAACCTTTTGAAAGCATTTTTGTGTGCAAACTTACCTTAACGTCTCAGTAGGACCAGTGGTTTGAGAGAGAAAGAAGATTAACAGGTTACTTTGTTTGTAGTTTAGTGTCTATTAGAAGGCTCTGAATTGGGAGAGGGGCCATATTTGAGACATCCTAAATAACTCTCTGGTACATGACATACAAACCTCACCCTCAACGCAAGCCCTCTATAAACCCAGACAGCTCTGGAAAGATTTGGAGGACTTGCGGCTAGGAATTCCTATAAAATACAAGGGCTTATTTACAAGCCCATTTCGCCGTCAGTGCAGCACTTTCTATCACATAAAAAGTGATGCACCAGCTGCACAATGGGCTTGTAAATAAGCCCCACAGTTCTTATGTCTAGTGAGTCACTGAAAAAGGGCACACAGCAAACGCAACTTATCCCATGCCTTATACACCCTAGAGGACTTGGTCTGCTGTAATGCTTTGATGCACACTCAGTATTTCTGGCACCATCTTCTGAAAAAGCTGGAATAAAAAGATTTTGCGACAGGAGTATGCTGCATAAAGTATTTTTGAAGTGCCCATATCTATGTGGGAAAAAGTTGATGTCTTAAGGATTTGAGGGGCTCTGGAAAATATATATATATTTGGGACCCCTATTTAAGGCAACTTTGAAGTTATTACCCCTTTTCAGTTCATTCAAGCCCTAATGATGCAAAATAATATAAATCTTAAATTAAACCTTCAGAAACGGGGAGCATGCCAAAGCAGTCAAAAGCTCAAGCTGCCTTGTGTCTGCTAGCCCAATAATAATAAAGCTTGAACAAACAAGGATAAAGAAATTTCTTTAGTTATGATCTAGAATTGTTACATGCAATAGCAATACTTGATCTTGAATTCAATGCCTAACCAGCTTGGTACTGCCACTGAAGGAAACACATGCTATGGATGATTTGTAAGATGATTATTGGACTAGTGCATACTATTAAAGTAAGTCATAAGGATATAGCAATTGAAAATAAAGCTTCAATTGTTGTGCATTTGTATCGTCCTTCTCTACTGGCATTCTTGTCGTAACAGTTGAAATCTAAGCGCTGCTGTGAGGATTTTCACCATTACATTGGTTAAAAACTTGAGAATTCGCAATTGTGATTTCTGAAATTGCACTTGCATTTAAGGAATCAAAATTTGAGATTCCTTAAATGCAATGCAAGAAACACTTTAGAATAGCGATTTCGCTACTAGGGGGCGCAAATTACCATCAAGTTGAACTTGATGGTAATTTGCAAAAACTTTTAAAAATGCACTAAAGTGCATTTTTCAAAGTTGTAGGTTACACACACACATGCCCTTTGACACCCTGGCACCCTTGAAATTGCATGTGCAATTTGCAAGTACCTATTGGTACTCGCAAATTGCGCATGCAATCTCCCATTCATTCCTATGGGCCCGTAGGCCCTTAGGAATGAATGGGAAGCCATTCCTTAATTGTGATTCGCAATTTGCGAGTCGCAATTAAGGAATGTTTGGGAATCGCTAATTTTACAGCGATTCCTGCATGCATAGGCTTTTGCAATTCCTTAATAATCGCAATTAAGGAATCGCAAAAGCCTACATTGATGCATGTACCTGTAATAGCTTTCTCAAAATTAATTTTCCTCTGCCTTACCCCTCTTCTCATCTTTTTGTGTGTGCCCTTCTCTGGCTAGACAGTTACCTGTGACCCTGCTGAGTAAGAAAAATGGTATGGGACAGGATACAAAACATGACTAGAGAACATAAAGTAGAGTGAATTAAAGTAGAGGGAGGTAGATAAAGAGATGTGCAGACAGAGAAATTAAGTGACTAGAGAAAGGAGAGGTAGCCAGATGTAAACATAAGGGGCCATATTATCAAGAACAGGCGTAACATTATCGCCGCTTTAAAAAGCGGCGATAAGGGGCTTGATAATATGCCCTAGAGAATTCCAATAGAAGCCCAGGTTTGATGTCCTTCCCACCAGAACCTGGGCTTCTATTGGAATTCTCTAGGACATATTATCAAGCCCCTTATCGCCGCTTTAGCGGCAGTTTCCTGCCGCTAAAGAGGCAATAATGTTATCGCCCATTCTTGATAATATGGCCCAAGGAGAGGTAGAAAAGGGCAGATGTAGATTAAGAGAGTAAGAGAAAGGGGTAAGGCTGTAGCGGCAGAAATAAATTGAGAGAAGGAAGTGTAGAGAGGCAGAAGAGTACAGTACTCCATTGGGTGAGGTAGGGAGTGAGGTAAAGTCTAATAAGATGTGAATTATAAAAATGTAAAAACTGAAAGAGGTACATGTAGACAGAGAGGCTTGAGGAAAAACAAAGAAATGCAAGGAAGAGAGAGCAGAATTAGAAGAACTCAGATAAAGAGGCTAGCAGGGAAGAGAGAAATGCAGATAATGGGATGAAGGGCATAAGGAGTAATGTGTACAGCAAAAAAAGGACACTGAGAGACAGTTGAAAAAGGGAAAAAAGGTGAGTTTTACACAGATGTAGAGAACTGTGAGACAGAATAAAGGAAAAGATGGTGAGGTACAGAGAGAAAGAAGCTGGGAGAGGTAGATGAGGTGGAGGGGGTGAGTTGAAATGGAAAAGAAGGTCCACAGAGAGATCTGTGTTTGTGTGCAAGAGAAAGAGGAGTTGATGATAGAGAAATAGGGGTAGAGGTAGAGAAATAGAGATAGCCAGTCAGAAGGAAGATATGTGGAGAAGTGAAGAAAACAGAACAGAGGTAGTACAAGAGAAAGAGAGGGAAGGCAGTAAAGTCATTATTAGGGAATTTAAGAGGTTAGCTAGTGACAGATAGAGCAATGTGGTAGTAAAGAGAGGTGAGGCAGTAAGGGAGATGTGAGTTTCAGAAATAAGACAGCTGTGAGGGGGTGAGATGATGTAGACAAAAGGTTGAGAGAGAGGTAGAGAGAAGAAAGACAGAGAGAGTGATAAAGAGGTGAGGCAAAGACAGAGATATGGTTGTGTAGCAAAAGCGCGTCGCAGTCCCACGGCAGATTGTAGCTGCTTGAAGGAGAAGGGGGGAGCCCGTGATGCCTGGAGTTCGCCGCACTACAGGGGGAACTACAAATTCCATCGCTCCCCCGTGATTATGACTCAGCACCTATGCGCTCAAAAACACGCCAGTCTCGTGGCGTGGGACACAACTGGGCCGCGGCCGGGACAAGTTCGGGCCCATCTTTGTCTGTCAGAGCCCGCCAGTGGCTGGGCTGAGCCACCCCTCTAACATCTGGGGGCGAGGATAATAGCCACCGATAATGGGTCAAGTCATTTCACAGTAGCACAAAGGTGGCAATGACTAATTGCAAATGCACATCTCAGTAATAAGTCTGGCAAATATTAACACATCTGTAGAGTATGGTGTGGTGCTCTTCAAGCAAAAATGTCTCCCTCCACCCTCAGAGAGACAAAAACAAACTCTATGGGAAATAATCCCCTGTCAAGTTCATAAATGACATACACAAATGCGGAGGCACACAGGGTGGTCTCAACACAACGTAAAAACGAATAGTAGCATAGATAGTCTACAGAGTGAGTCCATCAGATATTTCTTATTCTTTTATTTTCTTCTTGTTCTCAAGTGTCCACATACAAAAACACACTGGCAGCCGACACGTGTTTCATCCAGCAGGACTTTTTCAAGGCTAAGATCCAACAATAAATATAGCCGGCATCACCATAGGACAGTGTACCGGACGTATAGGAAGGATACGCAAATTCTGATTCTCTGAAGAAGCCCAGATCAATTAAAGAGAGCTTCGCCCTCTAGATTTTCCAAGGTTCCCAAGACCAAGTATGCAGCATAGGAAGTGCTATGGATAATGCGTAGTATGACCCGCCTTTGTTCTTGCGAGTTCCTGTGTCTGTATGTAAACTTAACAGCCCGACGATTCCAAGTTTCAGAAAGTATCAAAAGCATATGGAATCCTGCACCAAAGTTGATCCGTATCCGCATACAATTCAAAAAGGATGGCAACATCTCGCTCTTTCAACTGAGGTTGGCACGCTCCTACGTCTGTATTATGCAAGCATCGCCCAAGTTTCATCAATTCTTTGTCAAAGTGCAGGACTGAAAGCCACAGCCAAGTTCCATGGGCGTCTCTCCGTTATAAAACCCAGAATGGTTTGAAACTGGAGAAGGCGTGGACCCGTAAACGCCCGTCCTTTTCTAAGTTAACCCCCCCCACTGGCTTTCCTGTTAGTCCTGGCGTATACGTGCAGAAATGCTGACTGTTCCAAAGCCCTGATAAGGTTTGACCTCGCGACTTTGTGGGCGAACCGGCAATCTCCCGTCAGTCCATAGAACGTAGCCACCAATAATGGGAAAAAGGAAGTTGAAGTAGTCAGAACCGAGAGGAGAAATTATTAAGACGTTGGACTCGTTCCTGGCAAGAACAGCTAATGTTCTATCCAATGAAATTAAACTCACAGAGCACAGGTTATCTTTGAGTGATATCAGAGGCGGAGAAGCTGTAGGAGAAAGTCCCTTGAGAACGACGATATCCAATGTCACTAGCACTGTGACCGAGGACTCCCTTACCGAAGTGGGTGAAAATGAAAATTTTTATTATTTCACCGGTGGAGCCTAAAGCGAGGAAAGTGAGAAAGAGCCCTACAATTGAACAATCGCCACAGTTACAGTCGGAGCCATTGTGGTTGAATTTGAATGACCTATATGCAAGGATGGAAAGTGTTTTATTAACCCAGATTCACCCGCTGAACGCTCAATTAGAGCTCATAGAGCAGCGGCTAGCTCAATTAATTGAGCAGGGTGGGGTAACACAGAAAAATCCCCTAAATGTCACTACTAGTGCAGCAAACCTTTACCCAAGGGTATCTGAATTTTCCTAGAGTGAAGAGAGAGGGGTCAACATGAGTGGATTGGGTGAACAACAGCAACTTCCACAGCAAAAATCAACACAATTATGAGTCCACCAAAGAAGAGAAACACCGCACTTAGAGTAGGTAGGGAAGACTCCAGACATACCCAATACAGAAACAATGCCCACCTCGCAGCAATTAGGTTCAGGTCCTTTGGTCGCTCAATCCATAAACCCGACATTACGATCTAGGGCTTCACATATGCAACCCACCTACAACACACGGGGGATGTGGGGAGTATTGAAGACAATTTAATGGGGGAGGGGGTAAGGGGTCAGACATTATGCCTCCCGCCTGCAGCATGCCCATATGTATTCATTTTGGTTACTATACCAGTGTTAAGGAAGTCACAGTTTGAATCCATGGAGGAACTCATCATGTCATTGGTTATCCAAATTAGCTAGAATGGGCAGGTTATTAGGTAGATACCTTCTGATGGCAAGGAAGGTTACTTTGGTGAGACCAGCTTTAAAAACCATTGATGGGTACTGTATCTTTCTAAATTTTGACAGCCCAGGGCTAGTGAGTAACCTGATAGGTCAAATATCCTACGTACAATCAGAGGTTGCGAGAAATATGCTTTACCCTTAGGGTTTTATTATAAACCTCATGATCTGCTTGGAACTGCAGAAGAGGCAAACCACATTCCATCAACTTCACACCTCTATCCCAATTTTAAATGTAATCTTAATCCTTTCGAATAAATCACATATCTGTCTACCCAGAAAAGGCTGGCTGCATTAGAGAGCCTGGATGGTTGCTACTGACTTCTAGGGAGGGGTATTGGGACGGGAAATCGTAAGGAGATGGTGCGACAAGAAAACATTAAGATGATAAATTGGAACATAGCTGGCCTCACTCGTAGGAGAGATGATACAAATTGGACAGAAATGATAGACAAATATGACATTATATGCCTCCAGAAAACATGGGAGGTAGTTCCAACTTCCCTGGATGGGTATAGATCGTATCACACCCTTGCACCACCATCCAGAGCTGGATGGGCAAGAGGAGGCATTCTAACATTAATAGCAAACAATATTAGCATCAAAGTTTTAAAATTTCTTAATGGGTCTACCTACTTCTATTTTTTTTTGGAAAACTTTATTGTGCAAAAAGGCCGCATTACAAATATGGGCCTACATCCACCAGGGCCGGCTGCTAGTATATGCATGTCAATTGCTTGACTTCACGAAGCAGCGACTGATCTCCAGAGGTTCAGCCGGTTTACAGGAGATATTCTCGGCAACTCAGAAGTTAGACAGGATACAAATATTTTAAATGCAAAAAGGGGTACAGTATTCCAGGAACTTCAGGATCAGGGGGACAGAGAAATGTCCAGAGTATCTACAAAAGGGGGCGTACAGATGTTACCTCGGTAGGTGTTCCACTGACCCCAAATTCTACCCCACGCCCCGGGCTTGCCCCGAACCAGATATACCGTCTTCTCTCTGAACATGCACCAGTCCATGTTCTCCTTCCACACTGACACAGTGGGAGGCCGTCGGGAACCCCAAAGCTGCGCAATATCCCGCTTTGCAATCATGTTCCCAAGTGCCGCCCACCGGGCCTGGGCGACGTTGTAGTCATTCGGCTCCCATACATTCAACAAACATCGACGAGCCTCAGGCAACAAAGCGACCCCAGTGACACACTCCATTACAGCATGCACACGGTGCCAATATGCCGCAACCTCGCGGCACTTCCAAAGGATATGAAGGAAGGTGGCGCTCATTCCACAGCCGCGCTTACACAACCCATCCGAAGAAAAACCCATCACAACCAAACGAGGACCCGTCACATACACACGGTGAAGAATTTTGAGCTGGACGAGACGGAGACGGGCAGGAATTGCGACCTCCTTCGGGGAGGACAGTGCGGACTGCCAGTCTTCGTCATCCAACTCCAACCCGTCTCCGGTCCAGGCCTCCCGAAGACGCACAAGGAGGTCCGCCCGAGTGTTGATTAATTTCTTGTAAATCAGGGAAATCGTACTATCGGGCAGATGACCATCAAGTATACGGTCCTCGAGTGGTGAAGATGCAGGGACTGTGGTACCAGCCTCGAAGACCGACAGCAAAGCGTGACGAACTCCCTCTCACTCAACTCATACTCACTCTGAAGCACCGCAAAGGATTTGACCACACCTTTCACCCAGAGATCACCCACTCTGCTAATGCCAATCGTATCCCAGTTCTCAAAACCTTTCGTTGTCCAGAGGCATCCCAATCTGTCCGACGCAAACAAGGGGGTCGCTCGTGTCAGGCGATCATTCCATCCCATAGCCACATTAGCATCCTTCCACACACGTACTGCAATCTTAGTGGGTCCCGTTAGGTTCCTCCCCACCGTCCGAGAGTAGAGCGCTCTGTTGAAGTTGCCACCAGGCAGCTGATATTTATCCATCTCGAAAGTCGGATTTGGACCGGGTGCATACGTAGCATGGTTGACAGCGGACAACTGGGAGGCCCAATAATACCTCCTGATGTCCGGGAGCGCAATGCCCCCGTCATACCAGGGGAGAGTCAGTTTTGCAAGAGCGATGCGTGTGCGACCGTCCCAAACAAGTCTCCTCTGTAAACCCTCCACCTCCCGGAAGTAGGCCGCCGGAATAATATCAAAGGAGTTCTGGAGTGCGTAGAGAAATCGGGGCAGGGACATAATTTTAAAAAGCGACGCTCGACCGAGTGGGGACAACGGCAATCTATGCCACCGAGCCACGTCCAACTTCAATCGTCGGAGAGGAGGAAGGAGATTATGCTCGTGGCGGACCGCCGGGTCCAGCGATACGTAGACCCCCAAGTAATTGAAACCGGATTGCGAAATTTGAATGGGAAACCTATTCGGTAGGGGGGGGAAGGCTACCGGAAATAACATACACACACGATTTAGACCAATTAATGATCAAACCGGAGTTTTTACCGAAAGAAGTGAAGACGTCAAATAGGACGTTAAGGGATTCACGCGGGGAGGTGAGGTACAAAAGAATATCATCTGCGTACAACGAAACCCGGTCTTCAAAGCCAGGGGCCCACTGAATGCCCTTTATCGACGGTTCCCATCGGAGCCAGGCTGCAAGCGGTTCTAGAGCAAGAGCAAAGAGCAGGGGGGACAATGGACACCCCTGCCTAGTACCCCTCCCGAGAGCGAAGGGCTGGGACACCCTCTCATTGACAACAACCTGTGCAAGCGGATCCGTATATAAAAGTCTCACCCAACTAATAAATCCCGCACCGAAACCGAACTTCGCCAGAGTGGACCAAAGATATGGCCATTCTATCGTATCAAAGGCCATCGTGGCGTCCAAGGAAGCCAAGATGGCCGGCTCGGAAAGAAACTCCGCCCTGGCGAGAACGCCATGTAAGCGCCGCAAGTTGAGAGCAGTGTTCCGGTGCGGAATGAAACCAGATTGATCCGGATGAATCAGGTCACAGATAACAGCGAGTAAGCGATTAGCAAGGACCTTGGCGAGAATCTTCGTTTCAGCATTCAATAGGGAAATAGGCCTGTATGAGGCACAACGATCACGAGGCTTGCCCTCCTTAGGAATCACAACTATAGTGGCCAGACGCTGGTCACAAGGGTGGAAACCAAGCTCACGCGACTCCAGAAACATATCACGGAGAAACGGTGCGACTTTATCCGGGCGCAATTTATACAATTCAATAGGCAATCCATTGGGGCCCATAGCCTTGCCAGAACGAAGGGAACGAATCGCGGTGGCAATCTCGTCGGCCGACAACGATGCCTCCATGCACTCTCGATCCTCGTCAGACAGGCAGGGCAGCGCAATGTCCCTTAACAAGAAACGAGAGTCATCCTCATCTCTATCGGACACCGGGGAGTAGACCACACGAAAATAGTCAGCAAAACACTCCATAATCTCGCCAGGGTCAGTCACATGCACACCGTCAGAATTCTGAAGCACAGGGACCACACGGTTCGCTCTCTCCTTCTTATCAAGCCATGCAATCAATTTACCCGCCTTATCCCCAACATCATACAGTCTACCTTGCTGTTCCCTATACATTGTCTTGGCAGCATCCGTAACAAGGGATTTATATTCAAACTGTTTCAAGCTAAGGGCGTGGAGCCTATCCTGGGTGACACCTAAGTCTAGATCAGCCTCCAACTCCAGTATTTCGGCCTCCAGCTTCACGACCTCCCCATTCCTGGCTTTCTTGGTCTCGACTATTAAAGATAGGGCCTGTCCACGAACAACAGTTTTGAAGGCTTCCCACAGGGACACTGAGGACACAACAGACCCCTCGTTCTCCAGGAAGTAATGGTCGAGCGACTTAATGAGGCTGTTGCGAGTCTTGGGGTTGCACAGATGCCAAGGATTAATAGGGGCGATCCGCCCCGCGGCTTGCGTCCCCGTGTCGAAAAGAAGCCACACAGGGGAGTGATCTGAAATGCCCCGGGCCAAGTGTCTAACCTCCCCAACGTGGGAGGACTGGGCCGCGGGCATGAGGAAGTAATCAAGCCTGGAGAGACTCCCATGAGCCCCGGAGTGGAAGGTGTATTGACATTGCGTCGGATGCATTAACCTCCAGCAATCCACCAGACCAAAGGTGTCCAAAAACCCACCAAGCCATGATTGGGAAACGGGAAGGGCCCTGGGGAGGTGGCGATCCAGGTCACCGGATAGCACGGAATTGAAGTCCCCACCCATGAGGAGAAGACTATCGGGGAGTTCCAGCAACTTCTGACCAACATTAGAGAAAGTGGAGGTCTGGAGGCCTGGGGGAACATATATTGTGACTAAAGAAAGAGTCCTACCCTCCCACCTACCAGTTAGGGCGGCATAACACCCTCTGTCGTCAAGGATGACATTATCAATCTCCAGTGGGAGGGAAGACCGGACCAGAATACCAACCCCTCTGGAACCAGTGGTGAACCCGGAGTGTGCAACCAATCGGTATCCCCACCTATTCATAGCATGACACACATTGCCTACCAAATGCGTCTCCTGCAGGAGTACCACATCAGGAGTCAAACGACGCAAATATTGCAGTACAACACCCCGTTTGATACGATCCCCCAATCCATTGACGTTGCAGGATATCAACCTCAACCCACTACTCCCCATCCCCACAAAAGTTGCATGAGTCCCCCCACAGAGAGCAGGACACCTGAAGCAGAAAAAGAACCAATATGCCGCCTTGAGAAAAGAAAACACGAACACCCCCTCCCACCCCCCAACCAAAACCCGTTACAACTCCCCCCTCCCTGCACCCCTGCAGACTATAAAGCCACCCCAAAATGCAGTGTGCCTGTCGCCCTAACAATCCCATTCTACAAAAAGACCCCGGAGGAGGAGAGAGGCCCGTCTCCACCCGCCACCCGGACGCGAACTACTATAAGACAAAATATACAAAAGAAATAGAACCCAACTGAGCAATGTCCGATTGTCCAGGTTAGGGACCGAAAGGTCACTTCTGTGTAGGCTCACCACCCTCGGCACCGCCAGGGTGCCCCGTTCGATCACTCCGACCAGGCAGGGAATCCAACCAGTCACTCACATTGTCCGGTCGCTCGAAAAAGAAGGTCCGTTCCTCATATTCCACTCGAAGCCTGGTAGGGAAATGCATGGCATACTTCAGTCCCAGGTACCGGAGACGTCGCTTAACCCCCTGAAAGTCCAACCTCTGTCTCTGGACAAGTTGAGTGAAGTACGGGAAAAAATTGACAGAGGAGTTTTCAAATTTCACCAGGCCGTGCACTCTCGAAGCCTGCAAAATCGCATCACGGTCCCTGAAATGAAAAAGTTTTGCGATGATAGGCCTCGGAGGAGCGCCAGGCTTGGGCTTACCGCCCGGAACACGATGGGCACGCTCCACAGCGAAAAACTTGCTCAGTCCAGAAGGGGCAAGATGGGTGAGGATTAGATCTTCGACCAGGAGGTCAACCGAACGAGTCTTGGGATTCTCCGGAACACCTATGACGCGAATGTTGTTGCGTCTTGCCCTGTTCTCAAAATCCTCCAGCCGATGGGACATCAGGTCGTTGGCCGATTTCAGAGTACCAAGGTCTGTCTGAAGTTCCGACACATCGGCCGTGAGGCTGGAAGTCTTCAAATCCAATGACTTCACCTTCTCGTTAGTCTTAGACAGGTCGGCCCTGATTAGAGTGACATCAATGGCGACCGTGTCAATTTTACGAGCCAGAGCCTCATATTGCTGGCCGATGGTCTCCTTCATGCCGGTGATGGCGCCCATAATGTCCTGCAGGGACAAGTCAACAGGGGCAGAAGGGTCTTCTCTGGCGTCCTCCGGAGTACTGCTGGAGAGCCCGGGGGATCCTTTGACTTGAGTGTAACGATCCATAACATTCGTCTGGAACGGTCTCCCACGAAGAGACGTCTTGGTCTTCCGCTTCTCGGGTTCACCCCTGCCCGTCATGTTGGAAGATGCACCCCGGAGGGGCCGCAAGACCTGGTGAAAATTGCCGCCGGCAGGTCGGGCACCACCAGGCCGAGAAGTTGGCTCGTACGGTCCGGAGAAAGTCACGACTTGACCCAGTAGGCTACGATGAGGAGGCAGCGATGACACTAAATGGAGGCTGGATGGGTCCCCGGCCGAGCGAAACGGTCTCTCAATCAGACCATGCCAGGATCCAAAAACGAAACCGAAAGTGGGGGTACGGCCACCGATGAGGTCCCACTGCCGTTGTTGTTAAACTACGTCCCGGCTCCACAAATCACCAAGTCCCCGGCACGGCCTCCAGGTGGGCCTCAAAAGTTCAAAGTGCTGTAATTCTGGTCGCCCAAGTCCGATTTAAATTCTGGAAAGAGTTATGGACTCAGTCGAGGTTTAACTTCGAGAGTCCGTCCAAGAAATCAGGATATCATCCGGATAAATTGCGAGGAGTGGCGAGGGTCCGGGGAGCCCTGTGCTCACGCGACCATCTTGGATGCGCGCTAAGCTCCTCCTCTCCTACTTCTATTTTTTGATACGTGAAGACAGAGGGGTTTGGGATTTGATCATCATAAATTATTATAATAATAATTTTGAGGGGGAAATGGATTCTGTGGTGCTATATTCCGGTGAATTGTATTTTTCTGGGAGATTTCAATGTAAGAAATTAACCCATAATGGGGAAATCAGTCTTTGGGGTTACAGATTGGGAAGGCGACCCGATTGTTCACTTTACTCATAGTAAATATGGAAATGCATTAAACAGGATTCTAAGCATTAGGAATCTGAGGGTAAGTAATAACATAAATGCGGTGGCAGGAGCCATGGATAAAACATTTGAGAGCGCTGGGAGGGGGTTCTTCAATTGATTATATGATCATCTGAAATTTTGATAGATAGAGTTAGTAACCTGCAGGTCACCGTCACAGAATTCAGTGACCATGCCTATATTGCTTGTAACCTGAAATGGGTGTTTAACTCCAAGAGTGAAATGAGAGCTCCAAAACCGGTTGTAGCAAAGAAAAATTGATGCATTCTAAAATGGGATAGATTGAATAAACAAGATATTTTGACATCAGAAATCTCAGATAACTACCAAGAGGTTATGACCTGCCTTAATGACAATGCTAGCATGGAGCAAGTGGTGAAAGCCTCTTAAGAAGTTCTAAAAGAGTTTATAAAACAGTTAACAAGACCATGTAGTAGTAGAGAGGCCCTGCCAGTGCATTGGTTTGATGCAATGTGCACTAAAACCTCCTCTAACCTTGGCAGAGCACTGCGTGGAGTGCATAGGGATGTGCAGTTAATTCGGAGTTTATGCGCTAGTTACAAAGAGTTCAGGCGGACGCGCTTAAGAACCTTGAAAGAAAAAGCTTGGGACGATTTAAGTCATGAGTTCTGAAAGGTGGTGGATGCCCCATTTTTAAGAGATGATGGGGATCCCTCGCTAGACATACATATAGAGGAGGATGGCTGGGATAAGTTTTTTCGAAATATCTTTTTTAATGTGAGTGAGTCTGAGACTAAGAATATTAACATGCAGGAGCCTAAAAATCCATCTATAAATTTTGAAATATGAGAAGTAGTGCAAGCCTTGGAACAGACATGCCTGTTAAAGGCCCTTAGACCCAATGGGGTCACTACAAATATCTTCTTTGAGATTAAAGATCTGTGGGGTCCAATATTGACAAATGTATTTAATGTGGTTGCTACATTAGGTCTTCTGAGATCGTGGAAACACTCCATTATTGTTCTGATATATAAAAAGGGGGATAGATCAGATCCAAAACTCTATAGGCCCATATCCCTAATTGATGGTACAGCAAAACTGATGGGGAGAGTACTACTACATAGGCTAGATGAATGTGCAAGGGAAAAGAAGGTTCTTTCTGAGGCCCAGTACGGCTTTAGGAAGGGCAAGGGAACAATTGACCACTGTTTAAATCTGTCCATGATAGTCTTCAAATACACAATAGCAAAAAGGGTCAGCTATGTATGGCCTTTATGGACCTTTCTGCTACATTTGACTGTGTGGCCCACAGCAAACTGTGGGCCACCATGGAGATCATGGGAGTTGATCCCGCCATTATTACATCCACAAGGCAGACAAGAGAAACAAATTGCTAAACTGTAATGGTAATAAATGAAAATCAATAAAGTATGTTTAAAAAAAAAAAATTACATTCACAAGGCAGCTATATTCTAGCGCAACTGCGTCATTCTGTGATGGCAGGGAAGGGGGTATACAAAACCTTTTAACATCGAAAGAGGAGTGAGGCAGGGTTGCGTCCTTGCTCCCTTCTTGTTCTCTCTCTATAAAAACAAGCTAGATGGGCTGTTGAGGGAGAGGGTCAAGGACGCTCCATATGTCGAGACATCCCCACTCCCAATTCTCCTCTATACAGATGATGCAGTGCTTCTGGCAAGAACACAATTGGCACTGCAGAAGCTCATAGAGGAATATATTAGATTTATGGACAGCTTGGACTTGCTCGTAAAAGAGTCTAAATCTTATGTGATAACTGCTGGGATTACATCTATAAAAGCCCCAAGATAGATAAATAAGAGGAGGGAGAGGTGGTAGGCACATTCCTTTACCTAGGGGTGTGTTTTGATAAGAAATTATCATGGAAAAACATGGTTTTAAATAGAGCAAGGCCAGGGATGCAGACCGAGTAGGTGGACATACAGGGCAGGACCCTTGGCATAAGTGTGACTAAAGGGTTACCTCCAAAATGCTGCAATCCCTTGTGATGTTTGCACTCTCCAAAACTGGGATGGAGTAACAAAACCTACGGGAGACCAAGATAAGTTATCTGGTTCTTTTTTACAAAGGAGCAGCTACCTGTCCTTGTATATACATGTGTAGCTAGGTAATATCCTGTTACTTTTTCAACCAGGGAGGAATTTTTTTGCCCTGATGAAAGTCCTACGGACCATAAAACTCTGTGCGACCCCCTTTTTTATATTTGAACACCCCTGGTAGTTCCAATAATAAAGGGAGACTGGGATCTGCTGGAGGATTTTCAATCTTTATACCCTCTGGCCATTTATTTCTAAGTGCTCCCTGAAACGTGGTTGAGCCCACCCTGACCTTTAGGAGTCAGGGTGAACCCGATGATGAAGCATGACACTACTAGAGTGTGAGGGTTATACTAACAAAAGGAATTGCTTCCTTTGCCACAATTTAATGCGTAACAACTGAAAGGCTTCCATCAAATTTTCCCATTTTATTCTTGGAGCTTATAGACTGTGTTTATAAGCCTGTGGGGTACTTATTGTGGTATAAAGTTTAGTACAGGAGGACGTATCCCCACCAGAAATTCCCTCTCCGCCCTTACGGCACAGGAGAAGTTCCCCTTCTCTGGTTAGCTATAGATTTTGGTTTAAATAGAGTGTCCTTTTGGAAAATAGTATTGTGGCTATTTTTCAAATGTTAAAAAAAAATTGGGTGCCAATCCAATCCCTGAAATTTTTAATATTTATTTGGCCAAAGCAAAAGCCATCGCTACGTATAGGGCAGCAGTCTAGGGTATGGTGGATATGGAACCACTGCAGCAGGTGGAGTATGCGTTTTGTACAAGATTATTATCACTCCCTCACACCTGCACCAATTACATCCCTCATAGTGAACTAGGTTTACCATACCTCGAGGATCAGATTAGACTGGGCCCACTGCTATTATGGCACTCGATATGGAAAAGAGATAGCGTACCACTGAATCAAGTTGTGCTTCGGGATTGCCTAACAATGGACTATGCCCATAAGATACTGTGGCTGAGCTACTTGATAACCACGCTCTCAGTATTAGGCCTCCAAAGATTGTTTGAGTCCCAGTTATGTGTGCATGCTTTTCGAAATCTAACCTAAAAGAGATTTTCCTATAAAAGGCTGCAGAGGATAGATGGGAGGAAAACATAGACAAAAGTACGGTAAACATGTACCATACATTGCCACTCTTGAACATGGAAACTTAGGCCTATCTGAACTTTGTACAGAATTCCGAGCATAAATATATATTCACTATAGTCCATCTAAACTATATTCCGCCTATGTTTGGTTTCCCCTCCAATGTATATTCTATGAAGGAGTTACCCCCTTGCCCATGCGATGGGAGGACAGCACAATCAAATTCACGTATTTTATTCTTTTGTTCACCTAATGGCCCTCAAAGAAATAAGTTTATAGTACCTTTTTTATGGGAATATAATTTTAGGCATTATCGGCCGGCCCTAGCTTTTATTCGTAAGTTTATTCGTAAGTTGCAAGACCCATATGTATGTTATGCACTTACATCCTTTTTGTGGGCAGTATTGAAACAAAGGCAATTGAAACAAGATACATGATTGAGGCAATTATTTGAATTCATTGGAGCGGATAGCCTCTCAAGAGAGTTATCACAACATAGTATTGATGTATGGCTGGCCACCAAGTTGAAAATAATTATCTGAGATGTGTAGGGAGTTGTACAATATTTTTAGTATATATGTGATTTATGAATTAAGATGTTATTTGATTAATTAAATATTTTATGGACTGTTTTAAAACTATTATTGTATGATTTTATTGTAATTTATATGTTTAAGGTTTTGTGATGTTTGCACTTTTATGCATTGTAAACAATGCAAAATATAGTTAGCTAGTGACAGACAGAGCAATGTGGTAAAGGGAGATGACGTAGAAAAGGAGATGCGATTTACAGAAATAAGACAGTGGTGAAGGGGAAAGAAGAGGGAGACAAAGGGCTGAGAGAGAGGTAGAGAGAAGTAAGATAGCGAGAGAGTGATAGAGAGGGGAGGCAAAGACAGAGATATAGTTGTGTGAGAAGTAGATAGAGGAGAGTCAGAGAGGTCAGATGGAAAAAGTGCAGTGAGGTACAGAGAAGGATCAGGGAGAAAGAGAATTGAGGTAAGGAGAGGGAATTGAGGTTGATAGATTTGATATAGGCACAGAGAGTGATGGAGAGGCTTTATGCTAGAAACTAAAGGTTCTTGCGCTAAACTCAAGTTACACTTGAGTAACATTCCCTTAACGCAAAGTGGTACAAAGCAGGACACAGCGCTACATGAAATGAGAAAAGAAAGCCCCCCTTTCCAGCTCAAAATAACTTTTGTGCTTGAATGAAAATACCCTTGCATGAATTTGTGCTGATGTGCACCAATTTGCGTGACTTTGCCCTAGTATAAATCCTTTGCTAATGAAGTTTCTGTTATGCATGCTTGGCTGTCAAATTAGAAAACCATTTTGTTTTTACCACAGCACTATTATGGCAGGAATTTGAACTGCCCCACTAATTTTACGAGGGAGCCCCTTAGAAGGTGGGTGCCCTGGGCAACAGCCCACTTTGCTCATGCCTTAAAATGCCTTGTTGCCTAGCACTCATGTGTTGCTGTCCTAACCTGCGCTACAGAACCACTCGAACAATAACATTTTCGTAGTATGTCTGCTCTGCAGTAGTGGTCTGAATTACTAACTTCCGCTCCTAAAATAAAGGATGAGTTACCATTTCTTAAATGAAAATGTCAAAACCATTTGGCAAATAAAGCATAGGATTTCACTAAATAAAGGTATATGCCTTTGTACAACACCAGTCTCTCCTGGACCAAGCCTGATCAATGAATGAAGGAACAATCTTATTTCTGTCCAATCCTGAAAGGGCACTATCCACGAGTAATAGCTTAATGTTGTTCTGAAGGGCTTCTTCACAGACGTCTTACCATATTGGGCCTCTCACTAGCAGCAGGCACAAACATTTCCAAAAGATACAGACAGAGCTCTTTCATAGAGAATTGCCCAGTAAAAAATGGCTCTTTTCCTAAACTGAAGACAGTTTTGTCTTCCGGAAACCTAGGAATTACAAACACATCTTCATAACAGCTTAACACACTTAAAATAACGCAGGCCCTCATATTGGAGGCATACAGAAACAGCTTCACAGCAGATAGATAATATAACAGATATAAAATGATTGATTTTCTTCAATAATTTGGAACGCCCTTGGTTGCTTTAAACTGAGGATGTTGATTCCATTACTCATTTTACCAAACAGTTTATGTGTTTTTTGTAAACATTGAGTTCTGTGGAAGCTTTGAATCCTGAGCCATGGCGCATCTTTCTTGTTGTCATGGACACCTGTGTTGCTCTGGCCATTGTGTTATCATCTGAGATTTCTGATACACGTATTATTATGTCAGTGTTAAGAATTCTAGAATGAGGCATCTCAAGATATTTCGTAGCTTGGCGACTAAAGAGGTGGAAGCTGAGTGACTGTTGCTGTGAATTTACTGCTATATTCCAAGTTTCACATACAATATAGAGTCTATATATCATCAAACTCTATGTTTATGCACACTTTAAAATATAACTACTGTTAAGAGTCTGCATCGCATAGTCCTGCTTCTCCCCTCCCCTGTTGGTAGGAGAGTGTAATGGGTGTGTACCAATGTGATGTTTATCGAATGTTCGAATGTTCTTCTTTCAATGTTCTGTTTGTCTCGCGCTTGGAGTGTGCATTCTTAGGAATTCGATCAACTGCTTTGAGTTCTGATCGGGATCCTGAGAGTGCGATGCTCCTTGCCGTGGCTGCTACTGTTACCTGAATAAACGTGGTTCTTGGATATATATATGCTGCGCTTCATGGAGTCATTATATTCACCACAGAGAGACAGCAAGGACATGCTTCTCTTTCCTTGTGGTTGCACAGTCGGTGCTCATGTACGTACTTCAGATGAAGAGAAGGTAGGTAAGAGAACTTCAAAATGTAATAGAAAAAATATTTTAAAATTACATGTCAAGTGATCACCATCCATGTTAGATTTCAATTTTTACCCACAGTTCAAGCCCAAACCATAGAAAACTAACACTGTATGATCCATAAGGATATTCTGACAATTTTTAATACATCTGAGGCAGAAGTGCGTGCGTAGCAAGATCGTCTGAATGCCTAACAGTATGACCTCCAGCATTGAGATATAATCCCAAAGTTCTCAAACAACATGGGTCAGATGTTGCATTACACATTGTCTCCTGTTTGTGTCTTTGGTTTGTCTATTTTTAAAGCACAGTTGAAATGACTTTGAGCTTTTAGATTGGATGGCAGTGTCATTTATGTAGTGATTCTACTGTTAGCGTTTGTCTGTTATTATTTTTCGAGGGTAGTGTGGAGAAGACAAAAGCAGAACAAATCTTGAATAGGCAAAGTAATCTGGTACTAGCCCCAAGATGGATACCTGTAAGTATGTAACTATCTGGTAGGGAGCAGAAAGAAAACATGACAAATGTTGCCTCTATGAACGTTGAGTTCCTGGGGGGAGCTGGGTGTATGTACCACTAGAACAATAGGGACAAGTTACAAAGGCCAAATGTTTAGTCTTGAGCAGTATTGCATACTTAGGTCCTAGATGACTGGAGGGGTCATGTGATAAGGGTGTGTGATTAGAACTTAGAATTCATATGAAATGGCATGAGGGAGTGACTGGCAGAGAAGTACAATTACCACACAATTATAAGTATTTCTGCTCTTGAGACCAAGTCTGAAACAATTCATGAGCCAAAATGAAATTACTCAAGATTTGTCATTAAAAATGTCACGTAACCAACCTACCGTAGGCAGGGTTAGGAACACACACCTGCTCAGCACCAGGATACCCACGTGGGAGATAGTGCGCTTTACAATTGCTTGTACAATTTACAATTACACATCGCCTAACCTAAAATACTGAGGTGAGTATGATAGAGTGAAGAAAATGTTAGGTAAAGTTAACTAAATGGTAAAGTCAAGAAAAGATTATTCAACATTCCAGAACACACAAAACCATCTATCTAATAAAAATAGAGCCATTCAACAAATTATCTGAGGTAAACCTCCCCTTTCAATAGCTTGGCCAAATTCCAGACATAGCCTATGAGGAGCTGCTGAGGAATAAAATACCTAAATGCAAATATTTCTTGATAGGGCCATCCTATTCATCTTCCTCAAATACCTCTTTACCAATGCTACCAAATCTTCACACCCTCACAATGACTCTAGTTGTTAATTCTCATGCCTCTTTCTGCTTAACCTCACATGGCCAGATAAGGACCAGTGCTCTAACAATAAATTAGAGGAGTTAAGTATTTCTTGGCCACAAGTGTTGGATTGGGAATGCATATTATGAAACCTTTTCTTTGCACTAATTCAGAACCCTAGATGAGGATGTTTTAATCTGGCAAATGGGCTTCTTCGGTGCCATCAGAAATGTTCAATCCTTATGGCCCTCTGAAGATCTCTGTGCCCGCTAGCCACTATTCCACAAATAATGCTTGTTTCCAGTCCAGGGAAGACACGGCTTGGCAGTTTGGGCTGGACTGTTCTCATGAGGCACAGGGCCAAGACTGATTTGCATATAGCTGTGTCTGAACTGTGGTGGCAAAGTGAGCTAAACAATTATGATGGATTCAACCCAGATCTATGAATGGGGGCGAGTTTCTGAAAAGTTTCAGCCCTCCGTCCATCGTCTCCTTGTGTTTGCTTTGACATTATATAATTCCCACTCTCTCTGCTAAGTTATCACCACAACACATGAGGAATGTGGACATGTTGAAAACAGCAACACTTAATAATAGGAAGGTGACATCTAGAAACACATATAAACTCCTCTCCTTCTTCAGCACTCGTGTTCTTCTGAGGATAGTGCAATTATTTTTCTCACACATTCTGGGCAATGCCACAGTAAAATACACATGGTAAAAGGACAATGAATATGTCAAGCAATTAGCTACACAGGGTTTCGCTTAAATACAATATATAAGCATAACTACCCCTAAGTAAGTGTTGTGTGTGTGTTAACTCATAGAATAACAAGCCTCTAAGGGGGGAAAGACTGTAGTAGGGGGGAAAGGAAGATGGCGGATGTTGATCCGCCGCTGAAGGACGTCTCTTAGAGCCTCTCCCCCGTAGCTCCGACTGACGGCTACAATCTGCCTCGCCAAACGTTTTAAAGACGGTAATAAGGAGGAGGAATGCTGTGAATGTTGTGAAAACACCGGCGACTCGAAAAAACAAAACTCAACGAGACAACGCGGCTTGAGGAATACTCACTTTTGCTTATGTGCCGTCTAACGCAAACAAGCGGTGCAGTCTTCGGTGTTCGTCTTGCGAGTTGGCGTCCTGGTTCCAGACTCGCAGAGACCCGCTTCAGATCAGCAGCTGTAAGATCGGGCAGTACAGAGATGGCCCCTCCTCGGAGCACTCGGCGGGCTAGGGCCGGTCAAGGGGGAGAACAGGAACCTTCACAAGAAGCTGCACCGGAGACTAATGGTGAGGAGGAGCTAATGGTAGCTGGTAGCAATGCTCAGCCCAACTCTGCTTTGATAGCTGGTCTAGATAGGGGCATTCGTGGAGGCCCCTTTGTGAATTCTGCTGCTACAAACACTTCAAGTAACTTTGGCAAACCTATAATGAATCTTTTGAAATCAGGTCAAGCCACAGCACTTTTTCAAGCTATTGGTTCAGAATCATCCACTCCAGGTTTTCCTATAGCCGAAACACTCAGTGCGGCAATTGAGTGCGGCATGGTCAAGTCTGGTGGGGGACCGGCAGGTACATTTTTAATGCAGAAGCGCTGCTTAACTAGTACTGTTAACCCCGTGGAAACTCTCAATACTGGCCATTCTGTTGTGTCTTCACCGTCTGGAATTATCGACGCCGCGTGCTCATTTTCTGATCCATCCAGCATACCCACAGTGGTGGAGGGGGAGTGTGCTACCGGCACTAAGCAGGCAGAGTTGAAGGGTATATCAGGGGGGACAAAAGGGTGCACAAGTCAAACTACAGGAGCAGGGCCGGAAAAATCATTTAAAAATAAGGGCCTGACAGTCAACAGTGTCGGTAGTAGGGGTGGAAAGGGTCGCGGCCAGGGGAGCTCTAAGACACAAGCAGCTACAGGAACTATAAAAACTTCTTCTACCACCCGAACAAGGATTCAGGAGCAAGTCCGTTACGTAAATGGGTGTCTTCAAAAGGCGAGGTGAAGTCCTTAGTTGCACGATTATCTAATATAGGCTTACCCGCCAGTCAGGCAAAATCAACAACAGACTCTGCAACACGATCAGAGAGACCTAGGTCCGCTCCTGTCACTCCTATAATTTTATCTACAGCGGAAGGTGCAGCTCAATCTGTAATGCCTCAAGCTAGCGATGGTGCGATTTTTTCTATAGATCTGGAAAGTGCAGCGACTTGTGTATCTCCTACTACTCAAACTCCCCCCGTAATGACCCAAACACCCCTTACCGATAAAATACTCGAAAAGAAGGACTACAGAGTAGGGGGGCAGCCCTCACCAGCTCTATTGACTCCTGGTCTTGCTCCCTCGGCACCCTTATCTGCATTTGTCCCCACATCGGCAACCAAGTGGACAATAGATACTGGTTCTGGTATTACTCAGTGCTTACCGCAGAATTCTCCGATGCCTGCCATATCGGCCATGGAGTCAGCTGGTGGTTTTTTGAATAGCAGTAGTGAAGTTTCCAACTCTAAGATGGCCCTGCAGCCGGAACCCACTCTATCTACAGTGCTTCAAGTATTGGCGGCTCAACATGAGGAGACTCAGTGCTATTTTCAAGAGGCTAGAACGGACAGACGGGAGATTAAACTAGCTCTGGAGGAGGCTGTTACAAAGGTTTCAAATCTTGCTCTTGTAGTCTCAGATCTTCAACAGCGTGTTGCCGAAGTGGAAGAGGTCAATGCCGCTACCTGTACTTCAATTAAGGCCCAAGATAAGTTGATGACGACTATGCAATCTAAGGTCGAGGACCTAGAAAATCGGCAAAGACGCCAGAACCTGAGGGTCTTTGGGGTGCCCGAAGGAAGAGAGGGTGCTGATGTTCGAGCATTCATTGTAAAAAAAAATTCAAAGGCTTTTCCTGATCTTGCTGATTGGGACATGGATACGTAAATTCAGAGAGCACATCGGCTCCCTATAGTAGCTAACACCTCTCGATCTTCTAAATTTTCGCGACCAATACTGGTGTATATAGGGAATTTTTTATTGAGACAAGCCATTTTTTTCAAAGCCCGACCAACTACTCCAGTTCAATTTGACTCAATGTCTATCTTTGTTCGATCTGACTTATGCAAACAAACTATGGATAGAAGGTGGCAGCTCAGGCAGCTTATGGACCCTTTTAAGTCTGTTGGTGCACAAGTTTTCTTACAAGATCCTGCCCGCCTTAAAGTGATTAAAGATGGGCGCCCTCATATTTTCTTTAATGAGAAGGAGGCTAAAAACAGTTTATATAAATGGCAACTGCAATCTAAGAAATGAGGTGGCGCATTTGCAATGAGGTTTAGTGTACTCACAGCTCCTTAGATTTAGTCCTTAATGAGGTCTGATTTTTGTTATGCGTTTGGGGGGTTTACAATGTACTCTCATACTTGTGTCTACTGGCCAGTTAAGGCAGTCGGAGGGGGGGGGGGGTATCTTGGGGTGCACTTTGGTTTAGTGCTGTCACTGATGACAGCAGGGAAGGGGGTGATTCCGTTACATAGGCACAGGGTTGTGGGGGGGGGAGTGGGGGGGGGGTTGGTGGGGTGGGGCCAGGTTCATTTTTTCAGGGAATTCGTCGGGTTAATCTGCATGGTAGTACTGGCTAAGGTGGGTGCTTTTGGTGGGGGGTGGGGTGGGGTGGTGTTAAAAATGAAAAAAGCCAAAGGATTGTTAAACGCACACTTAGGGACTGTTTTGTAGGACACGATTGGGGTTAAGGAGGGACATTGGTTGGGAATTATAATTGGATGACAATGTCTAGAATTCATATAATGTGTTGGAACGTAGCTGGCCTGAACTCTTCTATTAAGCGCCGATTAGTGTCGGAAGAACTGAAAGCATATAGACCACAGATTGTTGGATTATCAGAGACTCACTTGGCTTGTAAGGATCGCAGTTTTTTTTAAGCAAATGGGGTTTGAACTAATAACGTGTACAACTCAGACCGTGTCAATACGTGGTGTTGCCCTCTTGCAAGCGCAAACTTCTAAATTTATGGTACTCCGTTCACTTAGCGACAGTAAAGGTCGCTGGGTAATCGCTCAACTCCTGGTCTATGGTCAGAAGCTCACGATTTGTGTGGTCTACGGCCCAGATAATGACTGCCCAGAGGTTATCTCCTTTTTACATTCAGAGTTGCTGGACTGGGATGGCGAACTTATAGTCATGGGAGATTTTAACTGTGTATTAGATCAGAAGTTAGATACCACAAATACTATGGGTAGGGCTAGAATGATACATACTAGGACGGCCATCAAGGATCTACTGCATATACATCAGTTGGTTGATTTATGGCGGGAGGCTTATCCACTAGTTAATGGCTTCACATATTTCTCGCAACCACATCGACAATATTCCAGGATAGATATGGTGTTTGCAAACCAATCTAGAACTATAGATTCTAATATTGAGATATGTCAGAAAATCACATCGGATCATAATCCCCTATTATTTACAATACTTTTAGGATCAATACCACAGCGGACGATAAGGGGTTTTACGTTTCCCAAATATCTGCTTAAAAGCCACGATTATATTCAGTACATGCAAGGGCAATTAGTGGATTTTATAGAAATTAATGCCCATACTGCTTCATGGTCTATAGTGTGGGACAGTCTTAAGGCATACGCTAGGGCCATCACCCAACAGTATTTGTTTCGACAGAATCAGGCTAAATCACGACTGGCAGCGGCCGGACGCAGGGAATACCTAGTCCTAGAACAGCGGCATATTAATTTAATATTAACTAAGGATGCCCGGGAAGCTGAGATTTATAGGCAACTTATAACAGTGAGAGCTAAGATTATTCGTGAGTTAAGGGAGAAAGTTGCCAATCAGTACCATAAATTTAGAGCTCAACAATACGAATATGGGGAGAGGATTGGGCGGGTATTACTCTATCAATTGGCGGACTTCAGGGCCAACATCCAAATTAAAAGCATTATTGGTGGTGATGGCCTAATGTATCATCAATCTATAGAGATATTGGAGCAATTTAGGCAATTTTATATCAGCCTTTATAGCGATAATATGGCTTGTGATCAACAAGCGACGGCAGCTTATCTACAGGAGAGTGGTATGAACGTATTAGATTTCCCTACCACAGTCTCAATGGATAGGGACGTGGATAGAGCTGAAATCTCGGAAGCAATCAAGGCTCTCCTCCTTGGGAAAGCCGTTGGGGGGGATGCTCTACCCCTGGAGTTCTATAGAACTTTTATAGAAACTCTTGGTCCGGTTTTTATGAAGGTAGCAAATGATATATTGGATGGTGGGGATGCTCCCCCGTCTTGGAAACGGACTAATATAATTGTGTTTCTTAAAAAGGGGAAGCCTCCAATCGAGAGAGGTTCTTATCGCCCAATCTCTCTCATTAACCATGATGCTAAGACCTTTTCTAAAATTTTGTCTTCTCGACTTGCACCATCCATACATTTAATAGTGTCTGATCAACAGCACGGCTTTGTCCCTGGGAGGGATACTACAATGCATATTAATACCGCTATAGCCATGTTTGACGCTGCCCATTGTTTGGGCGGTAAAGCAGCGATGCTAATGCTTGACGCCGAGAAAGCTTTCGACCGAGTTACCTGGGGGGCACTCTGGGCTATAATGTTGGAAGTAGGAATTGGTCGCAAGTTTGTCTCGGCTATTCAGAAAATATATATGAACTCGCAGGCTGTTATTCGGCTTAATGGATTGATATCGGATCCACTTTACATTTAGAGGGGCACCCGGCAGTGGTGTCCCCTCTCACCTTTGCTATTCGCAATATACATCGAACCATTTATCCGCCATCTGCTACGAAATCAGCATATCAGTCCGGTTTCTTATAATCAAATACATATTAAGATAACTGCTTATGCGGACGACATAGCTGTCTTTACTACAGACCCGGTTCAAGCTTTGGGGGAGATCGTTTTGGAAGCGCAGCGATTTGGATCATTTTCAGGGTATAAGCTTAACACTAATAAAACCCAAACAATAACTAATTTTGGAACTATCCCTCTTGTACCCGCTTTGGGTGCCACTCATAAAGCTACTTATTTAGGGGTTTGTCTTAATAGTCATACGGAAGAAATAGTGAAACTTAATTATGAACCACTATTCAAGAAAGTAGCTACGGATTTGCGCAAATGGCATCAACTACCTTTAACTATCTGGGGACGTTGTAATATTATTAAGATGAACGTCCTCCCAAAGTTTTTGTATCTTTTTAGGAGCATCCCTTTGCGGGTTCCATTTTCATTTTTTAAAAGACTGGATGGTATTATAGGCAGCTTTATCTGGGGGTATAAAAGGGCCAGGAGGGCCATCAAATTTCTTAAACTGCCATATGAAAGGGGGGGTTTTGGGCTGCCGGATTTTAAGTTATACTTTTGGGCTTCTTTTGCTACGCGCTTACAGAGTTTGATGGAAGGTTTTAGTATGCTTTGTCAAAGGTGGACACGCCCAATGTAGTGTGGTACGGTCAAGTGAAGCAATGTTTTGGGAACCCACCAAGTGGGTTAAAAGACCCCTCACACACCAACCTGGTTGGTGTCATGCTTCATCATTGGGGCCCCAACCGGGTGGCCGAATGCCTCCCGGTTGTGCTGCGACGCCTGACTACAGCGGAGCTGGTGTAGTGCAAAAATGTGATGTGGTGATAATTTAAAAAATACCGCTGAGAATCCTTACCATTAGAAGATTTATTATTGGCGGCTCAGGGTTTTGGTTAAAAAGATATGTGATGCAACTAAATGGAGAAATAATTATCTGTTAGTTGGCTATGTGGTGGGTCTACATGTTTCAGCTCTCGAATAAAAGTAATGGGGAGCTTTCATCAGGACCAGTGTGAAGTGAGTGGCAAAAGGTGAAGTGCCACGTGGTGAAAAAAATTAATTAAAAATATGAGTTACCTACACACTCGCTAAGGTGTGTGGAACGCGGTGTCAACGCATTAGCGGACACTGTGGCGCAAACCTGTGGAAGAAAAACAAGACAGCACACAATACACATGAGAAATCAACATAGGTGCACTGGATGGCAGGCAACATACAAATAGGTTTAATGTGCTGTGAATGATCAAACCTGTCTTCAATGAGCGTACCGTGGGTGACACACATACATATGAAGTGTATCATGCTGCTATGCAAAAGAGCGGGGGCAAGACCATTAGGAATGCTAGGTAATGCGTAAAACGTTCTGTGGACTAGGGGTGCCAAGTGGTAGATACCGCGGCACTACATAGGACTATAAGTGAAAGTCACACGAACAGCGCCAAGTGATTCT
The DNA here is from genome assembly GCF_964204655.1 of Triturus cristatus. Lineage (NCBI taxonomy): Eukaryota > Metazoa > Chordata > Amphibia > Caudata > Salamandridae > Triturus > Triturus cristatus. Next base: position 772,509,108 of record NC_140591.1, on the reverse strand, counting down.
GCTGGCAATGGTTGCGGAACCTCTGAATGAGGTATGTATATGGTGAGAGGCCCAGAGTGCGCTAAAAGTGAGGGGCTAAATGGAGCCTCCAAGCGCTGAAGAAGAGTGATGGGCACAGGCTCGAAAAAACAATGCGCAAAATAGCAGGGGGAAGGATAATTACACTATGGCTGAGTGAAGGCGCTGTGCAGGAAGCGGGAGGGGGGCGCTTCTTACAACAGAACTGTTGGTAAAAGAAACAACAAGATTAGAGAGCGAGGCTGGCAGGAAGGAGACGGTATCCTGCTAGAGCAAATACGAGACACCTTACTTGGTTGTGAAGCTACCATCGCCTTGCACCTACTGTGGCCTCCCGAAGTCCCGGATGCTGACGGACCCCGGGGGGAGAGGAGGTTAAATAGGGAGGAGCGCCATTGTATACGTGCGTTCGTGCTGGCGAGCTAGGGCGTTACTGTCTCAAACGCGCATGCGTGTAGGAGTAGCGTGATGATGGCGCGCATGCGCGAAAGGGCTAGCAATCCAGTTCGTTACTGCGTGCATGCGTGTGGAAGTAGCGTGATGATAGCGCGCATGCGCGAGAGGGCGCCAGAGGTTAGGGAGAATATCCAGCGTCTAGCGAGCATGTTAGAAGACGCGGGTGTTGTAAAAGGAACCCAGGGTTACTGGGAGAGCCCACACAGGGTGCGAGCCTGGTTGGCAATAGAAGAGGCAATGCTATTCAGTGCCCGGGATGGGGCGCGGGAGGTGGCGCATACATCCCTGGACAGCCGTGGAGTGGGAGCCAGGGCTTAGGCGAAAATAGGGGGTCTAAGGTGGCCAGATGAGCCAGAATGGGAACAAAACGTGGCGAAGCCTATGGATAAAGGCGTAGTGGAGAGGTCCCAGGTAATCAGGACTTTCTTAGGCAGTTCCAAGGGATATTATCGTTCAAGCCAGTGATGTGGCTCGAAAGACGATATATCCATCGTTGTTCCTGTTCTAGGAGGCGAGTCTGAATGTTGGGAATGTTGTTGTCCAAGGCTTCAAGTATCACCCATCTCATGTCGTTAGTCGTGTGGCCTTTTTCCAGGAAGTGGTTTGTCATTTTAGTGGTGTTTTTCCTGCAGCGTATGGTGCTGCGGTGCTCACAGATACGGGTTTTAACTTTGCGGGTGGTCATCCCAATGTAGGTCAGATTACACGGACATGTGATGCGGTATACAACATTCTCTGTGTTGCAGTTGGTGTGTTTTCGTAACTCCCATGTCTTCCCAGGTTCCAAATTCAGCTGCTTAGTTGTCTCTGTGATGTGGCATACGCTGCAGTTACCACAGGGGTAGTGCCCCTTGATGTCGGGGAGGCCCCAGGCATTGAGTACCGTGTTGGGAGGTCCGGCTGGGGCCATTGGTCTGGTAGACACAATGGTGTCTTTGATGGATCTTGCCCTTTTAGTAGAGAGTAGGGGAGGTTCCCAATTCAGGTGGCCTGTGTTGAGGATCTTCCAGTTCTTTTTAACTATCTGCGCAAACTTGTTGGACACTGTGTTGTACGTGGTAACACATGTGAGTGGGGGAGGGGTTGGTTCTTTAGGGTACGTTGTGAGTAGACCGTCTCGGTTTTGATTTCTGGCCCTTTTACTGGCGGTCTTAGTTATGTGCCTTGGGTAACCGCGTTGGTGCAGTTTCTGGCAGAGGTCTTGGGCTTGTATTTTGTAGTCTTTGGGATCGCTACAGTTTCTGCGCAGTCGCAGAAATTGGCCATACGGGAGGTTTTCCCGGAGGGCCCGTGGGTGGAAGCTGGAAAAGTGGAGGAGGGAGTTACGTGCAGTGGGTTTGAAGTGTGTTTTGCTCATGAGTCCTCCTGCCACTGCATAGATGTCGAGATCCAGAAAGGTGGTATGGTATCTGTCAAAACTGTGTGTGAAGCGCAATTTAGGATCACACGTGTTTAGCCAGTCACAGAAGGTGATGAGTGTTTCGCTCGAACCTTCCCAGATGAGGAGAATGTCATCAATGTAGCGCTTGTAGAACTTGATATGCGGAATGCGTGGCTGGTTGTTGCTGAGCAGGTGTTTGGTCTCAAAGCTAAAAACATACAGGCCCGCTATGCTGGGAGCGAAAACGCTCCCCATTGATGTACCGTACTTCTGTAGGTAGAGCTTACCCTCATATTCGAAGTAATTCTCCTTGAGTGCGAGGGTAGCGCACTTCAGGACAAAAGAGGGGGGCGTGTGGTATTGCCAATCACCCTCATTGAGGGCCTCTTCAAGAACACGTAGGGTATCATCTTGGGGGAGGCTAGTGTACAGACTTTCCACATCCAGCGACACCAAGAAAGAGCTTTCGGGATCGTAGTGAATGTTAGCTAGGAGTCCTAGCAAATCTTTGGTGTCTTTAAGATACGTGCTTGTGGACTGGACCAGGGGTTGTAAGAAGTGGTCACAGAAGCGTGAGAGGGGTTCCAAAAGGGACCCAATGCCTGAAACAATCGGGCGACCTGGGGGGGGAAACCTGTTCTTATGGATTTTGGGAACAGTATAAAAGTATGGTATTTTTCCTTGGGTGGTGGTCAGGAATTTGGCCTCACTTTTAGAAATGTGCCCACTTTGTTCAGCTTCTCCTACTAGGGTTTGGATGTTCGCTTTGAGTGAGATACTGGGATCATGAGTGAGCAGTTCGTAGTTCTTAGTGTCATTGAGTAGACGTTGGCACTCGTGATGGTAGTCCTTTTTGTTGAGGATTACTGTGCCACCCCCTTTGTCAGCGGGTTTGATGATTATATCAGGGTTATTCTTCAGTGTTTGTAGGGCCAGCCGTTCTTGTTTACTAGTGTTATGAAATATGTGGGGTTCTTCAAGGGCTTCAATTTCCTTAAACACCGCTTGTTCATATACCAAGATTTCCGGGGGGATAGAGCTCGGGGGGGGGCATGAATGTAGATTTTACCCGGAGGGTGGTGTCCCCCTGGTCAATGGGGTCAGGGAGAATCGGAGTATTCTCGAAGAATGCCTTGAGTTTTAGTTTGCGGAAAAATTCAGCTAGTTCGCAATGTAGTTTGAATTTATCCAACTTGGACGTGGGTGCATAGCCTAAACCTTTCTCAAGGATGGCTTCCTCTGCGGGTGTTAAGATATGTTGGGAGAGGTTGGTGATGAGGCTTAGCGTGTGCTCGGGCCTGGTTGTTGGTCTCTGGTTTGGCTCCTCGTCTGTGCTCCCTGTGGAGGGTCCTCTTGCCAGTGAACTGTGTTCCCTCTGCGTCTCCTTCCGCGACCTCTTCTGCCTCTTCCTAAAAAAGGCTGTGGTTGGTTTTGGTTCATGTAAGGAGGTGGTGGACCAAATGGTGGGTTCCAGCCATATCCAAATTGTGGGTGTATTGGGGGATACATAGGTGGATATAGTACGTTGGGACCCCGGGGCCCCGGGGTCCACGGTTGTTGCCATCCTGTGGAACCCCCTCTGCCTTGTTGGCGTCGGCGGTAACTGTTATTGCTGGAGTTGCTGCTTCCGGATGAGTCTTCATCTGATGTTGTCCCTGACAGATCCGCCCGATTAGGTGGTTGAAAATCTGCGGCGGCATAGGGATAGGTTTTGGTATAGGAGAATCTCTTGAGATCTTTTTGAAATTTGGTAATCTTGCTTTGGGTGAGGCCTTCTTTATATTCATTTATTTCTTTGTTCGTTTCCTCTAGTTTTTTCTTGAAAGAGGAGAGAGTGGCTTTGAAGTGTGATTCCGTAGTTTGTATTTCTATGAGGAATGCATCGGAGAGGCGTTTAGATGTTTGGATGATGAGAATCATCCAATCACGGGTGCATCTCCACGCTATTTGGGCCCAGTCCTTACGAAAGATAGGATCCTCTAGAAAGATGCGTGGGGCATTCGTGACTATCAGGCCTCTTGGCGCGGTGTTGTTCCTCAGATATTCAGTAAGAATTACCCCGTGGAGTATGGTTCTTATCCGGTTGCGCTTTTTCTCATTAAGGTTGTCCCAATCGGCTGTTTGTGCGATCGAGGTAGCTAAGTTGAAGTCAGCCAGTAATGGAGGATTGTCAAGAATATTGTTGACGTCATCCAGAGTGAACCCTAAGCCAGGGTTCTCAGCCATAGTGAAAAAAAGGGGGAAAAGTGTTTGCGCAGGTCAAGAGAAGATCTGCTCTCACAGCTGTGCGCTGCGAATAACTATCAAGAACAAAAGGGAGAGCTAGGGACAACTAGGGGGGGTTGTGTCCGTATCCCCTGGATTTAGATAAGCTTTGTCAAAGGTGGACACGCCCAATGTAGTGTGGTACGGTCAAGTGAAGCAATGTTTTGGGAACCCACCAAGTGGGTTAAAAGACCCCTCACACACCAACCTGGTTGGTGTCATGCTTCATCATTGGGGCCCCAACCGGGTGGCCGAATGCCTCCCGGTTGTGCTGCGACGCCTGACTACAGCGGAGCTGGTGTAGTGCAAAAATGTGATGTGGTGATAATTTAAAAAATACCGCTGAGAATCCTTACCATTAGAAGATTTATTATTGGCGGCTCAGGGTATTGGTTAAAAAGATATGTGATGCAACTAAATGGAGAAATAATTATCTGTTAGTTGGCTATGTGGTGGGTCTACATGTTTCAGCTCTCGAATAAAAGTAATGGGGAGCTTTCATCAGGACCAGTGTGAAGTGAGTGGCAAAAGGTGAAGTGCCACGTGGTGAAAAAAATTAATTAAAAATATGAGTTACCTACACACTCGCTAAGGTGTGTGGAACGCGGTGTCAACACATTAGCGGACACTGTGGCGCAAACCTGTGGAAGAAAAACAAGACAGCACACAATACACATGAGAAATCAACATAGGTGCACTGGATGGCAGGCAACATACAAATAGGTTTAATGTGCTGTGAATGATCAAACCTGTCTTCAATGAGCGTACCGTGGGTGACACACATACATATGAAGTGTATCATGCTGCTATGCAAAAGAGCGGGGGCAAGACCATTAGGAATGCTAGGTAATGCGTAAAACGTTCTGTGGACTAGGGGTGCCAAGTGGTAGATACCGCGGCACTACATAGGACTATAAGTGAAAGTCACACGAACAGCGCCAAGTGTTTCTGCTGGCAATGGTTGCGGAACCTCTGAATGAGGTATGTATATGGTGAGAGGCCCAGAGTGCGCTAAAAGTGAGGGGCTAAATGGAGCCTCCAAGCGCTGAAGAAGAGTGATGGGCACAGGCTCGAAAAAACAATGCGCAAAATAGCAGGGGGAAGGATAATTACACTATGGCTGAGTGAAGGCGCTGTGCAGGAAGCGGGAGGGGGGCGCTTCTTACAACAGAACTGTTGGTAAAAGGTTTTAGTATGTCACAAATGTGGCTAGCATATCAGTTAGTCTGCGGGCCTGAGTATAGGTTCGTACTCACTAGGATGTCTGACCCGAATTACTTCAAGCGCGTTCGCTTCAAGACAGTGAGACATGCTACTTGGATTTGGCGGGACTTAGTAAAGTCGTACAATATCCCTGAATTACATGCAAGCACCTATCTAAGGGGGAATCCCCGTTTGGGGGCCCTATTTGGTGATTTTACTTGGAAGATCTGGCAACGGTGCAGTGTACTACAGTTAGGGCAATTGTACGATCAGGACGGTTTTAGATCATTTTCTTCTTTTAGAGACGAATTTGGGGTCCCGAACAACTCTTTCTTTAAATTTTTGCAGATTAGAGATTTTTTTATTAATGGGGAAGGTCTAGTGACTGTTAATGTACAGGGGGAGCCCGTTAGCTCACTACTACAGTTTAGAGGCAGGGGTTGTATAGGAAAAATCTATGAACACCTTCTTACAGGTGTAGCTGATGTTGACGCTCAGGCTGTAGAAAAATTAAATCGCTATTTCGGAACCTGTGTAAATACAGCAGACTTGCATAGGCAATTATTGACTATCAATTCCTCTGTTACTTCTATTAATTTAAAACTTCAGCAACACCGCATGTTATTTCTTTTGTATTACACACCCGAAATTATCTCTAAGTGGGCTACGCCTAGTTTGACACTAAAGACCTGCTGTCCTAAATGCTCACTTTTTGCTGCAGACATTAGACATATGTTTATAACTTGCCCGGAACTTTTGGTTTTTTGGACGTTGATTACTAAGGAGTTGTGTAACTTGTCAGGCAGCAATATTATTATTTCTGAGAAAGAGATACTGATGGGATTTATAGAGGACCCCGGCTTAATCTCTGTTGCTTTATTTTCTATTATTATGGCTTGCTGTCGCTTATGTATTGCTAGGGTCTGGATCGAGTCAAAACCTCCAACACTTGCGGAGTTCTGGCAGTTACTGCGAGGGGTGTATGAGATGGAAATGGCTCTTGCTAAGGTCAGGGGCCTCTCTTCACGAGCCAGAATAGAACAAATCTGGCTCTGTCTACACTGGGACTAAGTGATATTGATTTTTCTTTTCATCCCCCCCCCAACTCCTGCCCCCCCCCCCCTTTTTCTTATTTTCTCTGTGCGTGGCTATTGTGTTCTTGTACTATGTTTTTGAATCAATGTTATGTACGTTATCTTTCTTTTGGCAAAAATAAATAAAAAAAAGAATAACAAGCCTCTAGTTAATTCAAAATGAGTCTCTGAACTAGCACTAGGTAAGGAAACTTACTTTGTTGAATTCACCCCTGGTCATTAGCATTTTGTTTTTTTTAAACAAAACAACCTCAGTTTTGGGAGTTCCTTTTTGAACACCAAAAAGTTTACTCAGTGGCAACATGAAATACGGCGGATGCTCAGGAAACCTTCAGTGTCTTCAGAGTGGCTACTTCTAAAGGCATAGAGATCTCCTCTGGGCCAACAAAGATCTCTAAACTGGATTGGCGGTAGTCCGATCAGGGTTGTAGATGTAATTACTTCCACTACACTGATCGCAGGCCACCCGCCAAATTCGAAATCAGCTCTTTAACAAAGTCTTAGGTTTATTGTTGTTGTTATTAGGTATACATTTAAAAGCTGATTCTATGGATATCCCCCCTAGTTTATGCTAGGTATAGGAGTAGAGCATACGCAAGCAGTGCAGGGTTCACATCACATCCCCCCCTGTTTCCTGTACATATCTCTGGGTTGTCTGTGTATATATAAAAGCCAAATTGCACTGTTTGGTTTGGACTGGAATGGCTACACCTTTCCGATACCAATTCTGACTTTAGTTTTTGTCCTTCTTTGTGTTTTTAGACAAGTGCAGTCCAGGCAACACCAGAATGAATACAGATCAGGCAAAGAAATCTAAAACTACCCCCAAAGTGGATTCCAGTAAGTCTCGGATAATACTGGCATGGACAGGAACTAGAAAGGAGACTGTTAATGTTCAAGGCCTCCATGGATTTGTATGTTTTTGCCCCAGACAACAAGAGGGATACAGGACAAAGGGTGTGTGCTTGGTTTCAAACGTTAAAGGTTTGTCACCACATGGTTGGTCTCTTAGGGTGTGAATGTACGGACTCCAGAAATCAAGAAAGCATGTAGTCATTGAGTTCCTTTCACATAGAACATGCTCCATCAGTCTGACACTTGGAGGGTAGAGTGTTTTTGTGTTTGAGACTCATGTTTCTAAATGAAATGATGCAAAATGACTTATTAAAAAAGCACCTCACACTAACTACTGATAGCTCCTTCCTGACAGCTTATCCAAAAACCTTAGTGTTGCAAGCTTAAACAGTTCCTCGCTTCGGGTCACGTTTGAGTGCGCCCCTTCTTTGCTTAAGTGCCACATGCTAGGCCTAACTTTACTTGGTGCTCTAATGTAGGTTCTCAGAATCCAAGTAACAGGAGAGTACTCCACTTTACTGCTGCACAGGCAATCATTGCCAAAAATGTAACTAGACGCAATACTCCTGGTAACTTCAACTCCGTTAAATGTCAGGTACTCTTGGTACGTGGTGCTCTCTTCTCCAGAAAGCAATCATATTCCTGCACTTGCATGGATGATTGAACAATCCTGGCAGAAGCTTTAATAGTAGCTTCTGGGGTTAACAATTTCAGGGGTCTGTGGTAACAACATATAACACAAGGTATCTTCCAAGCAAATGTCCTAAAGTGTTTTAAATACCATGCAAATGCCAATGTCTCACGTTCAATCGTAGGAACATTTTCTTCAGAAGGAGACAGGGATCTAGATGCGTAAGCAATTACATTCTCCTTTCCAGTTTTGCAAACTTATGATAATACGGCACCTAACCCATTGCTACTAGCATCAATGCTAATGACGCTATCAGCATTAGCACTTTGCACACTACTCTACCATTCCCATGAATGAACATACATCGATCACTACCAGTGGGACATGAAGAATCCTCAATGGCTCTGATCAAAGAGGTTTTGGTCTAAGAACATCTTCATCAATAACATGGCCAAAGTAAGTTACACTTTCCTCGGCGATTTGCATTTTGAAAATTCTACAGTTAGTCCTCTAAAATCGAATATTTTCAAAACATAAGTTTATGTCTTATTGTGTTGTTCCCTAGTGCTGGCAAAGATCAAATTATTGTCCTGGAAATATTTAACCCTGCCTCTTTGGAAAACAAATGGAAAATCAAACGCTGAAATACAGCTGCTGTAGAAACCAATCCAAAGGGCATGCATTTGAACTGGAAACACCCCTTTGGTGTTACAAATGTAGTATAATGTTTACATTCAGTAGACAAGGGTATCTCGTGGTAGATAGATGGAAATCCACTTTGCAGCTTTCAGGGAAGCAACCATTTAATTTATTCTTGGTAGGGAAAATTGATCCACAACTATGTTATTATTGAGATGGCCCAAATCGACACATTGTCTTATCTTTCTACAGGCACTTTATCCCCAGAGGAAGGCAAATGCTACTTACCAGTATGCATCTGTTCTTGGCATGTAGAGCTGCAGATCCACACACTTAGCATAGATCACCATTTGGTGTTGGGACCGGATGTTTGCACTTGTTTTTGTTCTGGAAAGTCTTTGGAAGTCACGAGGTAGGTGACTCCTCCTTTGGATCATAGTGCGCATAGGCATCGGCTCCATCCTCAGATTGTTTTCCGCCAGGAGGGAAATGATGGAGCTTTGTAAGAAACAGGAAAGATGCCCATGTATGCTGTATCCAAATAAGATGGTACTGGAACAGATAAAGGTAGCCGGGGAGGCGGGTGGGCGTGTGTGGATCTGCAGCTCTACATGCCAAGAACAGATGCATACTGGTAAGTAGCATTTGCTGTTTGAGGCATATGAGCTGCAGATCACACACTTAGCATAGATTGTATAGCAGTACCCATCCTTAGCGGCGACCACCAGTATCTGCTGCAGTAGTTTGAAATAGTGTTTTGAGAACAGCCTGGCCCACACTAGCTTGTTGTTTTGTTTGCACATCTACACAATAGTTTTTTGTGAATGTGTGTGGTGTAGACCATGTAGCTGCCCTGCAGATATAATCTAAGGGAATGTTCCCTAAAAATGCCATAGAAGCCTCTATCTTTCATGTAGAGTGGGCTTTTGGAGGAACAGATATAGTACGTTTTGCTTTGTGATAGCATATTTGTATGTATTTAACAATCCATCTAGCTATCCCAGACTTTGATATGGGGTTGCCTTTGTGTGGTGGTGAGAAAGACACAAAAAGTTGTTTGGTTTTAAGAAAAGGTTGTGTTCTCTTGATGTAATAAAGCAATGCTCTTTTAACAAGTAAGAAGAGCTCTTTCTGCGACTGTGTGTGGTTGCGAGAAAAATACGGGCAACTCCACAGACTGATTGAGGTTGAAGGGAGAAATGACTTTTTGAAGGAATTTAGGATTAGTTCGTAGAACAACCTTATTATGATGGATTTGCAAAAAAGGTTCCTGGATAGTAGGTGCTTGTAGCTCACTAACTCTCCTAAGAGAAGTAATGGCCACTAGGAAAGCACCTTTCCATGTTAAGAATTGTAGCTCTCATTTATGTAGAGGTTCAAAAGGAGGGCCCATTAATCTTGTGAGAACAATGTTTAAATTCCACACAGGTGAGGGTGGAACTCTGGGAGGAATTATCCTTTTAAGGCCTTCCATAAAGGCTTTGATGGCAGGTACCCTGAAAAGTGATAAGTGTTGTCTATTTTGTAGGTATGCTGCTATGGCAGCAAGGTGCAGTCTAATAGACGTATAGGCTAAGTTACACCTTTGGAGGTGTAGCAGGTACCCTATGATGTGTTGGATAGACACGTCTAGGGGATTGATGGTGTTGTTATGACAATATATCACAAATCGCTTCCACTTGGCTGCATAGCAGGCTCTAGTGGTGGGACATCTAGCTTCTTTAATGACGTTCATACAGTCAGGGGAAAGATTAAGGTAACCAAACTCTAAGACCTCAGGAGCCATATCGCAAGGTTGAGCTGAGCTGGGTCCGGGTGTCTGATCTCTCCACGGTTCTGGGTTAAGAGGCGTGGTGAGAGGTGTAATTTTTGGTGCGGAGCTATGGACAGTTCCAGTAATGTGGTGTACCACGGTTGTCTGGCCCAAGGTGGAGCAACTAGAATGAGAGTTAGCGAGTGTTGCTGTAGTTTGCGCACCACCAGTGGAATGAGTGGGAGAGGCGGAAAAGCATACGCAAATCTGCCTGACCAATTCATCCATATCGCATTGCCTTTGGACAATGGGTGTGGATATCTGGCGGCGAAGCTTGGGCATTTGGCTTTTTCGTGGGTGGTGATGCGGTCTATCTGTGGTTGCCCCCACATTTGAAAGAATGGCTGAAGAACTTGCGGATGAAGTTCCACTTGTGGATCTGTTGTGTTTGACGACTTAACAGATCGGCTATGGTGTTTTGGACTCCCGGGACATGTTTAGCTAGGAGAAATATATTTTGTGGTATAGCCCATCTCCATATGCTCTGTGCTAGCTGAGAGAGCTGCAGAGAGTGTGTCCCGACTTGTTTCTGTATGTAGTACATGGCTGTCATGTTGTCAGTGCGGACTAAGACAGCTTTGCCTGATATTTGCTTTTGGAATGCTTTTAAGGCTAAGAATATGGCTAGTAACTGCAGGTGGTTTATGTGGAGTAACTTTTGTTGAGGTGTCCATCTGCCCTGCATGGTGTGATGTAATAGGTGAGCACCCCATCCGGAGAGCGATGCGTCCACTGTCATGACAATTTGCGGAACTGGCTCTAGGAACGGTCGCCCTTTGTAAAGGTTTTTGGTGTTCCACCACTGCAGAGAGCGATGAGTGCGACCGTCTACCAACACCAGATCTGTTAGCTGACCTTGAGCCTGGTTCCATTGGCGTGCTAAGCACTCTTGTAGCGGACGTATCTGGAGTCTTGCGTGAGGCACTATAAATATGCAAGAGGCCATCATCCCTATGAGTTGCATGAACACTTGAGCTGGAAGGGAGTATTGAGGTTGAAATTTGGGGAGGAGAGCCTGCATGCTTGCTATCCTGGCTGGAGTGGGATAGGCTAGCGCTCTTGAGGTGTCTATGGTGGCACCGAGGTATTGTTGTGTGTGGGATGGTTTCAGATGAGACTTGGTGTGGTTTACTGTGAACCCCAGGTCGTGGAGTAGTTGGATAGTCGCGTGAGTGTGGTGTACACACTGGTTGTATGAGCTGGCTTTTATGAGCCAGTCGTCGAGATATGGGAAGACGTGAATTTGCTGTCTTCTTAAGTGGGCTGCTACTACCGCTAGGCACTTGGTGAATACCCTTGGTGCTGTTGTGACTCCGAACGGGAGCACTTTGAATTGATAGTGCTGCCCGTCCACTACAAACCTGAGATACTTCCTGTGAGCTGCGTGAATGGGAATATGGTAGTAGGCGTCCTTGAGATCTATGGTAGCAAGAAAGTCGCCTTGTGAAAGAAGAGGAAGGACCTGCTGAAGTGTGACCATGTGGAAATGGTCTGAGTGTATGTATAGGTTTAGGGGTCTGAGGTCTAAAATAGGTCTCAGAGTGCCGTCCTTCTTTGGTATGAGAAAATACAGGGAGAAGACTCCTGTGTTTTGATGGCGCAGGGGAACCAGTTCTATTGCATTTTTTTGTAGAAGGGAGATTACCTCCTGCTTTAGCAGTGATAGATGTTCTTGTGACATTGGACGCTGTTTGGGTGGTATGTCTGGGGGGGTAGAGGTTAGTTCTAGAAAGTAACCATATTGAACTATCTGTCGCACCCACCTGTCTGTGGTGATGTTGGTCCAGACAGGAAGAAACTGTCGTAGTCTTCCCCCGACAGGAGTTGAATGGTCTGGGGGAAGCGAGGGGAAGTCATTGGATAGGGGTGGAGGCAGAGCGGGTGTTGTTAGTCTTGCCTCTGCCCTTGTTATTGTTTCCTCTGTAAACTCCTCTCTGGTAACCTCTGGTGAAGGTTGACTGGGTGGAAGCCTTGTAAGAGGAGGAAGGGTTGTCTGATGAGTAGCCTCTGGAGTTGCCTCTGTAGGATGAGCGGCAAAAAGAACGTCTGAGAGCTTGTGATTGCAAGGCTCTCATTGACTTGGCTGTGTCTGTGTCCTTTTTCATTTTCTCCAGAGTGGAATCTACATCAGGGCCAAAGAGGTGCTCTTGGTCGAATGGTTGGTTCAGGATCGAACTTTGTACCGCAGGCTTAAAGCCTGAAATGCGTAGCCAAGCGTGCCTACGAAAAAGGACACTGGTATTTACAGCTCTGGAGGCGGTTTCTGCCACTTCGAGAGCGTAACAAACGGAGGTATTGGTTATCAGTTTACCCTCCTGTATGAGGTTGTTGGCTTTGTTTTTATATTTGTCCGGGAGGTGTTGCAATAGGGACTCTAATTCGTCATAATGTGCCCTATCGTATCTGGCCAGCAGGGCCTGAGTGTTGGCGATGAGCCATATGTTAGCCGCTTGTGAGGCTGTCCTCTTGCCGGAGCCGTCCAAGAGTTTAGACTCTTTATCGGGTGGGGCTGCGTCACCTGATGTCTGAGAGTTAGCTCTCTTCCTGGTATTGGATACCAACATGGAGTCTAATGGAACAGGGCCCTTAATGTAAGCTGGGTCTGTAGGTGCAGCTTTGTATTTCTTTTCTATGCGAGGGTTGATGACTCAAGCCCTAACAGGATCCTTTAATACATCAGGAGCATGCTTAATAACTCCTTTGAGCATGGGTAAAGTAGATGTTGACCTTTGTGTGGTGTCGAAAGTGTCCAACAAGAAATCCTCCTCGATGGGGTCTGTGTGTAGGTCGACCCCGTGGTACTGGGCACCCCGGTGTACGAGCTGATGAAAACCCATGGTGTCCTCTGGTGGGGAAGGCCTAGAGGGGTAGATGTCGTCTTGCGGGAGATTAGGTACATCAGGTGTATTATAGTCATCCCAAGGGTCAGGGGAACCAGGTGGGCTGGGATCCCCTAGTGGCACATCGTCCGCACCCCCGTGTCATCAGAGGTGTCATCATCATCTACTGGTGTAGGAGATGGTGTAGAAAAATGAGGTGGTGGGGGAGGGGGAGGAGGGGGTGGAGGAGGTGGTGGAGGAGGAGGTGGAGAAGGGACTCTAAGAGGGGATGTAGCAATGGCCCTCTTCTTAGGTGGTGGAGCAGGTGTAGGCTTGTCCAGTGGTCTTTTCCTGGAGCTTAGTGTCAATTGACCAGTTTTAGGGTTTTTAACCAGAGTTTTTTGTGCAAGATCTGGTCGAAAAAGCTCTTCAGATGAAGGTTGTTTTTTCGGCGCCGAGTGTTTCGGTTGCGAGGGCTTTTTCGGCACCAGCTCTGGAGTGTCCTTGCGTTTGGACCCGTGTTGTTTTGCAGTCTCTGTGTGTTTTTTCGGGCCGGATGATTTTTTCGGCTCCGAAGAGTGTGAGTCCGAACTCTTGGGAGTGGCTTCTTGGTCGGCTCTGAGTGTTTTTTCGGTGCTGGCGAGTCGGTGGTTGCTGTTTTCGGTGTCGAGGGCTTTGAGGTGGAAGCAGCGCTCAACACGGAGGATGAGGGCGGTTTCTTTTTCGGTGCCGAAGATTGAGTTTCGGCACCGGACGCAGGCTAACTCGACCCGAGTTGCCTGAAGGCTTGGTAGGCTTCTTTGCCGGGCCCAAGGGTGGGGCGTGGGAAGCAGTGTGTTGGTGTGTACCTGGGCCCGAAGGCGAAGGTGTGACCGAAACCTTTTTTGCATGGAGGGGGTCGAGGTCGACGTCTTTACTTATGACCCTATGCGCCGGAGTGATTTCTTCGGCGTCGGAGTCATCGGTTTCGGAAGTGCTGACAAGGCCTTCTTCAATCCGCTCCGGCTCCGGTACATTGATGCCCTCTTGGAAGATGTCGTCGGGGATTGCTGTCGGTGAGCAAGCCATGGGACCTCCGAGCTCGCCGATCCCGAATGGTCTTCTTGGAGCGGAAAGAGGCACAAGCTGGACAGTCTCTGGCCTCGTGCTCCGGTGATATGCCTTGAACACAAGTTTTTGTAATTCCTTAGAAAACTCGTTTCAGACCATAAATGGTATGTTCCTCACTTTGTGAATTTTCCGCCCTGCCTGAACCTTTAAAAATATTTTGTGCTCAAAGCCCTTAAGTTTCCCTAAATCCCAGCAAAAAACCTTAGGAAAACTTGCCAGTATGGTACCACCAACTTTCACGTCATCATCCATTATCAGCACTTGTTCTTTACTATGAGGGTCAAGAACTATATGTGATTTCTTCTGGTCGAACCAACCAAAAACCAGAGGTCCTTTTCTTGCTACATACAATTTACCGTGTTATTCAAGTTGTACGTTTGAACCTAAAAGTAAACCATCTGAAAGCGATCATATCTATATGTTCTCCGATGTTCCTCCACCTTGTTTAAAAATGTGTTTCTCCATAGCTCTTCATTGATGATAGTAAATGGAGAACCAGAGTCCGTATCAATCTTTAATTGTATGCCAGCAATAGTCATAGAACACTCAGGTTTAGTTCTTTCTACTCCTCCCTGGAGGTTTAAAACTAGTTTGTTGCATAAACTCGCCATGTTAAAACAACATCTGTAATCACTCGTGGAAGGTTCATCACAATCAAAACTCACATCCTCACATACACATTTTATACATTTCTTGCTTTTCTTACATACTTTCGCATGGCCTAAAATTCTGCAGTTGCTGCACTTCTGTTTAGCAGCTGAGCAGTTTTTGTGTGAAAGCTAGGTGTTCCTTGCTGTCACACCTGTAACACCTGAGGTGCTCTTTAGTCTTTTTGTCCCTTTTATATTTAGCAGAATTATTGCTCGTTTTGTTACGCACCTTGCAAATAGTTTCTCCCTTTTTGGATTCTTGTTTCAACGCAACAGTGAATTTGTTAGAAATTTCAGCCTTACGTACAATTGCAACAACACCATCCAAAGAAGAATCACCATTTATCTACAAACACTCTTGAATTGCGTGATTATACGCATACATTACCACTTGATCACGTATAAGCTCATCTAGTAAAGTGCCAAACCTACAATCCATTGCTATTTTTTTAAACTCAGCCACATAATCATCAATAGATTCCTTCTTTCTCTTATTTTGTTGGAAAAATGTTAATCTAGTGAGGCTCATGCAAACGTTAGGTTTAAAATACAAATTTAAGCCATGAATGGCAGCATTAAAACATTTACATCCCCTACAACCACAGCTTTGGTTATTTGAGAATAAACCTTAAGACCATAAGGACCAATGGAATGTAAGAGAATAATTTTTTTCCGTTCTGCAGACATTTTTCTTTGCGTCTGCGTCATCCACGGCTGCAAGATATTTTAAAAAGTGTTCTTTAAACTCTCCTCATTTAAATATAGCTGGAGAACCTAAAGGCCAAAAAGGTTGAGGTGTACTGATATTTATATTTTGGACAGATATTTGTAAGAAAAGTGGAATTTTTCAGTGTCCAATCTTCACCAAGAAATTGGACTAGTCCAATGTCCTTTCTTCACCACTAAGGAAAATATCTGTATGCGTAGTTGAAGGAAGAGCAAAAATATGTAAAGAATCCACATGTCACATTACCTACTGTCCATCCTATTATAAAGCACTCTGATATCCTTTGGGTTCTTGTTCGCGCTATATAAAACTTTGTAAATAAAAGAATTAACTTGCATAAGAACGTAACCATACAGCAAAAATATGAAGTTAAATTACCTTTGGTTCAGGTAATATTTAGTGGAGTGTTAACAGAGCATTTACCATAAAAATTCACCAAAAATAGAACGGTCGCATCACAATCAATTGTGATGAACAAGCAAGCTAATCCTCACCTGAAATTAAGGGTATTAGACAGGGATAAAGCATAGTGGGTTTTTAGCATTAGCGAGTCACTCCAATAATGCCTGATCACTCGATAACATCCGAAAGCTAGAAGCAAAAACGGAGGCGCCTAAGGTCACACAACTCGACCTCGTGTGATGACGTCAGGTTACTGATCATGTGGAGGTTCAGTGCACAAAACTGCACGTGCACGCAAACATATCTTGCAGCCCATAGAAGTGCCATGCGCCAGGAATGCATCTTACTGCTCCTGAGGCTGAGGGGTCACGCGCCAGTGGCCATAGAAATGTGAGCATAGGTGCTGCCATAACAATCTGTGCCCGTACTGCAAAGAGCGCAAAGGTGAGGGTAAAATTATAACAGCAGACTCCTGAAACTAAGAAGTTGACGATGATGGAGTCCATTTCGTAGGCTGATAAGTCGCAAGTCATCTTTACTTTAGCTGATAGCTGTAAGGTGCTGCAACTCGTCGCCAATTGTTGAAGGCAATAAAGCTGCTAGACTCCAGTTACTGGAAGTACATTTATTACTAAGTAAGACACAGTAATAGTAACAAATCAGCACAAGTCCTCCCACTTCTGTATCTCCTTCCTACTGACAATTTCCTGCCATTCCCTGGAACCCCCTAATGTCAGACTCATTATTACATATTCACCATTCTAAAATAACCCTATATAACACTCAGCTATCTGAAAAGCATCATTGCAGTTTTATTGTAGGTAGTTTCTATCACACCGTCTTCGAATGACGTCAATATGTACAGTTAGTGAATCAAATGAATATTCAGCTTTGGATTAAAGAAACAACTGGATTTATATGGGTTATTTTCTGTATGCATTATTGATCCTAACATTTGTAAGAATAATTTTCCTACTGTGATACCATTAATAATGCCAATTTAGGTTAACGTTTACTAGAAAATTATCTTACTCTATAAAAAAAAACCTCAAAGACCTAATTTCAAATAAATTATAAACTCATTTAAGTATTTTTAGTGTAAGAAGAATCTCAAAAGCATATAATTACAGTTGATAATTTCTCAATGTGCATATTGTGTAGGTTCAGCAAGCAGGAGCCAATGGAATATGCAATTCAGTTAACTTTAACAAAACAACATCTGACAATAGACCTGATTCATTATCCAAACCAGCTGAGGTGAGTGTGATATTGCGAAGAAGACTTTAGACTGTAGCAAGATGACCCTTAACAAAATGACTATGTTGAAATGGAAGTTATCCAAAACCTCGAACACCTAAACCCAACTATCCAAGAAGAGAGTCTTTCAAATTATTCTCTAAGTTTAGAGAAGACTTAGTTTCCTTTCGATGAGATGGGTAGTGTCTCCAAGCAACCAGTTCCTCTTGCTACTTTGCTTGAAGCGGGCAGATCCGTCCCAATGCACCAACAGTAAGTCTGAAGAGTTAGATTCTTCCTGGCCTAGGCCAGGGAGTATGTATTTGTAATATGCAATCTCTTCTTGGCACGGATTCAGACTGCAGGGAAAGATGCTCTTGTTTGTCCAATGGCTGCAATTCCTTCAAAACATTTTGATGACTGTGACCTTTGCAAGATCACAGCACCCACTAAACTGTAGTTGAGGCATTGTGGAGATTATGCAGATCCCATTTCCATTGCTCTACAATCACCACAAAAAACAAGGAAATGCCGTTTTGCTAAATATTGTAAACCCGAAGTACAGGAAGGGAATATCTGGGAACCCATATTAGCTTCTGTTGTCAGAAAATCTGTTTTGTTCTCGGCTAACCTAGTCTCATCAGGCAGTATGGACACCAGTACAGCAATGTATACAGGATAGGATAATAAAAAAGATAATAAAAAATCCCCACAGCATCTAGTCTACATTCAGCACATGTATATGTAACTGAAATCTCCCGTACGTTGGCATCTTCTGTGTGGTTTTTAAACTGGAATGCTTGCATAACTATCGGCCATTGGGAGTGCTTGAAATAATCTTACCTACTGGCAATTACTTTGACTGTATTCCAGGCCATTATTTTTTTTACCACTGTGTGACAGTAGAAAGAGAAAAAGCCATATTGAAATCAATCTTGACTCTTCTCCAATAAGAACAGTCCAGACAAAACTGCTAGGCAAAATCGTGATGGGAGCACGAGCATGAGCAACCCAGACTGGTTTAGCCTTTTGCCTAATCAGTGAGGTTAGAATGAGTTCAATGGGAATGTGAGAACAAGATCATTTATGCATTGTCATCGTAACTGAGGCATAACTATCTTAAGAAAAATTGTGATGGTTCGAATCAGTCTGGGGCACATTCCAGTCCATCTTTTTCTGCTCATTCTACTTTTCCAGGAGGGACCAGCTAGTGGATGGAAATAAGTAAGGAATTAATTCCATCACTTTGTGTCTCTTTCATTCTTAAAGCAGGTATGGCATTAGTTAACTCATTTGATGTTTGGATTTTTGGCAATTCAATATAAGTCTTTTGGAGTAGCAGTAGGAAAGAAAATAGGCTTTTTGTTAACATGTTCAAAATATCTTTGTTTTACTTTTCTTGGTTCTGAATCTACATTTAGAGCTTGATGATGGGTAAATCTGCTCTATGTATGAATAAGAATCTACAAATGGCACAGACTGCACATTGAATTACTTGTGTTGTGTATAGATTCCTGTTGCGTCTCTGTTCACACTAACATTATAATTCATTGTTTTTTCTTGATTGGCATAGCTGCACTGTTTGCATACGTTTTGCTCATTTTCTGATGTTACAGGCCTGTGTGGTCGAAAGGACACCACAACGGAACCAGAACAGCATATGTAATCTAGCACTAGACCCTAGATGGATGCTGAAAAGTCTGGGGAAGTTTGGATAGGGGATGGATCAGAATAGAAACTGTGTGCCACTTGGAATGCTAAGATTATCAGGGAAATTGCATGGTTGGCTATAAGAAAGGGACAAAACCATGGTTGAGCCTGTGACTGTCGTTTCCCAAAAGGGTTCCATGTTTGAGCCCTAAATGGTAGGGTCCATGGAGCAAAGTATGTCGACCCCAGATATCTAGTGTGTGCAGGAAAAAGGGGTGCGATTCACAGAGAGAAGTCCTTGCAAGGTTCACAATTAAAAGAAAATGCTTTTTTATGCTTTTGAGGCAAACAATTATACAATTCATAGTTCCAAATGAAATAGTTGAAGATTTTGTAACTCATGCTTCACTCTAATTGCCAATAGTTCTATCATGATTTTCTGCCTGAAATCCTTAAATGTGTTAGTCACTTTGAGCTTTGTAATGAAGTAAAATACTAATGCACTGGTTTCAAATGCATGCATATCAATCTAAGTGGAGCCAGTGGATCAAAGCCCTTTTTCTGCTTTGGCTTAAAGAAACAAATTGTGCTATATGTGACGCTCCTCCTGAAAGTAATCTAATCGAGGCTTTTATAACATTTTCATACTTTGATGCATGGGATAAGGCCATCTTTGGTCAGCTTCTCGTGAGAAAAACACCTTGTCCTATAAACACTGCACTAGTTTCAATTTATCTACACACTCACTGAAATATTTTAGAAATGCATTACAAATTCAAAAGCATGAAACTGAAGTGCTTAACATCAATATTCATCATGTTTACATTGTGCAGGTGCAGCAATTGGGCATGACTGCAAGATGCAGTGCTGTTCCAATTAGGAAAATCACATCTGTGAATGGACTGGATAATATTTCCAAACCTGCCAAGTATGATATTTTAAACACAACTGCACCGAGGCATAACATGAGCATGATGTAAAGTTGAAAGACAAAATATTCAGTTTACTGACACAGGTATCTAAAATTCAGCAATTTATGTCATTTTTGAGGTTACCTTTTCTAACTTTTCAGTAAATTGGAAAATATCCAATCTTAAAGTTTCAAAACATGCTGAGGGTAAGTAAACAAAATAAAACATTTTCTTATATGGAATATATATCTTAACTTGCTATTTGTCAGATGAGCTGGGGCTCTAATACACAGGCTCTTGTTTCTTGGTTTCAAATGGACAGATGAGACCAAATGCTATAACAATAACTGACAGATTTTGCATTATTACTAGTTTTGCAGAAGACACTTCTAATGTTAAACCTCATCTATACACTGATTTAGACTATTGGAGAAGAAACTCCCGGCAAAGGGGGTTCTGTACCGCAAAAATAAGTAAATGATTTTGACCATGTCAACAGGACTGCATACACTAAACTGTAGGACATGTATTGTGGAGGTTATGTGGAGCTCATGGGCCCTGCTGCTCCACCTCGTCCATGCACATATGTTATGTTATGTTAAAAAAAGTTTTGTATAGCGCCTATCACCGCCGGTCTCTAAGCGCTTTAAAACAGAAAGAACATAACGTACAGTCACTCCAAAATCCCATACCATTTCTGACTAGGCCAAGGATATAGCTTTTGTGAAGAGGAACGTCTTAAGTTTTTTCCTGAAGGAAAGTAGTTGTGAATCCTCCTTTAGCTTGGCCGGTAGCTCATTCCAGAGTTGTGGCAGAATCACCGACAAGGCAATGCCACCTTTGGTCTTTAGTTTAAACCTGGGTTGAGACAGATTGTAGGCCTGACCTGAGCGTAAGGTTCTGGCAGGAACGTATCTCCTCAGGCGCTGCTTGATGTACTCTGGGGCTTTGTCAAAGAGAGCCTTATGGGCCATACAGAGACATTTAAATTGAACCCTGAACTTCATGGGCAACCAGTGCAGCTTCTGAAGGAGAGGAGTTGCATGGGAAGTCCTCGGCAGGGAGAAAATCAGCCTGGCAGCATCATTCTGTAGGACCTGCAGCTTGCTAAGCAACTTCTGAGACAGACCAAGATACAGCGCATTGCCGTAATCTAATCTCGAGATAATTGTGGCGGAGACAATGGTTTGTAGGGTGGAGGCTGAGAGAATGGGAGTCAGCTTACGAAGTTGCCTCATCACCCCCATACAGGAACCTACTACGGCTGACACTTGAGGGGCCATGGTGAGATCAGAGTCAATCTTTAGGCCCAAACTTTTTACCACTGTACTAGGAGAAGGAGTTTTTCCTAGTTCCGGGGGCCAGTACAAGTCACCCCAAGGAGTGGCCCGGTTACTGAGCACCAAAACCTCAGTCTTCTCGGCATTTACCTTCAAGAAGTTATTAGTCATCCAGTTAACCGTGAAACTGAGCAGGTTCCTTACTGATTCCTGATCCTCCTTTGTTTCTCCAAGCTGCACTAGCAGCTGGGTATCGTCTGCGTAGTTAAAGATTTCACAATTCCTACGCGCGAGCTCCTCTATCAAAGGTTGTAGGTAGATGTTGAAAAGTAAGGGGGATAGTGCGGACCCCTGGGGCACACCCCATGGTACCTCCTTAATCCCGGACAGCTGGTCCCCCATCTGAACCCTCTGAGTACGTCCTGACAGGAAAGATTCTAGCCACTTGAGTGCCTGTCCTGTTATCCCCAGCTTAGCGATACGGTCCAGCAGGATGGTATGGCTGACCGTATCGAATGCTGCCGACAGGTCAAGTAGAATCAGGGCACATGGTTGTTTCTTATCAGCTCTGACCCTCAGCTCATCAGTTACCGTGGCCATAACAAGTTCTGTACTATGCTGTGGCCGGAAGCCAGCCTGCCTAGCATGAAGTAGATGATGTTCCTCCAGATAGCTGGCTAGGGTGTTCAGGACGTGTTTTTCTAGAATCATACTCAGAAATGGTAGCTGGGAGATAGGTCTGTAGTTTTTCAACACCTTGGTATCGGCTCCTGTTTTTTTGAGGAGTGGAGAGACTCTAGCTTCCTTCAACTGAGTAGGGAGATAGCCCGCTTCTAGTGAGGTGTTCAGGAAGCTCAGCAACTGAGGCTGAATACCCGGCAGAGCTAATTTGAAGATTTTCGGGGGACAGGGATCTGTACTGGAGCCTGATTTAACATGGCTGATCAGCTCCACCAGATGTTCATCCTCGATGTAAGGGAAACCGCTCAGGGTCCCGGCCATCCATCGACTGCCTAAGCCCGATGACGAGGACAGGCCGACCGGACTCGAGGTGATATCTGACAGGATATCCTGAACCTTCCGAAGGAAGAAGCCTTGGAAAGTATCGCAATCAGGTAGGTCATCCTTTTCTCGCCTGGTTGTGTGAGTTCCCTGAGAATTGTGAAAGTCTCCCTTTGTTTGTTGGTGGCCTCCCTAATTCTATTTTCATAGAAGGCGGATTTCCTTGCCAAAATATCCAACTTATAGCTGGCCAACGATGCTTTAAAGGTTAGTGATTCTACTGGGCAGTAGTTGAGTCTCCACCTTCGTTCCGCCTTGCGAAGGGCTTGCTTCTTTTCCCTAAGTGAAGCGTCAAACCATGGGGCTCCATTGCCCTTTGCTCTGGTCTTCACCAGTCGCTCCGGGGCGAGCTGATCCAGGGCGGACCGAATCCAGAACATCAGGACAGTGGTGTCAGAGTCCAGGTCAGTCTGTGTCAACTTGGGAGGAGAAGAGGAGAGCATGGTCGAGATTAAGGAAACAGCCTCAATCTTCATCCAAGACCTCACTTTCCTCCTCATGTGCGTTGCGGTGGTCAACAGAGGCTCTCCTGGAACCCAGCACCTAATTAAGGAATGGTCTGACCAGATACAAGGGCTAACTTCAGTAATTTGCAGGCGGGACAGGGAGGACCAAACAAGGTCAAGTGTGTGGCCCTTCACATGGGTGGGACCCCTTACCAATTGACGCAAATTGAGGGCAGAGAGGTTTGTATCAAACTCTTGCGCCATGGGCTCTTTAGGAACCTTATCCCAGTGGTAGTTAAAATCGCCTACCACAATAAGGGACTTGTACCTGGAGGACAAATCTGTCAAGAGTTCAAAGAAGATGTCATTAAATTCGGGTGAACTCTGGGGTGGGCGATAGACTAGTAGCAGCAGAAGGCATGAGGATTTGAGTGATATTTTTACCCCTAGCAGTTCTGCGCAATCACAGTTTTCTGCTACTAATTGTGTCACTTTAAGATTCTTTTTGAACAGAACTGCCACACCACCCCCTCTACTGTCCTTGGGACGATTGTACCAGAAAGCGTCAAAATCAGGGGGAAGGGCTGCTAAAACGTCCGGTGTCGATGACGTGCCCAGCCATGTCTCTGAGAGAGCCAAGGGATAGTAGTGTGAATACCTCAAGGGTATGGGTATGGGTGCATTAAATACAGCAATATTAGCATGTGGAGAGACCTTCTGGAAACATGTATCATTGGCTAGCGACCACAGCATTTTCATCCACCCAAAGCTAAATTACTTTTTATCAGACATCATAGGCAACAATATACTAATATAATCCCAGCATAACACTGTCCATTTGACCAGGTTTTGCAAGCTCTCTTTATTTTCTTTTACATTTTCCGAAAAAAATGTCATGCCTAAACTAATCAAATGTGAAATAAAAGAGACCAGCTGCTACAGGTAAATATTTGTTTTTTGGACATTTCAAACAGAAATGGAAAGTACAAAATGGCTATTTTAGGAGGCGGTAATTTTTAGTGTGTAAACCTAACTAGCCACTTTACCGCATACTGATTCAAATCAGATTTTTATCCAATCACCAATGAGGTTCTAGCTTTGATTACAGTGGACCCAATACCGCGACTACTAAGTCAAACACCCCATGCCTTTGAAAAATGCTACGTAATTTTCAATAATGACATAGGTTATTGAAATTCTTGTTCTTTATAACATTTCATCAAATTTCACCACCTTCTCCATATAAGTACGTTGGAGTTCATCCACTCTTTGAGAGGTTACTAATGCAAAGTGAGAAGATGTGTCTTATTTGTTCATAACTATACAAGTTAAAATATGAAGAATGAATGGATGACATACAGAGCAACAAGTTATCTTCTACCAGGTAGACTTACACTAGAAGTTTAAAAATCATTTGAATTGTTCTTTATTATTCCTAGAATAATTGCATAATCATGTGCGATACTGAATGCAGTCCAAGATAGTATCCCCAGGGGTCTCAAGATGAGATCCTGGTTCAGAAATAAAAGGAAATTATTACAACAGATATAAACACAGCTCAAGATACCATAATAAGCATTTCTTCTTTGAAAATACATGTTTTCTCCTGAAGACAGTGTCTGGTTGTTTGCATTCTCGGCAATTAGGATAAAACCTAGTGTACTATATTGTAAACTTTATGAAATATAATTTAAGCAATTAATGAACTGAAAAAATGTGAATATTGCGTTGAGTTGTTTTATATGATAATGTCCTTATTTACTGAACTTTGTGTTCTCCTAGTATTGAGAGGTTCTGAAAAGAGATTTTGCGTAAGAGGAGATAAAAATTATGTATCTGAATCATGTGTGCAACTTCAGACCAACTATGGCTCAGAAAAAGGTAATTTAGATATTATTAAGCAGCTGTAGGGCATTGACTTATCCCTTTCAAAATGTTTTGAAAACTGCCGTTGATAACCACTACAAGTCTAAAGGACTAATACCAATATGCCCTTGAGGAAGCAGTCCTTAATTTTCAAACAAATCAGCCCCACTGTAGAACATAAATCTAACTTAGCTCAACCCAGCATCAAAAGTTCAGCACAGAGAGCTGGAAGCATTTTCCTTTCTCAAGGCAGCAAGCAACCATCTAAAAATGTTGTCTTCATAATGTTTTTCCAGTGAGGGGTACCTTAAATTTCTGTGAAATGTAAAATGATCACATTCTAAAATTTTCCTCTACGTACTTCACAAAAGTTAAGGTAAATGCTTCAACATCACAATATACTACTGCATTTGTCTAACATTTCTGATGTTTTAAGAAAGGAATATGCTACTTACCAGTATGCATCTGTTCTTGGCATGTAGAGCTGCAGATCTACACACTTGTGCATAGATAGCCATCTGGTGTTGGGCCCGGATGTTTGCACTTGTTTTTCCTCTTGGAAAGTCTTTGGAAGTCACGAGGTCGGTGACTCCTCCTTTGGATCGTATTGCGCATGGGCTTCGGCTCCATTCTCAGATTGTTTTTTCGCCAGCAGGGAAATGATGGAGCGTAGTAATAAACAGTGAAGATGCCCATGTGTGTTATATCTAAATAAGATAGACTGGAACAGATAAAGGTAGCCGGGGAGGCGGGTGGGCGTGTGTAGATCTGCAGCTCTACATGCCAAGAACAGATGCATGCTGATAAGTATCATATTCCGTTCGAGGCATATGAGCTGCAGATTACACACTTGTGCATAGATTATATAGCAGTATCCATCCTTAGCGGCGGCCACCCGTATCTGTTGCAGTGGTTTGAAATAATGTTTTGAGTACAGCCTGGCCCACACTAGCCTGTTGCTTAGTTTGCACATCTACACAATAGTGTTTGGTGAAAGTGTGCGGTGTTGACCATATAACTGCTTTGCAGATATCATCTAATGGGATGTTTCCTAGAAAAGCCATTGAAGCCCCTATTTTACGTGTGGAATGGGCTTTAGGGGGAACGGATAGCGTTCGTTTTGCTTTGTGGTAGCAAATCTGAATGCATTTGACAATCCACCTAGCTATCCCCGACTTGGAGATGGGGTTGCCCTTGTGTGGTGGAGAGAAAGAGACAAACAGTTGTTTGGTCTTACGGAAAGGCTGTGTTCTCTCGATGTAGTAGAGTAAGGCTTGTTTGACATCTAGTGTGTGGAGAGCTCTTTCTGCAACGGTCTGTGGTTGCGAGAAGAATACTGGTAGTTCCACAGATTGGTTTAGGTGAAAGGGAGAAATGACTTTAGGGAGGAATTTTGGGTTGGTACGGAGAACAACTTTGTTATGGTGCATTTGGAGAAAAGGTTCTTAAATGGTAAATGCTTGTATCTCACTGACCCTTCTGAGGTTAGTGATGGCTACGAGAAAAGCGGTTTTCCACGTTAAAAATTGGAGTTCAGGGGGGAGGAGCCTAGCGCGCAACCAAGATGGCCGCGTAGGCTTGTGGCTCCCGAGGGCCTCCGCAACCTCCCACGTCTATCCTGTCATAATCCTGATTTTTTCGACGGGCTTTTGTCTATGATCTTACGCTAAGGTGCCACTCGTTTTCCAAATCGAAATTGGACTCCGGGAACCTGTTTTTTTTGGCGACCTGCAGTTTGCGGCCTTCTCCGGCTTTGGTCCCGGACTCGGGTTGGTGAGGTGCCCGCCTGCAAAGTGAACAACAGCGGCATGCCAGGCTGGGCCTGCCCTGGAACTCGTACTTTCACTTTCGGTTTCGAGTTGACCGACCGAAACTGTTGAGGAGACATCGGGAGAGCTGCACCGAGTGCGGAGTGCCAAGCCTGGACATCAGCTAGCGGCCCGGATCCCCGGGCCTTCCTCCGGGTGCTGGAGGGTGCTGACCTTGCTGATCGCCAACGATGACGACAAGAGTGGATGGCGACAAGCTAAAACCCAAATCTACCCGGAGGGGAGCCTATTCTCAGGCCAACAATATGGACCGCTATGCTCAGCCAAAGGGATCCCCTAGTGGATCACGTAAATCGCCTGAGCCGCCCAAGGAGGCCTCGGGCGCATCACCCGAATTGACTCTGCTGGATGTCATGGGGGCCATCGAGGAGATGAAGGTGACCGTGAACCAGCAACTGGATACTCTGGCCAACAAGTTGGACTCGGTGCTGATCGATGTCACCTTGGTCAGAGCAGACCTGTCGAAAACCAACGACCGGGTCGACTCGTTGGCCCAAGCGGCGTCGAGCCTAACGGTGGATGTGGCCGCTCTGCAGACGACGGTGCGGAGGTTGCAGCTCGCAAGCGACCTGACCGAGCGTCGCCTCGAGGACTCTGAAGGCAGGGCCAGGCGGAACAACGTCCGCATTATCGGCGTGCCCGAACGATCGGAGGAGTCTGCTGTGGACCTCTTTGTGGAGGATCTAGTGGTGACTCATCTAGCACCCAAAGGGCTGAGCAAATTCTTCGCCGTGGAACGGGCCCACAGGGTTCCAGGGGGTGCGCCTAAGGTGGGTGCCCCCCGCGGCCGATCATTGCCCGACTTTTTAATTTTCGGGATAGAGACGCTATCCTGCAGGCGTCGAGGGTGGCGGGGCCATTAAGATTTGAGAACTCTAATGTTAGCTTTTACCCAGACTTTACGCAAGCTGTTCAAAAGCAACGGATGGGTTTCTCGGCCATCAAACGGCGCTTGAGAGACATGGACTTCAAGTATGCGATGCTCTTCCCGGCTAGGCTGCGAGTCGAGCTAGATGGTCGCTCACACTTCTTCGACCGGCCGGAGGCGGTGGGAGAGTGGCTGGATGCCCTGCCCAAGAGTCGAGAGCCGGAGGGGCGGATGATGGAGAGCGGAGAAGGTTCGCCGGAGTAGGAATGGAACTGTGATTCTGGCACTGGACTGCTTTGGTAACGTTTTGCGCCTGTGGCTGCACCGGACTCCAGTTGTTGACACTTTGCCCCGTGGTGTTTGGAGGTTGCGGGGGGCTTGCTGGGGCCCTTTCCTCCTTCTGGGGTTCTTTTTTTTGTCCTTCTTGTAGTGAATTTTATAATGGGGCGACAGGCACACTGCAGGTTGGGGGGGCTGTTTGGGCTCACGCAGGGGTGCAGGGAGGGGGGAGTTTTGTTGGGGTTGATGGGACGGGGTTGGGGATTGTTTGTTTGTTTCACAAGGCGGGATAATATTTCATGCTGTTCTACTATGATTGTGCCACCCGGGAGGGGGATGTTCTGTGCTGGGAGGGATGGGGGGTAGGGGGCTGAAACTTCTTTCCTGGAATGTGAATGGGCTGGGGGACAGGATAAAGCGGGGGGTAGTCCTGCAGTTTCTGAAACGTATCTCGCCGGACATTGTGTTCCTGCAGGAAACACACCTCATAGGGAACTCTTTCCATGCCATGAACAGATGAGGGTATCGCCTTCTGGCCCATTCTGGTTTCACCTCTGGCTCGAGGGGGGTGGGCATTTTGGTCAGGACCTCTCTCCCGTTAGTGGTGGATGAGGTGATCCACGACGACAGAGGGCGCTACGCTGCGCTGGTGGGGAGGTGGGAGGGTAGGTTGATTACGCTGGTCACGGTCTACGTCCCGCCGGGCCTGCAGACGGCCACCTATGCTGATTTGGGACGTCTGCTGCTTGGGCTCCCGGGGGGGGTGGTGGTCCTGGGGGGGGATTTTAACGCTGTTGTTTCCGGAGTTGAGGATCGATACCCCCCTAGGGACCTCCCTCGGGCCCAGAGTTGGTTGGGGGGTTTTCTGGATGCCCTGGGACTGATAGATTGCTGGCGGTTGAAACACCCTGGGCAGGCGAAGTATACCTTCCATTCTGGGGCCCATGGTAGTCTTTCGAGGCTTGACTATATGCTAGTTCCTGCGGCCCAAGCTGGGATGATCGGGGAGGTGAGACACTTGGCACGCGGTATATCAGATCACTCCCCCCTTTTGTTGCACCTGGATATCGCCCTGGGGGCGGAGGGGAGGGTGGCGCCGATCAACCCCTGGTACCTACGAAACCCCACGATTCGTGCAGACTTGGTCAAGTCTCTGGAACATTACTTTAAGGACAATGTGGGGTCGGTGTCTTCCGCCATCTCCCTTTGGGAGGCCTTTAAAACGGTGCTCAGGGGACAGGCCCTATCTCTCATTTCCTCCACCAAAAAATGCGCTGCGCAGGAGGTTGTTCGGCTAGAAAATGAGATTACTGAGTTGGAGAGTGAGTTGGAGCAAGGTGTAACGGATGACAGATTGCATATCTTGGAGCTCAAGCAGGCCGACTACAAGGCGCTGGTTACTTAATCTGCTAGGAGTGTGAGCAGGGAGCAACAGGGACGTTTGTATGATATGGGTGATAAGGCCGGGAAATTGATTGCTTGGTTGGATAAGAAGGAGAGAGCGAGTCGAGTGGTACCGGAGGTTGAGAGGGTGGACGGTGTGCGTGTGACGGACCCCGGTGATATAGTTGATTGCTTTGCGGAGTATTTTCACGGGGTCTACTCTCCGGTCTCGGAACGCTCGGAGGAAGACTCTCGACTGCTGCTTCGAGACGTAGCTCTGCCCTCCTTGTCCGATGAGGATAAAGTAGTGATGGATGCGGCCCTGTCGC
Organism: Triturus cristatus; assembly: GCF_964204655.1. NCBI lineage: Eukaryota > Metazoa > Chordata > Amphibia > Caudata > Salamandridae > Triturus > Triturus cristatus. The sequence goes on along the minus strand of NC_140591.1, from coordinate 772,479,906 downwards.
CAGATGAGATTGCTTTGGCCATCCGCTCGATTGCATCGGGCAAGGCCATGGGTCCTAACGGACTCCCCATTGAATTATACAAGTTGCGCCCAGATGTTATTGCGCCTTATCTCAGGGACATGTTCCTTGAGGCTAGGGTGGCAGGCTCCCTCCCCTCTGACTAACGTCTCGCTACCATTGTTGTTATCCATAAGGAGGGGAAGCCCCGGGATCGATGTGCTTCTTACAGGCCCATCTCCTTGTTAAACGCGGAACCTAAAATCCTCGCCAAGGTACTGGCCAATCGTCTGATCCGGGTTGTGGGCGACCTGGTTCATCAGGATCAATCCGGCTTTATACCCCATCGCAATACCGCTTTGAACCTGCGGCGGTTGCATGGCGTCCTTGCTCGCGCGCCATTCCTTCGTGAACCGGCCATCTTGGTGTCCTTGGACGCTACCATGGCGTTTGATACCCTGGAATGGCCATACATCTGGGCAGCATTGGCGAAGTTTGGTTTTGGCCCGGGGTTCATCGGTTGGGTGAAATTGCTCTATGACAATCCGCTGGCACAGGTAGTGGTCAACGGACGGGTATCGGCTCCCTTTGTCTTGGGCAGGGGCACCCGACAGGGTTGTCCGCTGTCGCCTCTCCTATTTGCGCTTTGTTTGGAGCCCCTTGCGGAGTGGTTGCGATGGGAACCCTCGATGCGTGGTCTTAGATGGACGCCGGAATACGAGGACCGGGTCTCCCTATACGCGGACGATATACTTTTGTATCTGGCATCGCCGTGCAAATCGCTCATTGTGTTGGTGGACGTTTTGAGCTCCTTTGGTCGCAACTCCGGATTGGTCATCAACTGGGCTAAGTCCTGTGTATACGTTCTTTCCGGGGAGGCCCCCCCCCTTCCGCGGGGGTGCCCTATCCAGATTGCGACGTCGGGATTCACTTATTTGGGTATTTTTATAACACTGGACCCAGTGGCCCGCTACGAACGGAATCTTCTCCCCCCCCTCCAGCGCCTAAGGGCGGATGTGGCGGGTTGGCGGCGGCTGCCGCTCTCGCCACTTGGCCGGGCAGCGCTGTTCAAAATGATGTCGCTGCCACGCTTTTTGTACGCCCTACAGAACACCATGGACCTGGTGCCGGCCCGTTATTTTCGGGAGGTGGAGTGTCTCCAGCGTCGATTGTTTTGGGATGGGCGGCCGCGGATTGCTCTTGCCAAACTAACCCTGCCATGGTACGATGGGGGGTCGCCCTCCCGGACATTAAGCGATACTACTGGGCCTCCCAGTTGGCTGCCGTTAATCACGGGATGTATGGCCCCGCTTTGAACCCGGCTTTTGAGATGGACAAATTGCTATTGCCGGGCGGTGACTATTATCGAGCATTATACTCGGGGTCCCTCGATGCGCGGTTGACGGGCCCGACGCGGGTCGCGGTACAGGTGTGGTATGCAGCAAATGCGGCGATGGGGTGGAGGGATCGCTTGACTCGGGCTACACCATTGTATACATCTCAGCGCTTGGGCTATCTGTATACTACGAAAGGCTTTGAGAAGTGGGATACGATTGGTATCAGCACGGTAGGGGATCTCTGGACGAAATGGAAATTCAAGACGTTCGACATGCTGAAAACTGAATATCAGTTGAATGATAGGGAATACTATTGGTATGCTCAGGTTCATCATGCCCTGTGCTCCGTGTTTCCGGACGCGGCGGCTATTCCGGAGAATTCCCCGTTGGAGGACAGGGTCTTGGACGGCCATGTGCCGGATAGCACCATTTCGCTGATTTACAAGAAGCTTATTAATGATCGGGTGGGTTTGCTGGCCTCATTGCGGGAGACTTGGATTGCCGACGGTTTGGAGCTGGACGACGAGGATTGGGTGTCAGCGGTGGCCTCCCCGAAAGAGGTGGCTATCCCGGCCCGATTGCGGTTCGTCCAGCTTAAAATACTCCACAGAGTGTACGTCACGGGGCCTGGTTTGATGCGTATGGGATATTCGGTGGATGGGTTGTGTAAGCGAGGCTGTGGGCTACTGGGGAGTTTCCTCCATATCCTGTGGGAATGTCCGGAGGTGACTCGGTTTTGGTGCAGAGTGCATGCGGTGTTAGAAGAAGTCACGCATGTGGCCTTGTTGCCGGAGGCACGGCGATGTCTGTTGAATGTCTGGGAGCCTACTGATTACAATGCGACGCAGACGCAGTGGGTGACTCTGGGCTATATGGTAGCGAAGTGTGACATTGCGCAATTGTGGGGCTCCCAGAGGCCGCCCACGGTCAGCGAGTGGAAAGAACACATGGACTGGTGTATGTTCAGAGAGAAAACGGTGTACGTGGCGAGAGGCAAGCCTGGCAAGTGGAGTAAGGTGTGGGGTCCTTGGAACTCCTATCGCGGGGATATATGTGCCCCGCCTCAGACGCGTGAGATAGATGCCGCGCTGTCGCCCTAGCCCGCACATTCCTGTACGCTCCTGCGACATGCGAGTTTGGTTTCTTCGGCCTTGCCCCCCTCCCCCTCTGTTTACCCGGGTTGGTTTACTCCCTCGACACGATGGGCACATGCTACTGCTCTAAAATTCCTTGCCTTGTGTGTTTGTTGTTTTTCGTTTCTTAAAAATATGAAACCTTTGTTTGTTCATGGACTGCAACTGCGGCCGACGGCAAGGATTTACTCTCCAGTGACCCCCTTTTATGGCTTCATCGACGTGAATGTTCCAGCTGTACCTAGGGTCACACTGCATTTTAGCGGCCGGCCTCTTGGTTGTAGGCCCATACTTGTATTTCTCTGAAATTGTAATAAAGGTTTTTCAAAAAAAAAAAAAAAAAAAAAAAAATTTGGAGTTCACATTTGTGCAGTGGTTCGAAGGGAGGCCCCATTAGTCTGGTGAGAACGATATTTAGGTTCCACACAGGTGAGGGTGGCACTCTGGGGGGAATTATTCTTTTAAGGCCTTCCATGAAGGCTTTAATGGCAGGTACTCTAAAGAGTGATAGATGTTGCCTGTTTTGTAGGTAAGCTGCTATGGCTACGAGGTGCAGTCGAATGGACGTATAGGCTAGATTACACCTTTGTAGGTGGAGTAAGTAGCCTATGATGTGTTGAATGGAGACGTCTAGGGGATTGATGGTGTTGTTGTGACAATAGACAATAGTGGTGGGTCGCCTAGCTTCCTTGATGACGTTCATACAGACAGGGGAAAGATTTAGATAACCAAATTCTACGATTTCAGGAGCCAGATCGCAAGGTTGAGCTGAGCTGGGTCCGGGTGTCTGTTCTCTCCATGGTTCTGGGTTAAGAGGTGTGGAGAGAGGTGTAACTTTTGGTGCGGTACTACAGATAGTTCCAGCAATGTGGTGTACCACGGTTGTCTGGCCCAAGTTGGAGCTACTAGGGTTAGTGTGAGGGAGTGTTGCTGTAGTTTGCGAACCACTAATGGAATGAGTGGGAGAGGTGGAAAAGCGTAATCAAATCTGCCTGACCAGTTCATCCATCCATATCGCATTTCCTTTGAACAATGGGTGTGGATATCTGGCGGCGAAGCTTGGGCATTTGGTGTTTTCGCGGGTGGCGAAGAGGTCTATCTGTGGATGCCCCCACATCTGAAAGCACGGGTGTGGAACTTGTGGGTGGAGTTCCCACTCGAGTATTTGTTGTGTTTGTCTGCCATAGTGTTTTTGACTTCTGGGACATGCTGACCTAGGAGAAAGATTTTCTGGGGTATGGCCCATCTCCATATGCTCTGTGCTAGCTGAGAGAGCTGTGGAGAGTGTGTGCCACCTTGTTTTTGAATATAGTACATGGCTGTCATGTTGTCTGTGCGGATTAGGACTGCCTTGCCTGAAATCTGTGTTTTAAAAAGATTTTAGGGCTAAGAAGATCGCTAGTAACTCCAGATGCTTGATATGGAGTAACTTTTGTTGAGGTGTCCATGTGCTCTACACGGTGAGATGTAGTAGATGAGCTCCCCGGCCGGAGAGCGATGCGTCTGTTGTTAGTACTATCTGGGGAACCGGGTCCAGGAACGGTCGACCTTTGGAAAGGTTTGTGGTGGTCCACCACTGCAGAGAGCGATAAGTGCGACCGTCTACCAACACCAGATCTGTTAATTGACCTTGGGCCTGGTTCCATTGGCGCGCTAAGCACTCTTGGAGAGGACGCATCTGGAGTCTTGCGTGAGGTACTATGAAGATGCAAGAGGCCATCATCCCTATTAGTTGCATAAACACTCGAGCTGGAAGGGAGTGTTGTGTTGTGAATTTTGCGCGTAGAGCCTGAATGCTTGTAATCCTGGCAGGATTGGGGTAGGCTAGCGCTTTTGAGGTGTCTATGGTGGCACCGAGGTATTGTTTTATGTGGGAGGATTGTCGATGGGACTTTGCGTGGTTTACTGTGAAGCCTAGTTGGTGAAGTAGCTGGATAGTGGCATGTGTGTGTTGTACACACTGGCTGTATGAACTGGCTTTTATTAGCCAGTCGTCTAGGTATGGGAAGGCATGGATGTGTTGTCTCCTGAGATGTGCTGCCACTACTGCTAGGCACTTGGTGAATACTCGTGGTGCTGTTGTGACTCCGAACGGGAGTACTTTGAATTGGTAGTGTTGGCCGTCCACTACAAATCTGAGGAACTTCCTGTGAGAGTTGTGCACTGGAATGTGGAAATAAGCGTCTTTTAGGTCTAAAGTGGTCAGGAAGTTGTTTTGGGAAAGCAGTGGAAGTACCTGCTGAAGCGTTACCATGCGAAAATGGTCTGAGTGTATGTATCTGTTCAGGGGCCTGAGGTCTAGGATGGGCCGCAGAGTCTCGTCCCTTTTTGGTATGAGAAAATATAGGGAGTAGACCCCCATATTTCGTTGGTTGGTAGGAACGTGTTCTATCGCCCTTTTCTGTAGGAGGGAGATTACCTCCTGTTTTAGTAGTGTTAGATGTTCTTGTGACATTGGGCGTTGTCTGGGTGGAATGTTTGGGGGTGTAGATATTAGCTCTAGCCAGTAGCCTGACCGAATTATTTGTGTTACCCATTTGTCTGAGGTGATGGTAGCCCAGACAGGGAGGAAATTTTGGAGTCTGCCCCCGACCGGAGTGGGATGGTCTGGGGGAGTGGAGGGAAGTCATTGGGTAGGTGCGGTGGCAGAGCGGGCGGTGTTTGTCTTGCCTCTGCCTTTGTTATTGTTGCCCCTGTAGCCGCCTCTTTGGTAGCCCCTTGTAAAGGTGGACTGGGTAGGGGCCTTATATGAAGTGGAAGCGGTGTCGGAGGAGTAGCCTCTGGATGTGCTCCGAAAGGAAGAGCGGCGAAAGGAGCGCCTGGGAGGGTGTGATTGTAAAGCTCCCATGGATTTTGCTGTGCTTTTCATCCTTTCTAGGGCCTCATCCACTTTTGGGTCAAACAGATGTTCCTGGTCAAAGGGATGGTTGAGGATGGAGTCCTGTACCTCCGGTATAAAACCTGAGATCCTTAGCCAGGCATGGCGACGGAGGAGGACACTAGTATTGATGGCCCTGTCTGCTGCATCTAGGGCACAACGTATGGAGGTATTAGTAATGGTTTTGCCCTCCTGAATTAGCTCGTTGGCCCTAGGTTTGTATTTATCAGGGAGATGTTGCATTATGGCTTCTAATTCGTCATAATGGGCCCTGTCATACCTGGCTAGTAGCGCTTGTGTATTAGCGATACGCCATATGTTGGCAGCTTGGGATGTAGTACGCTTGCCTGATGCGTCCAAGAGTTTAGACTCTTTGTCAGGTGGTGGTGCTTCGCCTGACGCTTGGGAGTTGGCCCTTTTACGTGCTGTGGACACTACCAGAGAATCTAGTGGTGCTGGCCCTCTGATGTAGGAGGGATCTGTAGGGGCGGATTTATATTTCTTTTCAATGCGCGGGTTAATGACCCTGGCTCTGACTGGGTCTTTAAAGACCTCTGGCGCATGTTTTATAACTCCCTTGAGTCCTATGTGTGGTGTCAAATGTATCGAGGAGGAAATCCTCCTCCACGGGGTCGGTATGGAGATCTACCCCGTGATAGTGTGCCGCCCTTTGTAGTAGATGGTTGAACCACAGTGAGTCTTCTGGTGGGGAAGGTCTGGAAGGGTAGAGATCATCCTGTGGGACGTTAGGGATGTCAGGGATATTGTAATCGTCCCATGGGTCTGGGGAGCCTGTGGGAGAGGGGTCCCCTGTAGGTAAATCTTGTGGCACGTCTCCTATGTCATCATATGTGTCCGGCTGATCATCATCATCCGGAGAGGGTGTTGGGGAATGATGAGGTGGGGGCGGAGACTGTGGAGGAGGGGAAGATGGAGGGGGCGGTGGAGGTGGGGAAGGTACTCTGAAAGGAGAGGTAGCAGAGTCCTTCCTCTTTGGAGGTGGAGGTGGAGGCGGAGCAGGTTGTTCCAGCTGTCTCTTTTTGATGGAGAGCATCAAATGTCCGGTTTTAGGATCCTTGGTTAGTGTTTTTTGTAATGGATCCGGTGTAAAGAGTTCTGGTGAGGTTGGTTGGTCCGTCGGCGCCGAAGGCGTCGGGGGCCGTTGGTTTTTTGGCTTAATCCGCGCTGGTTCGTTGTTTGGAATTATGCTTGGAAAAGTCTGATTGTTTGGTCGGCGCCGAGATGGATTTCGGCTTCGAAGTGTCGGTGCCGGTGGCCTTGTGTGCTTTTGTCGGTGCCGAAGATGGTTTCGACACTGAGGAGCTGGTTCTCGACACCGAGTGTTTCGGTGCGGGGCTCGGTGTCGAAGCGGAGGCCATTTTCTTTTTCGATGTCGAAAAGTGTTTATCCGCACCGACGGTGGGCTGGCCCGAGCCGCAGGAAGGCTTAATCGGCTTCTTTACCGGGCCCGAAGGTGCGGTGTGGGAAGCAGTGTCTTTGGTCTTGCTTAGGCCAGGAGGCGAAGGCGTGACCGAAGCCTTTTTCGGTGCCGGTGAGGGTGTGGGGGGGGGGGGAGTAGATTAGTACTCACGACCCTCTGTGCCAGAGTGATGTCCTCCACATCTGAATCGTCGGCTTCGGAGGCGCTGACGAGTCCCTCGTCGGTGTGGTGTTCTTCTGCAGGGTCGACGCCTTCCCCGAAGATGTCGTCCGGAATCGCCGTCGACGAGTGTGCCATGGTTCTTCTGGCACTTCGGTCTAGAATGGTTTTCTTGGACCGGAAGGACTTACACGCCGGACAATCTCGAGCCTCGTGTTCAGGGGAGAGGCAGAGATTACATACTTCGTGGAGATCGGTGTAGGGGAATTTGGACCCACATCGAGGCCACTTCTTGAAGGGAGTCCTTTCCATTAGCCAGGACCTGAGCTTGGGTAGGCCCGAAGGCCGTCGTCGACGACCGGAATCGAAGTTTCTTGCCGATGAGAGCCGCGTCGAGTGGGGAGATCGCAATCGAAAACAATACTGCGAGTCGGGGTGAGGATTGCGCGTCGATCGTCGAACTGGAAGCTGTTCGGAACCGGAGCGCGAAGATTACATCCAAGCCCGATGGCGGAAAAAAACAATCTGAGGATGGAGCCGAAGCCCATGCACAATACGATCCAAAGGAGGAGTCACCGACCTCGTGACTTCCAAAGACTTTCTAAGAGAAAAAACAACTGTAAACATCCGGGCCCAACACCAGATGGCGATCTATGCACAAGTGTGTAATCTGCAGCTCATATGCCTCGAACATAATGTTATCTTAAGGTGCTCATAAAGTCCAATACACATGCAAGCTTAATACTAAATTGATATAAAAAAGATGTTCTGTTTAGTTTTGTGGATGAGTCTATCAATTCCACTTTTTTGTCAGAATGCAGTAGCATGACTGCCAAATTTAGAGTTCCCCCTTATGTTGGCAGGTAAAGCTAACCAAAATTGCTTCCAACAAACTATAGCTCTTATAACAAAACCACAATGTTGAGCAGAATGCCATTTGATGGTGGCATTTAATCCAATTTTTTTCTGTTCCTGAAACAAACCACAAACCGTAGTGTTGTGTTTGGATATTCAAAGAAATGTCCTTGACCCAGAAACAGTTTTCTCCCTGAGAGTGAATGATTTTTCTACTTTTCCAATACTGGACTGCTATGTGAGGCAGTTCTGGGTTCACTGGGTCACTGGCAAAGCATTTCCCAGGGCAAAGCCAGATGGCAATATCCAACTGTTCCCTCATCCCAAATCATATGGAGCAACTATACGCCTAGAGCGGCACAATATCTGCTCAGTTTTGGTGTTTGCCCAGAATCCATCTTATTACTAATCACACTCCGAATCTGTAGACAATCTTCTTATATGTTACACCTTAGTGAGGGCACATCATATAGGCTGAAGTGCTCTCAAAGCAAATACCTAAAGATTTCATGGCATGACCATGGAAGGAGGTGAGGTGGAAGAAGATTGCTTTCTGACACCTTTCTTCTAGAGGCCCAGATTTATCACGATGTTATAAAAAGCAGAGCAACAAGTAAAGCTACAGCGTTGTGTTAAAAGGAAAGAGCAGAACAGCGCCATTTCTACTAAGATGTAGCACTGCTCTGCGTCCCGCTGTGCTTGCACTTTTTAGATAGCCATGTGCCAACGCAGACACCCATTTCCCCATAGTGCATGGGTGTCTGCATTGTGTGAAGCATAAGTTTTGTACTAGAAGGAATCCTATGCTTTATGGCTTTTCCCACTTTATATCTGCTGCACCATGCAACACACAAAAAGTGGGAACAAACTAGGAGAAATTCGGAAAAAAAATTCCTAGTTGTGTCTGCCTTGAGGAGGTGTAGAATTTTGACGCATATCCCTGTCTCAATTCTTTATAGAAATTGATTTGCATCAAAACCAATAGGTGGTTGCACAGGAATGCCCATGTACCAACCATGGAACGCCCCCTTGACGCAAAGTAACGGAAGGCAGCACATTGCATAATTTGCGCAGAATAGTAAAACCCACCTAAACACTTTGCGCCGGGTTTGCGCTAGAAAGTAATTCAAACCTGACACCAAGCATTTGTAAATATGGCCCTGAATCTATTTTCAGAACAAACATCTATTGTATCAAAAATCAGTACTTTTACTAATTGTCAAGAGAAGCGAAGCACATATCAGATCTAAAAATCTGGCTAGGCATGCAGCATTCTAGAATTGAATACAAAATGCGCACCTGAATTAAATGTCCTTATACCAGGTTGATTTTCTTAAAATGTCAAGATAATACGGAAGAACAAGTTACTTACTTTTAGTAACACCTTATTTAGTAGAGACTCTATTTAGCCGCAGAATCCTTAACTTAGCATATTCCCCAGGTGTCAGACTGGATCCGGATATTTTCAAGCAGGTCTCCTTTATGCCAGTAGATTGTGTCGTTCTGGTACGCGTCTGCATCGCTCACGCTGAAAGTGACATGTGTGATACCTATATAGGTGCCATCCTAGCTTGCTGACATGAGTTTCTTTTTGTAACTTTCCGCGCCAGCAGAGCGGAGTCACGAGTAACACTGACAACTGATGTTAGTTTCTAAGGCCCCTGGAATGGTGATCCTCACACTGTAATCAGTTTGCAGAGCGGGGAGGATGGGAGGGTCAGTGAGGAATCTGCGGCTAGATAGTCTCTACCAGATAAGATATTAGGTTCAGACTGGCCTATACCTCAATCCAGCAGTGCCCGATGGGCTGGTCTGATAGAGCAGTGTGTGGGCCCCTTTAATTTAGTAGTTTGAGTGCCTGTTTTATAGTAGGTTGTGTTAGTTTTTACTGTTGATTTCCCAAATATTACTACAAACATTGCCTTCAGGATACAAAAATGCATGCAGTCTGAAATACCTTGCAATAATACCACTATATTGTGTCTTTACAAATTCGAAACTGGCCTGATGTGCAAATGTGAACCACATTTTTAGCTATCTGTTTCACTAATGTGGGCCATTTTTATTTTGGTTCTTGGGCCTATTTTTTCTTGTCCCAATCCGACCGTATAAGACACTACCGAGGGTAAGTAACATTTTCATCTGATGGAGACTTCTAACTGCAGTTATCTTACCTTAGAATAGATAACCAAGCAATGCCTTCTAGGAGGTGGGTCTGCGAAACAGATTCAAAAGTTCCTGCAGGACCAAACAGGCAAAGTGACCATCACAATGGACCCTACTGTCCAGGCACTAGCGCTTGGTTACAGAGATGCCCACGTAGCTACCTGACAGATGTACAGGACAGGGACTCTGCGAGAATGTTGGTTGCAGCCTCGGCTCTGGTGGAATGGTCACAGAAGCCCTCAGGGGGTTGCTTTCTGGCCAATTCTGTAGCAGATCTTTATGCAGACCACTATCCATCGCAAGACTATCTGTTTCTGCATGGCTTTCCCTTCTTAGCTCCAACAAAGAGGTGGAGTCTCTCCTCTTCTTTAGCAGGGTTAGACGGAACAAAGAATGGGTGGCAAGGTGATATTTTGGCCTACATGAAAGGGTGTCACTATCTTTGGAAGGAATGTATGACGTTACAACGCTTACATTTACAACGCATTTCTTTACAACGCAGTTTTTACATCGCAACATCCTTTATAACGCACACATTTACATCGCATTTAAGGTAAGTGTTGGATAGTGTAGGGGTAAAAATTACTATTCTAACTCCAGGGGGTGCAACAGTAGGGTAAGTGTTGGTTAGTGTAGGGGTACTATGCATTCTAATGGTATGCGCTGTAATGACATGCGATGTAATGCCTGCGTTGTAGTGAGATGCGGTGTAGTGTCATGCGTTGTAGTGACATGCAATGTAATGGCTGCGTTGTAGTGACATGCGTTGTAAAGGATGTTGCGATGTAATGACTGCATTGTAAATGTAGTGCGATGTAATAACTGCGTTGTAAAGGTTGTTTCCCCTTTGGAAGGAAGGAGGCATGTGTTTGAAGGACCAGCTTGTATGGGTAAAAGGTGCTATAAGGAGGATGCACATACAGTGTTTGCAGTTCGCTGACTGTACTGGCCAATGTTATGGCAACTAGGAAAGCTGTCTTGAAGGTTAGCAACCTCAATGGGCAGTTATGTAGCAGCTCAAACGGCTTGCACATCAGAAAAGTCAGAACTATGTTTAAGTCCCACTGGGGCATGAGGAAAGGCCTGGGAGGAAACATATGTTGGAGCCCTTTAAGGAACCTAGTCACAACAAGTAACTTGAACAAAGAAGGTTGGTGCAGCAACCACCAAAATGGTGAGATGGTTGATAATTAGTCCTTAGCTGTGCCCAGAGTAGAGCTCTGCTAGGCAAAAGAGAGAACAAATAGTAAAACCTGAGAAAGGGGTGAAGCCTAGCGGGAGGGATATAGTGTCTTGGTGGAGGGACGTCTGGCTGCCAGAATAACACCACAGGCTTTGGGAGGAGGGTCGAAAGTTGTCAACTGTCACCCCTCAATCTCCCCGCATTAAGGCGGAGGGTGCGCAGGATTGGGTGCGAGACCATCCCCTGTTGCAAATGACTGATTATTATTATTGCAGTTTTATATAACGCGTAGCTGGCCACAGGGTTTTCCAGCGCTTAGGTGGAGGACTGACACTCATGCTCAATAGCTTGGGATATCAGACTCTCCGTGCCCAATCCAGAGCCACAAGAATGACTTAGGCCTGGTTGTTCCCGATCTTCTTGAGAACTCTGGGCAGGAGTGTGTTGGGATGGGTGAATATGAAGTCAATGAATGCCAGGATATGTGCAGGCCAGACAACAATATCAGTAAATGCAATGTGAACATGTGCCATAGCTTGTGCCAAACAATGCCCGTCAGTGCAATCTCAATGCATAACATAACTTGTGCCCGCACAGCAGCGCCGACATCACCAACAGTGATACCAATGTATGTAACAATCCATGCTTGTACGATAATTTTGTTGTTGCTTAAAAGACCAATGTCAATGCACGTTCAGACAAGAGCAAACAATCTCGTTCATACCAGTACAAACAATATCAATGTATAATATTACAACCATATGAGTAATGATGATAATGTCGATAAAAATGATACCAATGGTTGCCATAATATTCTTAGGCGTTCCGACCTCCGCCGGAGACCAGAGTCCTCTGATCTCCACCTCTAGGATATGGCAGCCCCAGCCCATGAGTGACTTATCTGTCACTACAGTCAACTGCAGTTGGGGAAGTCAGAGGGGTCTACTGCTGACCCAATCGCGGTTCGTATGCCACCACTGCAGGTTTTCTGCAATTCCCTTTGAGATCTGCACCATGTCGGCGAGCTTTCCCTAATGCTGTGCCCATTGGGACTTCCGGTCCCACAGCACAGCACTCAAATGCCCCCGGGCTTGTGTAACTAGCAGGATGCACGAGGCCATGAGGCCCAACCGCCTCAGAGTCAGTCTCACCGAAATCCATGATAACGGCTGATACATCGGAACCATAGCCCGAATAGCCTGGACTTACTGTTTAGGGGGATAAACCAGAAACTGCACTGTGTTCAGAATGCTCCAATGATGCATATGAGAGGGAGTAAGGTGTGACTTCAGCATGTTTATAGTGAACCCTGAAAATGCAGGAGGTCCGCCGTAATCTGGAGGTGGGAGGCGACCCCGCCTTCAACAGCCAATTGTCGAGGAATACAAAGAATGAAACCCCTGGCATCCACAGATGTGCTGCAATCACAGCCATCACTTTCGGGAACACCCTCAGGGCTCTGATGAAGCTGAAAGGGGGCACAACATAACTAGGCCTACCGTGAACCGCAGGCAGCGAAGTTGGGCAGGCAGAACAGGAATGTAGAAGTATGCATCCTGCAAGTCCAACACAACCATAAAGTTTCCAGGGTTTTTGGGGAAGAAGTCGAGATGGCACAGTTCTAGAATAGGATGACGGCTCCGCTCTTCTTGGGCACCAGAAAGCAGCAAGAATAGCAACCACAACCTACTTCTGATGCCGGCACCCTCTAAATGGCTCCATTAGCCAAGAGAGCAAGCAATTTCTGACGGATCAAGGAAATATAATCCCCCATCAGCTGGTCATATTGGATGGCAAGGGGGAGGGTTGTCTAGAAAGAGAATAGAGTAGCCCCTTTGGATGATCTGTAAAAAAAACATTTGTTGGATGTTATATACTGCCTATATACTGCCAGTGGTGCAGGTGATAGCGTATCCTGCCCATCACTGGAAGTCCATGTTGGTATGAGGGCACACTAAAGGGATTGGAGTCTGGAGGTGGTGGAGGTGGTGGACTGGGTCTACCTCTGGCCAGTCACCACACATGGCTTGTGTGAATCGCACACTCAGCCACGAACAGGCAAGGAAGTCAGTAGGCCGTGGTGGCTAAGTGGGAATAAATGCTGCTGTGAGCCCCTTCTGTAACCATGAAAGGGGTGGAAGGCGGACTGGGGCTGTCAAGGGACCATCAATAGACCCAAGGAGGCTGTAGCTCTGCTATCCTTAAAGTCCTCCAGCACTGAGTCCGTCCTCCCACCAAAAAAGCAAGAGCTATTAAAGGGCATGACGATGAGTGAAGCTTGGATATCCCCTAAAAAGCTAGTGATTCTCAGTCAGGCGTGGTGCCTAGGGGTCACTGATAATGAAATCATTCTGCCCAGCAAGTCGATTGGTCATAGTGAACTTCACTGCATTCCTGCTGATTGTAATTGCCTTCAACAGTATGGAGTGGGCCTCCTCCGAGACCCTGGGCAGTACTTGTGCAAACGAGTCCCAAATGGTTGGGGTGCATCGGCCCAAGAGACATGCAATGTTTACTGACTGCAGTTTGAGGCTGGCAGAGGAGAACATACTCTGATTCTCTATCTAGTTGAGTGGTAGGGAACGCACCAGGGTTAACGCGAAAGTGGAGGTTTGGACCACAAGCTTTCGGGTGGGGTGCTGGGTGAGGAAACTGGGGCTTGTGGAGCAGGTAGATGGTGGCAGGCAATTGTCCTGTGAACAGAAGCCCCCGTACAGGACATGGCTCAGGCCAGAGTAACTTAAAAGTGAAAAACAAATGTTTCTTTTGGTAAACACTGCCAGAGATTAATTAAACTAGATTTATGACCACATGCATACTCAGCAGACTCTGCTTTCCCTCAGGATGTTTTAAGCACTTATAATCACACAAGTAGATATGTATATAAGATTCCTTTCCTTTTAATCAATACAAACAATATACAATATTATATGTCCATGGGAAATTTCATAAAAACTTTAAAAAACACATTGATTCCTAGATTAAAAACATTTTCTCTTTTGTAACTAAGAAGGAGAATTCATATAGACAATTGAAGTTGTCTTAAACATGTTAATTTGGACACATTATAGACAGCACTAAGCATAGATGTACATTCCCCGTCTCAGGTTGACTGCTGACTTTGCCAAATTTAACACCAATAAACACTGGGCGTCGACGCATTTCGGTGGTATAAGTACAATTGGGCCACCTTCTTCAGGACAAAGCTATTTTCTCCTTAAACAACAAATCTCCTAATGATTAATAATTACACCGGTGCAACTGCACTCAGGTGGTTGTATCTCCAGATCAAAGGGAGTAGATAGCTGTTGCTCAATTGATAACTTAAGTCTAGTTAGGTTGAGTTTTAAAGCAATCCTTTTTCATATGCATCAGCAATTCAATGAAGATTCAATCTCTCACATCCCTTTATGGATGGTTGCTTCGTAGGTATAACTCCTGTGTTTATAATGTTTAATTAGGACCGGAACTCATATCGGTCTCTCGTTTGTTGTAAATAGCAGGTCTTATTGTCACCCGTATTGTTGGCACCCGGATCACGTATCCGTAGCTTTAAGTTCTAACGGACTCCGCCTCTCCCGGTGCCTGCTTTTGTCGTGTTTCGAGAAAGACATCATCAATGGTTTCATTAAATAGGAGAAAGGGTTCGGAGGAGGCAACTCCCGGCTGAAGCACCTCTTTGTCTTGTTACTGAGGACAACTGAAGGTCCAAGACCTAAGCCACCTTTCATACCACCATAGCGAATGAGGCACCTTCCTCCATAACCACGGTAAGGGGAGAGATCAAGTCAGTCTCTGGTAAGGTATCTAATCCACTGGCACCTGCCAATTCTTCATACCACTTGCCATCTAGGGGATACTGGTCTCCTTAAAGGTCCTCTGACCCGTCCCATTTGTCTCCTACTCCAGGCCTGTAGAATAGAAAAGGTTGTTGGCTTCAACACACAGGGTATGCTGTCAGCCGGTACTGGCATCAGATGAGACCCATCCAGCTCTGTGTTGGAGTCGGGAATGATGATAGGCATGGCACAGCCATGGGGGATATACTCCAGCTGTCATAGACATGAGCAAGTCATCTCTTATTAGACATCCGTTTGACCATAAGGTAGGCCCCCATTGAGAGACTCCCATATCTTAATAGGTTAAGAGTCAGAGTATACAACTTCATCCTAATTCCGGAGCATTTTTGTGAGCCTTCCAGCTGTTAGTTGCGGGGTGTTTAATGGAAACACTGATGCAGTCATTGAAATGGATGAAGCAAAACCAAGAGATTTAGAACATAAATACTTGATATGGCTATAATCCACAAGATCTATTCTTTACACCAGAATTTAATTTATAGGACCCCCATGGTATTTTAATTAGAGATGATATTAATATCTAAGTTTAGCTACCACGGACTAGGAGAAGATTACTTCTAAAACCACCAGTTATATTCAATTTTGCTTAGACAGGCTGGGCTGTATGAGGGAATCCACCAAAGTAGTATGGTTGGACCAGCATTCAGCCTGGAAGGTAAGAGGAAACAAAAGAAATAGTCAAAACTGTGGCATAATCATGGCCAGGCATTAGCTGGAAGGTAACCAAGCATGCAAACAATAGGCCATTATAATCTTTGAGGGTAGCATTGACTCGGTGTCCACTGATATTTCCCTCCATAGAGCGGATCTCCGCAAAATGGACTCTTGGATGAAAGAGGTGGAGAATGTCACACAGGAAATTGTTACAGATGTGTCCACTTTGAAGAAGCAAGTCTCTATTCTGCAACAAAAAACGGAGTCACTGGTGATTGAGCTCGATGATTATGAAGGAAGGTCGCGACGCAACAACGTCCGCATTCTAAGGGTCCCGGAGAGGGCCGAAGAGCCGGCAGTCGACCTCTTTGTGGAAGACCTCCTGACCAGACATCTGCAGCCTAAGTGTCTCTCTAATTACTTCTCCATTGAGAGGGCTCACCGCATCCCCGTGGGTAGACCCAAACCAGGGTCGCCCCCGCAGCCTATCCTTGCGAGAGTCTTTAACTTGCGGGACCGAGACCATATCTTTCATACGGCTCGAAGTGCCCCTCCTCTGAAATTTGAAAACAGCACCATTACCTTCTTACCTGATTTCACCGCTAAAGTCCAGAAACAAAGACGTTCCTTTCTGGAGTTTAAGAAAGCTCTCAGGGAGAGGGACATCAAGTACGCCATGCTGTTCCCCGCGAAGCTACGGGTTGAAGCAGAGGGCAAAAGCTGGTTCTTTACAGATCCTGAGGAGGCGATGGAGTGGCTCGATGGTTGGCGAAGGGTCGGAGAGAAGGACGTTCTGAGCGGAAGAACCGATGAGTATTGATGTTGTATTATCAATAATAGTCCACATATAGAGATGAGGGCCTGGGAGGGAGAGAGGGAGAACTTGGAACATATCTGGGTGGCCTGTACCCAGGCCTGCCCTGATAACACTCGATTAGAGACTCACACAAGACAATATGACTTGCAATGGGCCACCAGAATGGGAATTGGAATAGGCCCAGTGGTTGTATCAATGTTCAATATGGCCTCGCCGCCGATTGAGAAGTGACAGAACTGGCCTATGGCCCTATTGTGCCATTGTTTGGGGCTAAGATAATTATAGGGTCCTGCTAGGGGCTCCTGTATCATGTATCTCTTCACCTGGTCTGTGGGATGAGAGGGACGGGCTGTGTTCACGGTTCCCTTATTGCAGGGGTGGGAGGGCGACGGGCACTCAGCACTGTAGGGGAAGCGGGTCACTTGAGTCCGTGATGCAGGGAGGTGGGGGAGTTCTGGGTGGGAGGGGTTGTAGGTTAGTTGGTTGTTTTAGTTTGACACAGCAAGGCAACATTCAGTGCTACGATTGCTGCTTAAATCAGGTACATTGAAGTTTTATTGGCATACTTTGTGGTCTTGGAACTGTCTTTCCTTTCTGATTCCAATTAACGGTCTGTTGTGGATAAATTGGCTAATGCAATACATGAACACTTGCAATCCATATCACTTTCACAGTATTGGTGAGATGGGTACCCCGTTACTGATATATATGGTTTGCTATCGTCTCTCTATCAATGAGTCCAGTGGAAGAATTTAAGTTCCTGACGAGATGGGTACCCCGTTACTGATATATATGGTTTGCTATCGTCCCTCTATCAATGAGTCCAGTGGAAGAATTTAAGTTCCTGACATGGAACGTAAATGGGTTGGGGGATAAAGTGAAACGGTGCATAGTTCTCCAATATCTAAAGAGGCAGGCTCCTGATTTAGCCCTCTTGCAGGAAACCCACTTGATTGGTAATACATGCAAGTCCCTTAGCAGATGAGGATATCAACTGATCACCCATTCGGGATTCACGTCGGGTTCTCGTGGGGCTAGAGTGCTTTTATGTAAAAACTGCCCCTACGCGGTGAAAGCAAACATGGATTGATGACCATGGCCGGTTTGTAGCGGTGTCCGGTTCTTGGGAGATAAGACACTCAATGTACTCCCAGTCTATGTCCCCCCGCGTTGCAGCAGTCTACCCTGCGGGACCTCAGTAAACTGATCCATGATCTCCCAATTGGCTAGTGATTGGGGAAGACTTCAATATGGTAGCAGATAGCTCGCTCGACCGTTTGCCCCCATGCCGTGACCCGGTCTCTGGGTCTAAACTAGCTGAATTTCTATCGGCCCTTGGCCTTGTTAACCCCATGAAGTCGCAGTTCACTTTCCATTCTGTGGCCCACAAAAGTCAATTACGAATAGACTATATACAAACACATGCACAGGACCTTCACAAATTCGGCGAGACGCGCTGGTTGGCTCAGGGAATTTCGGATCATTCCCCTATATTTACCAAGATAACCACAGGCCCACAGGCCAGGTGCACGACCTTGACCATAAATCCATGGGCGCTCAAGATACCGCATGTCAAAGCGGCACTGATTACAGACACCGAATTGTATTTTAAAGATAATGTTGGCTTGGTCGCCTGGGCCCAGATCTTGTGGGGTGCCTTTGGGGCTGTTATTAAGGGAAGAGCCCTTGCCCTGATGGTAGGCCACAAGAGGGAATTGACGAAGCACATAGACCAACCGGAGATAGATATCCTCGAGAGCGAAACGGCGCTGGCACAGTCCCATGATATAGCCGCACGACAATTGTTGGTAGTCAAAGTACTGGACTATAAACAGCTCCTTACCGAAGCGTCAAAGGCAAAACAAAAATCCATTTGTCATAAGATTTATGAACACGGGGAGAGGAAACGGTAAACTCCTGGCCTGGTTAGAAAAAAGAGAGCAATTATCGAGATGGGTGCACCAAATACATGGGCCCAAGGGGGAGGAAATCACAAATCCTCAGTTGATCGCAGAAACATTCGGCACTTATTTTGACTCAGTTTACACCTCAACTGTAACAGTCTCCGCGCCTGAGGCGCAGGAGTTTCTCTCAAGCCTTAAAGTTCCCAACCTGTCTGCAGAAGACAGGGACTCCCTAGAGGGAGATCTCACTGAAAAAGAGATTCAACTGGCCATCCGGGATATCCGCTCAGGAAAGACCATGGGACCCAATGGACTCCCAATTGAGTTTATTAAACCAATGGCTTCTAAACTATCTCCTCATCTCTGTCAAATGTATATGGAGAGCTATGAGAGGGGGACTTTGCCTGACGAGATACGCTTAGCCACAATCGTGGTCATCCACAAACCGGGTAAACCACCTACTGATTGCAAGGCATATAGATCTCTCTCTCTACTCACCGCGGAAGCTAAGATACTAGCTAAAATACTGGCTAATAGGTTTATCCCCCTACTTGCCGGGCTGGTCCACCCGCATCAAATGGGCTTCATACCAGGCCGAAATACTGCCCTAAACTTACGCTACCTGCACGGCGTGTTGGGCAGACAACACACGATTAGAGAAGATGTGGCCTTGCTCTCCCTAGATGCCCATATGGAGTTTTATACAATTGAATGGAATTATCTGTTTGCGGTCCAAGAAAGAATGGGATTTGGACCTAATTTCATGAAATGGGTCAAGCTGCTGTATACTAACCCAACCGCCAAAGTGGCGGTGAACCAACATACCTCTAGAAAGTTTCAATTAGGAAGGGGAACCTGACAGGGATGACCCCTCTTGCCCCCTATATTTGCAATGGTACTCGCGCCCCTGGCGCTCTGGATATGGGGAGACCCGCGGATTCGTGGACTTAAATGGACCAATGAACACGAAGATAGAATATCACTATATGCAGACGATATACTGCTATACATGACCTCTCCACATTCACTTTACATCGTATACTCCACATCTTCCGCATATTCGATAATCATTCAACTGGTCCAAATCGCAATTATACGTATTATATGGTCCATCACCACGCATACCAAGAGACTACCAGACCCCTATAACACATGAGGGCTTTCGCTACTTGGGCATTTATATCACGACTGACTCCTCGCGTTTTTATGACATGAATCTGCAAGGCCCCCTAACGCGTTTCCGTTCTGGCGTCAAACACTGGCGTTCCCTTCGTCTTACCTTATTAGGACGAGCTGCCCTCTTTAAAATGTTGGCACTGCCCGCTTTCTTTATGTGCTGCAAATCTCCTGGATAGGATTCCCGACTCTCACTTCTCCAGTACTGATAGTGCTGTACGCATCCTGCTATGGGATGGGCGGACCCTACGAATAGCGATGCACAAGCTGTCGGCGGGATGGTATAATGGGGGAATAGTACTACCTGACCTGTGGCTATATTTCCAGGCGTCTCACTTGGCATTGCTTAATCGCTGGGCTCATGGGGACAGGGGAGACCCGAGTTTCCGCACTGACTGGTGGCTCATGGGACGGGGCGGATTTGATAAAGAACTCTACACGTACCCCACTAAACAGTGCCTCACCGGGCGGACAGCACGCACGGATGAAACCTGGCACAGGGTCAACAAAAAACTAGGCTGGCACAACAAAATTACATGAGCAATGCCTCTCTGGGAACCTGAACAACTGGGACACCTGAGTACCTGCCCTGGGTTTGACAAGTGCGACCTTATAGGTATCTCGCGGGTGGGTGATATGTGGACCTCCAAGGGATTTATCACTTTTGCCACATTGCAAAAAGAATACGATTTGGCACAGACCAAAACATTTAGATATCTGCAGATCAGCCATGCGCTCAAAGCAGCAATACCTGGGGGCGACTCACCTCCTGAGGCCTCCCCATTGGAAGACAGGTTAATACTCAACCCCATGGACAGGAAGGCTATCTCCCTTACCTACAAAAAATTGATTAACAACCACCCGGACCCCCTAACGTGCTTGCGTCAGCATTGGTAGACGGATCTGGGGGAGTTAGAAGAGGATGGCTGGCAAAACGCCTTGGCTTCACCTAGAGAAGTGGCCATTCCCACGAGACTGCGTTTGGTCCAACTTAAAGTCCTGCGCCGAGCCTATCTTGCTACGAGGGTGTTGGTGAGGATGGAGAGGAGGACAGATCCATCATGTCTCAGACAGTGCCACCATGAGGGGACCTTCTTTCACATAATTTGGGAATGTTCAGTTGCCCAAACCTACTGGAAAGCTATTACCACACATCTACAGTGCGCAGGGGGTAAAACCCTGATGATATCCCCGAAGCTCAGTCTACTGAATATTTGGGATGCTATTGACCTCACTCAGACCGAGAAATCATGGGTGTTGCTAGGATAGGCCATTGCAAAAAGAAACATTGCACAAAAATGGGGGGTGGGGGATGTGCTGTATGTTAGAAATTGGGTCGCTGATATGGACAGAGCCATGATCGCAGAGAAAGATGTTTTTAAACACAGAGGATGCCCCCAGAAGTTGGACCGCAAGTGGGCAGCGTGGAATGCTTACCAGGGTGATATTTGCCTACATCCTACAGTGGAATTGCGCCATAGCAAATCTGGATTGCATGACTTACCCAATGATAGTGGTGAAACACCTGATTGATGCGTTAAAAAGGGACGATAGATGCACAATATCATATGTATGCTTTGTATGTGATTGTCGTTCTGTTTGGATTAATGCACCACTGTGTTTTTTGATCAATAAAAAACTTTTTGTTTTTTAAAACACTGCCTTGGGCCCAGAAGGCTACTAGTTTGTGACCTGTTTAGTTGTTTGTTAAATAAAAAAATCTGTGAAATACTCAGCATTGTTATCTCGAAGTCTCTTATGAAGCTCTGTAGTTATACTGAATAAGCAGCTACCTAAGTTATTATATGAAATTTCGTTATTGATGCAAGAACTGCATTTTCACAATTGCTTTATTAACCTTGCTTTCTCAAATTTTCTTGAAAATGCACCATTTGCAAACTCTTTAAAAAAACATTCTTGTGGGAGAATCCCCCCTCCCCCCGAAACCTCCTCAGGTTGTTCAGGCTCACTCGCTCGCCGCGGTGCACTCTGCCGTAAATTTTAGTTTCACCACTTTCAAATGTCACCAGCCGCCATCTTTCCCAGCGTACTTGGAGAGGTGTGGCTCACTGGTTAGAGGTGGCAGATCCGTAAGCAGAGAATCGGCCAGGGACCAGGGTTCAATTCCCGACGCGGCAGGGTCGTGGACCAGGGTCAAAAACGGACTCGATAATTCTCGCCTCGGTACCTACTCTAACCAGGAACACACTCGGCAACTCTGGGCATTAAGCTTGCCTCATCTCTACAACGGCCCCCCACAAACGCTGGGGATGCCTGGTTTCACCTTGGAGATACCCAGAAAGGGACCATCTCACAGGGATAGCCAGGACGGGTTCCCTAGTGGTCTATAGCGCCGGGACACTTCTGAGTAGCTGTGCGCTGTATAAATGAAAATAACATAACTTCAAACACAGTTCCTATTGTAAAGGCTCTTAAACCCCTGCAGGGTATTTGGCACTGATGTGCTGACAGAAGCTGCCTCCAGGCTGAACTCTCTATAAATTACATTATAAGGATTTGTGGGGTCCTGGGCAAGATATATTTTGGTGCCCGTGTATGAAGCAAATTTGAATTTACTACTCCGTTTCGGCTCTTTAAGCCCTCATGATGCGAAACAAAATGAGTCATATGTTAAACCTTCAGAAACATGGGGCGTGCAAAAATAGGCAAAAGCTGCCTTGTGTCCGCTAGCCCAATAGTACCAAAAAAAGCTTGAACGATCAAGAATAAAGTGCTTTGTGTTTTTAATTAGTATCTAGATGTTTTTACTTGCAACAACGTTTTACATAGAATTCAATGTCTAAACAGTTTATTACTTCATAGAGGGACAAACATACTAAGGATGACCTAGATATAGCACTTCAAAATATAGCTTTGATTTTTGTATGTGTGTAATAACATACAAATCCGCTTCGCAACTGGCATTCCTGATTTATTTTCCCATGCCTTGTCTCTCTCTCCTCTTTATATGTGTGCCCTTCTCTGGAACAACAGCTACCTGTGACTCTGCTGAGTAACCAAAATGGGATGTGGCAGGATACAAAAGATGGCTAGAGAACATAAAGTAGAGTAAAGTAAAGTAGTGGGCGGCAGAGAAAGAGATGGTGTAGAAAGATATGTGAGGTAGGACAATAAATAAAGTAAATGGAGAAAGGTGAGGTAGCCAGATGGAAAGATAGGGAGAGGTAGAAAGAAGAAGATTTAGGTGGAGAAAGAGAGTCAGAGATATAGGTAAGGCTGTCTGTAGAGACAGGCAGAGATACAGAGAGGAAATACATGGAGAGAGCGGCAGTGGAGTATAGTTCTACCGATGGGTGAGGTAGAGAAAGAGAGATGCAATGTAGAAGAAGATGGCAATTAGAGATAGGTATAGACAGAGTGAGGTAGACAGAAAGAGAAACTTGGGGAAAAACAAACAAAAGAAAGGTGGTGAGAGCAAAATGAGAAGAGGTCAGATAAAGAGACTTGTGGGGAAGAGAGAAAAGTAGATAGAGTAATGAAGGGCAGAAAGAGGAATGTGTAGAGCAGAAACAGAATGTTGAGAGACACCAGTGAAATATAGAAAGAGAGGAGAGGTTTACACAGATGTAGAGAATTGTGAGATAGAAAAAAGGAAGATAGGTTGAGGTAGAAAGATCTTTAAAGAATGAGACTAAGAGAGATAGTTGAGGTGGAGGAGTGGGTTGACATGGAAAAAGGAGGTCCACAGAGATATATGTGATAGTGTGTGTATGTGTGTGAGAGAGAGAGGGGGGAGGGAGAAGAAAGGAGAAAGGAGGAGAAAGAGAGAGAGAGATAGGGAGGAGTTGATGATAAAGTAAAAGTGGCAGAGATAGAGATGGCCATAATTTACATAGGGGGGCTTAGAATGTGGGGGCCCTGGGCAATTGGCCACTTTGCTCATGCCTTAAAATGTCTCTGGGAAAAAGGTTGGTTGTAAACTATTTGAAATGCTGAGCAACTAGGAGGGA
This sequence comes from Triturus cristatus, assembly GCF_964204655.1. Lineage (NCBI taxonomy): Eukaryota > Metazoa > Chordata > Amphibia > Caudata > Salamandridae > Triturus > Triturus cristatus. The sequence goes on along the minus strand of NC_140591.1, from coordinate 772,456,375 downwards.
ACAAAATAAACTTAATAAAGATTTTAAAAAGAAGTAACATTTGAAAGACATTATATGGGGAAACAAATGTGAAAAACGGACAAAGTGCTGACACGAGTGTAAAAGAGTGCTTTTGAAAACTTCTCGGGCCCGATTCACAGAACAAACTTAAGACAAAATCCTAAACTTAGTACCATTTTGGTATTCACAGAATGCACTTACTACTTCTGGTATTCACAGAATGAACTTACTACTTTTGCGATTCACAGAATAAATTTACTACTTATGCTATTCACAGAATGGATTTACGACTCCTAACTTTACGTCCGCACTCGGGCCGGAAATTCCGGCCCGGAGGCGGAGCTTCCGGCCCAGAGGCGGAGCTTCCGGCCCGGAGGCGGAGCTTCCGGCCAGTGGCGGAGATTTAGCCATGGCCAAAATCTCCACCTCTGGGCCGGAAGCTCCGCCTCTGGCCCGGAAGCCCCGCCTCCGGCCCGGAAGCCCCGCCTCCGGGCCAGAAGCTCCGCCTCCGGGCCGGAATTTCCGGCCCGAGTGCGGACGTAAAGTTAGGAGTCGTAAATCCATTCTGTGAATAGCAAAAGTAGTAAGTTTATTCTGTGAATCGTAAAAGTAGTAAGTTCATTCTGTGAATACCAGAAGTAGTAAGTGCATTCTGTGAATACCAAAATGGTACTAAGTTTAGGATTTTGTCTTAAGTTTGTTCTGTGAATCGGGCCCCTCCACTTTAGTAAAATTGTCTGTTCTGGTGGACTTTAAATTTTGCCCACCTGATAGATCATCATGAAATGAGAGAGTTTCATGACAGGATGCATGCAGTAAGTCTTACTCTAGCTCAGATGTCTCCAACCAGTCGACCGTGAGTTTCCAAACACTTTCAGAGCATCTCATAGCCTTGAGTTCATTAATAAGCACAAGGCCACATTTTCCTGTAGGGAAGGGGAATGCACCAGGGCGTTCCCAATTAATAGGGGAGTCCGCCAGGGTTGCGTTCTTGCCCCATATCTTTTTTCTATCTACACCAATGGGGTTGAGGCGTCCCTGACGGACTCAACACCAGACGTCCCTAAAATTAACAATGTGCGCACCCCAATCCTCCGTATGGGCCTCGCCCTACAAAAGTTACTAAACATCTACGTAACCTACAGGGCTGAAAACGAATGAGGCAAAACCCTTCATCCTAACCCCTGGTCAGAGGGATAGGAAGGTACCGAGCTTTTATATTTCAGGAAAAAATAGCCCATACTGATACCTTTTCCTACCTGGGCGTAACATTCGACAGGCAGCTTTCATGGTCCCATATGCGTGCCACTAGAGGGCTATCACTGGAGAGAAGTATCATTGCTCTCCACTCCTATATTAAGAAACTGGGGGCGAAACCTATTGATATGGTGAGAAAGGTTTTTGCAGCTAAATCAGTATCAGTAGCAACTTATGGGGCAGGCATATGGGGCCATATTAATTTGTCTGCCCTCCAAGTGATAGAGGATACCTTTTGGAAAAAAGTAATGGGCCTCCCCGTGAGCTCTTCTAACTTTATCACCCATACAAAATTCAAGGTCCCATATCTGTCTGATACAATCTCTGTGGCCCCAATTATCTTGTGGCATTCTATTTGGAGAAGGGAGTCTATTCAGATTACCCCAAAACGAATTGAAGATTGTCTATCCATGGATAATGCCCATAGGATTCCATGGATTTTGTACATTAAATCTACTCTCTCCTTCTTAGGCTTGGAGCGTCTATTTGTTACCCCCAGGGATTGTATGAGCATCTCAAGACGGGAGCTAAAAGCCCGCTTCCTTAAACAAAGAGCAGATGCTAGACTGCAAAAAAACTGCACAAAGGTGTTGGTAAAATTATACCTTGAAGGTCTGAAGCATGTGGATGGGACAATGTAGTGTCTTTTTACTGTGACAAACCTACGACACAGATTCCATTTAATTAGATTCCGGTTAAATTTTATCCCGTGTATGCTGGCACACCCTGCAGGAATCTATTCTATAAATGATTTACCCCCTTGTCCCTGCGATGGTTCCTCTGCGCAGTCAAATTTACATATTTTCTTTTTCTGCAAATTTTACAGGGAACCACACAAAATATTTATCTTCCCTATGATGCACAATCTCCATTTTAAACAATGTCGGGTAGCAATGTTCTTTTTATAATCTCTGCCCAATCCTATGGTTTGACTTTCAGTGACATCTTTTTTAATTCAATCATGGAAGATCAGGCGGCAGCACAACACTAGCGAATGAATTTTAAACAGTTTTTAGTGACTGGTTTTCTTATCCGGGATTGTTATAATTCTGAGTTTATCACTCTTAAATTGACATGTATATAATCCCTGATTTTGCACTGATTGATTCATGTTTTTAAATTGTTTTTTATCTGAACTTTTATGATCTTATACTATAAGCATCGAATAAAGTAACTGACTGACTGACTGACTGACTGACAGTCGACCGTGAGCTTCCAGACACCTTCAGAGCATCTCATAGCCTTGAGTCCAATAATAAGAATAAGGCTACATTTTCCTTTCAAAGTTAAAGGAACTCTTTGTTTATTTTATATTATTATCATCAGGCTGCAGATAGCAGGGCCTGATAATGAGCAGTGCTCAGTCAGATGTATGACCCAGGCTGAGGCACAGAGGTGAACAACTGAAGCACTGAGGTATTTAACTCTTAAATAAAAGTCCCTTTCAACTTAATTATGCAGTTGTGAACAAAATTATGTTTTTGAATGCTTTTAAATGTTAGAAAAATGTTAGAAAAGTAAATTACCGTAACGATTACTTTAACTCTAACATGTACCATTTAGAAACAGCAGGCCTCTTGCTCCCAGTGGCCAGTAGACACTGTCATAAGTATAACTGAAAGATTCTGCCATTTTTTTAAATGAGAGAAATTTCAAGCACAGAACAATCTTACATATTATGAAAATTTTTACAGAAAGATTTTCTGCACTTTAAATTTGTTCCCATGTTTAAAAAATAATTAGGAGGGAGGTCACGGCGGGGCCCTCTCTCTCGGGCTGAATGCTAGCAGGAGTTTGCCCGTTTGTCCGGAGCTGGGACGTCTCAGGCCATAGGGCCAGATGGAAGGTGGCTGATGAGGGGTTACTGCGGGCACACTGACTGGGGGGGTGGGGGTAGAGGGGGCAGTGGGTGGGGGATGTAGGGTGGAAATGCAGTGGAACGGATTTCTCCTGATGCGTATTTTGAGGGGGGATTCTTCGTCTGCTGGTAATATGTGTAATGTTCGTCTGCAGGACCCTGGGTGTGAAAAATTAATAAAAATCTTTTACAAAAAAAAAATGTTTAAAAAATAATTATTGTATGTTTGTGTTAAACATGCAACGTTGCGAAATATGGCAAAAGTTATGTCCTGTGCTGCAAGTACATATGACACAGGCTCTCAGTCACCCATACAAATATATCCCATTCATTTGCACACATGTTCATACATCCCCAAAGACCACACTCTCACTGACACACATGGCAGTCCAGTCATAGTGCCCCTAGTCAAAGTATTTTGTTCAAACCATAGCATCTATCTGTATGGACATTAGTCTTAAAGTCAATGAAGCTGGGTGTGGGGGTGTTTGCTAACAATGCACAAGTTGTTTAGCCTTCAGTAGCTCACAATGATTTTCACTGATCAGAAGTAGCTCTCACTACAGAAAAGGTTGCAGAACCCTGCTCTAGCTTCATCAATATTATTACAAACCAAATACAGAAACATGTCTATAGCTGCGGAAGTCACAAAGGCCAACTGTACCTTTTTCATACATGATGTCCGTGAAGCCGTCTATATCAGATTCATTTTCAGGACTGTTGTAGCCTTCATTTGGATCATCAAACAGCTTCTCATCTAACTCCGGATCCAAGAAGCTCAAATGAGAGTAAAGTGAGGTAGTAAGAAATTCCGAGAGTTTCCCTAACTGTACCCTGAAAAGAAGAACAAGCAATCATAATATGAGATGAACAACTATTCAAAAATGTAACACAGTGTGTCAGCAATCAAACTGCAATTTTCTTTCAAACGTTATGTCACCAGAGAACCATCATGAAGAAATCCCCTTCAGCTAACAGATACAAACCCCATGATTCTTCAGAACAAGACCAAAGAAGATCTTCTCACATTAACCAATTACACTGCAACACATAGACCCCATATGTAAAACAAATAATCTCTAGGTTCTGTGAGAATGCAGAATAATGTAATTGCATACCTTAATGCAAGTGTTTTATGAAGGTGCAAATGCTTGTGTATGCCTTAACATGCACTGATACATTTTATGACTGGACGTTAATGTGTCAAGAATGAAACTGATGGCCTTTAACCCACATAGGGCCTTCAGGGGGGCATCAAATGAACAACTGTCTGCTAGACCAAGTCAAGGAGTTTACATATCTAGGGGTAAACATCCAGGAGGGGCTAAACTGGACACACCAGGTCAATATAGCATCCATAAAACACCGACAACTGGCGGGGGTGCTGCGCAAGGAATATAATACCTCATTCTCTAAGACAATCAGCCCGGCAATCGAGATCTATAATATGAAAGTTATGAGCTCTGCCTTATACGGTGCTGAGCTATGGGGACATGAGAATTTAGTTAGGCTCACATTTTCAGAAAATAAGTTCTTTAGAAATATTACCAACTTGCCACAGAGCACCCCGACATGCCCGTTATTGAACGACCTTGGGAGAAAGCCAATCGCAGACACTACGTCTTCTTTTGTACTGGCGTAGGCTCTGGTCTACCCCAGAGCTCACAGAGTATGCGGCTGGTTTTCTAGATATAATAAGGGTAGACACGTTGCACCAAATAAAATGGCTGAGGGAGCTTAGAGCTATCTTATCGAACATCGGCTTGAATTCTCTGTGGGTGGATCCTAAAAATACTATCTTTTCCCCCAAAAAGTTTTTGAAAGTAAAATACTGGGAATCGATCCAGATTAATACTTTGATAAATTGTGGATCCTCTTCTTTAACAGGGCTATTCCTAGACTGTAAACCCATCCCTATGCTGGAACAATATTGGGATTTCATTACAAAGCCCCATGAGCGAAAAATATATTTCCCGTTTAGGGTGGGTACATTGCCACTAAGAGTTTTTACTAGCAAATGGTCCAAACACAGTAACGGTTTGTGTCCGGTATGCCAGCATAGCAAAGAATCATTGGCCCACCTATTGTTTGAATGTATTGGATACAATGCCCCACGTCGTGTCTGGTTGTCACCTATTTGCAAGCTCTTGGGAACAAGAAGATCAAGTTAAGCTGAAAGAATCCTAAGAACCGACACAGCAGAGGTGATTATCATAGCAGTGGCAAAATACCTGGGGTGGGTGTGGGCAATAAGAGCACGTTTCCTCAATCAAGCAGCAGATTAAATGAGATTATGCTACGCTGTAATTTGCTTTAGTGGAAACACTTGCCCGTTTTTATAACCACGTTGCTCTGAAATCAGTAGCTCGGATTTTGGAACAATTATAAAGGTTTTATCATAACAATTTTTTTATTGTATTTTTATACTTGTACATAGACTTTTTAGGAAATTTGTATTTATTCATCCATATGGACGTGTATCATATTTGATAAGGTGTTAAGCTGTTTTATTCAGCGTTGTACAACTGCACATTTTTTTTAACTGTGTACGAAACATAGCCTTGTTTTGAAAATTGGCATCATGAAGCATGAATTATAGAAAATAGTGGAGACAGCAATTGTTTATATTTTAGTATCTAGTCTTTAAGGACTTCTCACATTCTTTCTCGTGAGAAGATCCTGCCTTTTGCTCATAAATTAGTTTTGTACGAAGTAATAGTTTCTGTTTTGCGTTCATATTTTTATTGACTGTTTTGATAAAAAAAAATTATAAAAGATTGCATGGATTTTATCATTATATGCTCCAACTGGATTTTGGACGGAAGCTCTGGTCTTTTGAAACAACAACTGGCGCATAATGTTTTTCCTTGCTTAGTAGCTATTTTTGTGTTGAACACGCTAGACTTTTGGGCTTCTCCAAGTGCTGAGTTTTATTTTACAGGCTTCACTTCAAAAACTCGCCCAGTGATGGCATGAGTAGCTAATTACAAAGGCTACGTAAAAAGAGAAAGCATTAAACAGTGTCCTCAAGGTGGTTGATATGCCATGTGATTCATATGGATCCACAATTCTTTCCACGATGTTGAGCTTTTTTTTTTTACAGAAAAAGCATCTACCAGGCGCAATCATGAACTTGAAAAGCTACATCCTCTTTGAAAAGAGACTGGAATAATTCAGTCAGATTTAATTAATTGGCAACCATTTCAACCAAATAACAACAAATAATGGCGTACAACACATTACAGAAAGATACACTGTTTATAACACACAAAAGGGGATACAAGTATATATTTTAGTAAGTACCAAAACTAAAGGGGTTAATCTATGTTGGTCATTTTAGTTGGGATGGAAATTCAAATAAATTGGATACATCCAACTTACTAGCTATATAGAAAACAATTTGAATTTCATGTTGTTGAAGAATTATTAGATACAATTAGTAGGCAAACAGCATTCAAAACATACTCCAATAGATTTGCAAGCCCTTATTTCCACAAAGTCTCTAAGACACTGATTCAGTTTGGCCTTTAATTCCAGTGGGGTGGGTAACAAGTGTTATCAGCCCCATAACAATCACGAGACACATGGTAACTCTTCATATCTTGTATCTTTAACCCATAGTCTCCACCTCCTTTTAGGAATTGAGGAGTTATTAAGGAAGTTGGGACATAAATTACAGATTTCCTGGGTAATTCTTCATTTCTGTAGGTAGCCTTAGAGTCCCACCTGCAATGGTAACTCAAGGAGGGAATTATCATCCGATTCTTCAGGGCACTCCTAATGAGGCTTGAAGAGTCACATATCATTCAAAATGGGGGGGAGGAAGAGGATAAGCTTTGGATCACCCCAAGCAGACCAAGCACACCAAAAACACACAACTATTTCTATCTCTTCACCCTATGCGGTCTTAGGTGGCAGCATATTGTTATCTCATATCAATATAAATACTGAGATGTAATCCCTACACTACCCCTTCAATGGATAGCAAGGAATAAAATGTACATATCAAATGATTGAAGAAAAACTGAGTGCAATTATGGCCAGATAAACATTAATAGCTTTTGTGAGTATTTTAAGTATTTATGTTTAATGTTTTTCAGCAGTCCAACTTGTTTGTTCCTGGTACATTCTAACTCAAAAGCTTGCAAATGAAAATTGCACACATCACATTTATGTAGAAAGGCATTTTTCAGCTTAGGGAATGCAGTATTGATTTCAGTAATGTGGTGCACAGCCTCTGGTGTACGGGGCACAAAATGAAAATGACTAACAAATTCGATAGCTTTGACTTTGATGTTGGGCATGCAGATATGCAGACGAAGGCCCGCACTGCATGTTCCTTAGGTTTTAGTGTGGGGATCTTGGAGTGCTGGAATCTCCGATTACGGCCAGTAACCCTACACGTAACTCTTGAACCAACAATTCATATTCCCCGAAGGATGAATAAAACGCAGACTAAAGAATACCAGGTCCAAATCTGTGTGTGTTTTTGCCCTTCTCCAGGAAATAAAAGGCCCAAATCTACACACATTCACCACCTGCTTGGAGGGGGTGGGGTGGGGCAGGGTGAGGGAAGACTAGGTGAGGGGAGAATGTTGGATGCTACCTCCAAGTTGCAGATACAGATCGGATGAGGGCCGGGCGCAGCAGCGGCCAGCAGACCCTGCAGTTTCTCTGGAAAGTCTGGGCCTAGTGTCCACTGGCCATGAATGATCAGGTTCATAGTTTGCAGACCTGATAATTCAAGGTCTGGAGACATCAGGAGAGTCAGACTGGCCCGGAGTGGTATCCTCCCAGAAATACCACTTCGGGCCACTTGCAACAAAGATCTAAATTGCCCATCTTTATTCCATATCATCATGGACATGGACAGTATCTCAAGTGACTTTTGTACTCAAGGTATGCCTTCGAGTTCAACTGTCTTCGTGCAGACAACTGCCCTAAGATAAACGGCATACAATAAGTACCTTTCACTATTGTTACATGTATAATGCATTAAAAATGGCAACAATGTCTCCAACCCCAGGTGTCCAACATTGTTTGCTCCTGTTTTCATTTGACTGTAGATTTCTACACACTTGACATACTGCTTGAATTTATGTTAGTAGGTATCAGTTTGCATTGACTATTAAGGGTGCTTGAGCTGTTTCTGTTGCATTACCCCCGACTTTGTATCTATTATTAGGGGTTTTATGCTAAGCAATGCCATGTAGGGCTGTGCCCATGGATATTTTCAGCACAACAAAAACTTTATGTGCAAAAGTTGATCAAGGCTATTGCTTGGGTTGCTTTGGATTATGTAAACACCTGAGAAAACATTACTAAATCTTGGCCCATGTTCTTAATTGGCAATAGTGAAAAACAGCAAAGCACCAGATGCTTCTCAGCCAAACCAAAGGCAGTCCTCGCTGTGACAAGATATTTACTGTCCTTTCACCACACCAAGCACAATGTACATCTTCATATATTCCATTCTGCAGACTGGAATCTGCATAATTTTGAGAATATTTTGGTTTTCAAATCAATTATGTACTTACCTTGCTCCTCCAAAATATCCATCTTCTAGTTTTCTTACTGTTGTGAGAATCGCAGGGTCAATGTCTGATCCATCTTCATCTAACAGAAATATATGCATGATACAATTATTTTTTCAGAGAACTGGATATGCTACACTTCAGTTTGGTCTTAAGATAGTCATTACGTGAGCTTTTCAATAACCACTTTGCAGTAATCTAGAGCTCAAAGTTACCTCTTCACAGTCCTTACACAATTCAATTAACCAGTATAAAATGAGCTATCTTCTGCTGCTTCAAGCTGTTCTTTCCTCAAAGTAGGAAATCTATCCAGGACAGGGGTTTTAAGTGAAGAAAAGGTCTATCACTTCATGGGGTTCCATGTAACAAGGTCCATGAAATCCTCCATCACACAGCTCCAAAAGACATCTATACACCAATGCAAACAATGCCATATCGTTCTATTTAAAAATGTCAAACTCGTGACAAGGTCGAAGTGAAGGAGGAAGATATCTGTCTGGCAAGAAAGACAATAAGTAGGTTCTAAGAAGAACACAAGAAATTATGCAAAATGTGAAACAATGTTCATTCTCCACCAGTATAGAAATAATATTTGGGTCTGAGGAAGAAAGTGGATATAATGGGGTGCCGAGGTCTTCATGAGTGGGGAATATAGCAATCCCCAGGATTTTGGTCAGGAAACGAAAATACTTTTGATGCGTTAAGTTGCACTGGTACTTTGTGTTTTGATGGTGAAGTTTCATGAGATCAGAGAATGGGAGAGTTGCAGTAGGAGTACAGCTAAGTTTCCAATATTTATTCTTTCTTCAAATTACACAAACACATTTTCAATAAAAAATTTAATAGTAAACACAAGAGTGCTTAATATCTGTAATCAATACCATGCAAATGTGATATAGAATGTTAATTACTGAGCATGGTGTGGGTGATGGGGAAGGTGAGCATGGGTCTTCCAGTCATCCGCCAGCAGGAGCAGAGGTAAGATAATTCTGTTCTGAGCATCTCCACAATCATTCGATTATCCAGAGCCAAGTAGAAATGGTGGAGGTCTGTAAACTGAGGAAGAAGCACAAATAACAATTTATCATAGAAGTATGCAATATGCTATTTAACTGTCTATTTTCATACAAAAGTAAGCTGGTGCTCAAATATTTTCCAAAGACTACATGTAGCATTTTAATCCTCTGCTTGTGCTCATGAAAGAAATTACTTTTTATTTGGGAGGAGCAGTGCTGAGGATTCCTGAAGAATACCTAAACAGAAGTGCCTCGTTTTTTCATATGTGACACCTTAAGCAAATCCTGCATTTTTATCCTTCAGAAGATTGCATTTATGGGCTCACAATCCCAGCCTGGAAAGGTTTGTTGGATATATTGGCATGACCAGTGGAAGTTGCCATACATGACATGGGACCCTTTGTCAACTATATAATGTATTTAAATAAGGAAGGGACAAGAAGATGACTTATTATATGCTTTTTTTTTATTTATTTTTGTTTTTTTTAAATCTGTTTATTAAATTTCCAAATCAAACACAAAATTAACAATCAGCAGCATCAGATTTATCAGCAATAATACAGCGAATCAAATAGCCTATTATAATGCATGCTGCTTCATCCCAACTTTCCCACCCTCTCCCCTCCCTCCTTATCTACCGGTGCACCGTGAGGTGTATGCAGTACAATCAGTTGCAAAAAAAAAAAAAATCCCCTGTATATCTTCGTTACAGTATCTAGTTGGGGTAGTGTTGCACCGGGGGTGGTAATACCCTACACAATAACTGTCATACTGAGCCCAGAGCCAGTTCGTCAATCTATTCAGTCACGTAGTCCAAGGCTCCCCATCTCCTTCCCAGGGACCTCCTCCTCTGAGTCCGTGTTCGGTGACTGAAGAGCTTCGACTAAGGCCTCCCACGCCCTTGCTGTCTCGCACGCTTTATCGCTACTCGCACGTGCGGCCTGCCTCAATCTAAGTATGCCCTCGCTTTTTGCCCATTTAAGCAATTCTGCCCTCCATCTCCCCACCTTAGGCCCCTGGCGCGACTTCCAGTGCCTAGTTAACGCCCGTTTAGCCAATACCAGCCCCAAATCTATAAATTTACTAGTCACTTTTGTTCTGGTAGTGTGCGGAAACCAATGAAGCAGGCAAGTACCCGGGTCCAGCTCCACCGTCCTATCAGTAATAGTATTCAAGTTGTCTAACACTTCCTTCCAATATGTCCCTAACTTTGGGCACCCCCACATCATATGGAGGAAGTCCGCTCCGTCCAGGTCACAGCGCGGGCACCGAGCGGCTGCCGCCTTGTAATATCGATTGAGCTTCTCAGGTGTTAGATAAGCTATGACTTATTATATGCTTTATATTGTATTAAAATAAGGAGGGTCAAGAAGTCCACATATTATATGAGGTAAAAATACTCATTTCTTTACATTATGAAGGATATTGGAAGTTACTTCTACGGTCTCCAGTTTAAAGACACTTGAAATGTGGACTAGTGCATCTATATGGTCACAGTGCATGAAACATTTGCATTTATAATGCACAGCTAACAGAACAGTGATTGAGTATATTTTTATGCAAGAGGACGATCTAAGTCACTTCAAAAAGTTAAAGTAGTTTTGAAAATCAAAAGTGATTATATAACCTGAAAATTGAAAAAAAGTTAAGGAAGAAGCTGTGGAATTTTAGCCGCTTGATTTGGCAACAGAAACTTAATTTTTAACAAAGATGATGACTTGCTGGAGAGAGAATCCGACATCAGCAATAAATGGGAAGAGATGGTGAATAGTTTAATGTCACAAGAGCAGTAACATGAACTTTCATTGACCAGTATAAAGTTATGATGACTTGAATGTTGCCCACTGGAAAAGGATCAGGAAGCAAAGAGAAACCTAAACGAAAAGGAATTGTGTGTTGGTGTGGCAAAGAATGTGCCCAAAAGACACAAGAATTGCAAATTTAGATCAAGGATGTTGGTGACCTTCTTGCCACTATAGCACAGTTTCTAAATCTCTCAATTATCCTATAATGAAGATCTTTCTGAGATATGCTGGAGTCAACTAAAAGTGGTTGTAGTTCTGAAACTCACTTTGTGGCTGCGGATCCCTTGAATGAATGTATATGACCGGCCTAATAAATCTTTTGTAATTTTATTGAATTTCCATAGCGCTTTATGCCAAAGCACAGTACAATTAATTAATGAGATGGTACAACACATTTAGGAAATTATTGCAAGAATTAAGATAAAAAACAACAGTGTCACAGGAAAGAAACCAGGTAAAAAAGTGCAAAGAAGAAAAGAGACAACTTGAAAGAGAAAGATACATCGGTCAAATGTATCAAAATGGCAAGAAAGTCTTACCCTTGCAGAAAAGTGGCACTATTCTGGAAAGGTCAGGCAGCTGGTTGTGATGATGACATCCAGAACTGAATGGGGAAGGAGATGGCATCTTGAAGAAACCACGATGCATTTACCATGATCTACCACCGGGCTCTATGCTTACAACGATGATCTTGCAGCGTGAAAAAGGCTGCAGCAGTGGCACACACTTTATTTGTTTGAATATTTTTATTAAATTATATACATTTTGTATACAACATTTTCAAAGAAGAGAAGCAAGAATATGGTCTGATGTACAACTCAGATAAAGCATGTAAGTGACATCACAGCACCTGGAAAGACATTGTTTACCTAGTACTGAGGGAAATCAAAGTGATCATTGAAACGACAAGTCACATTTGTTGCATGTGGTTCCATAGAGTAAATACCAAGTTAGGGCATTGAATAGTCCTCGTACATCCCACAGTGGTCAGCTGCCCATCTCTTTGCAGTGGAGTAGGAAAGATTCCATTATATGAAAACAAAACAGTAACAAAATCTGGAGCCCGTAATTTCAAATCCCTGCACCCACGCCACCTGCCCCACTCTGCCTCGTGAAGTATCTGGTGCATCAGTGGGTGTGATTTAAAAAAAATATATAACCTATTTGGGCCTTAGCAGGAAAAAAGAGAGAGATGTGTGGTAGAGCGCTAGCCTGTAAGTATAACTGCAAACCACCACGCCACCCCTAGGTTACCTGTGTCAGGATCGCTCTCATCATTTCCCTGCGTAAGCACTCAGCTACTTGGCAATACTGCGTCCCAGCTGGAAGCAGCGGGGTACTTGGCAATACCTAAGTGCCCTCCCTGAGTAAGGCAGCAATGGCACACCATAGCTAAAGACACCAAAAAATGGTACAGACTATGGGAGTTACTTAACAATTGGTGGATGCTGGACATAAACCAAAATTGGAGGATGTCCAGTCTGTCCAATTTAGGGGATGTATACAACTGCCAAAGTCACATGGCCAGGTATAGAGTTCAGTAGGAATGACCAGTACTTTAGCTTCTATACAAAATGCTAAATCCAAATGAGGACCTTGAGTAGGATTGCCTTCAGCACATGTTTCAGACTAGGTATGTGGACTTTGAGAAAATGGGACAATTTCCCCTTGTCTCTCATCTGGTGAATCAATTTAGTAAGGAAGGTGATTCTACATCAATTCTTGACAATCTTTTTTAGAAAACTAAATTCAGGCAATTCTTCAATCTTAACCATACACAACAACTGTTGTAACCAATGATCCTAGAAATCCAAAAGACGATCGTAAAGCCCTCCAGATAGATTTTTCCCACACTAAACCCATACACTGAGAGATCAGTGAAAAAGCCACTCCACCCAATTACCCTTCTGATAATTAAGCCATTTACACAACAGAGTTATAGGGGTGAACCAGAAAATAATACTCAAAATTCATCAATATATCATGGCTCATACTCCAACGTGATGGGAAACCTAGAACTGGGTGGAAGCCCAGATGCAAGAATGATAAAATTACTACGGTGCCATACTGACGGCAGATATGTGGTATTCAAATTCTGAAAAAAGCATAGCAGAACATATATGTGTGATTCAGCAGGCATGACTCACACAAAACCAGCAGATGCTGCTTAAAGGGAAAACAAATACTGCCTGTGCTGAAACACATATTTAACAACAACCTGATTGAATATGAAAAGGTAGCAGGCAACCTCAATATCCATGTCATTGGATACTGTTGTCCATGTCTGTACAACAGTATCCAATGACCAGATGAGCCAACTTATACATTTTAAGGTCTAAGCTGGGAGACTATAATTATGCATAGTTGTCACTGCATTTTTGCTCCTTTATTTTGAAAAAGTGCCATTTAATACTGGCAAATGAAGCAAAACAAAAGCAAAACAAAAGCAAGTGAACGTTGGCTAATTTTTGAGAAGCAGTAAAACAGCCAGTATGATGCTGAGGCAGCAGTGAACCTATGGAGCTCCGCTACTTACTCTCTCACTAGAAAAAATTAAAGGAGATAACAGTGTGACAATATAGTACCAATCAATGGGAACAAAATCAATGAGATGGGGGTACTAGCTGCTTTGCACCTGGCTTTGGGAATTAAGTCGAGGGGGCTGCTTTGATCAGACCTGAGAAAGAAGCAGCAGGGAACCACCATGCAGAACTAAACAAGGAATGTCACATGCTTACTGATTAGAGTTGGGGAGGGAGCATCGACAGGGACAGATCAACAGAATGGCTGATGAGTACAAAAAACTGGTGATCATTTTGAACTAGAGCATATCTTCTAGGAGGAGACGCTCAATGCTGCAAAATGGACGGTGAATGTGAAGGAGATAGTAACACGACTCAACATACTATCCTGGGTGACTATCAACCTTTGGTGAGAGGCACATTTGAAATGGAACAGAGGACAGCTAAAAGGCCAGCCAGAACTACCTCATCACGACACACTAAGTTTGACAAGCTACAGAAAACAATTTTAACATGGGAGGACAGAATTCCACATTTGAGAAAGCGCAAGGTCAAAATCATAAAAGTAAGCAACAAATATTTAGGGCCACTGATGAGCTGCAGATTAAACTTGTGTCAACCAAGATACACAAGTCTTTTACAGACAGTAGAATAGAAATATTGGGAAACACTACTAGAGCAAGAGAATTTGAGTGTACTGTTGATCTCCAGAGAAAACAAAGGGGGTGATCTGACCTCTCTGAGCACATAGATGTCAGAGGAATTGTGCCCTGCATTATAGGTAATGAGAAGCAAAGTAATAGAGGTCTCACCTTCATGGTGATTTTTTTGGGATGGAAGGCATGAAGGAATTGATAGTGGAAGCAGCAAGACGCAAAGTTACGCTAAATATGACGGGAAGCTGCATCAACTTTTTTCAAAATATGTTGTATATAATGCAATAACGCAGTAGAGGAATTATCCTGAAATTATCCTGAAACAAAGACTGCCCAAAGTAAAAAATGTCATACCCATCAAAATTGACTGCCATTATTGCGTCCTTGCGGGTTGGTGAAACTGCGACCCCATTCAATACGTAGATACACCCCGATGCTGTAATTACCACCGGTAAGACCCCGCGGAGACTGGAAGTCGACCTTTGACTTTCAGCACCATTCTGTCTTTAAAAAGGGCTCTGATATTTACAGGAAATACTACCAATAATGAGTGCATAAAAGTGAATGAGTGATACCATGCCTGGACTATGCTCCCTCACCGTCAGGTTAACCCTCGTTATGGGTATGCCTTAATGGACTGAGGACGATGGTATGGAAACAAGAGGTACTACTAAGAGAAATATCAAGTGTAGATGTTGAAAATTGCTTCGTTAGTAGAAAATGAAAAAAATAATTGAATGTGCATCTGTGGCTACAGCCATTATTGAGTACCTATTGAAATTCAATTAAATGTAGGCTTTAAAAAAGCGGATTCCAATATTAGCAATATGTACGGATACGTCTTAAACTGGCTGCTACTGGAATATATGTATATATGCTACAAATATATACTATGACCACAGTCTCGTCAAGTTTAATAAACAGAGTTAATAAATTTTTTTAAAAAAAGCGGATTCATACTTGGGAACCATATTTGAATTTTCCCCAAAATTAGAATAACAAGTCCACGTACTCATGTGTACATCTTTGAGCTGGTAATCAGATTTCTAATGTATTAATGGCGTACATGTTTTGCTTTAGACACAAATTGCCTTCTGCAAGGATGAAAATCCTGGACAATTGCTGCATCTGGCTTCCCCATACATTTTTATTTTGACACTGAAGTTCAGAATGTAACTTCTGCTCTTTGAGAACATTCTAATCACTAGGGACCCTCCGCAAACTGCAGATGGTAAGTCTCCGGACAAGCCCTTGGGAGAGCCGAGATAGAAGGGAGAGCCACATTGGCCGCCCAACTCCTAATCCTTCAAGGGGGAGGAAGTCATGGCCCCCTTGGACAGATGCCTCACTAGTAGCAGTTGATTCACAGTTTTTAGGTGCCATGGTGAACACAGGGAAGCTCCTTGAGAAATACACAGGAAAAGGCCAATGTGGTACTTTCTTGTCTATAATTAAAAATGAAATATACATTTTCTGAACATTATACACATAGGGCCTGATTCACAAAAGTAAACTTACACATTTTTGTAAGTTTTCTCTTTTTTGGTATTCACAAAGCTGTGACTGAATAGTAACTTTACAACTGCGGAGATTCCGCAGTCGGGGTGGAGAACTCAGCACTTAAAACAATAGACCTGTCCATCGAACTACCAGTCTCTGCAGTGTGTTTAAGTACTACTCAGATACAGCATCAAAAACCTAAAAGGAGAGCCATATTTGTTTTGGTTCGCTGTGTAACCTATGTTAATATGTGCATGCGGAGTAAAAATAGTAAATACACCCTCGATTACGGTCAATGTCCAGTCCTCATATGTGAAAGTATGACTGGGGGAGGGGTGTGTATGTGTGTGTTGTGTGTGTCCACTTCCCCACGGTATTCCTTTTATTCATAAGATGACCCCATTCAATTAAAATTCATGAACCAGATCCAGACATTTTGCATCTGAGCTACTTTTTGTGTCACTGAGCAAAATACGTGTTCTCCTGCACCAATTTACAGCAACACCATATTACTTGGTCGACATAACATATGTAAACTTGAGGATATGAAGATCTGGCACCTCAACAAGAGATCAGACTGATAAAGAAAGAAAGAAGGTACAATATAAAAAACAAGATATGATTTGGTGCAACTGACAGAGAATAGCACTTTAAAGGTAGATTATTATTTCTGATTGATTACAATTATGAATATTAACCATCTTTTTAGGTGGGTCTTATTGACTCACCTGGGGTGTGAAAGTGAACATTTGATTCCGGATCATGTACAGTTTGGATGTTCCAAGAACACCAATGTGTCTGTAGGGCCGTCCACTTAATTTCATGGTCTTGTTAAAGCCTATTAAAAAAAAATAATGTGAAAATCTCAATAGTTTTATTATATGTAGTCTTTCTAGCTACTTGAATCTGAGGAAGAAATTCACTTTAAAAAATCCATTATATTATGTACCATCATGCTCTTTCTAGAAACTCTACAATGCATGCAGAAATCTAAGCTGAACGGAAAAATATTGTCGAGATTGTAATTTTCACATTTCCCTATCCCAAAAAGCCTCTATTTGCTGATGGCCACACAACAATGCTAAGATATGCAATCTTATTTATAAGAATTTTTAATACTGCATCTTTTATGTGAATGAAAAACTTGAACAGTGGAAAAAGTTGTGAACCACAACGTAACTGTTTTAGGAATATGAACGAAGGAAACCTTTAGGGAAGGTGCAAAGGAAGTGAAGATAAAAAAAATAATTGTAGGAAGGTTTCCTGAACAGAAACATATTTAATTATTAATTTGTTGGTTTTTCCTTATTCTTTACTCCCGCTTTCCAAGGGGAATTCCCACTTTACTGCATTACAGTTAACTAGGATCCCTCAAGCTTAAAATAAGAACATACTCTTACCAGCTGATCTCGGGGTTTTCTCTTTGTTATGCCTTACCGTGCAGAAATATCAAATTACTTAAATGCCCATAAATTAGCATTCATGACCAAAGAAGAAGAGAAGACATTCGATTTCCATTTGTGCCCTCAGCATTTGTTTTCTGTATCTCAGATTAGACGGCAGCCATGTTTTACAAGGCAATATAAATTGTGAGGTAATGATGTTTATGTGCCGAGTAGGGCCTTATTACAAGTTTGCTGGGTTTTGGTTCAGATATACCGGTGGACCAGAATTTCCGATTTTTGTCGGTATCCGCACATCAAAATCCAGAAATTAAAAGCGTTTGTTTCCTGGAATGGGGAATAACCAGTCAGACTCAGGAATACCAAATTGTTTTCCGCTATTTTTTCCCCGATTCAAGGACAAACCTGCCAACAGTTTGCAACTGCTAAGAGTGGGTGGAAGGTGTCAGTGGAGTCTGTGAGTTGGTTGGTGGGTATGGCAGAGAGTCAGGGCAGGGTTGGAGTAGGCCAGGAGACTTGTTTTCCTGCAGCATTTCCACGTTCAGTGAAACCGGGCCCGGTGTTTCAGGACCCCGAAAAACCTGGCTAACTGTAGCCTAAAGCAATATACCTCCTGGAGTTGCATTTAGACTAGGATACTGAAACTCATAACAAAGGACTTAATAGTTTGGCACATGACTGCACATACTAGGTAGGGAAATTAAAAAATAGTTGGATATGCTTATGGGTTGTCGCGAATCACAGTACGAGTAGAGTTTACCCTTCAGAAGCTGCTATATAAACACTCTCAGAAAGAGAGCTACCAGGAACTGAAGAAGACAAATACCTGATAGAATTTCCATCTGCAAGAAAGGGACCTCAAGCTCTATAATAAATCAGCAAAGTTGCACTGATGTCTAAGGATATTAGCTTCTTGCTGGCCATCAAGAACAACATGGTGTAGGTCCAGAAAAAAAGCTTGATTACTCATTTGGAACTTCTCTCCTGAATCCGAATTGTGAAAAATGTACTAGAAACAGAGGAAGCCATGTCAGCCTGGATGGAAACAAGGAAAGTAGGGACAAGTGGGCATTTCTTCAGTCAGCTCATGTGAAACATCTCCCCTATATCTGTGAGTGGAAAAGGCCCCACAGACAGAGAGAGTTAGAACACTGCAGAGGAAACCCAGGAAATATACATTTTACTGTGGACCTAAACTGGAGTTGTTGGAGACGTTCCAATAACTTGAACCACTGGCTAGGTGACCAAAAAGGCTTACATTAAAGAAACCTTGGAAATTTGTGGAGCACAAGGGAAAAAGTTATAGAATTTTCCCTAAAATTTGGGACTTCTCTGAAGGAAGAGAAAAACAACCTGAAAAAAACTTAAAACAGTGCAGCTGCATTTTCACAGTTTGTCATGATCAACCCTGTTGACCCCGAAACTTGTGGCTACTACAAGACAGTAACAAAGTATCTTACCTCATGAAGCCCTGTCTTGATATAGCTTCCAGTGTATATCTTCTAGCTTTGCTCCACTGAAGATTTCTGACCTTCAGAAATATTCTGCAATAAAACCTTTGTCCTCTATGACCCACAAATTCTATTCAGCCGTGCTTTTTCGCTACTTGGCCGCAAACAGTACTTAAGTCCAGGTCTCTTCTGGGTGATGCACTAATCACAGTCCTACCCCGTTTCCTTGCTGGTACGCAAGGGATGGCCCCCCAGACTCCAGTTTATTGCACCTCATTGATAACTTACATTAATTTTTGAGTTCTAATTTTTTCCATTTGAAATACTTTTTGAAACAGTCTGGAAATGTTAACTCATTGATTTCTTAATTTTAATCACGTTATGGTGTTGTTGAAAATGCGTCATCTGCCTTTTTACTGAGGAACACCTTACTGCTTCTGCTAAGCTACCAAGAGTAATCAAGGTTTTCCACACAGTAATCAATTTGCCAAAGTGTTATCAGATTGTTTGGCTTTGTGTGACCTCAGCCACAGTTTGCATCAAGAATGTAGTATGCTCTCTTCCTAATGGGTAAACCCTACAAAGTAACTTTGTAATCATCCAAATAAGCAGTCCAAAGATAAAGCCTTGGAGGAGGCTACTGGTTATACAGCAGAGGTCATCTGCAGAAGCATCAAGAAACTGACTTTCACGAGACCCAAGTGAATGCATCCCCAGTATATTTCACTATCTAAACATTTCAGGTTCAAAACCACTAGCAATAGTTGAACAAAGGGCAGATGATATCTTCAAAATAGTTTATTTCAATACATTGATCATAAAAACATCAAAAATCAATACAAATCAAGAATCATTTAAATATTTGATCGACATATAAAAAATGTATTAGTAGGTAATATCTATAGATTTCAATAGTCTGACTATAGGTGACTTCATGGAGAAGGGGCATTTTTTAAATTTTCTTTTTGAGAAGAAAAAAAAAATGTTTGACAGATGGCTCTGTCATGTCGACGAAGTTATGCGTCAAATTTAAAAAAGCGTTGTCAGGAACCGCCCTGATGGAAGATCCAGCCTATGCTTTAGAAATGACTGCCAGCTTGGCGGTCATTTTTAAAGCTGGCAGACGGGTTACTCTGTCAGGCCAATGGAATAATTTTCTCAGTTGCACTGACGGAGTAAACTCCGGGCTGTAAAATGTTATGGGAATAAGGGGTGTTTGTATCCTTTGAAGGAGAATGACTAACTATTCTGCGACACCCCCAAATTATCAGGAGTTGCCAAAGTCTGGACATTTTAGCAAGAGCAAACCAAATTGTCACGTCCATAAAGGCCAAATGTACTGACATTGACCAATGCATAAACGTTGGAGTACTGTTCTCTGATACCCAAGCCTCATGGACAGCCCAGCTGTGTGTCAGATAAAAATCTGGCACTTAAGTGAAATTGTGCAGCCTGACAAACATCTGCCTCCCCAAAAGCATAGATAGGTATACAATAGGGAAAGTGTTCTATTACAGGTGTTATCAGTCCTATACTCCTTCTTAAAAATGGAACAATTATTGATTTTTTGCAAAAACTGAAAGGCTTTTCCATATCACAAACTGCATTAAAACCTGCATCAAGAGCAGGGTACAAAAGCCAACAGGTGTACCCAAACTCCATTCATTCCAGGAATTTGTTGACAGAACTGTCTTCTATCATTTTAGGGACCTGTAGCCATTTGATATTATTCAATATCATAACCCCCCTCACTCTCAGCAAATACATTCTCAAAATGGATTAACCATCTAACTTGGGCAACTGCCATACCTAGATGTTGGAAGAGCTTCTTCAGACCACTAATTTCTAAACTTCCTACAACCCCCAGACCCACAAGCTTCCTTCATCTTGTTCCAAACTTTTGTATTAATCTCTTGGGTTGCAGTTCTCACACTTCGCTCTGTAGACAGTATGCGGGTTTCTCCTCTGTCCCAATGCATAATCTTGGAAATCTTTTCAGAGGCTCTTCTGTGCTGTTCTGCACTCACCAGAAAACCATTTACTTGTTCTTTTTGGATACTAATGTTTTTTTAAAAGAAAAATACTGTGCCTCCGATGAGTTTATTTCCTGATATCCTTGAATAATCAATGTCTCAAAACTGTTTTGGTCTAAACACTGATAAACTGATTTCAAGGCTCCGCTGAATGTTGTTGCAGTGTTTTCTACTAGGTTAATCAGTTACCAAAGGAACCTCTTCTAATTGATTCTGGCATTTCTAGTCAAGGATGTGCTAACTGACAGAATGACCATGAAGTGTAACTGGATAAATGTGTACACATAATTAATGGGTTAAGGTAACTTTCCTCTCTATCTACTACCTCAAAATTCTTGCTAAATTTAAAAAAGGGGATGTTAAACATTAAATAATCAACTATAGTTTTAATAGTTATCCCTTAAAAGGTGTGGTGAGCAATCTGAATGCTAAGGAAATGGCTGGTCCAACTAAACATATCATACGTCTTAAGGAGGTTTTGGATATATCTACTGTATATGTCCACTCTTTTTAAATGAATCCTCTGCTCCTGCCTGCCCTACTTCTGATACCACAACTTAGAAGAAACAGAACTAGTTTTGCATGTTGTTTACAAATTCACCAGAGAAACATAATATGGTTAAAAATCAGAAATGATCACCAACCTTGGTGAGATTTTTCTTTCAGAATGATTGCTATAGAAGCTACCAAGGATCCAACACAGACCATTCCCAAACCTAAACCCCACCACCAAGACGTTCATTGACTTCACCTCTAAATTTCCACAGAGACAGGATATTTTGATGGTCACTAACAAATGCAAATGCACTGATAGTTGGTGACTAGAATGATTGCTATCCATCCGGGTGATATATTTTTTGGGAGATTGATTGTCATCCATCATGACAATACAGTTTATGGGGCTTAGTTTACCTTAAAGCTATAACATCAAATGTACCATTAAAAGAAACCAAAACAACATAATTTATATTTTTGAAGAAACCAGTAATGTTCCATGAAGTTACTGAGAATAAATTGGTTGAGCGACTAAATAGTAACTGCTATACTAATATATACTTAAAGCCAGAAACCAGAGAACAGCATTTTATTTTCTGCTGCTGATTATACCATGCTTCCCTACAAATGAGAAGAGTTAGGAGACAACCATCCCTGTTCAGGAATGCTTTACGGACCAGATGAAGTCTTTATATATTTTGCTCTGTAGCTAATGGGAACACTGGATGTTAAGGCGAGGTGGGATTCAAACTGGGTTACCTACTTCACACGTCAGCAGCTCTGGACATAAGGCCACAACCCCAATGAAATACTTAATGGGATCAAAAAGGTCACTGGATGATTGGAGCGTTCCATGAACATAAACATAACTGAGACAAAGGAGTAAAAACCAATAGGTATGTCCCACATCGGGGATCGAAGATGACGAGCGCGCAATTGTTCTTCAAGCTCGTCGGTTCCGGATGGTCTTTTTGGAGCGGAAGGAGGCACAAGCTGGACAGTCTCTGGCCTCGTGCTCCGGTGAGAGGCAGAGGTTGCACACCTCATGTAGGTCAGTGTGGGGAAACTTCGACCCACACCGAGGACACTTTTTAAATGGCGTCCTTTCCATGAGCCGGAGATGAGGCCCGGGTAGGCCCGAAGGCCTTTGTCGACGACAGGAATCGAAGACTTCGAAGTTGAAGGGTCGCGTTTGGCTGGAAACGCGATCGAAAACAATACCATCGAGATGGGAAGGATTGCGCATCGAAAGAGAAAACCGATAACGGTTACGAACTGGAACGTGAGAACACATCCGAGCCCAATGGCGGAAAAAAACAATATGAGGATGGAGCCGATGCCCATGTGCACTATGATCAAAAGGAGGAGTCACATACCTCATGACTTCCAAAGACTTTCCAAGACAAAAACAAGTGCAAACATCCGGGCCCAACACCAGATGGCGATCTATGCCCAGTGTGTAATCTGTAGCTCATATGCCTCAAACACACGTTTTTCCCAAAGATGCTTAAAATATTGTAGATCATAACTTAGAAAAAAGAAAGTCAACATTTTAAATGGTGTGGATTCCCAGATTAACAATTATCAGAAAACGATGTATGCTCATCTAAGAAATGGATCCTCCCTTTTTTACTCATAATGAGAAGACCGATATAAACATGTCTCTTTTCGTCAGAGAGGAGACTGGGAACAACTTATACCCTGAATGTATGAGCGAACTGTAAGTGTACAGATTCCCAAATCTTTTGAGACGGAAGGGACCATACCACAGAACAGGGAGGTGGGAGGGAGATGAGGAATCTGTGGTTAGATGGAGAATCCACCAGAAAGAGCAGTAGCAAAGATAAGTAACATGTTCTTCTAATGTATAGATCTAACTGCAGATTCTTCACCTGGTGCATAGATATCAAGGAAATAACTTTTAAGGTAGTGGGTCTGTGGAATGGCTTAGACTAATACGTCTACAGGACTGAGCTGGCTAAATGCCCATCTTGATGGACCTGACATTGAAGACATTATTGCTTCTTGAATGTGTGCACTAAGGCCAACGTAGCTACTTGGCTGATATCCAGGGCAGGCAGTCAGTGAGCCAACGCAGTTGTAGACGTTTTGGCTCTGGGGCAGTGAGGCCTTAGCCATGAGGCTTCTTCTAAGACAATGCATAGCAGATCTTCAAGCAGACGACTAGCCATCAATAAATGTCTGCTTCTGCACTGCCTTGCCTGTCTTTGCCTGCAGAAGCCCACAAAGAGCTGATTGCTCACTCAATGTTCTTTGTTTTGATCAATGAAAAGCTGAGGGTTCTCTTGGGATCTAAACAATGGGGTCTCTTTTCCTTTTTTGAAGGATGAGGCGTAGCAAAGAAGGCTGGAAGCGTTATGAGTTGACTGATGTGAAAAGGCATCACTACGTTTGGCAGAAACACTGCTTGAGTCCTGAGCACCAGTTTGGCTGGGAAAAAGGTGGTATAAGGTGACTGCACTGGGCCTGAAATTCACTCACCAGGCATGCAGGTATCATCGCCACCAAGAAGACTATTTTTAAAGTGAATAGACAATGAGCAACTGTGCATTGGTTCAAAAGGTGAGTCCCACTGTGACATCAAAAAATGTGTTGGTTGAAACATATGCTGCAAACCTTTTATGAGATGCATCACAACTGATGATTTAAATAGGGATATCCTGTCTGGAAACCTTAAAATGCTGAAATAGCCAGTAAATAACCTTTAACTGTGCCCAGAGCAAGATCTTGCGGGCCAGAAACAAAGCAAACAATAATACATCTGACAATCTTGTCTGCAAAGAGTTTAACTGGTGGGTACCACACCACGCCACAAACTTGTCCTAGTGCCCGGCATTTACAGATTTCACAAAGGCCCCCCTGGCTGCCAGTATGACATCAATGACCTCAGGAGGGAGATCAAAAGAACTCAACTGCCGCCATTCTTTCTCCATGCACGAAGGTGCAGATTGAGCTAGCTCGGTGTAAGAACAGCCCTCCTGCTACTACGTCAAGAGGTCCTCTAGCAGTGGAAACCTGACAGGACGGCATTTGGTCAGACCCAAAAGTTGGAGCTCAAACACTCTCCTGGCCCATTCCAGTCTCTCTAGGATGACTTGGGCACATCCTTCCGAGTCTTTTTTCAGAACTCGGGGCAGTAAGCAGCAGCAGCGGGAAGGCATACAAGGGTTTGTGCTCCACTCTAAACTGATTCAGAGAGAGCCTTCTTGAACACTCCAGTGCACAAAAGTGGACATTCTCAGTAGTGGCAAAGAGATTGAGCCAAAGTTCTCCCAATTGTTGGAAGATACCCTGTGCAACCTCAGGAGGTGGTTCGCAACTAACTGTGGCAAGTTCACCTTCAACAGCCAGTCGTCAAGGCAAGGGAAGACTGGTACCCCTCACCTTCTCAGATGGGCAGTGAACACCACCATCACATTTGTGAACACCTGATGTGCACTTATAAGGCCAAAAGGGAGAACAGCAAACTGAAAGTGTTTGTGACCCACCTTGAGCCACAGGTAGCGACTATGGGCCTGCAGGATGAGAATGTCTAAATAAATGTCCTGCGTGTCCAACGCTACCACGCAATCGCTAGGACCCATGGCAGAGAGAGATGCTTGGTAAAAGTGAGTATCTTAAACTTGTCAGAAAGGCATTGAGGGGTTGATGGTCTAGAAAGGGTTAAGGCCTCAGTCCTTCTTTGGCACAAGAAAGTAATAGGAATAGCAGCCAGTCCCAACTTCTGATGTTGGGATGCTTTCTATGGCTCTTTTGGCCAAAATAGACAGTACTTCCTGGTATAGATCAGCAGAAGGTTCTCTATCAGGCATTGCACTGTAGGTAGCAAATGTGGTGGGTAGCAAAGGAATGGTACGGCCTAACCCCCTTGGACAATCTGCATCTGCAGAACCCATTAGATTGAATGATGTTTTGCCACCCCTGCAGAAAGAGGCTTATACTGTGCTGACGTGGTAGTTGTGTGTTGCTAAAGGCATACTAAAGAGGTTTTGCAGTAGTTGCTAATGAGGATGGAAAACTGTGTGGAAAGGCCTAAGAAGTCATTTGTGTGTGAGGTGGGGCTGGCACAGTCAATATGCTAGGCCCCTGGTATAGACCCTAAAGAATGAAATTGTTGTGGGGATTGCCGAACTGGAGCTGAAAGACCTAGAGAGAGATTGCCATGGCCCGGCTTTCTTTCAATTGCTCCAAGGCTGATTCCACTTTCTCAGGGCCGGCTCTAGAGCGGTGCGACCGGTGCCATCGCACCAGGTGCTGGCTTCCTGAGGGCGTCGTGTTTGCAAGTTTATTATGTTTCTAAAGCACCTGCTGCAGCGTTCCTTTCCACCAGCAACTACCAGGCCTCACATAAATGTCAAGATAACTCACGTGATTATCTACCTGCAGAGAGATCAGAGTTTACTATACTTGAGGTTTTGACTTATGTGAAGTTAGTGCAGAAGGTTAATATGCCTGCTGCAAGAACGTGTACCAAGTAGATTACAGAGTGCATATAATGTAAACAGATTAGCAGGTTACTGCTTTTAAAAAAAGACATCCTTTTGTTACTTGCAATTTATAACTTAAAGTCCTTTTAATACAGCGGTGAACTATTAACTTTCATTATAGAACTGCATACACACTGCACAGTATACATTAGAACATTGATTAATGTTGCAAAAAGGGTTAATTTGGCTAGAAATCCATTCTTATTATTAAAAAAAACTCCCAACTATGCTGTTTCTTTTTCAACTCTCTGGGCCTCATTTATGTGTTTTTGCCGCAAGGCAGTGCAGCAGGTCTTCCTCCTGCGCTTCCCTACGGCAAACGAAAAGAGCAGGAATGCGCCGTAACTATAAGATACGGCGCATTCCTGTCCTTTTCCCCTGCGTCGGCGCACAATGGGCTGCCGTGCGCCAACGCAGGCACCTTTGTACCATGGTGCAAGGGTGCCTGCGTTGCAGGGATGATTATTGTTGTACAGGAAGGGAAACTTTCTGTACAAAAATATTCACAGAGGCTTTTTCCTCTTTCTATGTGTGCTGCATCTACAGCACACATAGAAAAAGGAAAAACGAGGAGAAATACAGATATTTCTCCTCGTTGCGCCTCCCTTATGCCTCCCATGGGGAGGTGTAGGCTTTTGGCGCTGCCTCAGATTTACGATTTCTCATAAATCTGGGACAGTGTCAAAAGGCCATGGATTTAGCTGGGAACGCCCCCAGCAAACACCCATTGCACGCCCCTTTAACGCAGAACAATGCGTTAAAGGGACTGATATTTATCAGGCAGCATTAAGCCAAGAAAAGTGGCTTGGTGCTGCCTGATAACTATCACGCAGGCTTCTGCGCCACGGAACGTCACAAAAAGTGACATTCCGGAGGCGCAAGGAGTCTCATAAATGAGGCCCTGAGTTTGTGCTTATCCACACCAAGCACTCTTAAACTATACTGCCTACCAGTAGGGATAACATGTGACTCCTACAAGTCCCTTGGTTTATGTAACATTTCCTATACACTGATTTACACAGGTATGATTGATTGTCTCTTTGTAATGTGTGTGTGATGCAAAGTGCTCTGACACCCTACACTGGTATGAGTGGCGCTATATAACTAATTCAATGCATCTGAGAGAGAGTGGTTATGGAGACTTGGTCACTGGGTGCTAGTGAGAGAATCTGTGGTGGAGGTGGTCATTGGGGGGGGGGGCAACAAACATTGTTGCACAGGGCGCAACCAGCACTTTCTCAATGTCAAAAGCCATGTCCATCAAGGACATGGACATCCCCGGAGAAACTCGTATACCTCATTAATGTGGGATGCCGCAGCACAATGCTAGTTACCATGGCCCTGCGCAGTGGTGGCCAGGCCCACGTGGATGACAATTTTGGCAGTATCCCAACCATCATGAACAGTTTGGGACAGTGCAGGTTGCAGGTCTTCTGCGACCACAGGCAAAATATCACCCATTGTTAGACCTGGCATCCTTGGTGATGTTTTCCCCCAATCTTTTTTGCCTTCAAACCTTCTGTTTTGCCGACTTCATTTTTGCAGGCCTTAGGACTCTGCATTTTCCCACTGCTAAACAGTTCTAAAGTGCTTGTGTTCTCTATTTAAAACCCGGAAGAATTGGCTTATTCCCAAATGGCATATTTAATTCACTGGCAAGTGCCTAGTAAAAGTGGCACTATGTGTGCCCATGGCCCGTAAGTTAAATGCTACTAGTAGGCCTGCAGCACTGATTGTGCCACCCACTTTAGTAGCCGTTTAAACATGTCTCAGGTCTGCCATTGCAGCCTGTGTGTGCAGTTTTTAAACTGACATTTCAATTTGGAAAAGTAAACCTTTTGTCAGGTCCAAACCTTCCGCTTAAATACATATGTCACCCCTGGAGTAGATCCTGGACAGCCCAGAGGGCAGAGTGCAGTGTATTTAGGACATGTACTTTTAAGTTTTACATATACTGGTAATGAAAAAACTCTTGCGTTCATTTTTCACTACGGCAGGGTTACCTGTCCCATAGGATAACACTAAATCTCTCTCATGATGAAGTCAGATTTGAGATTACAATATTGAAAATGCCACTTTTAGAAAGTCGGATGCTGGGTCAGAAGCCTTTTTCGCCTGGAGTCCTCCTACGGTGATGAGCAACCTGTTGACTGACTTGGAGAGTTAGGTGGGGTCAGAGCATGGCTTATGCCAAGTGTCCAATAGTGCATCTGGAAGAGATTGATTAAGGGGAAAAAAGGGATCAGCTGGTGTCTGGCTAGGCTGTAAGAACTCTGTAAGGACATTTGTTTTAATCTCCATAGTGTGGAGGTGAAGTTCAAGAACCTCATCAGCCATGCAGGTTACTGTTGTTAAGGAAGTACTTTCCTCCATTAGTGATCCGGTGGGGGGGGGGGGGGGGGGGGACATCCCAATATCGGGGGAGGTGTCCAGGCCTCCTGTAAGTCCATACACCAGTCATCTGCATCATAATGAGGGTCAAGGCCATCCATGTCCCCTTCCATGTCATCTCCATAAGGCTGACTCTGATCGGAGTCTGATCCAAAAAGCTGGTGAAATGTATGAGCACTGCGGTGTGGTAGTAGGACAGTATTAGAGTCCGAAGAGTTCACAATACGCTGTGGCATGTCAAGTTCTTGGCATAACGTGGTTGAAGTCAAGACAATGCCAGTTAGGCGTCAGAAAGAATGATAGGCTGCAGTTCCTCTTCCAGTGCTGTGTACACCTGTGTACTTTTCTGCAGGAGCAAAAGGATGACACACAGCTAATCCCAAACCTCACTCTCAAGCTAGGAAACCCAAATGAGTCAAAGTCTACCCAGCCCCATGGGGGAAGAGAAAAAACATACATCCCTCACAGACTGGTCTAAGATGCAACTGTCTACTCAGGGCTAGACTGGTTCTTCTCATGAAAGAGAAAAGAAGAGTGAGTGGCCAGCTAGTATCTAGTGCAAAATGACATGTGCCAAGGAATCTCAGTAATTCTATACCTTAATTCTCCCCTCACCCACTTGACGATATATATGTAAGCAGACTTACTGGTATTTGCATGTGTTGGGCTGGAAAGTAGAGAACATATGTATGAGTATAAGCAGGTGACAACGATCTGTTAAATTATTAATTACATGGGTACTGCCTCACCTGTCCTAGTATTATTATTGAATAGGTCTCATTTCCTTCATGATGTCTCAATAATCAAAAATGTAAAAAGAATACAAAAATACAGGATCTTTAGTTAAACAGAAAAATATTCTTCTTTAGATTGGATATAGCTCTGACACTAATAATAATAATAATAGTGGCATTTGTAAAGCGCAACAGCTACCTCAAGTAGAGGTGTCCCGGCACTGAGCGGAGATCAGATAGGGAAACTTGACCAGGAGCTATCCCTGGCTAAAGAGCCAGGTGTTCACGATATTCCTGAGCTCAGGTTCTGTTTCCACCAAGTGCATATGCGATGGGAAGGAATTCCATAGCCTGGCGGTCCTCACTGTAAAGGATCTTCCTCCCATTCAGGACTTTGCAAAACGAGGTACACACAGCAGGTGCTGGGAGTTTGATCTCAGTGTACGTTTAGGTTGGTAAGGGCACAGCCTATGTCTGAGATACCTGGGTCCTTTGTTAGGTAGGGCACGAAAGGCTAGGGTCATAGACTTGAACTCAATCCTTTTTGCAACTGGGAGCCAGTGCACTTTCCTAATATGTGGGGAGATATGGTGGCGGAACGGCACCTGTCGGATGAGTCTCGCTGCCACATTTTGTACCATCTGAATTCTGTGGATCAGATATGAAGGTAATCCAAGGTAAAAGTTGTTCACGTAGTCCAACTGAGAAGTCACAGTAGCATGGACTACGACCCTGCAGCTTTCCTTCGGTAAGAGGTGCATGAATTTTCCTAAGCTTCTTAGTTTCCCGAAGCAGGCCGAAGAGATGTGCCGGACTTGAGTTTCTAATGATAGATACCTAAATTCCTTGCAGACTTTGCTGGAAATGGTGGTGAGCCCAGTTCAACTGGCCACCATAACCCTGCAGAGGGGAAGGGAAAGGCCAGACCAAAAAATAGTACCTCCGTCTTACCCGCATTTAGTTTGAGTTTGTTGATGTTCATCCAGCATGCGATGTCCTTCAGACACCCCGTTAATCTGGAAAACGAGTCCTCTGAGTTATCTTTGAATGAGAACACCAACTGGGTGTCATCTGCATAAGATACTGCCTTCACTTCCCAAGTAGCAATGAGAGTGTAAAGTGGCACCAGTGTTAAAAAGCACAAGGCTAAGGGCAGAGCCCTGTGGCACACCGCACCGTAAGGCTTGGGATCAGATTGATGCGGTTGGAGAAAACCTCTTTGAGAGCGGTCTGTAAGATAGGACCAGATCCATGCAAGAACTGCCCCCTGTAGGCCTATCTGCTTGAGTCTGTCCAGAAAAATGTGGTGAGCAACCGTGTCAAAGGCCGCCGACAAATCTAAGAGGATCAGCATTGCTGATGCTTCTGCATCCACCGATATTCTCACTGATTCCGCCACCTCCAACAATGTGTTCTCCGTGCTGTAACCTGACCAGAAGCCAGACAGAGTATCATGTAAGATGTCTTGTGTGTCGATGAGGTTGGCAAGTTGACGTTAAGCCAATTTTTCTAACATTAACTAATATTCTGTTGATTTGCTTTTATAGGTTTTGTCGGCTGATTATATGCAAATCAGTCTTTGTATCCAGTAGCTGTATGCCATCATTAGGTAAGTATTTCAGGTTTTACCATAGTTTTGTAGCGTTACCCATAACTTGTAGATTGACGATGTTTAAATGTCTTCATATGTTTTCTCCCACAGGTTTCACTAGCTACAAAAATCCAGAGAGCATGAAGCACCGGCACAAAAGAAGTCGACGAAGACACCGATCACCACGAGGACAGTGTGGAAAGATCAGGAAGCGCAAGGTAAGTGGTTCCGATGGCAGAAAGCTGCAGGCACGAACTGCTAGAATGCCAAGTAGCTTCCTGTCATCAGCGCCTGTCTTTTGTGTGTGTGCGCTCTGCCCCTGTCACGCATCAGATTGTCGCATGCATGAGACACGGGTTGCATTGGCATCTATAAACTAGGGTCAATGCGGAGTGCAAGACTAAGACTGATGCTGGCCCAGAACCTGTAATGGGTTTAACGGGGCAATATGGCACTGAGGGCAAACTCGTCGGTGGTAGCCCAATTAGAGGGCCCTGCAGATACTAATGGCCCGTAGGCGCACCACCAGAGGGAACTGGGAGCATCGAAAATATGTACAGCATAGCCTCTCGAAAGGCTTTGCCTTGCTGCAAGGTTGCTGATGGACCCCCAGAGTTCAGGGTGCATCAGGACCAGAGATGGAACCGGTTCCTCGCTGGATCAGGATTGAGACAGAGAAGCATGCTGATGCCCTTGTGTTATCTCTAAGGAGTGGCGTGAAGTCCTGCTTGCAACTGATGAATTAATCTCACACAACAGAGACGCAATCAAAAAAGCAGATAAGACAATATGGGACGCTAAAAGTGGGAAAATCAATAGATATTTTAATACTGCCCTCACACACCCGAAAGTGTCATGCTTCATCATTGGGCCGCATCATACACCTCGGTGCAGACCAACACCTTAGGTGGAGCGCAATTTTTTAGAATAGATGATGAAGAAAAGTGGTGAGGGTAGAGTATAAAGAAAAAACAAACAGAACATACACAAGAGTGTAATTCTGAAAGAAAAGAAACAAATAGTCTCCAGGAGAAAGGGACCAAAGGAAGTGCAGAAAAAAGTTTAAAACTGTCTCGGGGTTGACCCTCAAGCTTTATTCTTGTCAACCTCTGGCAGGATTAAAATAAACAAGATGGGGTATCCAGGGCAGGTAACGACCCTACAATCCCCACTGCTAAAACCAACATGTTTCTGCCAGTTTTCTATGTGCCCAGCCGGGTCACTCTGGCATTCATCAGGGTGTTGGTCCCTTTTGTTTGGTCTATACCCCTCTTCGGGTATTTTTTACCTTATTCAATCGGGGTAATATCCCCATGTTACTCTTTGTGGAATTTCCAAGAGGATCAACATATCTATAACACAAGAAGAAAAAGAAACGTATCATCATTTCCAATCTCCTTCTTCTCCTGATTATTCACAATACTCATTGTATTTCCCACGCATCCTTTAACGTGATATATATTCTCCAATGCAGCCTCACCTTCTAACAAAACCAGAACCCCAAGTCTGTGGACACTGCAACCAACAGAAAACACTTCGCCAAATGTTTGAGTGTCAGATCCTCCTATATGTGTATATACAACTCTTCAAGTTTAAAAACGGTCCATAGCTAACACCGTGTCTCTTTCCATATATTCAACGTGTAAAATCACATGTTATTAGTCTATCTGTCCTGTACAAGTGACCCACAACCAATGGAACTCAATAATACTCACAAGAGTTTACGAGAACTGCTCTAAACCCGGGACAGCGGGGGAGGGTGCTCTTGTCGTCACACTCTGTATAAGGAAGGAGCGTCAATATAAAAAAAACACTCGTTTGTGTAAAGATAAAATTCACACTCAATCATCTTCACCACACAGACCAATCCCATTTTATGGCCATGTCCAATTGCCCTCGTCCTCATACCCCTATTCAACTTTTTCTCTAGTGCGGTACTCAAGGCACTGTAGAATGTGACGGGGTGGCCGAACGGCACTCACGCTTCAGGTAACTTAATCGCACAACAGGGATGTCACTTATGCACTTACTACTCCAAAGAGA
Source organism: Triturus cristatus (assembly GCF_964204655.1). NCBI lineage: Eukaryota > Metazoa > Chordata > Amphibia > Caudata > Salamandridae > Triturus > Triturus cristatus. The sequence continues at coordinate 772,423,578 of NC_140591.1, read as the reverse complement.
CACTGTCTCCTTACTCCCCTCGTCCGTCCTCCGACGATACGGGTGCCTCACATCAAGCCCTTATTTAAAGAGGAGATGTTTCCGTGCACGCTGATCCCTCAACGCCCAATCTGTGCGTTACCCAGCATGCTCTTCACTTCACCACCATAGAAAGAGGCCCTCTGATTTCTAACGCCCGAGTCAGTATTCATGGCGGCCATATTGGAGTTCCTAGTCTCCTCTAATTTTGCCTTCCTAACATAGCAGAGGTGTTCTTATCAGCTAGGGAGAGTGTATTTTATTTCAATGTGCTCACATTTCGAACTTCCTTAATGGGTCAGCTTAATGTTTATTCTCCCACAATTCCACGAGGGAATGGTACACCGGAGTGGATTAACTTATTAGTTCATCGTCTCATTGAATAAAACCCATTTGCTATTTCTGGAATCCCATTTCTTATTGCATGATTCCATATAACTGGAACCAAGGGATTCCATCGTTTAATCCTCTGGTATGACTCTTCAAACGTTCTACCCATCTCTGTTCTCTTATTAAAAGGAAACTCGAGATGTCATTTGTGTTCTGTGGTATAAATGGTTTATCCACTACTACCCATCTCAAGTCCTTCTCATTATGTTCCTTCTCAAGAAAATGGGCGGTAAGTCTCGTATTGGATTTACCACAACGTATGGTACTCATGTGTTCCAAAATACGAACTTTTATTTTCCGAGTTGTCATGCCCACGTACAATAAATCGCAGGGGCACTTCAAGATATAGATCACATTTTCAGTATTGCACGTGGTATGTTGTCTGAGTTCCCAGGGACTCTTCCGACCAATGTCAATGTTTTTCCATTAATCGACAGGGGACAGGCTTTGCAATAGCCACAAGCGTAATGTCCAACAACAAGAGTTAAAGGCTGATGGCCAATACGCAGGCAACCTACGTCCCTAACTGGTCTCAGGCGGGTATTCACAATAATGTTCTTAATGCTTGCACTTTTCTTAAATGCGAATAAGGGGGCAGGTTGGTTCAGCCCATTTGAATTTAAGATCTGCCATTTCTTCTGGATGATTTTTTTGAGGTGGTTTGAGGATGTATTATATGTAGTGACACAAATACTCCTTTCCGTTGTCTCTCTCGTGTTAGTTTCAAGAAGGGCATCCCTATTGCAATTCCTGGCTCTTTTTTGAGCTTTTTTTATTACAATCTCGGGATAGTCGCTACTCCTGAGTTTTTCACTAAGAATTTCTGCTTCCTTTTTATAGTCCTCCACATGTGAACAGTTCCTGCGGAGACGCAGGAACTGTCCGTAGGGAAGATTTTCCCTCAAAGCCCGTGGATGGAAGCTCAGAAAAGATAGTAAGTTGTTCCTATCAGTTTCTTTATGGAACACATTGCTAGTCAGAAGACCTCCCTCGGCTTTGATATTCAGGTCGAGGAAGGGGAGGGTATCATTTGTAATCGTTGCAGTGAAAAACAGGAAAGGATTCCTCAAATTTAGCCAGGTTAGGAAGGTCTCGGCCGAAACCTTGTCTCCCCGCCAGATGATAAGAACATCATCCACTTTGGCAGAAACATGTTGACCATATGACCACATAAGATAGGGCAATTATAGAAATCCCTATCCATTAATTTTTAACTCAATCCAATGGGGGCATCAGAATAAAGGACAGTTTTCGCCCACCACAAGATAGTTTCAGACCACACTTTTTTCACTAGTCGCTTACTAGTCCTGCACTGTGCCCCTCACTCTTATACATCGATATTGCTTATCTTTTATAACAAAATACCTCTGCTCCTCCTCTATGAGAGTTGTAGCCCACACTGGATTCCTTGCGATCCCCATGTGAGGAGGAAACCCAATGATGAAGCATGTCACCTTCGCATGAGTGAGGGTTCTCGTCCTAACAGTGCAGTGCTCTATCTTTGCTTTAGCTCTGCCTTCTTTTCATACCCACCAACGTACATAATGTGTGTCATAGGATATCTAGGAAACTCTAGGAAACTCCATAAAATGTCCCCAATAAGCACTTAGAGGGCATCAATGTATATTCTCTTAGAATGCCCTTTGCCCTTGGATCACACAATGGGTAGTCTTGCTCAAATTGGATGTTTAAATCCTCAGTCTTATTCACATGCATTTTGTGAAAAAAGGATCCTTTGTGTGCTCTGGTGAACGACGAATAGTTATTTTAGGCATTTACCACATGGCAAGGATATTCAGATGAAAAAAGGCACACTGAAAAGGAAGACCAGATTCCAAAACTCTCTGAAGTAAAAACCTTTCAACAACATGCATTTGTTTTCTTTTTATATTTCCTTCCAGGAGGAAAAGATGACAACCTGTTTGGTTGAAATTGCCTCAAGGAAGTCGTGCCCACTAGAATCTCTGTATTAAATTTTTGAGGGCTTCTTGCTTACAGAGATGTGAAAGGTGTTTCTCACATCACCGGTAGCGGCTTCAGCAGGCACTATTAAACACAACAGTCGTTAAGACTGCTGACTCCCTTAATCGAGTATAACTATCACCCTTTCCCACTGTGAGGTAGACACAGGGATCTTTGACCCTGTAGAACTCCCAGTGACTTCAGCAAAAAAGGAAGATTACTCCTAAGGAATAGTGGAAGCAAGTCCCTTAAAAGGCAGGTATTGAAGTAAAATAACAGCAACAAAAGGTAGCCATTTTTACAGGCAAGACAGGGGAGGAAAGTAAGGGTTAAGAACCTCAAAAGCATTCTTAAAAAGGTTTGAAACTGCCTTTAGATATTTTCTGCAAGAACCACTCTTGAGCCTCAGTCAAATGTCTCTTCTTTGCCTATGTAAAGTCTGCCAGAACAGTGTGGTAGCACAGTGAATGGTACACGATGTGACAAATAAAAACAGACAAAGGCATTAGTGCCACAGAGAACTGCTTGAGACAGCTGTTGTTTTGGCTGATGTTAAATGCATCACAAGAGCCCACAGAGAGCTCCGCTAGCAAGGGAGTAGGTTGAGTCAATTTTAGTTGCGGCAGAAAAGAAAACAGAAGTATCAAAGTCTAACATGGACGGGCTATACCAGGACCTTGAACTTGAAAAGCACTGTCTTTCCTGTGAGTGAGAAATGGTAATCATTCCTGAGGGTGATGTAGTCGTCAGCTCAACCTGGAATAATTTAAATGAGTGCTGATCTGGCTCTGATCTCAAAACCTGGAACAGGAAGAAGTGTGAGGCAGTGTTGTCATCAGATTTTTTTTATTCTCTTTGTCAGAAGTCTTGTCTACAGAACAAGAATGGTGACCTTGGGTTTCTCTTTTCAGCCCTTGGAAGGTGACCGAAAACCAGGCTAAAGCATACAGCGAAGTGAGCAAAACTATGACCTGCTTTTAACATATAGCTTTAGCTTGCATTTTTCTAAAACGTCAAAGCTACATTTTGAGAACTGATCACAACTACTAAACACACCATTCCTGGGAATAGACAAATTAACCCCTACAATAGAAAAACGTGTTGAAAAATTGCAAAACATCAATAAAATGACAAGGAGGTGGCAATCTCCAAAAACTGGTGTCTGTAGCAAGCAAAAATAAATAACTTGTGTCATGGGTCAAGTGGCACATTTAAAAGTCAAAACATCACATCAGTTAGTGTTACATATGCAACCCTGCAGCCAAACAGTGCTGTGGTTCTACCTTGTGACCATCTACAAATTGCAATACTGAAAACATTCAGGGTCGTACCTGACACTTGAGGATACTTCAAAAGATTTTGAATTTGCAGTAACAAATACCAAGAAATCAATAAGAAAAATATCCTTTCTAAAAAAGTGAGTGCAAGCTATGTCTTTCATGTCTTTTCATTACTAATTAAGAGAAATAAACCTCAGACTAACTGTGGGACCTTCATCTTAATACACTACCCTAAATGGTATCACCTAAACACCCTCAACAATATATTCGTGAAGGCATCTTAATTTCTGACCTCTTATGGGCTTGTCGATACTGTGACCTTGTTGGGGATATGTCAACTTCTATTCGCTTTACCGAAACATGACACAGTAAATGTTAACATATTACTATTTTAATATTCATACTTATGGTCTGTGCTTTTTTATGAGCCTGGTTAGTTTAAGAATTCCAGGTAAAGGTTTGTAGTCCGCTATCAGTATTTAGGCCAGATAGAGGAGAGGATGTGGCCTAACGGCTAGTGGGTTTGACATCGAAGCAGGGCATCCTAGTTCGAGTCTCGGCAGGGACGCTCAACATCCTGTGATTTTGGGCACTTAATCCCCTCATTTCTAACCAAAAAATTAATATGTCCGTTTGTAACGCACCAGGTGATCATGTAAAGCTCTCTAATACTTTCGGGTCTAGATCGCGTTATTAACCCCCCCCCCCCCCCCCCCCCCCCCTCCAAAAAGATAATATTTACACTTCTGAAGATTTTCAACATGTAAGATAAACTATTATCCATCATCTTACATTAACACTGGCAAACATAAGCTCATGTATTTTTCTTTTAAGTGTGGTAGTCAACTGACACAGACTGTATTATTGTAGAACTTCAAGGACTTTTTGATGGTACCAGGAGAATGGTCTTAGAACCAATTATTTTTTCAATAGTGTCTCAGCAAGAGATTCGACTTTACTTAAATGTTCCAACAGTATGACTAGGGAATGAATCACTAATATAAGAGGTATTTAATTGTATTAAAGTTACCTACAAATATAATAATATGCACCCTTGTATGTTTTAAATCAAACAACGCAAATAGGAACAGCTGATATAATTGAACAATGGGTTCCCATTTAAAACAATTATTCCACAATGCTTGCACCTACCTAGCTTAGTGTAGACATGACTAAGAGTCCGAGCAGGCTGCACACGGATTGGATGGACATCAGCAATGCTCTGGACAATGATCCCTTGCTTCTTCAGCAGTTTTTTAATTTCTTTGGATTCTGCCAAAACAGTTACTGTAGGGAAAAGAAAGGAACTGTTAACATATTGCATGTAAATATCTAGATTTTAATATGAGCTGCAATGAAATACTAAGAATTTGCAAATTAACCCTATATTTGTAACATTAGTTCTGGAATCTTATCTTTTAAGTTAGATAACAAAATGTCATGCTTGCAACATGCTGCTGGAGGGAACATCGTTGCTTGATTTTCCCCTTTGAGATCATAGCCTCATCCAATCTATTTATGGAAAACCCAAGAGAAAGTAAAGCACCAAGCGGTAATCACTGTTTGCAGCTGATTGGGACCTTGGTGCAATATCAGACTGACTGCAAGGGAGCGCGGGTCGAATACACCAAGCAGGTCCACCCCAGGCAAAGATTTTACCTTCTGACTTAGTCACTGAAATTAAATGGATATCAAAATCCTCCAGTGGGGCAAAGCAGCAAGATCTATCTGACAAAGTCCCTTTGAAGTCAGATAGGCACTGGGCAGGGTACCGCTGAAGCCGCTCGTTTTGACAGGAAAAGCTCAGAGCAGAAAAAGTCACATTTTGCGCCCAGAGAAGTCCTCTTGTCAGCTGGATACTTTTGGTGCCTTTACCAGTTAACATTTTTTGCTTTTGGACTTAGTCTCTTTTTGGAGCTTTGCTTCTTCTAGTACAGCAAGGCACCTGGCTGTATGGAGAAGGTTGCACTAAAGTCAGATAGGCTTGCTGAGAGGGTCTGCTGAACTGATTTATCGGGTGGTAAAAAGTTTTGAGTGGGACCAATCTGAATTTCTTGACCAGCAAGATTGCACCTTTAGCGGATTGTCCTGGGTGAGTTTGTCCCAGTCCTCTGGAAGTACAACTTTTTTTGAGCCAAAAATTTTAGAGATTTCAGAATAAGTGTTTTTGGACGCCACTAAGTTTCCCAGGACCTTAGGGACAAAACTTAAGGGTCAGGACTTACTCCACCAGAGGCCAACACCAGTGCCTATTTCTGTTCCAGCTGCAACTGGTCACGGGCAACTTGTTGTGTCCCTCCATCCATATAGGAGGTGAGACAACCAACCCTTAGAGTACACTTCTATGTCCTGGGTACAACTGGGAGCAGGCCCATCCCATCAGGTTTCCTCACAGGTCTCAAACAGCTGGTGCATATCCTTCTTCCGTTCTTCTGCAGGTCCAGAAAGTGTTCGGAGGACGATGCCTTGAGGTGTCACATTTATGGTTGGCATTAGCTAGTGGGTGGGGAGACCCCTAACCAATGGAGAAAAGGTTCCCAGTTATAACCCAACTTACATTTACATAACATTCTGCTCTCCTTAATGCAAATATTTACAAAATGCAATATTCTAAGGCAAACCCAACATGGCACAGACCTTCTGCCCTTAGAGGGAGGTTGTGTGCCAGTCATGGGGGCTTTTAGGGGAATGAGCAACCCCCTCCTCCTAAGCTACACAAAACTGGTTCTGGGACCAGCTCTCCCTCCTACTGAGCCTAACTGGCTATTTTGGGCCAAAAGAAGATCTCCCCTTAAACTGAACTATGAATGGGCAGGTTCCACCTTTGTCTCTTTCAAGTTAATTAAGTTCCTGAAACATGCCCATCTTTCCTTGCTGCGCTAATATGGGCACTCCTATTATATCCTGTCACCAAGCACAATCACTGGTGCCTCACTGGGAGCAGTTTTCACTCCTTATTAAGGTCAAGTACAGACAGAGAAGCTGCTAGCAGGGTAATGCAAATTAGCCCCCGGGAGCTTTAAGTAGCGAAAAAGTAACTTTCTAAAAATTACTTTTCCTGACATTTATTAAAAATTTAACTTCATCATTAGGTTGGATTTGTAAAAAAGTAAATCAAATGTATTAGACATCACTCCGCTATATACATAATATGTACATGTTTAAGGAGGAATGTTTGCATCAGACTGAGTCATGGGTATTTTAGTATGGCTCAGTTTTTTTTTTGTTATTAAGAAAAGTATCAGAGAAGTTCTTCGGCCTGGGGCTTGTCCTCTCGGGAAAAGGAATGGACGGCAGTGTTACAGGTTCCAACGCGCGTCCCTCGTAACCAGCGCTTTCGGCAGATTCAATACTTTATCATACACCGAGCATACCTCACCCCAGCCCAGATAAATAAGTACTTCCACCACACTGAGACAGTCTGCACCAGGTGTCGTTTGTCTAATGCTGACCTACTACACATGCTATGGCATTACCCTGCCCTGGGAGAGTACTGGACCGACATGGCACCCCTTTAGCCGCTGCACCGAACGTGACATCCCTTTTCACTGGGAGGTGTATATTTTGCACCTCTTTAAGGGGGGCAAGAAGAACAGGGTCACTGTGGTGTCTTGCCTTTTGCACTAATCTGTCCTTTCTCTGTGTCCTGTACTCTGCTGCTCAGCCAGTCTCTGTGATGTCATGGAATGTTGCCTCTGTGTATGTTTAAGTGTATTTGTCAGTTAATCCTTGGAGACTGAGCAGCAGTGCTGCTGCTCCCAGTGGGGCTTTCCATCTTATACCTGAATACTTTGGATTACAATGCTGCATATCCTCTAATTTCATCTTGTAAATAAATCTTGGATACAGCTACAACTGGGTTTGCATTCCTTCTTAAGATTCCACACTGGCGACGAGCTGAAAATGGACCCTCTTGGAGGATAAGGACTTCTCTGAACTTAAAGAGGTCATCATTGCAACTAAAGACAAGAAAATTAACATTTAAAAAATTACTTCCATGCTCTGGGTTGAGGCTGTCCATTGAACATAGACACCGGTGGGGCACCCAGACGCAAGGAAGTAGTTTTTTCAATGTTAATCTTCTTGTCTTTAGTTGCAATGATGACCTCTTTAAACTGGGATTGTTGTTTTCATACGTGCTTAATTTTATGTTCTGGAGCTGAGAGATTTCGGTCCTCAATCCTATTTATTGGTGTTGAGTCACTTATGTGCTCAATTTTAGATTATACATGCTTGTGTTGTAAACCTTTTCTTGTGTTGGTTTGTGTAGAGCATGTTCTAAGCTCACCTTACTAATGTTGGGGGGCACCTTACGCTCCACCCTTACATGTGTTGGTTTATGTAGAGCATGTTTTAAGCTCACCTTATTAATTTGGGGGCACCTTACGCTCCATTGCATTTAATAGTTCTACGTGTTGATAGAGCCCTTTCTAGTGCTAGTATAGCTCTGTTCTGGGTATCCTAAACTACTGTGCTGAGCCATTAAAGTGTGTGTTATTGTCCGGTGGTGGACCTAAACCACGTTAATGAGGTTTTCACTTTTACATTGCATTTATTGCTGTACACTTAGTATTCTTTATTTCTTTAAACACTTCTTTCTCCTGTTCAATGGAGGGAAGTGTGTGTTATGTGTGCGTTCCATGTTTCTTATTTCATTTCGCTTCTGTTTTTTGTTCTCTTTTTCCTACCGCACGCCTCCTTAATGTTCATTGTCTCCGTTAGGGAGGGAGGTTTGTGGTATCTTGCCTTTTGCACTAATCAGTCCTTTCTCTGTATCCTGTCCTCTGCTGCTCAGCCAGTCTATGTGATGTCATGGAATGTTGCCTCTGTGTATGTTTAAGTGTATTTGTCAGTTTATCCTTGGAGGCTGAGCAGCAGGGCTGCTGCTCCCGGTGGGGCTTTCCATCTTTTACCTGAATACTTTGGATTACAATGCTGCATATCCTGTAATTTCATCTTGTAAATAAAGCTACATCTTGGATACAGCTACAACTGGGTTTGCATTCCTTTTTAAGATTCCACAGTCACCTCCCGATTCTTGGACCTGGGCCTAGTTATAGCAAAATGCCTAATCACTAAGCGATGGAAAGAGCCGGTAGCCCCGCATGCAATGGCCTAGGGCCGCTCATTGCTCAACTGGGCTACGGCGGAGGGTGTGGCCCTGCAAAGGGAGTATCTGCTCGGACTTCGCACATTTCCCCTAGCTAGTGGTTGGGGAACTATCGTGAATTACCTACAGAGGCTAGAAATACCCACTGGGGACTCTCGGGAGGACCTACAGAGGCTAGATATACCCACTGGGGACTCACGGGAGGATGGGAGTCTAAGCAGCTCCAAGCAATTACACAGGTGGGACAGAGTTCCACAATCTCTACTTAGCCAGATATAGCATAGATGCTTAACACCTGCTACAAGCAGATAGACATGTTCTGTAGTGCTTCATGGCTAGAGGTCATGGGCGGTTATCCCCTCTCCTTCATTGAATTACTTTGCCCTCATTTTGTCGAACCCTACTCCCACTGTTCAGATATGCGACATAGCATATACAGACCATGAATGTGACACACATTATACAGACATATTTAATAATTATTGTTGCAGGCATGTGACCTACCAATATAGATTCCCGGAATCTCTCATACATGCCACACTAAACATATACTAATACCGCTGTATCAACATCAGATGACCTTCTTACGTGATTTATTGTGTATGCTGTCACTGAACTATTGTTGTTATTCAATTTAAAATGACAATAAAAAGATTTAAACCACAAAAATAAAAGATGTGGCCTAAGGATTTACGATTCAAGTTATGCGAACAAGAAGAAAAACTTGAATGCTTAAACATAGGACATTTGAGGTTATGACCTAGAAGAGTGAATTGATATAAGTCTGGCATATTACAAAGCTTACTTACATTCTGCCATAATTGATGGAAAACCAGAAGTGTTTTAAATCTGATTCATTTAAAATATGCATTTGTCAATAAGACCTTTTAGAGGCTTTGTGACATAAACAATGTCTTGGTAGTCACAAAAGATGTCACCAAGTGGCCACTCTTCTCTTCCTCTGATCATACCGACAGGTCTTTCCTGCACCCTTAAGATCACCAATGCTGGTATTTCAGTATTTATGTGTGGTGTTGTATATCTGAAGGGAATGAACACATGTTGCATAGGATCTACAAGATAGAACATAAATGTTGCTAAGCAATTAACGAGTACCCCAGTGTATATTTTGGAGTTGTAATTTACCAGACATATACATAGCTTTCACCTCAGGAATATGGTATGTTAAAAAATCAAACAGAAATGTATTAGTTCACGCATTAATTGAATCAAGAACCTGATAAAATGTATGGAATTCCATTGATATTTGATCTGAGCCAGTGGCTTTACCATCCCAGAGATGATCACCTTTTCAATTTTTGCTTCAGTTTTTGGTTCATCTAATCTTTCTCTATGAGAGTGGAACAGTTCTTGAAGCTGAAATATTTTTAAGTATTCATTAATCTGTTCTTGTGAAGCAATGTAGTCTTCATTATAAAGATTAGCATAAAATTGGTAAAAAAATGTCTCTAATCTCTGATTTGTCACCAGGTCTCCTGCCAGGTTCTTTAGTTTTGGAATAGAGTTCCTATTTCACCTATCTTTATTCTGGAATGTGAAATAGGCCCATAGAGTTCCTGTTTCGCCTATCTTTTCTGGAATGTGAGAAATAGACCCATTTACTCACTGTTTTCGAAACAAGCCCTGCCATTGGCTCGCATTTTCTGTTTGCTCTGTCGCCAATGCTTTTTTTTAAGAGTCATTTGGAGAATAACCATTTGTTCAAAGATTCTCCGTAAGCTTACCGGTAATTGCTCATTGCAGGAGTGCAGTATAGTTTCTAAACTGTAAGAGCAGAGACCTCAACTGGACTTCAATGGCCTTTTCTGTCTGTACTTTCTGAATGAAAAACCTTAGTGTGTGACCGCGAACAAAAGCATTCAGCGAATCCCATATTATGGTGATGGCTGTTGACCCAAAATTAAAATCAATACATTCTCTTAGCGTGTCTTCCATGTTATTAATATATATTTCCTAACCAGAAGCAGCTTGCGTTCGAATGTCCGACGAGAAGGGGCAGCAGACAAAAGAATGCAGCCTGACTTGATCTGAAACTATTCTCTGATTAAGCTTGACTTCTAAATATGGCATCATAATATAGCTAAAAGGAAACATATCAATCCGAGATGCAGGCTTATGTATAGCTGAATAATATGTGAATCCATATTCTAGTAGTCCACAGCTATGCCATTTACCAATTAACGCTTATGATTTAATAGTTTGTTTTAATTTCCACCTTTGATTCTCTCATCTACTGAGTACCAATAGCTTCCATTGGCGAACGTTAAGCCCTAGTTGCAAGACTACATTAAAGGCACAACACAAAATAATAGGATCAGGCTAAAAAATCAAAGCCGAAGTATCATTCATATTCGGGCTTTGAACAGAGCAAATAGCAAGGTGAATGTTCCCTTTCGTTATCTAGGTGACTAGCTAGTGGCCACAGCAGTCAATCCTTACATTAACCAACACCCAATCTTTTGCCATGGCAAGGGCATCTCCCCGCTGTGAAGCTTCTGTTCCAGAGGCAGCTAAGATCTCTATTCCAGAGGCAGCCAGGATCTCATACCCTAAATAAAGAAATGTATAGACAGGAGCGTCTCCTGTAGGCATAAGATATGTGATTTCAAAGTAGAAATATACTCCTTAATAGGCTTACTTTTACTAGACAATCTTATACCATTAATGTTCCAGTACACAATATGCATATCCTAATTACTGTTCTGTGTTCCTCTATCCATTATTATCATGGAACGCCCTTAGTATGACACTCTCTGATAAATTTGCATTTCTCCTATTTGCCGTTCCTATTTTTTGCATTTTCTTCACCCTGTGCTTCTACCCTCCCTGTGCCTTAGGAAACCCACCTCCCCAGTTTAGCCCAATCCCTGCCATACCTTCTTCTACACTCTCTTCCAAACCCCCAACAAGCCTACTACCACCCTAAGACCACCTTCCCTGCTTCCCACTCACACCACCTCCAACACCATTTTCTTCCGATTTTACAATAATAAGGACCATAGTGGCAAAACAGTATTAACCTAGGTGAAAGGTTAAACCACAGAGGAGGGCGCCTGAGAGACCTCCTATGGCATTCGTAGCTAGTAAGTACAGGGCATTATATTCATGTCACCTTTCTAATACTTTAAGCCAGGAAATAAGTCAGGATAGTAAAAAAAAAAACGTAAAAAACCTCCCCATACATCAACCCATAACAATACTCAATTGTGTTACTTCCAAATTGGGACAGTTCCTCCCAATATTCATGACTTAACATAAGAAAGCCCACATAATAATGTTCGGTAGAGTTCTGGTCCTATAATCAAGGAAATATTGTCATGACGCTGCCACTGTTGAGCAGTTCAAGAACATTAGATGATTCCTGACAATAGTAACTCTGGTCATTGTAGTTGGTCCTTAAACTGGCAGGCTCGAGGAACAATTTTCTGAAGGGCAGGAATTTGCTCACTTAGCCGCTAATTGCGCTCCACAGTCTCATGGTGGAAGTCCAATCTTACAAAGAAAGGCACACCACAAAATCTGATAGGGGAATGAGGGCGAGACACATGAAAAATTAGCTGTCTCAATAAAAAATTCTACAAGTCTATGAGGACAGCTCACGGGTATTATGTTTTCCTTCCATTACTAGGTTTATGAAATCGAAAGCGATGAGCCCTTTGGTTCAGAGAGTCTATGTTCAAGTCATTAAACTTGAGGATTGCCTGTTTAAACAAATGGACACTATATGACCTCGCATCATCGCCCTAGTTGCCTTGACGCAATTTTCCATGTCCTCTATCTTTAAAACCAGACCTTCTAGCTTGGTTTCCTCCCACCTCACTTATATTTGGGTGTTTTGAACTACCGTCACCAAACCACTACGAGTCTCCATATTACTCAAAGTGGTATGAATAATATCCATATTCTTAAAAAACATTCTAAGGACCACCTGCGCCTTATGATGAGATGTTTTCAGTGCCAGAGAGACCTTCTCACTAGTCCACGTGGCCTTAGATTAGTTCATAAACTGAAACAAAAGTTGGCATGCTGTCTTCAGATCTTGTTGGTTCAGTAACATTAGTATCAGGAGTGGTAGCCATAGATGCCATACTAATGCTAGAAGCTGTGGAAGGATTTACTAAAGGTGTGGACCGGACAGAGCTACTTGCATAATTCTGAAGCCAGTCACTAATAGGAGTAAGTTCAATCACCTTGGGGTCCTATGCAATATTGTCCTCCATAGACCTGCATTGATCTAAGTTCCCACTGTTAAATACCTGAGTAATCTGCTCTTCCACTAATTCGGTTGTAAACACAGGAAGGGTTATAATCATTGCCTTATTCTTGTGTGATGCAGGTTTTTCAACAGGTGATTAATTCAAGTGAGGGATGTATGTATAACATCAAGAGAGTTTCTTAGGGGGGTGTGGCTTGCAGCCGCAGAAGATGGCCGCAGGTTGCTGGAGCTCCACATGCAGTCAGCGCAAAGACCCGCCATCCGTCATCATCTGAGGGCAATTCGGGACGAAACACCAGAGATCTGCTGCACAGAGAACGGGGACCCACCGAGGAAGCTTGGAGCGGCCGCCATTGACTGCTCGCGCCGGAAAACTGTGAGTGCAGAGGCTCCCCCCCTGCACCAACAAAATGATGCCCTGACGCCGTAGCGACTGGAATCCGAGGCCGTGGACACTGGCCCGGAGGTTCATCAGCATATCGCTCCGCTGGTTCCGGACCGTTGGCAAGCAGCGGCTGTGTGCATATACTGCGCGCTGCGGGAGGCGTCCCTGCAGAATACCTGGTGAGTGCGGACTTGGCACGGCGTGACCGTGAGGAAGGCTGGTGGCGGCGGGCGGCCGGAATCAGCGGGGCCGGCCACGAAGGGGGCACCGGACTAAGCGACCACCCGGCTCAGGGGGGTGGGTCGGGCCCGTTTCATGAACTGACATCACTCTGGCTGACCGCAGCATCGCCCCCCCCCCTTGGGAGTGAGAACCAGCCCGGGCTTGGGATTCTCCGGAGGCCTGGGACTACCGGTAGGAGTGAGCAGCGATCCGTGGAGGAAGGGCCTGGTGCTCTTCGTATTGTGTGTGTAGCCTTCAAAAGCTCCAGCTCTTCATTAATACAGTGTGCTGTGGGCAAGGACTAACGTTGTTGAAGGAGGCACTTGGTGTGAACAGGACTAGCCCTGAGGGGGCTGCCGGCTGCACGCACGCTGATCTGGGGTGGCAGCTGGGCCAGAAGAGTGGTGGGAGACCCGGTTTCTCCCCTCACAGCTGAACTGACTTTGTTTGCCCGAGAGGCCTGGAACTACTGGGGAGAGCGCACTGTGCTCTGAGGAGGGAGGGCCTTGTGCTCTTCACATTGCGTGCTGTGAGCAGTGACTAAAGTCATTAGAGGGGGCATCTGGTGAGACGGGGACTAACCCAGAGGGGGCTGCCTGCCGCACTTACGCTGCCCTGGGGTGGCGACCGGGCTGGAGGAGTGGTTGGAGACCCGGTTTCTCCCTTCATAGCTAAGCAGCACCTGTTTGCCCGAGAGGTCCCCCCTACTATCGCATCTGGCCTGGGGCTTGCCAGGGACATTGGCCACAACAGACAACTGAGCCAGGGACAGACCAACCAGATAGACAGATACATGGTGGCCATGGGCAAGGACGACGGAGCTCCGGGTGGGAGCCAGCAGGAGGATCCTGAGGGACATAATGGCAGCGATTCGTGACCTCAGGGGGACATTGGAGCCCAAACTAGATTCCGTGACGGAGGAGGTCAACATCCTAAAGGCTGACTTCAGAAAAATGTCCGACAAAGTGGCAGCGGCAGAATCGGGCATTGGGGGCCTACAGTAGAAAACCCATAGGCTTGAAGAAAAAGTGGCGGCACTCACCAGAAATCAGGCTGACATCTTCGCAAGGCTCAAGTTTTAAGAAGGGTGGGCCAGGCGCAACAACATTCGCGTGGTGGGGGTTCCGGAAGGACTGGAGGGGCCGGCCCTGAATTGGTTTATCGAAGATCTGATACTGAACCATCTAAAACCCAAACATTTATCCAATTTTTTCTCAGTTGAGCGCACTCACCGGGCGCTGGGAGGTAGGACTAAGCCAGGGGCCCCCCTACGCACCATCATTGCCCGCATTCTGAATTTCCGAGACTGGGACGCCATCCTGCAGGCGGCGTGGTCGACAGGAGACCTTCGCCCTGAGAATGCCACGATTCGATTCTTCCCGGACTTCACCCTGCACGTCCAGCGCCAGCGCCGATCCTTCAAGGGAGTGAAGAGAGCCCTCAGGGAACAAGGGGTGAAATATATGATGCTCTTCCCTGCGTGACTCAAAATCATGGATGGTCCCAAGGCCTATTTCTTTGAATCACTGGAGAAGGCCAATGACTGGTTGGAGCGTTGGTGGACTGTAAGAAGGGAAACCCCCAGAGATCGAACCAGCGATCAGATGAGCAGAACTCTGACAACACCGTGAGACCCATAGCGGGCAATCAGGGCTCGAGAAGAGAGGCCTGAAGTAATTTGGGGTCGTTAAGCCACAGAGACTGAATGGTATTTATTTTCCCCGGCCCAGAGATCTCGATGTCTGTAGAGGCATAGTTGGGAGGGGAGAGGCTGGAAACACATGGAGCCTCTCTAGGCGAGAACTGTTGGATGCCTATGTAGCTGCTCCAGGGGCTGGATGCCATGGGAGGTGCACGACTTTAACAGGGGGCGACCTTAACAGGGGGTTGGCCATTGCAACATCCCACTGGATTGCCCTAACACCAAAAAGTTCATGGGGGTGGGACAATCGTTAGTTTTGTATAATTCTTCTGGCTGACTGCAAGTTCATGTTTCCTCTTACATGCTGTGTGGCGATGTAATGGGGCAACAGGCACTCTGCATGTTCATAAGGTGGGAGGTTGGGGATCCATCTAGCAGGGAGGCAGGGTGTGGGGGATGGAGGGGGGGCTTGTTTCGGGGGTTTGTATGTTATGCTCAAGTCCAAAACAGTCCTTTAGCACGTGGTGTTCTGTTCTTTGAAACAAAAGGTCCTATCACCTATCCGATGCGGTCAACTCTTTTTGTATGTAATTCCCAGACTAGGCGTATCGCATGGACGTGGAATGTAAACGGGCTGGGTAACAAAATCAAGAGGACCCTAATCTTACAATACCTTAAACTACATGTTCCAGATGTGGTCCTTGTCCAGGAGACGCACCTGGCTGGGAGCAGTTGTAAAGCCCTTGACCGCTTTGGCTATAAATTGGTTGTTCACTCAGGGTTTACATCGGGCTCCAGGGGGGTGGGCATCCTGATCCGTAACGCCATGCCAGCGGTCCTGCTGGGCACGTGGTCCGACGACGCGGGCTGCCTTGTCGCGGCTGCGGTGAAGTGGGAAGGCCGCACAGTAGTCTTTTGCTCCTGTTATATCCCGCCGGGCCTACACCCATCTATGCTACCACGGCTGGGCTCCTTCCTGGCGGATCTTCCCCAGGGGCTTCTCCTATTGGGGGGCGACATGAATGCGGTAATGACTGCTGATGTGGACCGGTCAGGGGATGGGTCTGGATACAGGAGGGAGCGGGCCTGGGGGCGTTGTCACAGCGATGGACCTCAGCGACCTGTGGCGCGCACATCACCCAACCAGTAGGCAATATACCTTTTAATCAGCCCGACATGCGACATCTTCTAGGCTCGAATATTTCTGCGCTCGCTCTGATCAGATGGGAGCCTTTACTGACCCCCGCATCTTGGCCCATGGAATCTCAGACCACGCGCCGGTAGAGGTCACACTCCAGGGCCCGTTCATCAACAGGGCCTCCTTCCCGAGGATTGACCCATTGCGTATCCATGATCAGTCTATTGGCGACAAACTCTGAGAGGGCTCGCTGCTCTATTTCGAGGAGCACCAGGGTTCGGTGGACTCCCAAGTAATGCTGTGGGAAGCCTACAAAACGGTGTTGAGGGAGCAGGCACAGGCATTGATTGGTGCCCAAAAGAAGGAGGAACACCTGCAGATCAGCCAAATTGAACAAGACATTGCGCAATTGGAAGGGTAGACTGGTACAGCCTACTCGGTAGACCTCCATCATAGATTGACACTCAAACAACAGGAGCTTTGTTCCCTAGCAGAAGAGGAGGCACAGGCTTATGCACTGGCCACACAACGCCGGCTATATGATGTGGGAGATAAATCCCTAAAGTTGCTGGCCTGGCTAGAGCGGCGAGATAGGGAGCGCTCATGGGTAGCGCAGGTGATAAGATGAGTCGGAGTCCCCAGTATCCAACAGTATGGCCATAGCGGAGGCGTTTGCGTCCCATTTTGAAAGAGTGTATTCACCAGTGTGTGCTAGAACTGAGGGGGAATGTGATTAATTCCTGCAGGATTTCTGGCTGTCGCATCTGTCCCATGAGCAGAGTGACCGCCTCGACGCGGACCTCACGGAAGAAGAAATTAGTAAAGCACTTAATTCATTACAATCCGGAAAAGCACCTGGGCCCAACGGGTTCCCAAAAGAAATCTATGAGACAGGCAAATGTCATCATCAAACCCCTTATCCAGATGTTCTCGGAAGCTAGGGAGAGGGGCACGCTCCCCCCCCGATCAACGGGAAGCTACGATAGTGGTTATTCACAAAGTTGGGAAGCAACCGGACCACTGCTCCTCGTACTGCCCCCATCTCTCTTATCAATGTGGAGGCGAAGGTTCTGGCCAAGGCATTGGTGGACAGACTGCTGTCGGTCCTTCCGGACTTGGTGCATGTGGACCAATCTGGATTCATGCCCCATAGGAGCACCCATCACAACCTGCGACATCACTACGGAGTGTTATATATGACGGAGGATGTCGGAGATACGCAGACGGCATTGATGTCATTGGATGCATCAATGGCATTCGATAGTATCGAATGGCCTTATTTATTTATGGTGCTTCAGCAATGTGGCTTTGGCCCCACCTTCTGTGCATGGGTGCGTCTCCTGTACGGACAACCGATGGCTCGGGTTAGAGTGAATGGGACGGTGTCCAGGGTGTTCCTCCTTAAGAGGGGTACCAGACAGGGCTGCCCCTTGTCTCCTCTCTTGTTCGCCCTGGCCTTGGAGCCGTTGGCACACTGGATCAGGAGGGATGGGTCTTTTTGGAGCCTGGCTCTGACGGATGACTGGGAGGAGCATATCTCTCTATACGCTTATGATATCATACTATATATGGCGCGGCCATACCATTCGATAGCGCAGGCACCACATCTTTTTGAACTGTTCGGCAGCTATTCCGGATACACTATCAATTGGGGAAAGTCAGTGATCTTTCCTCTGTCGGGTCTCCCCCATGGGTCCCTACCAGATGTCCAGCCACCATCGCGACGGATGGCTTAAAATATTTAGGGGTTTTACATAACCAGGGATGTGGGGGAATTTTTTCATAAAAACCTTGAACCCCAGTTGGCGCGCTTTGGGACTGATTTAAGCCATTGGAGATCCCTCCCGCTTTCCCTCATTGGCCGAGCAGCACTAGTTAAGATGCTCGCCCTGCCGAGGCTGCTGTATATTCTACAAAATACACTGTACCCAGTCCCTCAGGGAGTTTTCACATGTATCTCGCAGGCAGTGCAGGCACTGCTCTGGAATTGTAAAACTCCCAGAATAGCTCTCACCAAACTTACTAGGGGGGTATACGATGGGGGCCTGGCACTCCCGGACGTGCGACTGTACTACTGGGCCTCCCAGCTTCAAGTAGTAAACGATTGGGTGTATGCAGACAGCTCCGAACCGGCCTTTAGAGTGGACAGACTGGCAATGTCAAAGGGAAACTGTGAGCACTTGCTCTTTGCCCGGAGAGTAGGGAAAGAGTGGCCTGCACATACTAAGGTGGTGGTCCAGTCGTGGAGGGAGGCAAACAGGTTCCTGGGGTGGACGGACAAATTGACTGGTAGAACCCCCCTGTGGCTGGGAGATCATCTGCGAGATGTGTCACGACTGACAGGCTTTGGGGGAAGGAAATTAATCGGGATAGATTATTTGGGCGACGTTTGGAACGGTTCTGCTCCCCGCTCCTTTGCCTACCTCAAGAAGGAATACGACCTCCTTGTGTCACAATACTACCCCTACCTATGCCTTACACACGCTATTCACTCACACACGAGCAAAGACACATCCATTCCAGAGTACTCTCCCATGGAGGATAGGCTATTGTTAGATCCCATATTAGAGACGCCCACGTCCACCATCTACCGAAAACTCATAAACAATATGCCTGACCCACTGGTGAAACTTAGAGAGCCATGGACCCGCAACTTAGGTGCCATTGAAGACGCCATACAGAGCCCGCGGGAGATAGCAATCCGTCCTAGGTTCAGACTGGTCCAATTGAAAATACTTCACCGCGTATACTATCCTGGCACACATTTGTACAAATGGGGCAGGAGCCCATCGGCCCTTTGCGTGAGGGGTTGTCAGGGGGAAGGCACCTTCTACCACATATTATGGGAGTGCCCCGCTATAGTCCCGTTCTGGACCAAAGTGGCAGACATAATGTCGGTGGTTGTGGGCACACCTGTTCCACTGGAGCCGATGTTTTGTTATTGATGATAAAGGGAGACACAGATTGGTCAAGACACGTGGAACTCTGGTTGGCACTGGCAGTGGCGATAGCAAAGAGAAACATCGCCAGGGGATGAGGATCTCAGACGCCCCCGTCATGGGAGCAGTGAGGGAGGGACCTAGATTGGTGCCAGCGTGCCGAAGAAACCATATATAAGAGATGGGGATGTACGAAGAAATGGAAAAAGATATGGGGACCATGGCAAAAGTACAGGGAGGGGGAGGGGGGTTGGAAGAGTAACCATGCAACTGTTCATTCCAATTGTGTACTGCTGTACTGTTTTGGCTGATCACCACGACGTTATCTTTTAGTCTGATTGTTGCTCACAGATCTCTGTAACTTAGTACTACGAGCTATGTTAAATAAATAAAATGAATTTTTTTAAAAAGAGAGTTTCTTAGAAGGCTTGTTCTACTGTTCCACACATACTCTGTGTACAAAGATACATTAAACCATCAGCTGGGTGATCGTTGAAGAGTTCCAACCACAAATACGGGAGTCTGTATAGATATGAGGTCTTTGTCAGTTGGAGTGAATTTAGAGTTTGACGGATGCAGAATATCAAATAACCAGCAGCAGATGTCTCACCCTCCTATTTATAGTGTATTTAAATCTATACTTTCTAAATAGCACACACACATCTGCTTTTTGTGTTCTGCGTTTACCAAACTCTAAATCAGGCCCTACGATTCATACATCAAGATAAAATTATTCTGCCCTTTGTTAAGGTTTCCCCATGTAAGTTCTCATATGTTGTGTTGGTCTATCAGTCAATTGTATTCTTTACAGCATTTGCAGGAATGCTCTTGCCTATTTATTAAATAAATCTGTTTCCAATATCTGGCTTTCTTCTTTTGGCATATTCCTTTGTGCTTGAACTTTTATGCAATAGGTGTAATCTACTGGTTCTCTATCATTTGAGATGAGATTTAGACGAAATATTGAGTTCATAATATCAGAACACAGAAATATCGGGAAATTAAATATTGCGATAGAAAAATATTGTGATTGAATAATATTGTTGTCAAGAATATCGTTTTTTGAGTAAGTAATATCGTTTTTAAGATTACTGTTTTTAATATAGTTTTAAAAAATATATGTTTTTATTTATTTCAATTTGTTTTAGTTAATTTAATAATTTTATGTTAGTACTGTTTGTATAATTGTTGCACGTTTTAAAAAATATGTTGTATTTTTAAGTGATGTACAATTTTTAATTTAACTCTTATTAGTAATTTATGGAGTCATAGTGGTTTGCTGGGTTTGTAAGGGATAGGATGGGAAGCTAAATAAGCAATACTTAACAATTAATCATTGTTAATTATGTAATTGACTATTAATTATAGAAATTGTTTAAAACTGATGCATTTTAGCTATATTTTAGTTGCAAGGGTGGGAAGTTAAAATTAAGTAATGATGAATTAACAAATAATTAATTGCTAATTATTTAATGTATTAATTATGTATATTATTTAATATTGATATATTTTAGCTATCTTGTAGGTGCGGGCTGCTGGGTTTGTAGGGGTATTAGGTGGGAAATTACATTCAATTAAATGTAATGTCATTTTATGTTGATTTCTTTACATTATATGTTGATTACTATGTACATTAATTAAGTTAATAATTGTGGAATTGCTCTTCTGTTTAATTTACTTTTCTTTGGATGTTTGCATTTATATGTGCATTACACATGTATTTTAAATGTTGTCTTTTACTTTTTTGGATTAGTTGGTAGGGAGGAAAATAGATATATATATATTTGTTAGAATAATTTATATTGATATGTAATTTATTATTCGGCAATTAAATATGTAGAGTTTCAAAAATGTATATGTTTAAACATTTGTAATCTACTTTATGGTAAGTGTTAATGAAAGTTTGTTTTTGCTATGAGACATTTGAATTGGTTTGTATGTATAAATTGAAATATTTTACTAATTATTCTTTTTGGTAGTAAGGGAGGTTTAATTTATTATATGTAATTAGATGTTTTCTTTTTTATATAGTTATTTGTTTTCAATTTTAATACATACATATATAAATATATAAAGAATATAGTTTATATTTAGAGTTCAATATTTTTCCTACAATAATAGGGTTATCATATATGTAATGTTTTTGGAGTGAAGTACATGCCCTACTATTATGCTAACTTTAGGAGGAATAGCAAATCTAACTCCTCCGAAGGTCAGTACTGTTCCTACTGTTGCTTAGATTAAGGTGTGAATTGCAAATGTAACCCCTCCAAAGTCTAATGCTTTCCCTACTGTTGAGCAGACTGAAGTAGGAATAGTGAAGCTAACCCCTCCGAAGTCCAACACTTTCCCTACTTTTGCATTGTTGGAGTGGGAATAGTACATTTAACCCCTCGGAAGAATAATGCTTTCCCCACTGTTGTTTAGAATAGATTGGAAATAGTAAATTTAACCCCTACATCTAATATTCACAGACACCAATAGTTTTCCTAATCTTGCTTGACTATATTCTATAGTATTTTTTGTTTATTTTGTATATTTTGTATTATTTTTTCATATTAATGTTTATGGTATTTTTTGGTTAATATGCTTTTGGGGTTTTACATTTTTTTATATTTTATTTATTGCTAGATTAATTGATATATTTTTGTAATTAAATAGTTTATATTTCTTATGTTTTTTGTGTGTGTGTAGATATATATATATATATACACATATACATACGCTTTTTATGATAATAGATTTAAATTAATATAAAAAGAAAGTAATTATCAAGTAAACATTTCTTTATAATTGTGTTATACTACATACATATATATATATAAAGATGCATATATGCGTGTGTTTATAAAAGTATACATATTTATAAATAGGTTTAAATATTAGTTGGACGTATTTGATTTATATTAAATTAATGTTATATATTATAATATTTAAGATTTACTACTTTGAACTGTATATGTATATACAGGGTGCTTTGTTTGAAAAATTAATGGCGGCAATCCAGCCGCGAAGGCGCACCACCCCTGATGTCCGGGGGCCAAGGAGACAACGAACTGCTCGGCAGTCTCCCCTTTGGAAAACCAGTCGGCGAACATGGCATCATCTATCACGTTGGAGGCCCACTGAGGGTTTTTGAAACGGAACAATTGCATGTAAGTGGGCACAACCTACAAAAGAAAAATTATGTGAAGGCACTGTGTAAAAAGTACAAACTGTGAACAATTACGGACTTCCTATCCCAGCATGCAACACAAGCTGGATTATTTAGTCACATGCTGAAGAGTGCCTATTTAAACGCACGGAAACTGTGCCATTACATCGGATGCCTGTGAACAAGGGGTATGAGGCCCCGAAACGCGTAAGGCTGCAATTTTACTCCCAGTGAAGATGTTGCTTTGCCAATAAAGAGACTGGCTTTGAGTGAGCTTTCGAATCGAGGGTGCTTTGTTTGAAAAATTAATGGCGGCAATCCAGCCGCGAAGGCGCACCACCCCTGATGTCCGGGGGCCAAGGAGACAACGAACTGCTCGGCAGTCTCCCCTTTGGAAAACCAGTCGGCGAACATGGCATCATCTATCACGTTGGAGGCCCACTGAGGGTTTTTGAAACGGAACAATTGCATGTAAGTGGGCACAACCTACAAAAGAAAAATTATGTGAAGGCACTGTGTAAAAAGTACAAACTGTGAACAATTACGGACTTCCTATCCCAGCATGCAACACAAGCTGGATTATTTAGTCACATGCTGAAGAGTGCCTATTTAAACGCACGGAAACTGTGCCAGTACATCGGATGCCTGTGAACAAGGGGTATGAGGCCCCGAAACGCGTAAGGCTGCAATTTTACTCCCAGTGAAGATGTTGCTTTGCCAATAAAGAGACTGGCTTTGAGTGAGCTTTCGAATCGAGGGTGCTTTGTTTGAAAAAAAAAAAAATATATATATATATATATATATATATATATATATTATCTACTGGCGGTCGCCAGTAGATAGTTATAGTTAGGACCCTGTTTCCATAGGAAATCCGCAACATTCTATTTGGAATAACTTTGGCGCCGGTCGATGAATCCTCGCGAAATTTTCAAAATAGGTGGGGCGCTACGCTCCGCTCCTACCCTGAAAGTCTCGGGGGGATTCGTCAAGCGGGGGCTGAGAAAAAAGGGGGGTCCCAAAACGCGTTTTTCCCATGCATTTTTCCATAGGACCTTTAGACACAGCTACAGCCCGAACGGCTGAACAGAGTTACTTGAAATTTGGCAGAGAGGTAGTCCTCAGGTCAAGGAAGTGCCTTTTGTAGGTCTGGTGTAAATCTGTTCAGTAGTTCCTGAGAAAATAGCATTTAAATCAATATATATATGTGGGCGGAGCCTAACCACACATCTCATCCTGAGATCTGATTGGCTGTCAGCACTTCATCCAAGAAGTGTTGGCAGCCATCTTGGGACCAATATACATGATAGCACCTCATTAAAAAGCATTGCAGTTAATAGAAGATTTTAAGACTTTAGTTACATTATAAATCATTTGTTGATGGTACCATACTCATTTTAGGAATTGTGGTATGTTCTAAGGTGATTTCACCATGTGAAAAAGCCTTCTGCTGGGATATCATGATTGAGAGAAAAATATTTTCTCATGCTTTTACCACAGAGGTTTGGAAGGTGATCTATAAGCTAAACTGAGAGCTTATTTTCTGTAAATTCACATTATCTTTCTCAGTCATGTGAGAATGAAGTCTGACATTCTCAGTAAAACATGTACATCCAACAAGGGCAGAGACTGTCAGTTGATTCCTTTGTGTTCTACTGCAGCTTTCCAGAGTGTTCCAAAGAACTACTAGAGCGCTAACCGTCCTACTTATGATAAATGTATGGCACACCTGAAGCCATCTTGCTTGGATTAAAGTGGTAACTCTTAAAACATTTAATTTAAAAAGGAACAAAATGAGGTGGTTCATTTTTCCATAAAAGGTATGATTAGTGCTGCATAAAGAAAAATTAGGGCACATTTTGAGTGACTTCTCAAATCCTGGCATGCAGACTGAAACATGCACTTTCAATACCAGCAGCAGTTTTCCCTGGTGAGCAGTAGCTTTACTACAGTGATCTAATGAGCAAAAAGAGTGCTAACATTCTGATTTTATGGCAAATGTGTGACACATTTGAATGCCTTCTTGATGGAATCAAAGTAAAAAACTGAAAGTATTTCCTACTGAGGAGACTGCAGTAAATGAGGAAATTAGGAAACTTCATAACAAATAAGTCTCCCAAGATGGCCACCAGAGACAAAAGAGCCCAAATGTAGCCCAAATATCACCCAGATGTAGCCCAAGTATAGCCCAATGACAGAATGTCCAAGAATGTTCTTAAAAACAACTAGAGCACTTACTGTCTTCATTATGACAAAAGTATGGCACACCTGAAGCCATCTTGATTGGAATAAACTGGTAACACTTAAAACATTTAATTTAAAAAGGAACACAATGAGGGGGTTCATTTTGCCATAGAAATTATGATTAATGCTGAAGAAAGAAAATGAGGGCACATTTTGAGTGACTTCTCAAATCCTCTTCTATTTCATTAAAAAATTCTGACATGCAGACTGAAACATGCACTTTTAATACCAGGAGCAGACTTCCATGGTGAGCAGTAGTTTTACTACAGTGATCTATGAGCAACTAGAGTGCTAACATTCAGAATTCATGGCAAATGTGTGACATATCTGAATACCTTCATGATGGAATCAAAGTAAAAAACTGAAAGCATTTCCGACTGAGGAGACTGCAGTACATGAGGAAATTAGGAAACTTCATAACAAATAAATCTCCCAAGATGGCCACCGGAGACAAAAGATCCCAAATGTAGCCCAAAATCACCCAGATATAGCCCAAATATAGCCCAATGACAGAAGTGTGCAAAACACTTATTATTTTGTGTTTTTGCAGTGTTATATAGTGCAGACTTGTCAGGTATTGGAGTGCTTTACATGAGCATTGGTTACATCACACAAGAACAAATTCATTTTGGTTGTAGACATGGGGAGACTAAGTGATTTGACCAGAATCACAGAATGTCGAGCTGAAGCAGAAACTTCAACCTGGTTCCCCAGTTGCAAAGTCTGCAGTTCTGGAAGTAACATCACATCCTCTCCCCTAAGTGCAACATTTAATCAAGTTGTCAACTAGATAAAAAAACATAAAGATAACAAATAATTTAAAAGTGCTTTGTCGCTATTTGAAAACTCAGAAAATATGTCCTTATTTTAGTCTTTTAGAGCACTAACCATAATTTTGATGCCAATAAGACCCTCTCATATATGTAATTTCTAAAGGAATGCTCTAGGTATTACAGTTTTGATTACATCAAGATGATGTCAGGCGCTCCACACTTTTGTAATAAATATAGAATGTTAGCAATCTAGTTGTTCATTAGGATACTGTTGAGAGGCAGAGGCCAGGGGCACGGACTCTGAAAATTGAAGGCAGGTAGGAGGGTGCAAAGGCAACAATTTAACCACACTGAGCAGGCAGGAAGGGCCGTGGAAGCACAACAGACTATGGAGGGCAGTGGAAAGGGGGGCAGGGGCAACAAACCAACAATACAGGACTTGCAAGAGAGGCTGTTGGAGGGAAGATCTATTACGGGTCAAGGAAGCTAGGGGCGGTCCCCAGAGCCCCGGGAGCCACCACAGAACTGAGCAGGAGAGTGAGTCAGGGACAAAAGGGGCACCTTAATTTGAGCCGGGGTGCCTAGGAACGCTTGCTCCAAAAATGAAGAAAACAGACATATGAGACATGGAATTGGAGGCAGAATACAATGGCAGTTTAATGAGAAGATGCAACTTCAAAGAAACCGCAGAATAGAGACCTAAAGTACAAAATACAGAATCCAGATAATCATACAGCTGTCATGATATTCTCTGTATCTCAATTAATGGACTGACAGAGAGAGAGAGAAAACACATCTATAAATGCATCATGAGAAACAAGTTACACCAAGGAAAATGTTACCTAGGGACACTCATATTTACTCTTAGAGCAAGCATTCCTGCAATTACAATACAACATCTTTTAAATGCAAAAGTAAAGAGAACAATGGTTAAACATAACATGACATTTCATATAGGTAAAATAGAATAAGATACTTCAAGCAAAGCCGAGCAAGACATTTTAAGCAAAGGAAGACAAGAGCTCCCACTTCTTGGGGAAAACCTGCACAGCCTGTTAACCTACATACAGACGGCGAGGTTGTCCGTCGATATCTGTGGGTGCTCCCTTTTTATATCATTTTGTGGGCTCCTTTGCACGCTACATCTACCTACATATGCTACCCAAAAGCTTCGTCTGCAGATTTTACCAGACATTTCGTCATTTACCCACTTAATGCTGACAATGGACTGGGTGAAAAGGTCAGTCTCTCAGGCCAATCGCTTATCGTAAGTTCCATAGAGCAAGCAGAAAATAATGGGTATTGTACAGGAATTCAATATATTCATGTATAAAATCTCCTCAGTTCTCCTAACTTGACGCTCTGCGGTTGCCACTTCCTTAAAAGCGGGAAACCTACCCAGGAAGCAAGTACCAGTCCAGGATGCAGCCTACTGTATGTCGACAGCTTCAGGGGGATGTTGAACTTTGATACCGAGCACGGAGCACTCGGGTAGGGTGGGGGCTACTAGTTTGGAGCAGAAGGCCTCGCAGACCTGCCTTCAGACTGCTATACACTAAAATTGCAGAGCTATGGTCAATTTAACAAAGAGGCCTACATATTGAACAGAAGGGCCTACACAGGGGTTTTATGCTGGCTGAGTGGTAAGGATGTCTCAGGATAATTATATAGCAACACAGGACCCGCTGGTCAATTTAATACGGCCTACAAATGCGGCTGGCAGGGCAAGGACAAGGGTCTCATACTTCAGGTGTGGACAGAACGGGCCAGGGGCCCCCTGTGATACAAAATCTACCCTCCTTCAAGGCTGTGGCAATGTAATAGACCATTGTGGGCAGAAGGAAGAGGCAATGGTAGTACAACCATACATGCCAACAGACCCGATTCAGCCAGGAAACGTCCAATGTTTTTAAGCTCAAATGGGCTTTATTTGATCTGTCTCCTGTCTACAATATCCTCTTTTTCAATGTAACTCAAAGGGGAAAATCAATACCCCAGTTTTTTTTCAAAATCTCCCTCTTACCAAGTTCAAAATGTTCGCAAGTATGGTTCATTGGATCATGGAAGGAAATGGGATAGGGACATGGACTTGGATAACAGAGGACAGGAGAGACATGGAGAGGTGCACCAAACTGACCCTGCAGGGCAGGCATCAGGGTTTGCAGCAGCACAATACACCACACAGGGCATGCAGGACGGGAGTGCAGCACAACAATCCATAGAAAGCAAGAGGGAGGGGACAGGACCATGCACATGGACAACAGAGAACAGAGGGGCAAGAGGCAATGGTAGCTAGCTGACCATAATGGACAGACAGGAGAGAAGGCTGCAGCATAACAGACCATAAAGGGCAGGAGGGACGGATCAGGGGCATTACAATGGAACAGACAAGCCAGGAGGGAGGGAGTAGGGGTCTGCACATGTAAACAGAGGGCTGGGGGCAAGGGGGCAGGGCAGGAGCAGCAAGATGGCCATGGAGGTCAGGCAGGATGGGCACTAGAAGCAAGACACAACATGAAGAGCAACAGTGAGACTGTGATGGCATACACACAGACCATGGAGGGAAGGTGGGAGGGGGTCAGGGGCAGCTAACTGACCACACAGGGAAGGTGGGAGGGGCCATGGCAGCACAGAAGACCATGCATGGCAAGTGGGAGGGTTAGTGGCAGCACAATGGCTATGATGGGCAAGAAGGAGGGTGCAGGGGCATGCACAAAGGACGATGGAGGATAGAAGGGAGGGTCAGGACCTGTGCACAGACAAGAAAGTTCAGGGGAAGGGGCCTCACAACAGACCACACGGGGCAGGCAGGAGGAGCAGTTGCAGCACAACAGACCAGGGAGGGCAGAAGGGTGTGGCAGTACAATGGACCATGTAGGACAGGAGGAAGAGGATAGAGGCATGGCATGTGGACAGGCAGGGTGGAGGTGGCAGGGACAGGTTACAGTCATCTGACAATGCTAGGCAGGTGGGAGGGGAGTGGCAGCTCAACAGAACACTCAGAGTAGATAGGAGTGGCAGGTCCATGGGACATGGTGGGCAAAAAGGATGGAGCAGGGGCATGCACAAAGACATCGGAGGGCAGGGGGAAGGAGAATAGGGGCAGCAAGCTAAGCACAGAGTTTAAGCAGGAGGTCAATGATGGGGCATAGAATTGGGCAATGGAGGGCAGGAGGAGTGGACTGGTACATCATACTAAATTGAGGGCAGTGGCAGCACATCAGACCATGCATGGCAGGAGGGAGGAGGCTAGTCCATGGATTCACACAACAGAGGATAGGGAGGAGGGGGATGGGGCAGCAAGCTAACTGTTCAGAGAAGGCGGGTATTAGAAACTTTATTGTTTTTAAAACATTTTGTCTGTGCAAACTACTTAAAATATGAACAAGTATGCAGCATAATCTCACTTTTATTCAGGAAGAAGAAGACGTTAGTGACTGTGACTCCGGGCTCACTTGGCAAAAACACCCCCTGACCCTCCACCCCCTATCGCAAAATGTAATGCCCGTGAAAAGGGTAGGTGAACACAGTGTTATATAGAACATAGTCCTGAGAGCACGATTGAAAATGAAAACTAGATATAGTGTATGGTATAAACTATGCACCAAAAAGTGTAATATAAGATGAACCAGGCGTGAAATATAATATGCAATACATTGTGCGCAATGACAGATTCATTGGAGAGCGCGAGATAGCACAGGCACTAGCGTGTGCTATGCGATATGCGCCTTGGAGTGTAATATGCACAGGGCAGTGTTGTGTAACCTAACTAGTCTCTAAAGTTGTAATATAAAATATGTGCTGGGGAGTGTAACGTTGCATATGCACTGTGACAAAGATATGGATCCCAAATTGTAATATGTATGGCATAGCACTGTGCGTTATAACATAGGCATCGAGGAAGGCACGTTAGATGGGGCAATATAACCCGTGCGAAGACAAGTGTGGCATGACATTTTCACGGGGTGGTGTTACAGTGCACATGGGCTAGAGAGTGTCATAGCATATGCACTAGCTAGTGGAATACAATACAGAGGTGTGTGGCACTCGGCAGGCAATGGTGGGTGTAACACAGCATTGGGCTCTGTCAGGAGCGCGCTGTGACTCGCAAGTGATGTTCGTCCCCTTTCCAGAGAGTAAAATAAAAAGTATTACACATCCGGCAGTGGATGTGTGTTTTATTAACTGTGAGGGGGGTTTCTTGCATAGTTTTGGTCGAATTTTTGTCGAATCCCCTTGGAATGGCTTGGTGTGCATGTGTATTAAATGTGCCCGTCAATAGCTACCCATGTTTGTATAAATAAACGACAAGGGTGTCTACCGGGATTAGGCACAGTAGAGCATCAGACATGTCAGAGCTTCACTAGTGGTGTAAATACATTCCACGTGGATTAATTGCATGCATAGTCGCCTTTTAATGAATATCACGCAAATCGTCATGGTGATAGGTACGTACGGTTTGTCCAGCATGTCCTCGGTGTGTCTATAAATATATATTTTTTAAAAATAATAAAAAACAGTGGCCGGCCCTGGGGATTGGGGTCAAAAAAATATAATTAGGAGACAGGCCCTGGGGGATGGGGTCATCAGGGCCAATAAATTAGAATAAGAAGGGGAACCACACAGCCCCCCTTCTTAAAAAAATAAAATAAATAAAAGACTGGCATCGTGCCGGAGGCCATGCCCCCTCCATGCAGCACTCTGCAAACGCGCCCCCAACAGGCATCTCCAGTATGCGCCAGGGAGCTGCGCTGCAGACAGGTGTTCTGAGGCCAAGCCCCTTTTTACACCTCTCTGCAACGCAGCTCTGTGGCGCTTACTGGAGGTACCTAGTGGTCTAGTGTGACCCTAGGGACCCTTAGGATTCAAGGGGACTTAATCTCTCAACTTAGAACAGCCACAGGGCGCGTTTACACAGTGGTGAAGGGAGGGGACGGGGCCTGAGGTGACGTGTGCAAACACGCACCATGGCACGTTTTAAATTGGGGATATAATTTCCCTTCAATACTGAGGGCCCCTGGGGGCTAACTAGCCCACCAAGTGCTTCCAGTAAGCGCCACTGAGCTGCATTGCAGAGAGGTGGTCCAGGCCGTGCCACTTTTTACACCTCTCTGCAACGCAGCTCTGTGGCACTTACTGGAGGTACCTAGTGGGCTAGTTGGACCCTAGGGACCCTCAGGACTCAAATGAACTTAATCTCCCAACTAAAAACGGACACAGGGCGTGTTTACACAATGGTGAAAGGAGGGGACGGGGCCTGAGTTAACGTGTGCAAAAACGCCCTGTGGCCTGTTTTAAGAGGTAGTTTTAATCCCCATGCCCTATTATATACCAGGGGCTTATAGAGGAGGTAAGGCTAATCACAGGGGGACCCCAACGCATAATGTTCCCTAGTGTATGTAGGTGTTTTCACTGTATTCTAAGTGTCTTTTAACATAGCACTGGCTCTAGGACTGGTTAGTCAGACTCAGTTACCACCAGTATCCGTCTGAAAAAGTTGAGGGTACAGGATGATTTTGCAACAAGGCTTCTTTCTGCTCTTCTTTTTGTTCTTTCTGCACGTTATCCTTCTTCCTGCACTTATCTTCGTATTTGAGGACTTCTGTTGCTTCTTTCTGCACTTCTTTTGTTTCTTTCTGTGCATTTTTTCTTCTTTCTTCACATGTCCTATCTCTGTAGGCATAGTTAGAAATTAGCATTTAAAAAACCTTTGAAATTAACAGAAAAAACCATAGGTTTCAGGCACGTTATAGTTAGGAATTAGCATTTAAAAAACCTCAGAAATTCACTGAAAAAACCATAGGTTTCAGGGGTGTTATAGTTAGCTGGACTTTTCACTTGTACAAAACCATTGAAATTCCCCCGTTATAGTTAGTTCAGCTAACTATAACTCGCGCGCCCGCAATGCACTGCTGATGACGTCACATATTACATCACTCATGACATGGTCAGTGACATCACTCATGACATCACTGATGACATCTCAAATGACATCACTGATGACATCACTGATGACATCATCCTTGTGATAGAGTGGCAGACCTCCTCTCACCCTAATATAACCTTTGATACACACATTCAAAAATAGAGACTAAAATTTTCAAAACAATGGACATACCAATACCAGTTACAACAACCTCTTCAGTAATTCTAAGATCCACATACACATCCACTCATTCACCAACAGTCCAATACAGTCACTCATACATGTACTCACTCATCATATGTACTCATACACCTATACATCCTGTTACACAATGCCACTCATCCATAGTTACTCACACACATAGTCACTCATGCTAATAAAGAATCAAACATACATTTACTTGCATATACAGTTATACACACACCACCACACTTACTTCTACGGAAACTTACACATACTTAGTCTTTTAAACAATCATTTATAGAAACACATACTTATTCATACAGGAACTCTTTCAATCTCTCACTCTCACATATACTCACATATATACACCAATAGTCACATATACTAGTTTAAAACATATGTAGTTACTCATAAAGACACTATTGAGACAGTCATTCACTCACTAACACACCCATACACACACTCATCCACCCATACAGTCCTGCACACATACTGTGTTCAACACATACAAACAGTGAGTCACTCATTCATGCACCTATGCACTACGTAATACCCCCACCGAACCATGCAGACACTCAGACTGATACTCAAAAAACCAACTAATAACCTATATAGACACCCATGTAGCTACTCACCAACCCATGCAGCCACTTATACACAAAGTGAGAGACTGATACAGATATTTACATATTTAAACATTACTCACTAAGCCATGTATTCACTATGATACACTTAATCAGTCAGTTACACAATCAATTTTTCAAAAACAAATCATCCATTTAGACACTTATATACCCATTTATTCTTCCATCGACCTTGAGATATACATATATAAAACATATTTAATTTTCAGAATAACACACATTCACTGGATGATGTCATCAGTGATGTCATCAGTGATGTCATTTGAGATGTCATCAGTGATGTCATGAGTGATGTCACTGACCATGTCATGAGTGATGTAATATGTGATGTCATCAGCAGTGCATTGCGGGCGCGCGAGTTATAGTTAGCTGAACTAACTATAACGGGGGAATTTCAATGGTTTTGTACAAGTGAAAAGTCCAGCTAACTATAACACCCCTGAAACCTATGGTTTTTTCAGTGAATATATATATATGTATAATTTTTTTCCTCCTTTGCTTGTGTTTCAGCCACCGCGTACCAGACCAGAGGGCGCGTCGTCGTTCTGGATCACCCAAGCTCGAACCGGTAATTATTCCGCCAAAACCTCAGTTTCCCCAAGGACGGACGACACCATGTAGTGACAAAATCGCCTTTATTAGTCGGTTGCTCGTACGTGTTTCGCCTGAACCAGCAGGCTTGTTCACCGATAAAGTTTTTGACAATTTCCACCATTTTTAAATCATGTGCATGTGACTCAGTCACGTGTTAAACTACACAACCAATACAATGGAGATCAGACTCGTAGTTGTACGCCTGCCCTCACATGGAAACATGATATTAGTCTCACAAAGTATTATCGCTGTCAACAATGCTTAAATAATGAATTTAAACATCATAAGGAGCAAATAATTAACGGTCAGAAATTGATCATTTCCATTTGCCCTGTGTCCCTATTGGTAGAATACAATCATCGGAGCATATCCACCCTTAAGGTTAAATGGCTCAACTATAATGCAATGTTATCCACATTCAATAATGCCCAAGTGTGCTCGCAATTTTAAACACTTTATATTGTAACTCTTTGCTGTTTTGATTATTCAGCCCAAGTGGGCAATACATAAAAACCTCATATGTCGTGTAGAATATAAACCTAAAAAGTGCTCTTAAATAGTGCTCTAAAAAAAACTTAAACATTTTAGAAAAGGGAGCATGTCCACAGCTCAGAATTTAGACACTCATATGCAGTCTACAACAAGTTCATAAATGAGTATACAGGTCTTCTTCCATATTAAGACCAGCAAGGCTTCTTGTATCTAGCTCTACTATGTAGCAAGATTACAATCTCCTCAATTTCTCTTCTCTATCACCATCTCTGCTACTGATTGGAATTTAAGCTTTGCACGTCTTTATTGTGAAATTGTTCAAAGTGGCGTGCTACTGGGTACGATCTATCACCATTCTTAATAGCTCTCAGATGTTGCAAAATTCGCTTATGCACCGGCAAAATCGTGCTACCAACATATTGCAAATTACATCAACATCTTAAAACATCAACAGCATACTCGGTTTTACAGTTATACTGCCCTTTGATCTTTTTTTCTCTTTGTTAGCCCTGGTTTATAGGTCGCTATATTCTTCCCATGAGTACAAGCCTTACACTCCATGCATTTTATGAAGCCATCTTTACGCTTCAACAACGTAGAGCTAGTTTCAAGTACATCTTTTTTTGAAATCACATTACTGACTAACATTTGTTTAAAAGATCTTGCCCTGCGAAAAGTTATTAACGGTCTCCTAGGCATTCATTTACCAAGTACTGGATCATTTTTTATCACATGCCAATGTTTAGACATTATATTTCTAACTGGCCCATGTTGTTTATTGTAGATTGTAATTAATCTACAAGCATTCTTGTTTTCTTCACATTCTTTTACTTTGAAAAAAACTTCCTCCCTTGTATTTTTATTTACTTTTTCTATTAAAGCCTGCAAACAATTTTCAGTATAGCCTCTTCTTTTAAAACGTGTTTTCAATTTCAACAACTCTTTCTCTTTCACTTCTGGCTCACTACAGTTTCATAACACCCTCAAACATTCACCATATGGGATGCTTTAAACAAGATTGTCAGGATGAAAGCTTGCTGCATGAAGCAGTGTATTCCATGCTGTAGCTTTCCTGTAGAGTTTTGTCTGTAATTTAGAATCTTTTACGTAGATGGTTAAATCTAGAAAATCAATCATAGTGTCACTGACTGTACCAGTGAATTTTAAATTCAAACTGTTCACCTGAAGCTTGATGATAAACTCCTTTACTGATGCTACCGAGCTCTTCCATATGATGAACAAGTCATCTATGTTACAGCTCCAATGTAAAATATTGTTCTCCCATTCCTCCTGGTACTGCTTCCGGACCACCTGCTCCTCCCACCAGCCCATATGCAAATTCGCAAACCTGGGGGCGAAGCAGGTGCCCATCGCAGTACCGCAGGTCTGATGGAATAATTTGTCGTTGAAGATGAAATAGTTGTTTTTCAGACAGGTTGACACCATGGCTAATAGCATCTGTGTATGAGACCACATTTTAATTGATCTGTTGCCTAAGAAGTATTTAACAGCATTCAGACCGTCTTCATGTTTAATGCTTGTATACAACGTTGTAACGTCAAAGGTAACCAACAATAGATCCTGCTCCCAGGGTATGTCGTAAATTACTTTTAAAAATGCCCCTGTATCTTGAATGTATGAGGGAAGCACTTTCACTAGTGGATTCCGAAAGGAATCGACAAATTTAGAGGTATTCTCTAACCCGATGCCTACAGCAGATATAATCGGGCGGCCGGGTGAATTTTCAATGTATTTGTGCACCTTTGGTAACAGATAAAAACGAGGTGTCACTGGATTACTGATCTTTAAAAACTTAAACTCATCTTGTGAGAGCATACCCTTACTATGTCAATCTTGTAATTGCTCATTGTATCGATAATGGCTTTGTAGCATGGTTCCCATTGCTATTCTAACATAACATAACTTGTTGTTAAGTTGCTTACAGGCTTAATTTAGATATTTTTGTTTGTCCCATAGCACCACGTTCCCGCCCTTATCATCATTAAGTACTATACAATTTTTATTCATTTTTAGCTTTGTAATCAGTGCAGAATGTTATTTTTGTTGCTTAGACAACATTTTATTCTTTACACTTGTGTGCATTATTCTAAGTTCTTTAAGTCATTAATTACTAAGTCATTGAAAACATCAATAGAGTCTCTAGTCGATATCGGAATAAAATGTGAACTGGGTCTAAAAGTTGTAGATTCACTTTCTCCAATATCAATTTCTTCCTCCGCAGCTGTTACTATTGCTTGATTATTCATTGAAACCATATCTGGCTCTTCATTCAACTCTGTTTCTGTTGCAATTTGTCTCATCCCTACTAACAGTTCGGAGGATGGAATTGATATTGTCTAAGCAACAAAAAGAACATTGACAAAGCCAGAGCAGCTAACGCGCCTGTCAGCGCTGAGGGGGGGGGAGCCTCAATGAAATAAACACACATTTTCACAGATTTGGCGTGTGTGCTCCTGTTTGTGTCGGCCGGCACATAATGTGGCTCTGACGGTGAAATTATATATGTATATATATATTCACTGAAAAAACCACAGGTTTCAGGCACGTTATAGTTAGGAAGTAGCATTTAAAAAACCTTAGAAATTCACAGAAAAAAACATAGGTTTCAGGGGCGTTCTAGTTAGCTGGACATTTCACTCGTACAAAACCATTGAAACTCATACATGTACTCACTCATCATATGTACTCATACACCTATACATCCTGTTACACACCGCCACTCATTCATAGTTACTCACACACATGCTAATAAAGAATCAAACATCCATTTACTTGCTTATACCGTTATACACACACCACTGCACTTACTTCTACAGAAACGTACACAGACTTACTCTCTTAAACAATCACTTATAGAAACACATACTTATTTATACAGGAACTCTTCCAATCTCTCACTCTCACATATACTCACTTATATACACCAATACTCACATATACTAGTTTAAAACATATGTTGTTACTCAAAGACACTATTGAGACAGTCATTCACTCACTAACACACCTATACACACACTTATCCACCCATACAGTCCTGCACACATGCTCTCTTCAAAACACATACACTGAGTCACTCATTCATGCATCTATGCGCTAAGTAATACCCCCACCGAACCATACAGACACTCAGACACTCATACTAATACTCAAAAAACCAACTAATAACCCATATAGACACTCATATAGCTACTCACAACCCATGCAGCCAATTATACACAAAGTGAGAGACTGATACAGATATTTACATATTTAAACATTACTCGCTAACCCATGTATTCACTAAGATACACTTAATCAGTCCGTTATACAATCAAATTTTTTTTTTATTTACCCATTTATTCTTTCATCGAGCTTGAGAATAATTATGCTACTTACCAGTATGCATCTGTTCTTGGCATGTAGGGCTGCTGACATTCATATCTTTGCATAGATCGCTGCCTAGTGTTGGGTCCGGATGTTTGCACGTTGTTGTCCTGGAAGAGTCTTCGAAGTATCCTGGGATAGGTGACTCCTCCCCTGGACCACAGTGCGCATGGGCATCCTCTCCATCCTCAGATTGTTTTTCGCCATTGTGGCAGTGATGGAGTAGATATAGAAAGTGATGACCATGCTATGCAGTAATTCTGAGAGCTGCAGCTGCTACAGGCGCCGGGGAGGAGGGCGGGCGATATGAATGTCAGCAGCCCTACATGCCAAGAACAGATGCATACTGGTAAGTAGCATATTCAGTTCGAGGCATGTGGGCTGCTGAATTCATATCTGTGCATAGAATATATAGCAGTACCTCCCATTAGCGGCGGCCACCAGTGCCAGCTGCAGCGGTCTGAAAAAGAGTTTTGAGAACAGCCTGTCCTACAGCTGCCTGCTGTTTTGAGTGTACATCTACACAATAGTGTTTGGTAAATGTATGTATAGTGGACCATGTGGCTGCTCTACATATATCATGTAAAGGAATGTTTCCCAGGAAAGCCATGGAGGCCCCTAACTTACGTGTTGAGTGGGCCCGTGGGGGAATCGTTAATGTGCGTTTAGCCTTTTGATAGCAAATTTGAATACATTTAACGATCCATCTGGCTATACCTGCCTTGGAGATTGCGTTGCCTTTGTGTTGTGGGGAAAAGGCGACGAAAAGTTGTTTCGTTTTCCTAAAGTTTTTAGTTCTGTCTATGTAGTACATGAGGGCTCTTTTGACGTCTAGTGTATGGAGCATTCTTTCAGCGACATTTTGTGGATTCTGAAAGAAAACAGGCAGTTCAATGGTTTGATTCATGTGGAACTGCGATATTACTTTAGGCATGAATTTGGGGTTGGTACGTAGTACGACCCTGTTTGCGTGAACCTGAATGAATGGCTCTTGAATGGTTAGTGCCTGGAGTTCACTAACTCTTCTCAACGAAGTGATTGCTACTAGGAAAGCCACCTTCCAGGTGAGGAATTGAATCTCACATGAGTGGAGAGGTTCGAAGGGTGGACCTATCAGTCGGGTGAGGACCAAGTTGAGGTTCCACACTGGTGCTGGTGGGTGTCTTGGGGGAATCACTTGTTTAAGTCCCTCCAAGAAGGCTTTGATGGCAGGCACTCTGAATAAAGAGAGGTGCTGCCTGTTTTGGAGATAGGCTGCTATTGCGGTTAAATGGATACGTATTGAGGTGTATGCCAGATTGCATTGGTATAGGTGTAAGAGGTAACAGATTATGTTTTGAGTGGATGCGTCTAGCGGGTTAATGTCATTGTTATTACAATAAATGACAAACCTTTTCCATTTGGCTGCATAGCAAGCTCTGGTAGTGGGTCTCCTAGCTTCCTTAATGATGTCCATACAGTCAGGTGGCAGGTTTAGGTAGCCAAACTCTAGGACTTCAGGAGCCAGATTGCCAGGTTCAGCTGTTGCGGATCTGGGTGCTGAATTTCTCCATGGTTCTGCGTTAAAAGTGCGGGTTTGATCCGCAGCCTTTGATGCGGCACCACGGAAAGTTCCAGAAAGGTGGTGTACCATGGCTGGCGTGCCCATGTTGGAGCAACCAGGATGAGTGTCAGTGAGTGCTGTCGCAGTTTGCGTGCCACTAGCGGTATCAACGGCGTTGGGGGAAAAGCGTACGCAAATCTGCCGGACCAGTTCATCCATATCGCATTGCCCTGCGACTGTGGATGTGGGAACCTGGCGGCAAAGCTTTGGCATTTTGCGTTTTCCCTTGTGGCGAATAGGTCTTTCTCTGGATGACCCCACTGCTGGAAGTACGGTTGGAGTACTGATGGGTGTAACTCCCACTCGTACATTTGGTGGCTGTGTCTGCTGAGCAGATCCGCCATCTGGTTGTCCTTGCCGGGGAGGTGTTCCGCCATGAGGAATATGTTCCTCTGAATGGCCCACTTCCACATGCTCTGAGCCAGATGAGACAACTGTGGAGAGTGTGTTCCTCCCTGCTTCTGTATGTAGTACATGGCAGTCATGTTGTCCGTCCGGATCAACACGACCTTGTTGCACAGGTGTACTTTGAATGCTTTCATAGCCAGGAAGATTGCCATCAGTTCCAGAAGGTTGATGTGCATCTTCTTTTGTTGTGTAGTCCATAGTCCCTGCACTGTGTAATTGAGTACATGGGCTCCCCATCCCTGAAGAGACGCGTCCGCTGTCAGTATTATTTGTGGAACAGGCTCTTGGAACGGTCGGCCCTTGCAAAGGTTTTGTGGATTCCACCAATGCAGAGAGTTGTATGCCCGACCGCTCACCAACACTAGGTCTTTTAATTGCCCGTGAGCCTGATTCCATTGACGTGCTAAGCACTCCTGAAGCGGGCGCATATGTAGTCTCGCGTGTAGGACTATGAAAATGCAGGAGGCCATCATGCCTATCAACTGCATGAACACTCGCGCAGGAAGGGAGTGTTGGGGTTTGAACTTGGAAATCAGCATTTGCATGCTGTTGATCCTCACTAAATTTGGCTAAGCTGTGGCTGCCAGAGTGTCTATGGTCGCACCTAGGTACTGTTGTACGTGTGCGGGTTGGAGATGTGATTTCGGGTAATTTAGTGAGAATCCCAGACTGTGAAGAAGGTGAATGGTGCGGGACATGTGGCTGGCACATTGCTGGGCTGACTTTGCCTGAACAAGCCAGTCGTCCAGGTAAGGGTAGACGTGAATGTGTTGCCTTCGTAGATGTGCAGCCACGGTAGCTAGGCACTTTGTGAAAACTCTGGGTGCTGTTGTCACTCCGAAGGGGAGGACTTTGAATTGATAGTGCTGCCCCTGAATGGTGAACCGGAGATATTTTCTGTGTGACGGGTGTATGGGTATGTGGAAATACGCATCTTTGAGGTCTAGCGTGGCTAGGAAGTCTCCCTGTTTGAGCAGCGGGAGGACTTGTTGTAGGGTGAGCATGTGGAAATGCTCTGAGAGAATGTAGTGGTTGAGGGGTCTCAGGTCTAGTATAGGTCTGAGTGACCCGTCCTTTTTTGGTATTAAGAAGTACAGGGAGTACACCCCCGTACCTTGCTCGTGGACGGGTACGACCTCTATTGCGCCTTTTTTCAGCATACTTAGCACTTCCTGCTGTAATAGCGCTAAGTGCTCTGAGGACATAGGACGGTGTTTTGGCGGTATTGTGGGTGGAGTGGAGGTTAATTCTAGGCAGTAACCGTGTTTGATAATATCTTTGACCCACCTGTCCGTGGTGATGGAGTTCCACGTGGACAGGAACCTTTGTAGCCTCCCCCCGACAGGTGTTATGTGGTTGGGAGGAAGGGAGAGGGCGTCACTGTTTGTTCTTGGGGGAGGACCTGATATTGCCGTATCCGCGTCCTCTGCCCTTTGTGCTGGAGCCACGATATCCACCCCTGGTGTTTTTATCGTAGGTACTTTGTGAGTTGCCCTTGTTGTAGGTTTGCTGTGACCCCTGTCCTCTACCTGCTCCTCTATTTCCGGGGCGACGAAAGAAGCCACTCCGAAAGGTCTGCGTTTGGAGAGCCCCCATGGACTTTGCAGTGTCCGTGTCCTTTTTTATTTTTTCTAGGGTGGTGTCAACCTCTGGTCCGAATAAGTAGTCGGGGTTGACCGGTTGATTGAGAATGTTATTTTGAACCTCAGGTTTGAATCCGGAGATTCGTAACCAGGCGTGTCGTCGTAACATGACGCTGGTGTTTTTTGCTCTGGCAGCTGTATCTGCGGCATCCAGTGCACACTTAATGGATGCGTTTGTGAGGAGTTGTCCCTCCCTGATGAGGATCTCTGCTCCCTCTTTGTATTGGTCAGGGAGATGTTGGAGTAGGGTTTCTAATGTGTCATAGTGTGCGCGATCGTAGCGAGCTAGGAGCGCCTGGGTATTGGCAATACACCATATGTTAGCTGCCTGGGCTGCAACCCGTTTGCCGAAGGTCTCTAACACCTTGGACTCTTTGTCCGGGGGAGGAGCATCCCCAGTTGTCTGCGAGTGCGCCCGTTTGCGAGCATTAGCGACTACGATGGAGTCCAGAGGCAACTGGCCTCTAATGTACGTAGGGTCCCCAGGCGCCGACCTATATTTCTTGTCGATCCTGGGGTTTATTACTCTTGCCCTGGTGGGTTCTTTGAAAATGTCCTTTGCTGGTTTGAGGACACCTTTCAACATGGGTAGAGTTTTGATATTCCTTTCTGAGGATGCGAAAGTATCCATTAGAAAATCGTCCTCGATTGTGTCAGAGTGGAGTTGCACACCATGATTGGCCGCAGCACGTTCAATTAGGGCGTTGAATGCGGCAGTGTCCTCTGTGGGAGACGTTTTTGCGCCATATAGCTGCGTGTCCTGTGTATCCATCGGTGCACCTGTGTCCACAGGGTCATCCCAAGCCTGGTCCGGGTCCAGTTGGCCTTCAGGGTCCATCTCTCTGGGGTAGGGGACGTCGTCACCCATATAGTCCTCCAAAACGTCGGTTTCGGAGTGTGTCGGAGAGAAGGACTGTGGATCTGGGTAAGAGGTATGGAGACGTTCGTAAAGAACTGGTTCCGAATCTGCTGGCAGCTTTTTCTTTAGCGGGATCCGGTAGGAGTCCAAAGCGTGTTCGGAAGATATTCTCCGCTTGTGGAGCATAATTCTGCCGGTGTCGGCATCGATGATGTGGGACGGTGACGTCTCCGTAGGAGAGCGTTCGGCAGGCGCGATCCTAGTTTGGGTGACACGTGTTCTTATTTCAAACATTTTGGGC
Source organism: Triturus cristatus (assembly GCF_964204655.1). Classification (NCBI taxonomy): domain Eukaryota; kingdom Metazoa; phylum Chordata; class Amphibia; order Caudata; family Salamandridae; genus Triturus; species Triturus cristatus. Next base: position 772,382,047 of record NC_140591.1, on the reverse strand, counting down.
GCCGTGGATGGCGGCAGGCCAAAAGTGATATGGGGTGGTGCTGGAGAACCTTTCTGAGCTTTTTTCGGCTCGGAGCCTGACGTGTCCTGGAGGGCAGCCTTTTCTTTGATGCGTTGCAAGGACGCTGCAACTTGTCGCACCTGGAACGCCGACGGTTCTTTGGCGCCGAGCGGATCGGTAGAGGCAGGCGTGGACTTCTTCGGGGCCACGGGGTCATCGAGTCGAGGAGAGGTAGTTGCCGTCGACGGCGTCGATGATTGGGCCTTAGGTGCTGCTTTCGAAGCGGTGTGCGACGCAGCGGCCATTTTGACCTTCGTGGCTGGAGCCGATGGTTTCGGTGCCGGGTGCCGAGGCGGTTTGGCGGTACCGATGGCCTTTTTCCGTGTGTCGGCGCCGACGTCGGCTGCTGCGAGTTCGGCACCGAAGTCCCGTTTGGTGCGGTCGGTGCCGACGGGTTTGGCTGGCGTCGAAGGTGTAGTGGGCTTCGATCCGACCAGTGTCACTTTCAGTTTCGGTTTCTGTGGAACCGACACGACTTTTGGTTTCGGTTGCGAGGAAGGGAAACCAGTCGTTTTGGGTACTAATGGCTGTCGCTGAATGTCCGAGGCCGGGCCCGAGGGCGGGGCCGAAGAACTGCGGGATAGGTCTTGGGTAAGGCCCGAAGGCGATCCCTCGACCGGAGCCATAGACTGACGCACTGGGATATCCTCCGTCTGTACGGGTAGGCCTTGCTCGTCACCGGAGCTACTTTCTTCGGCCCCTAAGGCCTCATCGTAGTCTCCTACCTCGGTGTCGGCTTCATCTCTGTGAAAGAGTTGTTCTTCGATCCGGAATCGTGTTCGGAAGCGGGGCTGGAGGGTAGGTTTTCCACATCTTCGTCCTCGGCTGATGTTGGTTGGGGCCGGTGATATTTGGGCTACATTTGGGCTCTTTTGTCTCTGGTGGCCATCTTGGGAGATTTATTTGTTATGAAGTTTCCTAATTTCCTCATTTACTGCAGTCTCCTCAGTAGGAAATGCTTTCAGTTTTTTACTTTGATTCCATCAAGATGGTATTCAGATATGTCACACATTTGCCATAAATTCTGAATGTTAGCACTCCAGTTGCTCATTAGATCACTGTAGTAAAGCTACTGCTCACCACGGAAGTCTGCTGCTGGTATTAAAAGTGTATGTTTCAGTCTGCATGTCAGAAAATTTTTATGAATAGAAGAGAATTTGAGAAGTCAAAATGTGCCCTAATTTTTCTTTCTGCAGAACTATTCATAATTTATATGGGAAAATGAACCCCCTCATTTTGTTCCATTGTAAATTAAATGTTTTAAATGTTACCACTTTATTCCAATTAAGATGGCTTCAGGTGTGCCATACTTTTGTCATAAGTAAGACTGTTAGCGCTCTAGTTGTTCGTTAGAACACTGGGACATTCGGTCATTGGGCTATACTTGGGCTACATCTCGGTGATATTTGGGCTACATTTGGGCTCTTTTGTCTCTGGTGGCCATTTTGGGAGACTTATTTGTTATGATGTTTCCTAATTTCCTCATTTACTACAGTCTCCTCAGTAGGAAAAACTTTCAGTTTTTTACTTTGATTCCATCAAGAAGGCATTCAGATGTGTCACACATTTGCCATAAATTCAGAATGTTAGCACTCTAGTTGCTTATTAGATCACTGTAGTAAAGCTACTGCTCACCAGGGAAGTCTGCTGCTGGTATTGAAAGTGCATGTTTCAGTCTGCATGTCAGAATTTTTTAATGAAATAGAAGAGGATTTGAGAAGTCACTCAAAATGTGCCCTAATTTTTCTTTCTGCAGCACTAATCATACTTTCTATGGCAAAATGAACCCCCTCATTTTGTTCCTTTTTAAATTAAATGTTTTAAGAGTTACTACTTTATTCCAACCAAGATGGCTCCAGGTGTGCCATACTTTTGTCATAAGTAGGACTGTTAGCGCACTAGTTGTTCTTTAGAACACTCTGGGAAGCTGCAGTAGAACACAAAGGAATCAACTGACAGTCTCTGCACTTGTTGGATGTACATGTTTTACTGAGAATGTCAGACTTCATTCTCCCATGACTGAGAAAGATAATGTGAATTTACAGAAAATATGCTCTCAGTTTAGCTTATAGATCACCTTTTAAACCTCTGTGGGAAAAGCATGAGAACATAGTTTTCTCTCAAACATGATTCATGATATCACAGCAGAAGGCTTTTTCACATGGTAAAATCACCTTAGAACACACCACAATTCCTAAAATGAGTATGGTACCATCAACAAATGATTTATAATGTAACTAAAGTCTTAAAACCTTCTATTAACTGCAAGGCTTTTTAATGAGGTGCTATCATGTATATTGGTCCCAAGATGGCTGCCAACACTTCTTGGATGAAGTGCTGACAGCCAATCAGATCTCACGATGAGATGTGTGGTTAGGCTCCGCCCACATATATATATGATTTTACTTTTGATTTTCTCAGGAACTACTGAACAGATTGACACCAGACCTGCAAAAGGCACTTCCCTGAGCTGAGGACTACCTCTCTGCCAAATTTCAAGTAATTCTGTTCAGCCGTTCGGGCTGTATCTTGGACTAAAGGTCCCTATGGAAAATTGCATGGGGAAAACGCGTTTTGGGACCCCCCTTTTTTCTCAGCCCCCGCTTGACGAATCCCCCCGAGACTTTCAGGGTAGGAGCGGAGCGGAGAGCCCCACCTATTTTGAAAATTTCGCGAGGATTCATCAACCGGCGCCAAAGTTATTCCAAATAGAATGTTGCGGATTTCCTATGGAAACACGGTCCTAACTATAACTATCTACTGGCGACCGCCAGTAGATAATATATATATATATATATATATTACCTACTGGCAGTCGCCAGTAGGTAGTTATAGTTAGGACCCTGTTTCCATAGGAAATCCGCAACATTCTATTTTGAATAACTTTGGCGCCGGTCGACGAATCCTCGCGAATATTTCAAAATAGGTGGGGCGCTACGCTCTGCTCCTACCCTGAAAGTCTCGGGGGGATTCGTCAAGCGGGGGCTGAGATAAAAGGGGGGTCCCAAAACGCGTTTTTCCCATGCATTTTTCCATAGGACCTTTAGACACAGCTACAGCCCGAACGGCTGAACAGAGTTCCTTGAAATTTGGCAGAGAGGTAGTCTACAGGTCAAGGAAGTGCCTTTTGTAGGTTTGGTGTAAATCTGTTCAGTAGATTCTGAGAAAATAGCCTTTAAATCAATATATATATCTGAGCCAGCTTACGGTGCGCTTACGGTGCGCTTACCGTACGCGTACGGTGATGTGCGCGAGCGCGATTCTGATTGGCTGTTAGATCTTAGTAAACATTCGAATCGGTCGAAACCAGGAAGCGGCGGCCGCCATTTTCTCTCTCGCACTCAGAGTGTGGATTAAAAAACAAAGGACAAAAACATGTAAAGGGGCTGTTTAGACAGCTCCTAAGCACCTAGCCATGTTGAGGGAGTCCCCAAAGATCCCCCAAGGCCAAAAACGGAATTTTAATTTTTTCGATAATTTCGCCGATTACGCTTACCATACGCGTACGGTAAAAATTATTTTAAAAAAAAAATTATCCATACTCTCCCCACCCCATGTGCAAATGGTGCCCGAAGGGCACCATTTGTGCATGGCATATTACAGATATGAAAAATTAAAATATTACCTTTCACAACGAAGCGCATCATATGTCCTCCATGTGCGCACGGTGCACGAAGCGCATCGTGCGTACATGGCCCATCTAGCGTAACGTGGGCACGCGGTGCGCGTAGCGCACCACGTGCCCACCGTGTGTGCACGGCACTAACTGCGTAAAGTGGGCGCGCGGTGCGCGAAGCGCACCGCGTGCTCTCTGTGCGCGCACGGTGCGCAAAGCGCACCGTGCGCGCACGGAACGAACTGCGTTAAGTGGGCGCGCACGCCACGAATGGCGTAAAGTAACTTAGCATTTAAAAAACCGTACAAATTCACTGAAAAAACCATAGGTTTCACACACGTTATAGTTAGGAATTAGCATTTAAAAAACCTTGCAAATTCACTGAAAAAACCATAGGTTTCACACATGTTATAGTTAGCGGAAATTTTACTGATAAAAAACCAATGAAATTCCCCCGTTATAGTTAGTGCAGGCAACTATAACTCACGCGACCGCAATCTTCTGCTGATGACATATGTGTCTTTATGAAAAAAAAATATTTGTAATATATGTATAGCTAAAAATTTATGGAAGAAGACATGGGCAAATAAGTGTCTAAATACAGTATTAGCATCAGCAGAGGATTGCGGTCGCGTGAGTTATAGTTGCCTGCACTAACTATAACGGGGGAATTTCATTGGTTTTTTATCAGTAAAATTTCCGCTAACTATAACATGTGTGAAACCTATGTTTTTTTCAGTGAATATATATATATATATATATATATATATACATATACATATTACCTACTGGCGGTCGCCAGTAGGTAGTTATAGTTAGGACCACGTTTCCATAGGAAATCCGCAACATTCTATTTTGAATAACTTTTGCGCCGGTCGACGAATCCTTGCGAATTTTTCAAAATAGGTGGGGCGCTATGCTCCGCTCCTACCCTGAAAGACTCGGGGGGGATTCGTCAAGCGGGGGCTGAGATAAAAGGGGGGTCCCAAAACGCGTTTTTCCCATGCATTTTTCCATAGGACCTTTAGACACAGCTACAGCCCGAACAACTGAACAGAATTACTTGAAATTTGGCAGAGTGGTAGTCCTCAGGTCAAGGAAGTGCCTTTGGTAGGTTTGGTGTAAATCTGTTCAGTAGATTCTGAGAAAATAGCCTTTAAATCAATATATATATCTGAGCCAGCTTACGGTGCGCTTACGGTGCGCTTACCGTACGCGTACGGTGGCGTGCGCGAGCGCGATTCTGATTGGCCCTTAGATCTTAGTAAACATTCGAATCGGTCGAAACCAGGAAGCGGCGGCCGCCATTTTCTCTCTCGCACTCTGAGGGGGGAGCTGATAAACAAATGCCAAAAACATATAAAGGGGCTGTTTAGACAGCGCCCATGCACATAACCATGTTAGTTGAGTCTTCAAAGATCCCCCAAGGCAAAAAACTGTAATTTTTTATTTTTCGAAAATTTCGCCGATTACGCTTACCGTACGCTTACCGTACGCGTACGGTAAATAATTATTAAAAAAAAAAAACCCCACTCTCTCCACCCCGTGTGCAAATGTTGGCCGAAGGCCACCATTTGTGCATGGCATATAAGAGCACAGCATTTCCCCAAAAAATTTCAACAGATTACCTATCACAAGGAAGCGCATAATATGTCCTCCATGTGCGCACGGTGCGCGAAGCGCATCGTGCGTACATGGCCCATCTAGCGTAACGTGGGCACGCGGTGCGCGTAGCGCACCGCGTGCCCACCGTGCGTGCACGGCACTAACTGCGTAAAGTGGGCGCGCGGTGCGCAAAGCGCACCGCGTGCTCACTGTGCGCGCACAGTGCGCGAAGCGCACCGTGCGCGCACGGAACGAACTGCGTTAAGTGGGCGCGCACGCCACGAATGGCGTAAAGTAACTTAGCATTTAAAAAACCGTACAAATTTACTGAAAAAAACATAGGTTTCACACACGTTATAGTTAGGAATTAGCATTTAAAAAACCTTGCAAATTCACTGAAAAAACCATAGGTTTCACACATGTTATAGTTAGCGGAAATTTTACTGATAAAAAACCAATGAAATTCCCCCGTTATAGTTAGTGCAGGAAACTATAACTCACGCGACCGCAATCTTCTGCTGATGACATATGTGTCTTTATGAAAAAAAAATATTTGTAATATATGTATAGCTAAAAATTTATGGAAGAAGACATGGGCAAATAAGTGTCTAAATACAGTATTAGCATCAGCAGAGGATTGCGGTCGCGTGAGTTATAGTTTCCTGCACTAACTATAACGGGGGAATTTCATTGGTTTTTTATCAGTAAAATTTCCGCTAACTATAACATGTGTGAAACCTATGGTTTTTTCAGTGAATTTGCAAGGTTTTTTAAATGCTAATTCCAACTATAACGTGTGTGAAACTTATGGTTTTTTCAGTGAATATATATATATTTCACCATCAGAGCCACATTTATATATATAAAAGGAAAGTTTCCGACAGGAACGGTGTCATCTCCAATCGGGGTTGGTGCGAGTTCCGGGTGTCGGATCCCGGCTGTAAATCTAAGAAGATTCCCGTTTGAACACTTCCCTCAATATATATATATTTTTGTGACATTGAGGAAGGCGTGCAGCCGAAACGTGTCTGTCCGAGGGAGTTTGTGTGACAAAATAAATATAAAATAATCAATTTCGCCAGTCTGCGCCTCGTCTATGACCGCTGAGGGAAGGTCATTTTTTGTGATATATATATATATATAGGTATATATGTCCTCCGTATTCCTTTCTTTTCACCGTTCAATCCTCGGAACCAAAAAAGGCACGAGCTCCAATTTATCAGTGCAATTCTTTAGTTTATTTTCAAGTGCATAGCCGCCATGACGCGTTTCAAACCTCCAAGGGTTCTTGATCACATGATATATATATATATATATATCTGCTAGCAATATCCACATGCGGGCGCGCACAGATAGGACCACGGACAAAGACTATGCTGTTGCCGATAAACGGTGCTTTATTAAAAGGAAAGGTGCAGTCTCAGATGCGTTTCGGACACGAACTGTGTCCTTGATCACTTGGTGACATATTGGAAACCGGGAAATTTAAACCACATAGCACTTCCGGTTCGCGTGATCGGCAGTAAATAAACATGAAAGAAATACTTCACATTGTGTTCCTTGTTTAGAGGAAATCTCGCTGTGAATACAGAAACATGGCTCCAATTTAAATGCGAGAAATGAACGCACATAGCTATTGAAAATTGTATAGTAAACATAATGCAATTAAGGGATCTTAGAAGTGAAATCCAGACATTTTCGTTTTGTATATATATATATATCTGTGAGGTCATGAGTGATCTCATTTGAGATTTGAGATGTCAGTAGTGATTTCACTGACCAGGTCATGAGTGATGTAATATGTGAAGTCATAAGCGGAGCAATGCGGGGGGAGAGTTATAGTAAGCTCACTAACTATAATGACTGAATTTCTCTGGTTTTGTACGAGTGACACCTGACCCTAGTATAAAGTCTTTGTAAAAGTTTGTTTTTTTGTGAATTTCTAAGATTTTTTTATTCCATTTCCTAACTAGAACTATATATATTAGTGTAGCAGCAGTTATAGTTAGGCTTCTGAGAGGGCTTTGAGAGATAGGAATTCCTCAGAATTCCTCAGATTTTTGATTGGTGATAACTTTGCCACTGTTTGACGAATATACGAATCTCCACAAAGCTTTGCAAATCTATTCCTTTTTATACATTGGCTGATGATGCAAAGCTTTGTGGGAATTCATTAAGGGGGTGCAAAGAAAAATAAGGGGGTCCAAAACATGTTTTTTCAACAATACATAGACTTTTTAAACACAAGTAGCGGCAAAATGGCTGAATAGATTGTGAAGAAATTTGCAGGACTATAGATTATAGTGTGGAAAGGGTCCTTTTTGTTATTTGATATACATCGGTTCAGTAGTTTTTAAGTAATAAGGGACAAAAACACAGTGATAAATTGGGCCGCTGTATACCACCACAGCACATTCGAGGTATACTACGGTACATGGCAATGACGAAACACAATATTATTGGTTAATGAAAGCCCTGGTAAAATGAAAAGGCAGTCACTCCACTCTACGCCACTCCCCTCTATGACACTTAACTGCACTCTACGACACTCTACGACACTCCATGATACGCCACTCAACTCTACGACACACCTCTCCACTCATACGAGATGGCACTCCACTCTATGTCACTCCACTTTACTCCCCTCCACTCTGAGACAGTCTACGACACGCCATCCCACTCTATGACACTTCATTCTACGACACTATGCGGTACTCTCCTCCATTCTACGTGCCCCACTCTATGGCCTATGGCACTGTACTACACTCTACGACAATATACTCCATTCTATGCCGCTCTAGGACACTGAATTCCACTCTACAACACTCTCCTCCACTCTACCGCAGTCTACAAAACTTCACTCTACAACAGTCCATTGTATGACACTCCACTGTACGACATGCCACTGTACGACACTCTCCTCCACTGTACTCAATACCACTCCACTCCACTGATGCCACTCCACTCTACAACACTGTTTTCACCCTATGCCATTCAACGATACTCCACTCAACGACACTCCACTCTATGACACTCAACTCTACTTTATGCCACTTCACTCTACGACAGTGATACTCTAAATACAATCACATATCACTGTTACCATGTTGTATGAAGCTACCATAAGGCACATGTTTAATTTATCTTACAATTATCTTTTATCTCTACAATGTTGTATTTCTGTTACCTGAAAAAATATGGTTAATACAGGTACAAGCTCTTTATTTTTTTAGATATTTGTTTAGTTCTAAAAATAACCTTTTTTGTAAACATTTTTCTGGAAGTTTTTTTACAAAGGTCAACATAACCAACTGATAAAAGGTTTATACAGAAAACAGGAAGGAAGTAAAGGCCAAAAAACTGGCCATGACAAGCACCCAGGGTATGGTGAGATCGCTCTCTCATGCAACACTGCAAGGTCAAGGGAAAAGTATGTTGCAGTACTGCCATACGGCCCTACAATGTGTCTATTCTGCCTCAACAGATGGACTGCCACCACGGTACCTGCAGCAGTGGGTGGTGGCTGAAGGTGGTGCTGGAGGGACAGATGCAGCTGGTGGTGTTGGATGTCCTGCGGGCGCCAAACAAATTGAAGGTCTTGCAGTAGCCGAAGAAATGGCAGCTGCCAATGTTTCTGCTTTGGCCTCTTCCAAGTCCTTATGACATCTTTTTCGGCCAGCACCAACCTGGTTGAATAAACAGCCTGCAGGTTTTTCTCCATTCCCGTCATACCAAATGAGTACTGTTGATGTTGCCATGGGAAATTAACTTTTGCAAACGTTTTAGGTGACCAGTTGCGCACTGACTGTCTTCCGTCCAGCTGGCAAGGAGAAAAACTCCTACACAACAGAATCCTTTAGCTTCTTCCTGCGCTCCACCTCCTGTTCCTCCTCTAGCATCCTGCGCTCCAACTCTTCTTTTTCCTCCTTAACCAGGACAGGATCTTGTTGGTCAGCCATTGTCATTCAGCAAAATCCAAAAGGTGGCTTGCAAGGACAGGTTTTCCCTCTGGGAAAGAGTACAACCTTCACCTCAGAAGTTCTCACTAGAAATGGGGAAAAGAGGTATACACTTCCTGTTTCTACAGTAGACAGAGATGTAAGCCAATGAAATGTTGCTGAACAAAAGCAAAATTACAGTGGTACTATCGTGAAAGCACCTACAAAGTACACAAATATATATAAATATATATTACAAAATCAACAGACATAATATAGGGTGGCTCTTAAAAAAGCCTTTGTATGTTTTTTAATGTTCCTGAGCCAACAGTGGTCTCGGGGTCCCTATCCCCTGGGGCAAAAACATATATGTTAAGATGAGGGGAGCACACAGCCCTCTCCCCGGGCCAATAGTGGCCCCAGGATTTCATCCTCCAGGGTCAAAACATATGTGTTAAAGGGAGGGGGCACCCCCCCAAGCCTTAATAAGCCCTGGGGATCCCAAACCCTTGGTGCAAAAATACAATCTAGAGGGGAGGGGGTCGTGCGGCCCCTCCTCCCCAAACCTTAATAGGCCGGAAGACCCCATTCCCAAGGGATGCACTTAACATAAAGGGGAGGTGGGTCCAGGACCCCTTTCCTTGAGTCTATTGTGGTCCCAGGGAGTCCATCCCCAGTGGCATCTCTTTCTTCTAGGTGGGTGCCCAGGTGCCCACCCAGGGCACTCACCAACAGCAAGCTGGGGGACATGGAGTAGCACCAGGGTCCCCAAAGTCTCAGTTGGCTCTCTGCATTTGAGTGAGACGTTATCACGCCCACCTGGTGAGAGCATGGGCAGGGAAACAAAAGTCTCCTTCTGCATGTCTGCTATCACTTGGCAAGAGCCTTAAAAATGCTCCCCATGGATGGAAGCAGACATATATTTTCTGGCACACGTTAAAGTGGGCAGGGAAACTACTGTGTCTGGGGGAGGGTTCTCCGGGACACAGTTATTTACCATTCCTAGAGGATGGGGTCCCCAGGGACTTTACAGGCGCAGGGAGCGAATGCACTTGGCCTATGAAGGCTTGGCGTGCATTCCCTTCCCCATATTTGACATATGGACCGCAAGATAGGGTCCCTGGGGCGCCTTGAGGCGCAAGGAGGGGGGCCTTGCGCCATTCTCACCAAAAGGAACATTTCACAGTGCCCCCGGGTCTTTCCACCCTGGGGGGTTTTGTTAAACAGTGCAAATTCACAGCAAAATTGCCTAGTAACACCTTTGCCCAAGAGATCTTCCTGGTTCCCTATTGAATATCATTTTCTTGTTTTCCTTCACCACCCTTTCATTCATTCATGCAATTGTTTGCAGTTAATTTTTTTCTGTAAATGGTATTTCCTATTTTCTCTATTTTTTTCCAATTGTATTTTGCCTCAAAGGATACCGGTACAATCCAATCTCACATTTGTGTCATCATCTGTTAGTGTACTTGACATTTGTGTGTGTCTTGAATATGGCATTAAACTCCAGGTACTTCCCTTTATTCCACACCTTACTATTTTGCTGCTTTAATTTTTTTCTTCCTTGAAATCATTTGCAGGACATTAAGAGCTATGCCAGTGCCAGCAACATCTAATTGGAGTACATATAATTGCAGTCCACTCATTACCATAGGCAGATGTGTACCGCTTTATTTCTCAGTGTGTTTATCTTGACATGTACATACATTAACAAATTGCATTCACCATTGATACTAAATATTCTACATAAATAAACAAACAAACCTTGCACTACAACATCTGGTTTGAATTCTGTTGAAAATCTTCTGTTTAAAGGATCAATTTCACCAGGAGCTAGAAATCCCTTTAGGAAACATGGAAAGAAATAGGTTAAATAATGTCACGGAATCCAATCAATTCCAGCTCTTAAAACAAAGACCGATTTTAGACATTTAAAGGGTGACATTAAATAGCTGGGAAAGAATGGGGTGGATTACATTCTTTATATAATATTTTACAAGATAATATTTAATATGGCTTTGCCTTTGTGTATGCATACAAGCAAATTCATATAGTTCACACCACAAACTGGTGCTCTCATATCCCAATGCTGTGGCATTTGTTTCATTGACTTCTAACAGATGTATGGCAAAGCATGTTAAGCAAGCATGTTAGGTGCTAAATGTACTGGATACAAAATGAGGGCCCAATTCACAAAGGTAATTTGCATGAGTAAATCTATTCTGACACTGAACTGTCCACTGTTTTGCTATTCATCATTTCCAAGTGGTGATTTATACATAGGTGTAGACTTAAACGTTTCCCCCCTCTTGAATGAAGGTGAATTTATGAGTGAGTGAACTTTCCAACTGTTTGTAGAGATCTGCGCACCAAGTCAGAGAATACCCTAATGGAAAATATTCAAGATGTAATAAAGTTGATTTTTATTTAAAAATAAAATGAATTTAAAGTACAATAAAAATGTAAAACAAATTTCAACAAATAATAATAACCAATGTCTACCTAATGCAAAAGACACAACAGATTACGCCAAAAATGTGTTTTATCTTTTAAATGAATTTAAATATATTGACACATTTGTAAATATTACTTTTGGGACAATACTTTTAAATTAAAATAGCCTACCCTCACCACTCACATTTTTAACTTCATTTGTAACAAATGTGGTGTTAAGTTATGTTTTTAATAAACTATAATAACTGTGAGTCGGAGTAGCAGACAAGATAGGCGAGTAAGACGTGCTGCTTGGAGCTCCGTCCCAGCGCGGCAACATCCGTCAACATCCTGCGGTGCATTTAAGGCACCAACCTCACCTCACACATCGGCCCGACCGGGAGAGTCACCTGGGCCAGGAATCGTGTTCCGAGAGGCAGTTGATCGGTCATAAGCAGCGTCGAAATTGGTGCATCTCCGGGACCGGGACGCCATCTTAGAAGTAACGGAGGAGCCTACGACGGGCTACCGCGGCCGCGAAGTGGAGAAACACCTGACAGGGATCCCATCGGTTCAAGGGGCAGAGATGCGTCTGCGGCGGTAACCCGGGTAGTTCCCAGGCCGGTTTATTTCCGCGCACAGAGCTGAGGCCGCACAGGCGGTGACGCCGTACAGACCGTGACCCGACCGGACAGGTAGGCTCACGGCATTGGAGGGGTGGGCTCCCCAACAGCAAAACTTGATGGTGGGGGCGCGGGAATCCCCGTCCTGGACAATAGGAAAGTCTGGATTCCCAGACCCTGATGGCCACTTCCTATACCGGGGGCATGAATTAACAGTGGGACCCCTAAGCGCAAGAGAAGGCACGCTGCAGGAGACCTCCCCTCGTGGCTCATGCCAGCTACACCACAGTAGCGAGACTGCATTAAATAAACAATGGCTGCCCGCTGCAGAGAGCAGCAGGCCTGTAGAGGGGAGACAAAAGTTAAAGGGGTTGCCCCTGCCCCAGCGCCTAGGCCTGAGGGGAGATCGACACACAATCCTTGCAGAGCCTTTTGGCTGGGATACGAGAAGCAGTGCCCTGGGGGGGGGGGGGTAAATGAGCCTGGCCTCCCTGATCATGGTGACTGGGAAACACATTGGGCAACCTGAATTAATAGTGGAAAATCCCAGCGGGGCTGAAGTGATCTTCGGAGGGGCTTGCCCTCATGGTCGACTGATTGGGCCACGGAGGCTGGGGACTGCAGAAGGTGCAACAGTAGACCACTGAGGTGCGGCTGGTTGCTCTCTGGAGGAGTGTGAAGAGTAGGAAACCATCTGCCTTGATGCCAATTCCAATAATGTGATAGAGACCTGTCTATTGGAGTGCAGACTAGTTCAGGGAAAACAACATTCCTGACCTGAGATCTGGGAAACGTCTGGTGCCCGGGAAATATGCTGAGTGGACTGCATGACACGATGCGGTTAGGTGACAGCATTGATCAGCGCTGATACAGTGGGACGTTATTGCTCAATATGGGTAAGGACAAAGGCACCAGAGTGCAATCCAATATAATATCACACTACGTGCAGCCTCTCCCCCATGGCCCTAATCTAAGGGGCGCACAAGGAGCTGCGAGAGATGAGATGGTGACCAGGATCAACGCAGTGGCGATTGATGTCAACCTCCCCCGATGTGACCTGCGCAAGGTCTCGGACAGGGTCACCAGGACCAAACAAAATGTGGAAGTACTCCAAACGGAGATTAAATCCCTGCGGGAGACAGCCATGGAGCTTCAGAGAAAGACTATTAAACTAGATGAACGCGCCAAAGACCAGGAAGGGCGCTCCCGGAAAAATAACCTAAGATTCGTGGGGTTCCCGGAACGGGTGGAGGGCCCCTCTGCGAAGCTGTTAGTGGAGGATTGGAGAATGATAGTGCTGGCACCAGGTAAACCATCTAAGTTCTTTAACATCGAGAGGGCACACAGGGCGCTGGTGCCTCCTCCACACCTGGGGGCCCCACCGAGGGCCATTATAGCCCGATTCTTCAATTATAGGGATCGAGACATGCTCCTGCAATCCAACCGTGCCAGAACTGATCTGCACTATGAAGGGCATCACATTGAGATCTTACCGGACTTATACGCAAAGAGTGCAGGATAAACAACGCACCTTCTTGGCGGTCAAGAGGCGCATGAGGGAGGCTGGGATGAAGTACAGCCTCCTCTATCCAGCCAAGCTTCGATTCGAGCACAAGGGCAGGGCTCTGTTCTTTGGATCAGCTGAAGAGTCCTCAGACTGGATGGATGCTGCGGGGAATCTTGATCCCCGACGGAGGCCGCAGTCCAGCCCAAGAACACTCACGGACTCTATGGAATCGGTGGGTAGACGGCACAGAATCTCCGAAGGGGCAATACATACAGACACAAATGGTCCTGGAACAGTCAGAGTGTGTGAGGACGGTACACTACAGGTGGTGGAAGGAACGCCGGACTCTGACCTAACCTCATCGGAGGTTATCCCGAACACTAATGTGGACTGGGACTATAGGGAGATCGGGGAGAACTGGTTCAGGGTTCTGAACATTCAGATAAGTGACTGCAAAGAGATTCAAAATAATTGTTGTTTTCCTTTTTTTCTCCTTTTGGTAATTGGTGAGGAATGTATTATATGCATATGTCGCGTCTGGGAGGGGACGCACTCCTCAATAACGGCTGGGACCTGTCCGGGGAGCTGGAGGCTCTCGCCCCCATCGAGTGTCCAGTCACTTGCATAGCACCTATATCGGAGGCCCTGTTCAGCACCTCATTATGACAATGTTACGCTACATAATTCAAATGTGGGTAATACTGAAGGCATGAACATATTGGAAAGTTCAGAAGGGGTGGTTTAGGGCGGAGGATGGGATGGTTCACGCTCCACAATGGTGGGAGGGATAGTCCTGTTACACTGCCCAGTGGGAGGGGGGAGTTGCAGGTATTCACACTGCTTTATTTGTTCCTTTTGGTTTTCAAGGGGGTTTCAGGTATCCATGTCTGGGTTGTAAATTTTCACATTTTTGCGTTCAATCTAGCACTGATTTGAAGGGATGGGAACAAAAAAGTGACACTAATTGTGTGATCCTGTGGCTCCCTATCTGACAAAGCTTCTCACTTGGAATATACGAGGGATGGCAATGCTAGAAAAATGTACAAGAGTGCATTCATATTTACGGAGGTATAAAATTGGTGCAGGAGACCTATGTCTGGGGTTATACGCTACCTCATATCTGCCGCAGATGGAGGGGACAGCTATATGCCCCCTCATTCTCGGGATTTGCACAGGGGGTGCTTATTTGGGTGGTCCGGGAACCCCGTTCCAGCATATACATCATGTGCTTGACCCATAGGGGCGCTACGTGATCCTATACGGTAGGCTTGATGGACATAAGATATGTCTCATAAATGTGTATGCCCCCAATACAGACACACATACCTTCTTTAATGAAATAATGGCTGCAGCGAACCCTTATCTGGGTGGGGACATAGTCCTCCTTGGCGACGTCAACTGTGTAATAGACAGGATGATGGACAGGCAACCTCCCCGAGTGGGTACTAACACAGGTATGACTGGGGTCCTAGTGAATGTTATGAGGGAACTGGGGTTAATGCATGCATGGAGGGTCTGACACCCGAACACTAGGACATTTTCCTGCTACACCCCAGCGACTAACACGTTCAGTAGGTTGGACCAATTCTTCCTGTCATCGACCTTGATGTCTAGGGCCGAGGAGCTAGTGTATCTACCGAGATATATCTTGGATCACTCCCCTTTGCTTTTAATTTTAAGTACCAGTAGATCTAGGGTGGCAATTCCCACATGGCGGTTGTCGACCGAGGCACTCGCTGACCCACTATTTGCTGGGAAGTTGGAAGAAGAGATCTCTAATTATTTTGTGACGAATTGGGGTTTGGCATCCTCAAGGGGTATAGAATGGGAAGAAATGGAGGTGGTTGTCAGAGGTTTTTGTCTTAGTACGACTTATGGGGTCCGGCAGCAACTTGAGAGGGACATCAAAGTTCTAGAAAGGAACCGGCCGCGTTGGAGGCGGCGCCGCCCATGAACCAGGGTCGCTTAAATGAGTGGAGGGAGCTACGGGAAGAGCTGTTGGCGGCGCTCTGTAGACTTGAGAAGTTGAATTACACTGCATATCGACAGCGACTACATGTGGTGGGTGATTGATCTGGGGCGTTGCTTGCCAGACTGATCAGCAATGAGAAACCAGTGTCTCCCAGATACAATCTGCCGATGGAAGCTCGGTCTACAGTCAGCAAAAGATCTTAAGATACTTCAGCTGATCACTTGGCCGAGGTATATACGGGGCGCTCTATGCCCGCTTTGGAGTTCCTTACCAAACTGAACTTACCTCGTTTAGAAAGAGAGGTTAGCCAATTATTGGATGAACCGATCTCGAGAGAGGTAATATTAGAGGGTATAAAGTCCCTGAAATCCGCATAGAGCCCTGGAAGTGATGGCTTACCGGCCGAGTTCTGCAAGAAATTTGCACCCCTGATAGTAGATCGCCTCCTGGAGGTATATAATGAGGCTCTCCAGAATTTCACACTTCCGTCTTCCAGGAATGAGGCATTGGTGGTTATGATCCCCAAAGCAGATCGGGATACTCAACTGCCAGGGTCATACAGGCCTATTTCTTTGCTAAATATTGATATAAAAAATCTTAGCGGGATCATGGCGGCTCAACTGCAACATGTAATTTATTATGATCAAGCGGGATTCATCCCTAAACGTAGCATGTCCCACAATTTGCGGCGGCTAGCCCAGGTATGGCATTCACCCTCACTACGACAGGAAGAGTGCGCTCTGGCAACATTAGATATTGAACAAGCGTTCGACTCGGTTGGTTGGATGTATCTCTGGGAGGTCCTGCGTGCACTGGGGGTGGGGCAACTATTACTGAATTGGGTACAGCTATTATACTCGGAACCTCGAGCTAGGATCAGAATGGGGAGGCTAGTGTTGCGGGCTTTTAGATTGCACCACGGCACCAGACAAGGGGGCCCACTGTCACCACTTCTCTTTGCCATGGCAATGGAACCCCTAGCAGTAGGCCTACAAAAAGAGATGGAACCCTTTGGGATCAAGCTAGGGGAGACTAATCACGTGGTGTCCATGTACGCTGAGGATACATTAGTGTACTTCAGAAATCCTTCCAGGGCGATACCAGTGCTTTTTGACGTTCTTGAAAGATTCGGACATATATCAGGATTACGAATTAATTCAGGGAAGTTGAAATTACTCCCATTGGGTAAACTGGCCTCGCTCCCGGAAGGAGGACTGCTGGAGGTGGGACCTCCATGGGTGAGATCCGGGTCTAGATACCTAGGAGTTAAATTGGCGGAAAAGGTCGAGCAATACTTGGCGCTTAACATAGGGAAAGTAATTGAGGCATTGCGGGGTTCAACATGCTTCTGGCAAGAACTACCTCTGTCCCTTATGGGGAGAATAGCTTTGTCTAAAATGGTGTGGGGGCCTAAACACAGACGGGTAAGATTGGTCAATCTCCAAAGAACCTGGCACAATTGAGGACTGGATGTTCCATGTTTGGAATTTTACTATGCGGCTTCTTAATTACAGCATGCGGTACACTGGTTAGACGACAGGGAGAACTGGGAGAAGGCCCTGCTGGCGGAGACCTACGGGAATATTAACACTCCCTAAATTGCTAATGATGGGGGCACAGATACCGTCAACTAGCCCATATATCATTTGACATGTAGGGGATGTCTGGGAACTTGCCGTCCGGAAAGTACTGAAAAGGGCCCCCTATGCCCCAGATATGCCCCAGTGGGCTGTTCGCCCCTTTTCCCAGATTTCTGCATCTATGTCTGTGCGCAGATAGCGGGGATGCCTCGCCATGAGAGACCTACACATCAACAAGCAGTACATCTCACGTGAGCAGGCGGTAGAAGCCTTTCGCTGGGCCCAGGACAGTTCCTACAATATGGGAAGATAGCCCAGGTAGCTAGAGAGGTGTGGCCCATGTTTCCAGAAGAGCCCCGTCTCCAAGGTGTTACAGACCGTGATAATGATAGCCAAAGGGCGCAGATTGATGTCACACCTATACCAAGCTATCCGGGACGACAGGGCGGTCCAGGCACTGCCGATCCAGGCAAAATGGGAGACACCGACAGGGGACCCCATACAGAGAAAGATTTGTCTAATATCCATGAAGGGATTTAGTAGGTGAGGTCAAACACGGTTCAAGCTGATTCAATTGAATTATGTACACCAGATATATCTTACCCCCAAGATGTTACACAGGATTTACCCAGAACAATCAGGGCAATGTCCCAGATGTGGGGAGAGGCTACATTTAGTCATATGGTTTGGTCCTGCCCAGAGCTTCAAGTATATGGGGATGATGTCTTGGCTTCACTGCAAGAAGCGACGGGCGGGAAATACCACGGGAGATCCGGGTGGTTCTACTTGGTTTACAACCCTGATCCAAAAATAATATCTTAGTAGGAAGTTTGTCCTTCTGGGATTGGTGTTGGCGAAATGCCGGATAGCTATTTCCTGACTAAGTCACACACCGCCCAAAAAGATGCAATGGGTACAGGACGTGAAGGAGTGGGCGACAGTGGGTCTAATTACTTTAAGCATAAAATCCAGTTTGATGGTTCTTGTAAGACTTGCATGTGTTTCAAACTGTTTTTATTTCATCTTGTTTTGTAGATTTTGTAATTCATACATTTCCCAAATCCTTTCTTTAATAATAATGTTGATAATTTTTATCTAAAAAATGACTGTGGTTTACATTGCCCTTCAAGCTTTTAGCTCTCCTGTATGTTACTACTGGTGCATCCCCAAAATGCTAAAAGATGAATGAATCACTTTTCAAGATCCCCAAAGTTTATACAAGGCCCTTCTTTATTTTTTGTCTTTCAGTGAATGTGGCATGTCACTCTGATTTTGCCATCAACTGTTTCATCGCTCTGTTTATTTTGCATCTTTAAAACTATCTGTCTTGTGCTGCAGCTTTTTTCAAAACATTCTGGATCACTTTCTTGGTGTATTTTCTTTCTTTGAGTCTTCTAATAGTGTTCAGTGTTTTTTAATTTCCTTTCTACAGAGCAGTTACTTTTAATTCTGAAAAATTCCCCATAGGGGGTACTCCACTTCATAGCTTCTTTGTGAAACGTTTCAGCATATAGGAATGAGTTGGAGAATGTCTCTTGGAGTGTGGTTTGGATCATTCCTTGTTTTATATAGATCCCTGTATCTAGGAAAGTTACCTAAAATTAACTGATTTCATATGTGAGTCTCAGGTTTGCATTGTATGAGTTCAATGAATCAAAGGAAGGAGTTTGTTTCAGAAAAGCAAACACATAATGACCCCGTAAACAATAAGTCATAATCATTTGACCCCCCCATCCCGCTGCTTTTCTCCTAGGGTTTAGGGGGTCATAATTATTTTCTTCTGTCCCGCACTACCAGGTTCTTCCTGGCAGTGTTGGGCCGGGGAAAAAGGCATTTCATGGTCCCTCTTAAATAGGGCAGGTGGTGAAAAGTCCTTCCTCAGACAGTCCACACTCCATCGGGCAGTCGGATGATGCTTCCTATCAACTGAGCCAACAAGAGCTCCAATGAAGCAAAAACGTATGATCTGCCAGTATCTAAATGAGGAAAAGGGTATAGAGGGCTGGGTACTCTGTTGCATTTGTAATTGCGTAGCTTGTCTGACAAACATAAAACTGTCTTCTGATACTGTAATAAATCATTTAAAAGGGCAGTTTAAATTCTGCATACCTGCACTCGAAACATGTTT
Organism: Triturus cristatus; assembly: GCF_964204655.1. NCBI lineage: Eukaryota > Metazoa > Chordata > Amphibia > Caudata > Salamandridae > Triturus > Triturus cristatus. The sequence goes on along the minus strand of NC_140591.1, from coordinate 772,362,585 downwards.
TTGTAATAGTACTTGCCCTTCTATAAATTCTTGGAGGGCAGTAGCTGCTATTGGGCAGATTCAGAAACGGTGAGGTGAAAAGGTCAGGCATCTATTCCCAGAGGATTAGTCCTACATTTATAGCAAATGTCTAATTTGTTTCAATTCTTTAAGGTACAAGGTTCAGTCCCAAAACCCAAAACAGTCATAGTTTTACTAGGGTACAAGTATAAAACGTATGCAGTAAGAGTTTCAACTAGGTGGAAATTACAGTACAAAAATGCAATTCAAAAGTGAACTGTCCATTGCACTTTTTCTTTTCACCAGATAAAAAATATATTACTCTGTGAATTAAGTTATACGCCTAAACAGCCAACCAAATGTGGGAATTTATGCAAAAAACGTATTGCTCTAGAAATGCCATGTCACGGCGTTGACAGGCATAAATGTTCATGTTTTCGGGTTAGAAAAATACCACACAATTGTTGGTGAATACCCACAACTAAAACTTGCCCCTCCCTTGAAACACCCGAAATCCGTTTCTACAACTTAAATTTCTGATTATAAAGCTTCAGTGCATTCAATGAAATTGATCACTATGCAGTCCATCCAATGTTATATAAAATGTACATCCTTCATTAGTACATAAAATATACACTTATTAGCAGTCCAAAATACAGAAATTGTAATCATGGTTAGTCATTGCTATGATACTTAATAATACTTTGTGCTGAGTCCTGGTTTGAACATTTATTATTTATAAGCTAGTTTGTACATGGCTAAATCTTTATTTTTGAAAAAGATTTTCCATATTAAATCTAGCTTTTTTAATTCTGCACACTCTTCACTGTTATTACCCTAAAGACTGCCAACTAAGCAGGTTCAGTTTGCCAACGTTGTAGCCGTTACAGATTTTCTTTAAAAAAAATACTGAGGCCATTAGGACCAAATAAGTACCCAAACAATATATCATTCTTTCATTGTTGAGTCCACGAAATCTAGAAATGTAAATGAATGAATCTAGAATTGTGCATGGAGAAATTCCACAACAGTGGCAGACCTTCCACATTTGCCACTAAATTATGCAGCGAGAATTAGGCCAAATTCTCCATGCACAAATGTTAGTGGTGACAGTGAAAAGTATGTATATATTGTAAAATCTTGGAATGTATACTTCTAGGAACTGTAGATTGTGTGGAACTCGACGAGGTGAATGCTCACCAAGATTGGGAACTTGCATATGCAAAGCAGTCTTCGATCCCCGCATAATTTGCATCTACCTAAGCACAATCATTTGTAAATTGGAAACTGTGAGACATGTAGCCTAGTTCTTATTTTATTTATCAAATACTGAATACAAATCCCTTGTGATTAAGATACAAGCAAAGGTCTGTGTTTTTAGTCTTTAGTTTTGTTTCAGTAAAAATAAAATCTGTTGAGAATACATGTAAGCATTCATTATAGATTATATGTGTTTTAAGAATAGCAAAGGTGGTATGGCATTATAGACTGTTTACCTGGTATTCCCATAGTCTGTAAATGGAAAGCACACTTCAGCTATAAGAGATTGCAAATCTGTAGTTGTAAAAACTGAGAGTGCCTTAGAAACTGTGAAGGGTGGCCTGCCAGATCAGCGGAAGCCTTGAGCCTTGTCACTATCTTTAAGACAGGACCGCCATAATTAGAGATCTTTCTGTTCACGGGTCTCCGTACCTTCAGAGACCAGAAGGAGAGATGAATGCTAAGCAAAATGTCTGTTTGGCCTGCTTAGCATTTGTTTTTGCTTCTTTAAAACCAACTGCCAAAGTTGGAGTTTCTTTCAGAATAAACAAAAAGGCAACCACCATGACTGATGTGGCCTTTTTTCATTACATGTTAGAGCCATTGTTTGTTTTCTGTTCCTGGGTCCATCATGCCTCCAAAAGCAGACTCGGGCAGGGAAAAGTTGTGACATACGCCTGCCCTAAATAGGAGATAGTGACCATCAAAGAGACCCAGCAGTAGTATGGTGGTCAGCCTGCTGGGTCAAGGGTTTTGACTACAGGATCATTAGATGCTCCACCAATGAAACTCAGTGGTTCTCTTCACTCTAATTGAAGTTGAAGCACTGAAACCCAGGTTTGGCAGAGTGGTAGCTCTGACAGTTTGAAGTAGGCAGTTGCAAAAGGACTGCAGGAATGGCACAACCAAAGGCTTTCTTCTACAAATACAAGAGTGCTTCACCCACCACTAATGTTCAAAGATTCTGTGAAGGCACTTACATACCTCAGCTAGGAGGGAACCTAGGACATAAAGGGACTGGCCCCACAAATGTGGTGTCTTCCCCAAAGGGATGCGGTCCACTGAGTGAGGATTGTTGTATTCCTCGTCCACCTGTACGGAGTAACCAAAGAAGAAAGGAGACAAAGAGAGAAACAACCATTATTTAAATGAAAGGTGAAAAGAGATCATTTTGACAGTGTAGATTAGCTCACGAACAAGGATTGTTAAAAAAAATTCCAAGCGCACTTTAATTTTCTGGTTCCATTTTATGACACTTTTCTTCTCTCCAATTAGGAAAACTGATGACACCTCTTCAATTGCCACCCAATGCATAACATAATTGAAAAATAAATACTAATTCAGTAGTCGCAGAATCCATGGCTAAACTGCTTCCCTATGTAAATGTCCATGTTTTCATTTAGTACATGCTTTACTCTGGCCATTCACGTTTTGTTTAAAACTTGGAAAAGACAAAAATGGGCCACAGGGAATTATGACTTTTTCCCTTGATCATAAAATGAACCAAGAAATAAATGTACTGTGTCAAGGTTTCGAAAACCAGTAGCTCAAAATTATCAAGACAATGCTTTCTTGAAACATACCTTCATGACTCAGGGCCTTATTTATAATTTCCGCACACAGGATACTTCACCAAAAACGTGGAGGATGTCCCATAGGCCATATCACAAGTGAGACACCCCCCATATATTGAAATAGTACCCAGGCTGTTAAAGTCCCAATAAGGCCCTTCACCTTAATATGAATTGTGTGGAACTTGCACCAAGCAGTAACACCCCACAAGCACAATACAATTATGAGTTAACTATAAAGGCCCATTTTCATGGGGTGAAATTCCACATAGTATTCCATTTTCTGTGGGTACTAATACCATCTGCTCTGAGAAGGTGGGCGGGGATTGGGCCGGCTGCATTTGCAGCCCGAGCAAAATGTGATATTATGAGCAGGATTTTCCAGAAGGCATAATCGCATCTAGTGTTCCCACATTTGGAAAATCCTGCCCTGGGAACAGCGGGCAACTTATGATTCCACAAAATTCTCCTTTACTCAACTCATAATGAAGCCTTAGTTATACTTTGCATGAAAGTATAAACTGTGAGCACTGGCGTCAATCCTAATTGAAAGACAAAAGATTAAAGGTATGAAAGATCAACGGTACAGGGACAAACAAGATAAAAGCATTATCCTTGGGAGAGTGCTATCATTTCCACAACCTTTAAATAGAATTGAGACATTCAGTGAAAGCATACGAAGAGTACCTTAATTATATAACTTTGAATATATGAAAATATTACGAGGCCGTATAAGTCAGTGTGGTGAACAAGTGGGCTTACACAGATTGGGGATCGGTATTTATACGCGACAGGGCGAATACGGGAGGGTATGGGACCCAACCGACCACTCCAGATACCAAAAAGAAACTGATAAATATGGGCTGTCTAGTCGCAAAGAGGGACATTGCGCAGAGGCGGGGTTAAGTGGTCCCCCTGATGCACTAAAACTGGCTAACTGGAATGGAATTTTGCAAAGTGATGGAAAGCAAAAGCGCGTGGATGCATGAAAACATGAAACAATATGAGGAGGATGGGAGGGGAATGAGGGATGAACGTAGGGAGAATGGTCGTAAGAACAGGGTGGGGATAGCTTTGGTCACTCTTGCCATCAGATAGGGAGTAGTAGGAGGAAAAGGGTTAATGGACATTTCTGAACTGAACAACGACCCCGGTTTATCACTGTGGGACCTGTACTTGTAGCTGTAAAAATGTATGTTTGCTATATTGTTGTTATAGAAAGATAAAACAAATAGTATAACTTTTTTTATATAACCCAAACTGGTACAGCTTTGAATTTTGAGGTAAAAAGTCACTTCTGCAAACATTTCCATTTGACAACAAGGAAATCCAAAACACTCATTTACTATAATGTAAACTTAAAAAAATTTGGGGGATTACATTTGCCTTAGCAGTGTGAGCGTGCCACAGACTTCAGATAAAACAGGTTCTCAGGATGACAATTCTTTCCTCCTTAAATGGTGCACTAGGAAGTTTATACCTCATGTGCAGCCTTGATAGGTCAGGGTTGTTACTTAGTGCTGTTGTTTGAATAGCTAGCGCAGGCAGAGAAGTGTCTACGGATTCTTTGGGAACCTAGTCCTTTTGATAAAGAGGGGGCAAGGGATTTTATCACACAACAGTGGTGTTGATACCATTGTCTTGGGGACGTCGAGCAAGGGAAATCATGAAGAAGAGGTGCTACAAAAAATAGGTTGGCAATCACAGGAGATCCTGTATTATAATAATAATAATAACTACAGTCACCTATGTTCAAAACTGTTTCTTTGCAAACCCGTGAGCAGTGACTGAGGGAACATCAAAAGCACGACTGGTCTCCTACAACTTTTACTTCTGGCACAAGAACTATCAGTCTTTTGAAGGTCACCAATAGCAATTTTCAAGTAGGTCCCAGGACCTGATTAATTCATCATAACGCATTTGCCACCTGCTCCCACTAAAGAGAATTGCGCTCTCTATAAATATGAACACAACTGTTCTTCAGTAGGCTCATTGTTTATTTATTTGCAGTTTTCTAAAGCGCATATCAGATGCAGGGTGTCTTAACAGTTTATAGGAGGAATATAATTTCATTTGAAAAGCAACATACGGTACAGCGGGAAGCATAATTTTAGACAGAAACAAGGTGGCAGTGTATAATCAACAAGTGGTGAGATATGTTTGAATGCTGTTTGCATGGACCAGATATAAAACTGTTATTGAACATGTACACATATACATGATGGGAAATAATCTGATAGGCTCTTGTTGGACAGGAGAACCTACATTTTCATTCATGTCATCATTGTAGATACCATGGGATCAGCAGATGTTCAGTTCCTTTCTAATTACAAATAGGTGTAAGGTATAAATAGGTGTAAGTGTTTCTGGCTCATAAGACTTTTAAAGCGATAATATAGGTTACCAGTCTTCTCAACAAGCTTAAAATCTCCTACTAGTTGGAAATGCAAAGGTGACCTAAACTGTGAAATGACTCTTACAGCAGTACTAGAAGTATTTGACCCCTCAATGCCCGATGACCTGCATGAACTTTATGAAATGCATGAACACATTCACACTCTGGCTGCATTTACCAGAAGCAAAATTTTATTGATTCAATCCAATGCATAATCGAAATCACAAAACGTCATACTGGAAGGCCTAAAATCTGCACGGTACAATCCCAATTCTTTTGCTAGATGTAAGTCACACCAAGGCATGTAAAGCAACATCATTTTTGCACGCCTAGTATATGTGTGATTCACAAGTGTGATACATTTATGTGTGTTGAAGGCTACTCATATGCACACTAAAAGCATATTGTTAAAGTTAGATTAGACAAGTGAGAGAGCCAGAAGAGGGATTAGGGAAATGTAATGTGAATTAGGCACTCAAAATATTGTAATTTAGTGGGAATTCACAAATATGTTACAATGCATTTCCAAGAGTATTCTGCATATCAAACTTATGCCTGGTTGGCTTGGGCACAAAATGTGGCAATGTGTATCAAAATGTGTGTAGACATTTACTACAAAAGTACCGTTCTTGAAGGACAAAAATATTTATTCCAAAAAATATTGTGTACATTTATGTTCAATCCATATGTGTTCTGTGAGAAATGCAAAGAGTATGCACAATCATGGTAATCAAAATAGAGGCAAGTTTTCAACGTATGTTCCATACTCTTAAATGTGTCAAGTACAGGATGCATACTTTGCACACTGTTAGGGTTTCCAAATGTTTGTGAAACATTGAAACATTTGTAAATTGTGAACAGGTACTGGTATGAATTACACATTATCCGTTGCCTTTATAGAAAAAGTTTTGGCACAATTTGCCTGAATGCTTCACGTAGTTTTAGGGAACCCACAGAAATTTCTGAATAACAATACCTTGTCTGGCGGCACAGCATACAGTTCTGGAATCAGATGAATCCCATTCTTTCCTCTGATGAGTATTCCCTCAAGGGCCTCTCGATATTCTTGGATCTGGGGTAGATTGGAAATATATGTGGATACATAACAACTTTTTTTAGCTATGAAAATGCAGACTCATAATTTAAGACTCATCGCCATAGAGTACATGCATTTCTTGAGATTATAAGGCTTTTAAAATAAATACATGATCATAGATATCAAGTCATTTTAAAGGAAAATTTTACTCACCTACTGTCACTTTGGTTTGTCTAGACTGTAGGATTACTTTGATAAAAAAAGTTACTTGGAATTTTGGGTTCACTGTAGTGGGGCTATAATTAGTGTTGTGGCACTTCAAAATCCCTAAAGCCATTGCTTGCATGCTCCTAGCCCCTATTATCCCAGCCACATCGTATCATTCACTTCTCAATAATGATTCATAACTACTACTGTGGAAATGGTTGAGCCAAGCTTGGTTCCATGGAATCGCTATTCTAAGTGATTTAAAAATCTAATACATGGGATCAACCTTACTTTCACTAGCTTCCATTACCAAATGTTTAGAAAACATTACCAAACACAGAACACTGCAATGAAGGCGACAGTTAAGGTTTTTCTGGACATCCAATATATGTGTATTGAAGGACTAACTGGTAAAAGTTAGATATGCTTGAAGCTGCAGGACTTCACTTGCCAAAAAAACACTAGTTTGCAAAGTTTCTTCTGCATTTTGTTCAAGCTATAATCTGAAATAATTAAGTTTTGCAGGGGAAGAATTTTAAATATCCACTCTTTGATCATTTTGCTTGAAAAGGGGAGAATCTAATTTAACGCTAGATACTGAAGTAACTCAGTCGTGCTTTTCTCAGAGACCCCTACTCATAATACTCCATAAGACGTCTGAAGTGGGTAGGGATAATATCCGCCATAGCTGAGTAGGACAAAAAATCCTATGTATTAGCTGTTTGGTTTGTTCAACGTTGAAGGATAAAGTGTTCCAAAATATTGTGCACCTTATCTTTGTTCCCTTGAAACTTGCTCTACAATTTTCATTAAACAAATGTCCCTAAACGAGGATAATACCACCGGAACCGGTGGAGCTGTACCCGACGATGTCACAGCAGCTTTTGATTATACAGGTTTTAATGAAACCGATGAAAATGCGAAAATCATCTCTCCAAATTTATAAAACACGGCCTATTCATCAGGACCTAAGTCTAAACTGGGGGCTCTGTTCTTACCAACAAGTAGCAAGAAAGTACCACTGTGCGGGTGTGGCAAAGGCCGCACTCCGCTTCCTAAATGGCTTCCAAACGTCAACCCCTAGTTGAAACAACTACTTGCCACATGGGGGAGGGGAAGGGGGGAGACTCCTGTTTATTTGTCTCAGGAAAAGAATCCCACGTTCGTCCTATGTTGCTGCTCCCGGTCCTCCCGAATGTCCTGATGAATGCCCTGGACCCGCTCGGGCCTACATGGCAGAAACATGTTGACCATTCACGAGACGGTTAGGGGACACTAAACACCCCACTCACCGTCCTTTGTTTTTAGTATCATATAGTTATTGGCCACATTAAAACTTACTTTCTGGTAACTATAATGATTTTTAACTTCACTTTCCATTTCACGGGCCCCCTCTCTTTAGTTTAGAAGTGCATCCCTGTCTCCAGGTGTATGCCCGCCCTCTATCAAACGAAGGTTTTAGAGGGCGAGGACTGGCCGATGATGAAGCATGACACCAGGTGGTGTGTGAGACCAGTCCGTTACTTTTTGTGAGATGTCCCCACTCACAATGGTTTTATAACTGTAGTAGGGTCACACCTCACTAGGAGCAGCTTTCTGTGGTAAACATTTAGCAATGGAGGCCGCTAGCTCCTAGAACCCCACACCTCCTGTTCCCTCCTCCACACATTGTGATTATAAACATAGAATTCTAACAATCTGTTTACCAATGGGGATAACACCAAATCTGGAAGACTGCATCACTTGGGGCACAGTCTTTGCTGCTATCTACACTAAAAAACATGGTGTTTCATCTATGGCAGTAATACCTGATGTCCTGAAACAAATTCAAAATGAATACGGGGCAGAGCCTGCTCTGAATGTAGGTATGAAGTTACTGAAAAAATGTCGAACCAGTTCTCAACAATAATATTATCTAATATTAAAGGAGAAGCAGCATCAGTGGCAATCCGCCAGAAATTAAGGGAATTTGATGTAACAGAACAACCACAAGAACTAGCCAGAATAATTGAAAATTCCTATGAAGTATTAGGCCGAGACAGTTTGGTAGGGAAACCAGTTAAACGACAACTGTCTGAAAGTCTTGAGAAGGCCTTTACTAAAAACAATCCTACCCTTTCTAAAAAGAAGTGGGAAAATAACAAACAACATTCAAAAGAGAAAGATTCTCAATCCCGATGTAGGTCTCCTCAAAAGGAGCCCTCTGAAAGGAGGTATAACTTTAGGAATAGGGATAATTTGAGAAAACGGACAGGTATCAAGATACTGATACACATTCCTCTCGTACCTTTCAGATTTCATCACAGACATCCGAAAGAAGAGGACGGTCAGTTCAAATAGAAGAACGTGTGAAGTCCAAAGACGATCAACACGTTCAGATAAACAAACCAAATACTCAATTCTCCAAGAAGAAAGTATCAGGTCTGAAGATCAGACTTGCCGAGGATTCTGAGAACACAACTCAACGGAGAATGGGCTCAGACAATGTTGGACAGCGCAGCAGAAGTATCAATAGCTCGCCAGAACCTGAAGGGAGTTCTGGAGACGGTGGACCTGAATGAAGACATTCAAGTTGAGACTGCAGACACCAGGGTTAGTTCTCCACAAATGTTATATGAAATAACACTCCAGATGGAGGGAGACATACCAAGAAAAGTGAAAGCACTCTCTTGGGTGCGACTTTCAAAGGGTTATGATATACTTCTAGCAGAACGGGACTGGCCACCAGAATTTGTCACAGAGTGCCCACATGGCAAAGACATCATTATGCCAGCCTTCTCTAACCATGTTCCAGTACATTTAAAATATACTTATGCCAGGAAATGGGCAGTGGCCCAAGCCCCAGCATTATACAAAAATCATGTAGGATGGGATGAGGACTCACCTCACCATAAGATCCAGTTAAAAAATAAACCAACTGCACAAAGGCAGTATCCAATTAAGCAAGAAGCTAAAAAACAGGTCAGGGAGATCTTAGATCAACTTGAATACCAAGAGGTGATTGAAACATGCACCCTCATCAATGAACAATCCTTTGTTTCCTGTTTCCAAACCAGACAATACATATTGTCTAGTTTTGGATTACAGACACCTAAACTCATGTTGTAAAACATTTGCAGTGCAAAATGCACATAGTACAGCATTAATGAATAAACATTGCGCGTAAAAAATATAAAACCACATTAGATATTTCTAACGGTTTCTTTTGACAAAACATAGCACCTGAAAGTAGGTATTTGACAGCCTGGCAGCCAACTTTTTAGAAAAGTGTGCGCTGCTCCAACCTCCAAAGACAATGAAAAACTTATAGTTGATTCTAGGTTTCCTAAATTTTGGTAGAACATACATTCTAAACTACGCAGAAAGGGTTAAACCTCTCTATGAATTAATCAAACCTGATTTTAAAATCACACATCCGAATCATTCCGGGTCAATGCGGATTCACCTACTTAACTTTTAACAAAGGTGAAAAAGTACCAATTGCATACAAATCACATTTGCATACGGAAGCAGAAATGAAATTTACATAGACAGAAAAAATTCGGACAGCAGTTCAAAACGCTGTAGCAAAAGAAAGAGCCCTAGCACAGGGGAAACGCATTATGGTCGTAACCCCTGTACCAGGCTTAGAGGCAGTTAGAAAAGCGAGTATTCCAAATGCCAAAGCTTTGCATCCAAGATGGATACAATGGGTTAATTCTCTTGCTGCAACTGATGTTGAATATGTTTTTGATCCATATTTAAAAACACAAGCATTCCTGCAATACGAACACAAATTTCTTCTGCCTACTGAAATTCTCCCTCTTGACCTGTACGAATTTATAATTTATACTGACGGATCTGCACAACCCGCTATGGGGGATAAGCAAGCTTATAGTGCAGCATGCGCGATCGTTAACGGTCGTACACACGCTGAGTCATCAACGTGATGGAGTTCGCGTTGAAGGGAATTCATTGGCTGATAAAGCCGCGAAAGGGGCTGTGCAAATGGCTTCCGTAGCTGCAATCACTCGTTCAAAAACAAAAATAGACAGTGAAATAATACTGGCTGTCAATGATTCAAGCAAAGGCAGCGGTGCAGCGTTACCTAAAAGGTTTCCACTCAAATACTCATATATAATTGATGCAAACAATGTTCCGTTTGCTCGAATCCCTAGAGTGGGGGATAGGGTAATACCAAACATGGAACATAGATGAGGACTAATCCTAGCAGCACATGAAGGGATTGCCTCTGCCCATGCAGGTGTTTCCGCCACAGTATCGTTATTAAAACAGAGATACTGGTGGCCAGGCATTGGCAAACAGACCTGGAATTATGTTTTGGACTGCGAAATATGCCAGAAAATGAAAGTCTCTACTGTGAAACGTCCTGCACAGACGCCCCTGTTAATTTCAGATAAACCATTAGCATGTGTTTACCTGGACCACTGCCGTCCCTTACAAAGGGATGGTAACTATAAATATATAATGGTCGCAGTTGATTTGTGTTCAAGGTTCCTTTGGAGGTGGCCTCAGCGCTCGGCTGATGCTCAAACTGTTATAAAAGATCTGCGAGTCTGTATCGGCACATACGCAATTGGCACACTACATTCTGACCAGGGTCCTGCGTTTACCTCTCGAGCTTACAAAGAAGCCATGGCCAGTTTGAGCGTAGCATTGCGGTACTCTTCTCCATTCCATCCTGAGGGAAATTCTGTTGTGCAAAGAAAAAAAAAGCAGTCATAAAGCAGTCTATAACAACTAGGGTATTAGGTTCGGGTGATGGGTGGGTCAAACATCTTTACGTGGTCCAACGCTCATTAAACAATTTGCCAAGAAGTTCTCTAGGGGGTGTCACTCCATATGAATCCTATTTGGAACTAGAATGTTGATTCCGGACCTCGACATGAAAGGCACAGTGGTGGAAAATAAAAAGTTTGATATCAAAGATCGTTTGGCTGTTTTACAGGACTTAAATGAACTAAGATCGAAACAAAGCAATGTGTTCCTGAAGCCAACCACCACTGGGGAAAAACCAACCGTCCCAGTAAGGCCTGTCTGGATCCCAAAGCTTGGTGATCTAGTCAGAGAAAAGATCGCGGAAAAGAAGGAATTTGGGCCTTCTTACAGACAACCAGTACCTGTCCTAGCAATCCACGGATCGAGAACAGTATGACTGCTGCCCCTTGCTGGTAAAAAGGAGAAAAGATTTGTGTCCATTGACCTGATCAAACCACACTATGGGGCCGATACTAAGCAGTAGGCCAAGTGGACTCCGACAATGTAGCAGGCGCACTCACCTAGCTACAATCCAAGAGGTTCAAACTGAGAGACTCATCACCTTTGAAGATTCTACAGTGAGAAATGAAGGACTAAGCAACAAAGCTATGGAACTCGTCCCTCTTGAGACCCAAATAACAGTTCATCCTGATACACCTGTCTTCAACGAAGTAACTAGTGATCAACTGGTTCCAGCGATTTCAACGAATCCTGATGCAATTCAAACCATTGACAGAACTGCCTCTGGCTATTTCATTAACTTTGATACTTTTTCTGAGGATCCCAGCGAACCTGAAACGACGCCAGCGCAAAGAACTTTCAAAGAACAAGCAACAGACTTTTTTCATCTCCTGAAAAAGACTTATCTGGTTTCACCATGGATTGAACTATGGATTGTTTTGGGAATATTCTTCTTTCTACATTGTTTAGCTCTGGTAATAACTCTGGGTATGCTGATAAATGGAAGATATATTCAAATGGACACAGCAAGTAAAAGAGTGAACTTACTTCTCCAGCCACACAAATCATCCCATTGTGAAGCAAGAGACTTGTCAGCAGTGAACATCACAGCCGTTCCTATACCAGATGGTATAGTTTGGGACAGAACTAAATATGACATTTTTGGCCCATCGGAACAATTGAAGATTCCACACTTATTGAAAATTTCATTAAGTGACTTTAATTGCCTCTAGTACCTTTTCTGATGATTGGGACTTCGAGACTGTAATAACATGATGTCTGATCTAGAAATGTCTGCAGTATTCACGAATCATGAATATTTAGAGGGTTCATCAGACTATGAACAAATGTATTGTTATAACCACTATGGTCATCATTTTTTGTATAAAACTGCATCACCTAGAAATGTATTTATGTATAACCAATGGGTACATTGTCCTACACCTCCAAAGGGTAGCTCAAAAACCTTTGCAATGAAATTTCCATATTTTTCAGGGTTCAACTTATCAAATCCAGAATAGTTTTTTTTTAAGAATATGAACAAGATAGGAACGAAAAATATGTTAACAAATACGTATTAGATTTATTCTGCAGCCTTTATTGCCCAACTGTCTAGACAGGGTTTCGACTTTTGGAAAGACAACATTGAGACAAAATCTGTCTGGGGTACAAAAGATTGGCAAGTGCAGGGGGTAGAAGCTTTGTTTAGAGCCTGTATCATCCTTGAGCAAATTATGTTTTTGAATGACACTGTCCAACAAACGTCATGCCTTGGGTTAGCTAAGATCAAAGACATGAACACACCGACCATACCGATACCTGCAAGTAAAGCACTACACGGGGGGAGGTCAACGTACAAAATATTTTGCATCACAACAGATCAGATCCAGAATGGAAAAAATGGTTGCTCTAGCCCACAGACACAAACAACTGTCAAGATCGATTCCTGAATAAAACACAGGGTTTCACTATCAATAGACCAGACCCACGCTATGTTCAAAGACAGCATCCAAGGGTAGTAACAACATACAGTGTAGGGAAACTCTGCCTTGATTGGCTACAGAAAGCTACACTGCAGGATGTAAAACAACACTTATCTTTACTTAAAGAAGGCGCAGACCTTAGGGAATTCTTGCTAGGACCATGAAAACAGCATCAAAAACGTTTCATATATGCCGGTATCTACCCTGCTTATAATGAAATATGGAAGATTACCCAAGCAGAGACTGCAGAACGAATACGAGAAATTGATCATATTAATCTCTCTCTGTAGTAGACAATGGGTTAACGACTCTGTCGTCCAGGACATATTCTTTGGACAGCATTGTGTCTTCTGCCATAGACATCATGGAACAAGACTTGGTCATGCTGCAACATGGTCAGTCTCAATTACGTTCTATAATGCTATTAGGCTGGACGCTCCAAAACTTGCGTTCAAGCTATGTGCCTTGGTGTTTAATCAACACTACGTCACTGTTTTCAGAATTCAATCTCACTGATAAACAGATCAAACTGGCACAAAGGGGAGCAGACTATACTGTGCTGGGCATTGAAAAACTGACGAAATTACCATTCACGGTGGCAGAAAAAACAGCTACTGAGTGGATCATACATGGTAAGATTACTCTGCCTGTTACAACTTTCCATTTTCGGTATTGCCTAAAACATATACTAGCAGGCAAATATGAAAGGTTGGGTAAAGAATACATCAAGACATCTTGGGATTTACCTTACACAATAGATGTTGGAGTGGGGGGCGTGAAGTGTTTCTTAGCGGTACAAAATGTGAAAATGCACTAAGCGGTTCTCTCCTTTGTCAGGGTATTAATTTACACGGGGCCTGCGATGGTTTTATCCTGTCACCTGCAAGGCTCACCGGCTGCAGTGATTAATCCAATTTTTGGACTACTTTCAAATGGAAGTTACCTCATTTTGAATGATCACAGCTGCTGTGGCATGCTGCCAGGTATCACATATCTAGTAACGGTTACATCCAGGGTCACTTGCTGTATGCAAGTCTTGTTTCCACAAATACAGGCAGTCAGGGAGTCGCCTCTATGGCCTTCACTGAACATCTCTTCTATACGAATTGATACTCTAAGCAGAATGAAAACATTCTTTTACAACAAACTGTGCAACTGACCTCGGCCAAAGAAACCTATGATCTACAAGTCGCAAGGACTTCTGCCGAGATACATGACCTTTCGAATACAAGCTGCCCTATACATTTCTCAGCAATGTTAGAACGTATCTTAAGCATGTCTGATACAAGCGGTATTGTACATGTATTTAAGACCGTGTGTTCAGGACTGTTAGCACCTTTTCAAGCAGTCCTCTGAATAGTTCCCAACTTCGTGCACTCTGTGTTAGGTGGACTGCCACTACTTTTTGGACTTGTTGCAGGGATCCTATTTTTGCTCCTACTGCTCCGATATGGCAAGCCAAATCACCAATGTCACTCCAAGCACCATAGAGAGAGCTCTATTGGAGATAAGGTGTCGTGAGCGCATTGTCCACATTTTGGGTTTACCTCGTCTACGAGAATTAAATACCACATCGTTTCTGTCATTCAGACCAATCTGGCAAGATTGCATCTTACATGTTCTACGCTGCCTGCTTTGCGGTGAAGAATGCGTGCTAGACATCTGTCTAACACTCCCATCAGTCATGCCTACGGATATCGATACCCTGCTGGACCCGGTAACGGCCCATGCTGTGTGTTGTCCCCAGTGGCTACCAATCCTGATGATGGCTTTTATTGAGATCTCACAGACTCAAATTGCTACTGCTGAGGTACGAGAGGAAACAACAGGTACACAGGTAACATCCGATACGAACATCGCGTATGCGACCTATGCTGACGGCAATGCTTCTTATCTATGTGCAGTTAATCTTCTAAACGAGGTATTCCAACATTCACCTACAACGGTAGACGACTTTTTGTCTACAGGATTAGACGATTTCATGTTTTCTCCATTCTCATACATTGACTTTTGATTCAGCACACAGTGTACCAGGAAGACTCTGAATCTGGCTTTCTTTTTCTAAAACAAAGACTTAACTTGGAACTTTTTGCTATGATTACTTTTTTTTCTCTCTCCAAATTTGAATTTTTCTTTTTATGGCACAGTAATCTGCTTTTAGTAGAACTATTCATAGAGAACATAATTCTTTGATACACTTTCAGAGACAATATGTCACCTAGTCAATAACAATTGATTTCTGTATCTTGACATGAAATGGTTTCAGCTTTTTTCTTATGTATTTACTAGCCATTTCATAATGTGTATATATATGTGTGTTCATTCATTTAGCATTCAATGTAAATATATGCTTAGAATGAAACATTGCTTTAATATGTACAGCAACAATACATTTTTATGCATGGCAACAGTTTTTATGCAATTTACAATGTATTTTTAGACATGTTCTTAGCCATCCATATGTAGCTATATTTTAGATATTATT
Organism: Triturus cristatus; assembly: GCF_964204655.1. NCBI lineage: Eukaryota > Metazoa > Chordata > Amphibia > Caudata > Salamandridae > Triturus > Triturus cristatus. The sequence continues at coordinate 772,346,930 of NC_140591.1, read as the reverse complement.
AGCATGTTTAGGATTTAGTAATGTCGTTCATACGAAAGTGGAGTGGGTGTTGTGTGTCGATTTAGATACCGTATATAGGTTTCCCGATTTATGTCCTTATATAGGCACAATTCGCATTGCCCATATTTAGGCATAGAAATCCTACCCTTCTTTAGGCATTATCCATGCTAACCAAATACATGCATGGCCACCTACATCCGTTCATCTACGTCACAACGAGTTCTTGGAAAACCAGACTCTTAAGCCTTTAGGACTTCTCCTTGCTTGGATATTGATTTCTCCAAGAACTCATTTATTATGCATGAACATCTATTCCTTAGGGGTTCATTTATAACGTTCTTCTGCCCGACCTTTACGTCAATAGTGGCATTCCTAAACACCTTCAAGGTATAAATATACCTTCACTTACCATGGCAAACCACAGTTCGGCTGCCTACTTGCACGACGCGGCTCACCACGGAAAGTTCGGAAGGAAGTCAAGTCCGCACCTGACGCACTGACCAGACGCTGTCATCATCCTCGCAGAGAATCCAGCTCCAGTGTTTCTGACTCCCCTTGCAGGGTGTTAGAGATCGAGACTTGGAAAGAGATTCCAATCTCACTCATTTTAAGATATGGAGCAGACTAGAACCTGGAGGGACTTTTGGAAATCTTGGCAACTATAGCTAAACTAGACTTAGACAAACAGCACCTACTTCTTACCTCGTACTACACTTAGGTTAGGTACACTGGGGTAGAACTAGCTAGAAGCATCAGATGAGTATTAACATTTTAGCCTGTGTTATTTATGTATGTATTTTTATGAATATCTGTCATAGCTATAAACCAGGCTATTGCAGTATTATTTTATCTTACTGCTAACGCTGTACATATAATACTTCGCATTCTGTCTTACGATTGTAGCAGTTCATATCTCTTGCACGAGAAATAAGACTGTTCAATAAACCCTTTTTATTGAAACGCCCGTCTATCTATTTCTGTGTAACTATGTAGAAACGAAGCATGCACGATTGACTGAGTGAAACTGTTGTCTATTGTTTCCACGATTCTGAGATTATTCCGATTCTAAGGGAAACAAAGTTGTCATGTCTATGCGGTTGTCAGAAACTAATTCCTTCTTGTTTATTCGAGAAGTTTCTAGTGACCTCTTGAGTTAGCTGGCACACACATATAATTAAGTGTAATGTACTCGATAGAGACATACTGACCTCAGTCCTATGTCAAAACTATAGTGTATATTATTCCAATGGGCAGAACCGATCAGGAATATAGGAACTACACTACAGAACGCGCTCAATGGCCCAAGAGGGCTGCAACTTCCTGCTGGAGAAGTGGCAAATGATCCCCCCGACATGCGGTAGTACTGAGGTGGCATGGTTGGAGGGGTAGACTCGAAGGGGAGGGAGTAGCCCCTTCGGATTATTTGTAGAACCCACCTGTCCGAGGTGATGGTGCACCAGTGGGGAAGGTGATGGCGAATCCTGACACCCACTGGCGTCTGGTGGACCTGAAACACTGGACTAGGAAGGTTTTGAGGCGGCAGGGGCGGTGGTGGACTGACCCCACCCGCTGTCCTCGGGACCCATCACGGTGGGTCTCAAGTTCGCGGATGCGCTGAGACTGCGGCTGTGCAGGCCTGCGGGTCTGAAAGCAACGCGCTTGGGCGCCTCGACCCTGACCTCGAAAGAAGCGAAAAGCGGACCCCGAGGGAGTACGCATGGTGGCGAGCCCCAAGGACTGGGCCGTAGCCCGAGAGTCCTTAAAGCGTTCCAGGGTGCTATCCGCCTGGTCACCAACCAAAAAGGCATGAGCCATCAAAGGGAATGTCCAACAAAGTGTTCTGGACATCCCCGGAGAAGCCAGTTGTTCTGAGCCAAGCATAACGGCGGAGCACCACCATTGAGTAGAGTGCCCTGCCAAGTGAATCGGCCGCGTCAAGTCCACAACGGATAGTGAATTGAGCAGCATCTCTCCCCTTGGTAATGGCCTGGGAGGCAACACCTGTGCCACCGTGTCCCAAACAGAATGTGAATAGCGGCCCAACAGGCACGCAGTGTTCACCGCCCGCAAACCAGAACTGGCAGAAGTGAAAATCTTTTTTTCAAACTGCTCCAGTTTCTTAGATTCCTTGTCCGTAGGGGCAGAAGGGAATGCGCTCGGCGAGGCAGAGGCCTGGACAACCAGACTCTGAGGCGTCGGGTGTTGCGTGAGAAAGCTGGGGTCACCTGGCGCTGGGCGATGGTGGCGCACCACACCCTTATCCACAGGCGCCCCTGTGTTGGGTTTGTTCCAGGTGCTCAACAGGACGTCAGGAAGTGCGCCGTTGAAAGGCAGTAGCGGCTCCGCGGAGAAGGACGCCGGTTGCAGTACCTCAGTCAGGAGATTAGTCTTGATAGGCACAGAAGGGAGCTCGAGGTTGAGAGCCTGAGCCGCCCTATGCAACACCCCAGAAAAAGTCCCAACCTCCTCTGTAGCCATGGACGAGGGGGACAGCGCAGCAGGGTGTGGAGAGAAATCCAGATCCACTGGACCCTCCATGTCGCCTTCCCATTCAGGCTCATCCTCGCATTGAGCTGCAAGAGGGTCTTCAGACCCCTCCCAGTACTCCCCTTCATCCACTGGTTGTTGAAGAGGCCGGTAAGGACGAACTCCCCACCAAGAAATGGAATCGGGGGGTAAGAGACCAATCCTGGTTCGGTGCCTGATCCAGCGGTGGCGCCGAGGCTGGAGCTGGCAGCGCCACAGGATATGGAGCTGGCGTAGCCGCGGCCAAATGCGGTGGGATGGGGGAAGAACCACCCAACGGGTCCGCAGGGCCTGAAAGCACTCCGGAGGGACCCGATGGGCTAAACAAACGGCTCATGGCCAACAGAAAGGCCTGTACCTCGTCCAAAGTCATGTGCGGACCTGGAAACGGCGGGTAGGCTGCAGGCAACAACAGAGGCTCCATCGGAGCCACGGGGGAGTGACCGCCCATCCCCTCCACCGCGTCCCGCGACTGGTGAGGGGTAGACAAAGAGCGACGTCGCTTCTTCGCCTTTTTATGGTGCCGTGACTTACCTGTCCCCAATTCCGACGAGCGATGGTGTCGGCTCTGCGACCGGTCCCTCGACCTCCCACGGGAGTGGGACCTCGATCAGCGTGGAACCGATTGCTGGACCTCCAACAACTTTCAGGAACGCTCCCACAAAGCTTTCGGCACTATGGCCCGACAATCAGGGCACTCCTCGGGGTCATGGGCGTGCCCCAAGCAGAAGAGACACACATCTTGCGGGTCCGCTACCGCCATGTTCCGACGGCAGGTCCTACAGGACTTAAACCCGGACATCCCTACTGCACCAAGAGTCGAGTACTCGACAAAACAAGAGAAAAAAGTTCTCAGAAACCAAGTTAAAACTTTTAACTAGGGGTACCGCTCTCTCTTGGATCTGCGTTGCTGGCGCGGGATAAGAAACAACTGATGTCAGCGCGCGTGGGCGCATCTAAGTAGCTCCGACAATGTCATCTCAGTGGCTACAATGCCAGCGACGTACGCGGTGCCGTACGATGACGCCTACCGACGCGCAGGGGTACTGCTGCCGAACACTTTCCAGATCCAGTCTGACGCCTGGGGATATTCTAAGGTAAGGAATCTATCACTAACGTGTCTCTTTATTATTCATTGAAGCACAAGTCTGAAAAAGAAACAATAAACAGCATTCTAAGTTCTACAATCCCTGCAAGAAAAGAGTTGCCAAGCCAGGATAAAGACTATATATGTTTAGCCATGCAGGTTGAGAAACTACTACTATCACTAATGAAACCCTTTCAAATAACAAATAATAGTGGGAAACCTACATTTGCCTCGATAAATGAAAAAGGCAATATTTGACCAAAACTTACGTTATGGCAAGTAAGGAGCTTCAGAAAAATAAAGAAGACAGTCAAACAGAAATCAACAGTGTTTTAAATCAAAACTCCAATTGGTTTTAACCTTCTTCATTCTACATTCATTGGAGTCGGATGAGGCATCTTATGTAGGGATAACAGCTAGAGTCAATCGTCCAGATGGGTACACCTGCATGAGGTGCTCAGGCAAACAGGAAAATGGCAACAAAGGGCCTAATTTTGATCTTGGCAGGACTGCGATGGAGCGGGCTTTTTTGGGGTATTCCCACCTGCATACCTTGCGGTCCGCTGCTCCAATCCACATCTTGGCTGGATATGAGGGAGAAGACCACCGCAATCCCGCCAACCCTACTAGGCCTTTGCTCCCGCCCCTACAGCGGGATGGGCTGCCACAGGCAGCAGTTCGACTCCATTCACGATTCCTGCCCGCCAGATTTGGATCTGGGTTGTTTACAAGGGAATTCTGGCAGAAATCTCTCCAACTTCTGTTCGGCAGAAAGGTAAGAAAAGGGGTGGATAGTCACCTTTTCTGGGGATAAAAGATGTGGTTTCCTCATCTCTGCCATGGTCCTGGTGCTCCCTGTCCTGCTGCACCTTGAGTTTTATTTAGCTTGAACTCGACATGAAGATATTAGTGTTACATGAGCACCAGTTGCAATACAGATGGACCCAATAATTTTCTTAAAGGTGATTCAAAGGTAAGGAATCTGTCGCTAGATGTCTCTATCAGATGGACAAGTTACTTACCTTCAGTAACGCCTTTTTCCGGGCCCTGGTTTTCCAAACACTTCATACTTTGGGAGGATGGTCAAAAGCTGTCAACTGCCACCACCCAATCTCCATGCAAGAAGGCATAGAGTTGATAGGTTTGGGTGGAGAACCCATCCCTGCTACTGCGACAGAAAAACCCCCTGAAGAGGCAGCCTGATCGGAGGATCGATGCTCATCTGCAGGAGCTCGGGATACCAAACATCTCCGTGCCCAGTCTGGAGCCACAAAGATGCCTTGGGCCCTGTCATTCCTGACCTTCTAAAGAAGTCTGGGCAGTAGTGGTATGGGTGGAAAGGCGTACAGGAAGCCTAAGCTCCGCTCAAGACGAAAAGTGTCTCTGAGTGAGAGTCACCTTGGAAACTTCAGTGCTCAAAACTGGTGACATCATACGTTCTCGGCCGAGGCGAACAGAACTAACCAAGGCCTTGCACCATCTCCGGATGGAGACGATATTTGTGATCTGCTACGTACTCACAGCTGAGTTTTTATGCCCTAGAGTTCAGAGAACCTGACATGTGTTGAACCACCTGGGATATGCCCTATTGTTCCAGCTATGTCTAGAGATGCAGAACCTCTTGATAAAGGGTTCACGGTACCACCCGCCCTCTTTGTTGCAGTACCACATGGCGGTGGTGTTGTCCGTAAACACTTGCACTAGCCTTCCCTTAATGGAGGGTAGAAACGATTTCAATGCCAAATGGATCGCTTGGAGCTCCAACAGGTTGATGTGGAGTCCGAATTACGTCAGAGATCAGAGTACACTGATCTCCAACTCTCCCAAATGGCCGCCCCATCCAAGGAGTGATGCATCTGTCACTACTGTGAGATCTAGTTGAAGAAGGGCGAGGGGTCTGCCTCTGACCCAATCGCAGTTTGTTAGCCACCAATGCAGGTCTCATGCAGTTACCTCCGAGATCTGGACCATTTCGGAGAGATTTCCCTGATGCTGCATCCACTGGAACTTCAGGTCCCACTGCAGAACATGCATATGCCATTTGGCATGTGTCACTAGCAGGATGCAGGAGGCCATGAGGCTCAGCAGACTCAAAGTCATTCTCACAGAAATCCAGGATAGTGGCTGAAACATCAGTATCATAATCTGAATATCCTGGATTTTGTTTGGAGTAATTCATTTAGCATCTCTCATCTCAAGAGACATATTAACATATGTATATGTATGATGGTTTCATCAAAAGAAGAGGGTAACAGAGGCTAGACACAGTTCATATGGTATTTCATACTTTTATTTTCAGGTAAAATATTACAGAGCTCTTTTTATTCTTTGATACATCTTTATTATACTCTATTGTGATAGCCGATTACATAACACAAAGTAACCTATAGGATCATCTGTTCCAGGCATCCCTCCTTGCAGTACCCTCCCTAATTCCCTTCCCCTCAACTGGCTACTCTGATTCTCTGTGATACTCAGTCGGAGTCGGAGCTGCCAGAAGGTGGGCCTCTTGAGGAACATATTGGGCGAAAAACTAGCCTTGACACCAAGCTAGTGTCCCAGATGTCATCCCACTTTGGTAATAGATTACTCACTGATTGGTTTGTGATGACTGAGGGTATACCTATTTATTTCTTAGAGGAACGCTACAAAGAAATAATTAAGTCCAAGCCTTAGAGAATGGAGTACTGTACACTGCTCTGAGTTATCCAGTTACAAAACAGTGTAGATAGGGAGACCGAGGTTAAAGATGAAGTGTGAGTCTGGTTGGGTCTGGTCTGTGCAACTGCCACAATGGTCCTGGCTGGGATAGGTGCAAACACAAACATATGGGCTAAAACATCGTACCAAGAGTCTTGTTTTAGCATTTTCTGGAAGGTTAGATTATGCAGTAAGCAAACAGGAATAGTGAGGCTACTCAAATTCCCTGCATCTTCTGAAGGAGAACACATGATGCATTTTGGCCAAATCACAGTGAGCACTAAGTTATTGCTTCAAAGTTATTGCAGCCGATGTAAACAAGTTGACTGTTCTTGATGAGGGGTTGATTGAGAGACGATGGGTCACAAGTCTTAGGGTGGGTATTTTATGATACTGGAGACTGCCTAGTGGCACCTACTAGAAAGACATTCTCATAGTTACATGGAGCAGGAGTAAGTAGTGAGTTGAACAGAATAGTTGACTGGTCACTATGACTGTGTCAGTAGTGGATCTTCAATGGGAGGAAAAATGTATATATTCTTCACTACTTTTGCATCTTACCAATGGACATTATTAAGCCAATCAATCTTTAAACCCAGTTAAAACAAAGTTTTGTATTCAAGAACTGGCAAGTTTTATGTGAATAATCAGTTGGACAACCACCCTTCCTCTCTTTGTGGGTTGGGGCAGAGAAGAATAGGGGTGAGACTCTGTGTATTGGAGCACCACATTTCTCTGCCCATCTTGCTTACTGGGCTGCTGATGAGTAATCCTATTATACAGAGCCAATTTGATCAGCATCTTTCTGTATGGGAATCACCTCATCAGTAGAATTTGAATGTTGTTTCTACTTTGTTGGCGTATGTCAGTTTGTGTTCATATATTCACATCATTTTGTTCTTGACTTTGGAGATAGTCCTCTACGTATCAATTACCCTAACATGCTGAGTTGGTGAATGCAAAACTCTTTCAGTTCCAGAAGCTAATATGTTTTCTTTCCTGGACAATGTGTCTTAAGTATTAATCTGTCTAACATTACTCTTTAGATGCAATCTCTGCATTTGCCTCACACCTTTTATTGCATGCCTAGATGGCTCTTTACAGAACATTCTGGCCCTATCCCAATGAGTCATGAATAACATAATAGTTCAAGGAGCTCCAACTCATTTCCCATAGTATATCCAAATAAACAATCGTCAATAAAAGGCATTCCTGAATGTTCCTTAGTTTGAGGATGTCTGCTGGAGTTCTGAGACTTTTTATGACATCATAGTTGGATGTCCCCATAACACATAAGGCATTTTGTCTCCACACAATACATGTCCTATATCTTTACCTGCACTTGGTCCCCGTTGAACACGCCATCAATTATGAGGTAGGTCCAGAAAATCGGCCATTCACATTCTATGTTTTCAAACAATTTGAGTTCAGCAGGATCATAGTGCAGCCTCCTTGGGTCCTAAAATGAACAAACTGGCTTTTAGAAATTGAAAAATGTAAAGTGTTTCAAAACTCATAAGGCATCTGAAGAATGAAGGTAGTATATATACATTTTCAGGGCTTTGCACCAAGCATTACAACTGAGAACAAGTTATTAAAGAGAACCAGGGGAAAAATTGATAATTGTTGAAAATTCAGTCTTCGCTACAGAAATGCAGGTCTACATTTTATACTGCACACTACACATTATGTGAACTCTTAGCACTGGTTTGTTCGGATAACTAAATTATACAGAAAACAAAATATTTACTGAAATTCTGTACAACCTCTCTTGGTGTCTTGTAGCCATCTCGGAGGAAACGACAACAACCGTAGCGCCCCTGCAGAATGATATAAAATAAATAAATACCAGTGTTGTCTGACACTGAGGACAGCCACCAAATTACACTAATACAACCCTTCTAAATGTCTCACAGCCACGGAAGAGAAAAATCAGCAAAAACACATCATGACTTGAACATTAGCTGTGGCTTTATGTCTGCGTCTTCACAAGCACATGCTGTTACCATTGTTTCTCCTGTAACTTTGGCCAAATATTCCCCGTTTCCATATGTTTATCTCAAATTTATGGCAATCAGTCATGCGCTTGACTATTCCTTTAGTAAAATTCCTACTACATTCCTTCTCTAAAAAGAAAAACCAAAACCTACAAACACCATGGCAAGACTTATAAATATGGGGAACTCCCACATCTATGTCCACAATACTTCCAGCGATACCAAAGGGGATGATGGATGGAGTGCTTGAGCAAATCAAACACTCAACCCTAGTCAACTGATCTGGGTTTAATCCATCATCTTTCTTTAGCTCACTTCACCACCCCAGTTCAGACATGGCCATATGCAAATCAGTCTGACCCTGTGCCTCATGAGAACAGTCCAGCCCGAACTGCCCGTGCTCTCCATGCCACTGGAATCAAGCTATCAACCGATCCTAGGATGCTTGTTTCCAGTCCAGGGAGGACCTGGCTAGGCAGTTCGGGCTGGACTGTTCCCATGAGGCACAGGGTCAAGACTGATTTGCATATGGCTGGGTTTAAACTGGAATGGCATGGTGAGCAAAGAAATGATGGATTTAGGTTCAGATCTCTGTACTGGGGTGAATGTATGACATTGTTCTGCATTCTGTCCACCAACTGTTGTTTTTGCATTTGTCACCCCGAGTGGGACGGGTATGCCCAGACGTGGGTCCTGTCCTCTCCATGCCACTGGAATCAAGCTATCCTGGCTGAAGAGGGGTGAACCCTCGAAACCGGTCCTAGGATGCTTGTTTCTAGTCCAGGGAGGACCTGGCTTGGCTTTCGGGCTGGACTGTTCCCATGAGGCACAGGGTCAAGACTGATTTGCAAATGGCTGGGTTTAAACTGGAATGGCATGGTGAGCAAAAAAACGATGGATTTAGGCCCAGATCTCTGTACTGGGGTGAATGTATGACATTGTTCTGCATTCTGTCCATCAACTGTTGTTTTTGCAAACAATACTTCCAGGACTCACGTAGGTCTTTCAAGAACAGTACTTTGCAAACAAGTTCATTGAATTCCTCAACAGAAAATGCAGTGTTCACGTTCTTCTCTTTCTCAAAGCCATTTAACAAAAAACAAAGATTCCCTGGTGCTCATGGAAAAACTATGTTGTAATTGTTAAATCAAAGAAACAGGACAAAGGCCTGGAAATTCAGCAATTTCTCTGAGGCTTTTCAACTTAGAAAGCCAAAGGGAAATCCCACTGAGCACTGTCAAACAAGGTGGAAGTTCAAAACTTTCAAAATGAAATCACATATTCTTTTGACCACCAAATAGCTCTAGTCAACTATCAATCACTGGTACAATCTCTTCCCAAAAAATATCCAGTCTCCATTTTCAAACGATTTTCATCAGCACTGTCAATTACTGTAGGGAGAAAGTGGATAAAATTAGGACTGACACTGAGATTAATAAATGTTCCACCTGCTCGCTATCTATTCCAGACACTCACTTGTTTGTTCAGAATTCCAGCTGAGGGGCATAAAAACTATTTTTGAGATGCCTACATTGTTAAAACTATTTTACACCAACATGGAATGCTGCACTTAGAATCCAGTGAAATTCTTTGTCAATGTTTGTATCCTCTCTTAAATCAAGCCTTGTAACGCCCCTGTTCCAAAAAGTAGTTTTTGTTGCTTCAGGACTGCAGAATCTGAGACCAAGATCCCTGTGTCTCGGCAAATGAATCGAAAAATTACAGCAAACCAACAACAGACTTGTATCATCACCTTGATGGTCCCTATGAATCAGGTTTTAGACTGAAGTGCAGTTTGTAGATAGCTAAGCTCAACGTTTTGGAAAAAGTCCTTCATATTGTAAGTGATGGGAAAGTCAGACAGTCTTTGATCTGGTTGATGACAGGACCTTACCTTACATCTTATCTGACAGAATATGTTGTTGTGGAAAGGTGCAGGAGGGGAGTTTCCAATTCTATTAGCAACAGATACCAAATTTTGGTGGGCAATTCTTCAAGGGCATTTGTGTTTCCCTCTCACAAGAAGCCTTGCAAGTCTCAGTCAAGTCTCCTATGCTCCAAAACATCGAAGTGCAACTACAGGCAGGGAGATAACCCACCCTCACCCCCAAAGCTTCATGAGGAGAGTTGGGCTTACTGAGCAGGTTACGAAGTACTGGAATATTTCAAGAGTGCTGCTGAAGGACTTCTTGTAAAACTGCTATTTGATAAGGAAAACAGTGATGTAAATTCAACATTGTGGGGTGAGGGATCTGGCTTGGTGGTACTTTGCAATTTCTGACACTTCTTAAGCTCTTATTACAGGACCCCAGGATTCAAGGGTTTGCAGCAACCTGGTACAGGCACAATAGAGCACCGATGTACCCTCTAAACCTGCTACAACAACATGACAGCCAAACATTTTACACCTCCAAAATACATCTAGGCATTCACGCAATGATATCGCTATGGTGCAGCCACACGCTGGATGTGTTGCAATTCACACCCTATTATCCACTGCACAGCATTTACAAATATGGCTAAAGCCATGGTGGCTTCTAAAGGAGCCATGTTTCCCTTTTAAATAGTGATACTTCAAAGACGCATACTTATAAGTGCTTCAATTAGGGTTGTGACCCCCCCCCCCCATATATGACATTCAAAACAGCACAAAATATTTTGAAAATGAAGTCAAAAGTAAATATACAGTCCATCCTAAAATGTACCACATGCCTTACTGATTTCTGATATTATAATCCCACTGAGTGCTGGATTCACCACATCAGCAAAGTATGTCTTCATTTGCTGAATGCGGCTTCTATGCAATTGCCCCACTCAGCTCCTGTCACTAATACTGACCCTAATTTCTAATACTTTGCCCAGCAAGCTCCTCAGGACAGCAGGGTGAGCATGCTTCTCATCAGGAATGATAAAAGGATTTTTGGCACTCCAGGCATAAATAATTTTGCAGTGGAAGCGCTTCCTGCCACTACTAATTAGGACATGCTTTGGCTCTTTTATTTGGTCTCGCTTAGGCAGCGCATACGCTGTTTTTTCAAGACATGCTCTCTTCAGAATTTGAATATGGCCTGGGAGGACCGCACATAAATCGTAAATCCGGTATTTATAAAGCGCAAACTACTCACTCTTACAGGTCTCAAGGCACTGGGGGCCATCGTGGAAAGTAAGTGAGCTGTTGCCCACAGTCACATGGGGCTGAGCTGATCTGCTGCCAGAGCCGGGGATCGAACCGGGAGCCCTGTGCTCTGAAGTCAGCTGCCCTGGCTGCTGCATCACACCTCTCCACAACACCGCACAACATCTGTCTGTCCTCAGGAAATGCCAGTTTTTTTTGGTAGATACGCTTAGTAGTCTCTTTTTTTGGACTCTCCCATGAGAACTGCCCCTGTTACATGTGGTACTCGTTAGGCTATGCAGTGAGCTTCAAGAGCAATCTTTTTTTTTGTTGGCCTGCCTCTGGTTGTTAAGTGCTCTGTTTACTAAGCTTGGGCAGCTTTATTTGCCTTGCCTTCATGTAATCTCCCTGTGCCGTCCCCCCCACCACATAACCCCTCGCACAACACTGCCTGCCCGCCCCACCATCCCTCTGATATTGTTGCTTTTTTTTTGTTCAATATCAATTATTATTCTTATACTTTAATCTCCCTGTGCCCTCTCTTCCCACCCCCTCATCATTCCCACAATACTACTTGCCACCTCCACCACCCCGCCAAGATCGCTGTGATCGATGTTTTTTTTTCATTTAAATTAGTACATTTATATAGTGGGGGCAAGGGGTAAATAAGTGATTTGCCTAAATTCCCAAGATGTTGAGCCAACGCTAAGACTCGAACACGGATCCCCAGCTCCCAAATCCGAAGCTCTAACCTCTGCGCCACATACTCTCACTCTCAGATCCATGTTGGAGCCTCCTTCCTTGACACAGCAGTGCCAGCAAATCACCTCAAAGATGCTGCTGTTATGTCAGGGAGCTTGTGCGGCCGCGCGCCTATTATTAGCAACGTGCCCTATATTTACACTCCACATAATGCCACACTATTTCACACAATTTCACAAAATGCCACACCACACACTTTAACGCCACACAATTACATACCACATAACATAATTACACTCTACTCCATACCACATAATTACACTCCACATAAATCTACTCCATGCCACACAGCAACACTCCACATAAATATATTCCACACCATGCACTTGATTCCACTCAATGCCATATAATTCCAAACAACACGATTCCGTTCTATCCCACAAAGTTCTAATACACAATACATTATTCCACTACGCACCACAAACATCCAATCCACACCACACAATTCCCCACCACGCCACATAATTCCACTCAATAAATACCACTTCACAACACACAATACAACTACACATAAATCCACTACACTTAATAGCACATAATTACTATCCACATCATTTCGATTCACTTGCACGCACTGATCCAGCATTTCTCATACCAGTTCACTTCATGTCTTTCAGCACTGTTTCTTTACCATAACCATAACTTTTCAAAAAATACAAACCGCAAACAGACACTCTCCTCCTCTTCTTTGGGTGTTTTCTGCGTACACAAGTGCAGCCTCTTTATGCATCTATAAACTTCTCCCCCCTTAATTCTCTCTTTTTCACACACTCTTTCTACTGCTTTATCTAGAGTTCATTCACCACTTCATACACAAACTACCTATCACTCTCAATCTTACTTTCTATTTTATACAGCTGTCAACCCTATTTATTGGAAAAAAGGTTGTAAGGAGCACACCAATTTGTAGGCAGTACTGGAAGTAATATTTTGACCTGTAAAGGTGAAAAAGTTTCAATAAGGGTGCTGAGGTACTACATCCGTTGTCACCACGGATGTGAGATTAATGAGAGAAGAGGAAATTGGGGAAATCCACTTGGTACCTCGCACTGTTCACTGAGTGGGAAGAAATCCCTAGGTACACATTACCACAGAACAATTTTTAAATGGTTAATTCTTAATTGCAAGCAAAATTGTTGTTAACTTTCAATCAATTTTCGCAACAAGTGAAAAACAGAAAGATTTAATCATCACGTAAATCTTGTTCATTTCACAATATGTTAAGCAGTACGTGAATGCATCATATTCAAGTTACAGAAGTGTCCAATAAGTTGAAAATTCTAATATAATGGAGAAAAAATCAAGATGTTTTTGTCTTCATTGATGTTGAAGCCCAATGCATTTCGGGATTTGTAGAATCCCTTCGTCAGGGGAAGTCTAAAACATAAGCAGAAAACAAGACATATGTCTAGACAATGAACTTTTAGGATTCAAACAGAATTCAAACTGATGCCTAAACGGTGGAGACACAAGGGTGTGTAACCTTAGTGTTGGTTACCAATGTTAAACATTCGTGTGTACATGTTCCCAAAAGGTGAAATTATTCAGCAAGTATAGTTGAGAAAGAAACCCGTGTGTAAAGAACCCTGGTAGAGAGGGAGACAGCGGAGTACTGTGAAAGAAGCTGATATCTCTGGTAAAAAACGTGAGAGAATCTGAACGTGCAAGATTACCGCCAGTGCTGTAAATAAAAATGAACGGAAAGGCGCTCACCTCAATATGACAAAAATGAAAAACAATGAAAAAATAATGAAGAAACGTTCAGCCAGTGGTTTACTGGGAGAAAACTCTTCGAGTTCTGCAGAGTGGGAAGAAAATGAAGCAACGATGAAATGGGTTGAGGGTGGAGATTTACTGCACTGTCGATAATGTGCGTTGGAGAGTAAACTGTTACCTGAAGTCTCGGCGAGACTGGTGAAGCTGAGTATCCGTGTAGAGCTCGTTGGATGAGACGTTACGCGACAACAGGTGTTGGCGAAGAAATACCTCTAAAGGTAAACGGGGGATCTGCAAACATGGAAAAAATTAGCCTGCTGGACAATAGAATGCCAGGCGGTGGTTCGTAGAGAGAACAGGGTAGTGAACTCTGGTGTACCTGGAAGCCGCAAGTTGACGAAGCGTTCTGTCGTTAGAAGGAAAAACCGGAACTCGTCTCAGGGAAAACGCAGTGATGCGTGAAAGGATGACGGCAGGGTTAAGTGGACGTGGGGAAATGGAGATAGAAATGAGACTGGGGGTGAACCAAAACGGCAGGACTAACGATAATAAGAAGCGTACTAGGAAAATTCCAACCAATAATCAATGAGCTCGGGGGTGAAGAATGCAGAAAGCGTCTGAGAATCAGACGGAATGTCAATGCAAATGATCCTGAGAACGTGGCACTGCTAGCAGTGAATGATGGAATAAGAATGCTGAGTGTGGAAAACAATAAAGTTTTGTGGAGAGAAAAAGAGTGTTCAGTAAAAAGGAACCAGGAGAACCATAAGATACCTGAATGCAGAAGGGGTCTGTTAGTTGCATGTGGTGAATGCATGATTGAGACTAGTGTGAGCATAATAAAAGTGGTATAAACAAATTCCATATGTACTATATACACAGGAACACTGTTACAAAAGGCAATCATTAGATGATAGTCAAGATGATGGTTGAGTACAAAAAAATGCATGTGTGCAACTGTACAGAGAGAACAATAACACTGGAGGCAGTACATAGTTGAACGATGAATACATGATAAATGCCGGAATGAGAGTGTAAGTTCAGTGTTATTAGATAGATTACACAAGGAAAAAACATGATAGTGGTGTCTACATTGTTTGTCTCAGAGGGGAACAAAACCTTAGAGGTAACAGTTCATTGTTTTCTTGGTTGGAATTTTCCTAATATGCTTCTTATTATCGTTAATCCTGCCGTTTTGGTTCACCCCCAGTCTCCTTTCTATCTCCATTTCCCCACGTCCACTTAACCCTGCTGTCATCCTTTCACGCATCACTGCGTTTTCCCTGAGACGAGTTCCGGTTTTTCCTTCTAACGACAGAACGCTTCGTCAACTTGCGGCTTCCAGGTACACCAGAGTTCACTACCCTGTTCTCTCTACGAACCACCGCCTGGCATTCTATTGTCCAGCAGGCTAATTTTTTCCATGTTTGCAGATCCCCCGTTTACCTTTAGAGGTATTTCTTCGCCAACACCTGTTATCGCGTAACGTCTCATCCAACGAGCTTTACACGGATACTCAGCTTCACCAGTCTTGCCGAGACTTCAGGTAACAGTTTACTCTCCAACGCACATTAGGGACAGTGCAGTCAATCTCCACCCTCAACCCATTTCATCGTTGCTTCATTTTCTTCCCACTCTGCAGAACTCGAAGAGTTTTCTCCGAGTAAACCACTGGCTGAACGTTTCTTCATTATTTTTTCATTGTTTTTCATTTTTGTCATATTGAGGTGAGCGCCTTTCCATTCATTTTTATTTACAGCACTGGCGGTAATCTTGCACGTTCAGATTCTCTCACATTTTTTACCAGAGATATCAGCTTCTTTCACAGTACTCCGCTGTCTTCCTCTCTACCAGAGTTCTTTACACACAGGTTTCTTTCTCAACTATACTTGCTGAATAATTTCACCTTTTGGGAACATGTGCACACGAATGTTTAACATTGGTAACCAACACTAAGGTTACACACCCTTGTGTCTCCACCGTTTAGGCATCAGTTTGAATTCTGTTTGAATCCTAAAAGTTCATTGTCTAGACATATGTCTTGTTTTCTGCTTATGTTTTAGACTGCCCCTGACGAAGGGATTCTACAAATCCCAAAATGCATTGGGCTTCAACACCAATGAAGACAAAAACATCTTGATTTTTTCTCCATTATATTAGAATTTTCAACTTATTGGACACTTCTGTAACTTGAATATGATGCATTCACGTACTGCTTAACATATTGTGAAATGAACAATATTTACGGGATGATTAAATCTTTCTGTTTTTCACTTGTTGCTAAAATTGATTGAAAGTTACCAACACATTTATTTTGCTTGCAATTAAGAATTAACCATTTAAAAATTGTTCTGTGATAATGTGTACCTAGGGATTTCTTCCCACTCAGTGAACAGTGCGAGGTACCAAGTGGGTTTCCCCACTTTCCTCTTCACCCCTATTTATTGACCATACCACATATCTCCATTAAAAAAATACACTACACACCACACAATTCCACATCTAACAATTCCAATTCAAACCACATAATTCCACTACAAACAACATACATCCACTACAAAAAAACATAAATAAAAAACAATATAATTTACAACGCAAATAGCTCTAACTTTCACAAATGCGACACCGATTGCATTGCAAATGCTTGTTGTAATTTGATGCCACTTAGGCCCCAACTATGAGACGAGCCGAGTACAACTCCTGCAAGGATTTCGCTCCGCTCAATCATGAGTGGGGCATTGCCCCACACCTGGATATACTGAGTGTGGGAACAATGAATAATTTGGCCAGTAAATTTGCTTTGGCAATCAAGCTTTGTAAAATGGAATCCAGAAAGAGTTTTTCTTGCCCCCACGCGACCATCAGCAATGGAACTGGAGAGGCATGTAATGCGCTCCACTGCCAGACTTCAGTCACACTTGCCCACCCTTGCCACTATCCTCCTTCCCTCCCCAGTCCAACAGCCCTTGTTCACATTAAGCACTTGCTCAGGGCATATGTTATAAGTGAGAAAAGGGAACATTGTGCAGAATTCCACCCGGTGAAACGAGGCACCGCATAGTTAGTCCCTATTCCACAGGGATAATACCACATACTGGCAGGATGTCATAGTACTGTACTGTTTTTACGAGTGAGGATTTACCACCCTGGCAATACCATACAGCTCATAACTGGGGCCTTAGTGGTGGCACCTTAGGGCCACTGCTTTAGCTCCACTTATCAAGGCGCAGGTACTTTTTCTTATGTCCGGCACAAAGGTTTGTCACTCTGTCACATTTCTGTTTACAAGGATAAGAACATTATTTACATTAAATTATTTAGCTATACTTTTGTTTTATACAAGTTTTAACATGCTTTACCAATCAGATAAGATTTCACATTAGTTTACTAGAACCATGCTATCACCTATTTCACTATGAATCAGTAATTAGGCTCTTACTTGTAGTTTTGTGATGATCTCATTTTTGGTCACATTAACCAAATTCATGTCCTCAACTGCAAATGCCGGGTATGAAATAACGGAAAGAAGTCCTGCATCAATCTCTTTGGAGGTGGAAGCCCTCGGCAACATGGAGTAGAGAATTGACTTTTAAAAACAAACCACAAATATTAGTTCAAAGAGAAACCACACACAAAATCTACAAAACAACATGAAGGTGGTCAGTGCCAGAGGCAAAAAGAATGAAGTAAAAGCAAATTTTTTGACTTTTAAAAAAGTATATACAAATAGCTAGTAAAGGACCATATGCTATTCAATATTTGGTTTTACAAATCTCCTGTACACCGAGATTATATGAGGCTGTAAGTACACGCTGCCTGTAATCATCTGGACAAAGCAGATGAGTCAAAGTATATCAACACATTACAATTGCTCTGATCCTGATACAAATAAAATACTTGATAAGTTTATATGTTTTCTTATGTTCCACTTTAATTAATTTTCTGCTTGCAGCCATTAAACAAGTAGATATAACTGAATGATGATTCAAAGCACAGAGCACAATATTACCTCTCTATAAGTGGTTTTCCAAACTTTTCTGATATCGATACTCACAGATAGATTACTGATAGAAAAAGTAAATGGAAGCACGGTACTGGTAACAGATTTCAACTTTTACTATGAAAAATTAAATGTAAGGTCTTTGCACACAAGGAGCCATACAGTTTTGTTAGTAGACTTTATAAATAAAATCAACATATTCAGAAAGCAGTTTCATATCTCTCCCAATGGCATACAGTATATTTCCTTTTTAGCTATCCTACAAAGGAAAGCCTCTATCAAGGGACAGCTTGGTACTACCTAACTCCCCCCATGGCCTTTTTTCCCTATAAAGGTTTAATGTTCAACTATACAAAACGTTTCTTTTGCATCTGCTTAAGAAATCCAACAACTTTAAGAGAGTTGCTTTAGCTGTTACTGCATCAGTAAGAAGAGTAAAAAAGTAGTTCAAAATACACCTCCTAAAAGCAAGTGCTGTAAACGCTTCCCAGTCCCCTGAAGCCCCTTTGGCTGTGTGGTCATTTTGCACCTTCTTTACCTGGCAGTGTTCCACTTCATCAGGAAGGACATGAATAACTGACTTGGGTCCGCCATGAGCTCCAAAGAGATCCAGCTCATCGATAGCTTCAAGGGCTGCCTAAAAAAATACAATTTGGTTGAAAGATTTTGTTAGAAAAAGCATCTTTTAGTGAAACCTTAACAAAATCACCACAATGTTAAGAACTAAGGGGCATATGTATCAACATCACCATTTGCGATTCTCAAATAGCGATTTTTAAAGAATCGCTATTTGAGAATTGCAAAACGGGATGTATTTAAAAAATTGCAAACTTTTTGCGATTTCTTAAAATTCCTTAATTGCGCTTAGCAAATTGCGAAATCGCAATTAAGGAATACCTGCCCATTCATTTCTATGGGCCAGGAGACCCATAGGAATGAATGGGAAGTAATTCTCAAATAGCGAATTCGCAATTTGCTAATCGCTATTTGAGAATAATTTCAAAGGTGCAAGGGTGTCATGATGACACCCTGATGCACCCCTGAAATGAGCATGTGTGTGCATATGGCGCACATACATGCCCTAAGGGCATGTATGAGCGCCACGTGGCACCTTGCAAAATTCAAAAAAGTGCATTTTGAAAGGAAATCGCAAATTACCACCAACTGGAAGTTGGTGGTAATTTGCGATTTCTTAAGGATAATTCGCACAACTTGGGTGCTTTTTACATATCATTTAAGAAATCGCAATTTGCGATTTCCTAAATGCTTACGCAAAATTAAGAAATCGCTAAATTAGCAATTCCTTAATTTTGCGATGGGATTTGGCTCATACATCCCGATTACCGATTTTTTAATCGCAAACGCTGTTATTTTGCGAATCGCAGCGTTTGCGATTAAAAAATCGTTTGATACATATGCCCCTAAATGCACTGCAGTATAGTGAAGAGCGGTGTGTCCAGGTTCTTTGAAAAATGCTTGTCCACAAATATTCTAAAATAGAAATGTATTTAACCAAAGCATATGAAGCTACTGCATAATGAGCGTTATTACCCACCCCTGCAGTAATTAAAGGCCATTATTGCCCCACTAGCTGGGGAAATAACGCTATTATCACTATACCCCCAATCCCTCTGTCCCTGGGAGTGAATACAGTTCACTGTGTGCTAGGGGGGAGAAGGCTTCATTGTACAACCACAGCTGAATAGTTCTAGCCTGCCTTTGAAAGAAGTAATTCCTCTTCCACACTGTGCCGGCTCCTCCCCATACTTTACTAATGGGGAATATAAGCCCAAATTCCCACAAAAAAAATAATATATATATATATATATATATATATATTATCTACTGGCAGTCGCCAGTAGATAGTTATAGTTAGGCCCGAGTTCCCATAGGAAATCTTAAAATTCTATTTTGAATAACTTTGGCGCCGGTTGACTTATCTTCGTGAAATTTTCAAAACTAATGGGGCGCTCCGCTCAGCTCCTACCCTGAAAGTCTCGGGGTGATTCGTCAAGCGGGGGCTGAGGAAAAAGGGGGGTCCCAAAACGCGTTTTCCCCATGCATTTTCCCATAGGACCTTTAGTCGAAGGTACAGCCCGAACGGCTGAACAGAATTGCTTGAAATTTGGCAAAGAGGTAGTCCTCAGGTCAGGCATGTGCCTTTTGCATATATGGTGTCAATCTGTTCAGTAGTTCCTGAGAAAATCAAAAGTAAAATCACATATATATCTGGGCGGAGCCTAACCACACATCTCACCGTGAGATCTGATTGGCTGTCAGCACTTCATCCAAGAAGTGTTGGCAGCCATCTTGGGACCAATATACATGATAGCACCTCATTAAAAAGCATTGCAGTTATTAGAAGGTTTCAAGACTGTAGTTACATTATAAATCATTTGTTGATGGTACCATACTCATTTTAGGAATTGTGGTGTGTCCTATGGTGATTTTACCATGTGAAAAAGCCTTCTGCTGTGATATCATAAATCATGTTTGAGAGAAAACTATTTTCTCATGCTTTTCCCACAGAGGTTTGGAAGGTGATCTATAAGCTAAACTGAGAGCATATTTTCTGTAAATTCACATTATCTTTCTCAGTCATGTGAGAATGAAGTCTGACATTCTCAGTAAAACATGTACTTCCAACAAGGGCAGAGACTGTCAGTTGATTCCTTTGTGTTCTACTGCAGCTTCCCAGAGTGTTCTAAAGAACAACTAGAGCGCTAACAGTCCTACTTATGACAAACGTATGGCCCACCTGAAGCCATCTTGGTTGGAATAAAGTGGTAACTCTTAAAACATTTAATTAAAAAAGGAACAAAACGAGGGGGTTCATTTTGCCATAGAAAGTATCATTAGTGCTGCAGAAAGAAAAATTAGGGCACATTTTGAGTGACTTCTCAAATCCTCTTCTATTTCATTAAAAAATTCTGACATGCAGACTGAAACATGCACTTTCAATACCAGCAGCAGACTTCCCTGGTGAGCAGTAGCTTTACTACAGTGATCTAATAAGCAACTAGAGTGCTAACATTCTGAATTTATGGCAAATGTGTGACACATCTGAATGCCTTCTTGATGGAATCAAAGTAAAAAAATGAAAGTATTTCCTACTGAGGAGACTGTAGTAAATGAGGAAATTAGGAAACATCATAACAAATAAGTCTCCCAAAATGGCCACCAGAGACCAAAGAGCCCAAATGTAGCCCAAATATCACCCAGATGTAGCCCAAGTATAGCCCAATGACAGAATGTCCCAGAGTGTTCTAACGAACAACTAGAGCGCTAACAGTCTTACTTATGACAAAAGTATGGCACACCTGAAGCCATCTTGATTGGAATTAACTGGTAACACTTAAAACATTTAATTTAAAAAGGAACACAATGAGGGGGTTTATTTTGCCATAGAAATTATGATTAGTGCTGAAGAAAGAAAAATTAGGGCACATTTTGAGTGACTTCTCAAATCCTCTTCTATTTCATTAAAAAATTTCTGATATGCAGACTGAAACATGCACTTTTAATACCAGCAGCAGACTTCCGTGGTGAGCAGTAGCTTTACTACAGTGATCTAATGAGCAACTAGAGTGCTAACATTCAGAATTTATGGCAAATGTGTGACATATCTGAATACCTTCTTGATGGAATCAAAGTAAAAAACTGAAAGCATTTCCTGCTGAGGAGACTGCAGTAAATGAGGAAATTAGGAAACTTCATAACAAATAAATCTCCCAAGATGGCCACCAGAGACAAAAGAGCCCAAATGCAGCACAAATATCACCCAGATGTAGCCCACATGTAGCCCAATGACAGAAGTGTGCAAAACACTTATTTTTTGTGTATTTCAGTTTTATATAGTGCAGACTTGTCAGGTATTGGAGTGCTTTACATGAGCATTGGTTACATCACACAAGATCAAATTCATTTTGGTTGTAGACATGCGGAGATTAAATGATTTGACCAGAATCACAGAATGTTGAGCTGAAGCAGAAACTCCAACCTGGTTCCCCAGTTGCAAAGTCTGCAGCTCTGGAAGTAACACCACATCCTCTCCCCTAGGTGCAACATTTAATCAAGTGGTCAACTGGATAAAAAAACATAAAGATTACAAATAATTTAAAAGTTCTTTGTCGCTATTTGAAAACTCAGAAAATATGTCCTCATTTTAGTTTTTTAGAGCACTAACCATAATTTTGATGCAAATAAGACCCTCTCATATATGTAATTTCTAAAGGAAATACTTTAGGTATTACAGCTTTGATTACATCAAGATGAAGTCAGGCGTTCCACACTTTTGTAATAAATATAGAATGTTAGCAATCTAGTTGTTCATTGGGATAATGTTGAGAGGCAGAGACCAGGGGCACGGACTCTGAAAATTGAAGGCAGGTAGGAGAGTGCAGATGCAACAATTTGACCACACTGGGCAGGCAGGAAGGGCAGTGGCAGCACAACAGACTATGGAGGGCAGTGGAAAGGGGGGCAGGGGCAACAAACCACCAATACAGGACTGGCAAGAGAGGCTGTGGCAATATAATAGACCATTGTGGGCAGAAGGAAGAGGCAGTGGTAGTACAACCATACATGCCAACAGACCCGTTTCTGCCAGGAAACGTCCAATGTTTTTAATCTCAAATGGTCTTTATTTGATCTGTCGCCTTTCTACAATCTCCTCTTTTTCAATGTAACTCAAAGGGGAAAATCAATACCCCAGTTTTTTTTCAAAATCTCCCTCTTACCAAGTTCAAAATGTTCGCAAGTATCGTACATTGGATCATGGTAGGCAGGAGGAATTGGGATAGGGACATGGACTCGGATAACAGAGAACAGGAGGGACATGGAGAGGTGCACCAAAATTACCCTACAGGGCAGGCATCAGGATTTGCAGCAGCACAATACACCACACAGCGCATGCGGGACGGGCGTGCAGCACAACAATCCATAGAAAGCAATAGGGAGGGGACAGGACCATGCACATGGACAACAGAGAACAGAGGGGAAAGAGGCAATGGTAGCTAGCTGACCATAATGGACAGACAGGAGAGAAAGCTGCAGCATAACAGACCATAAAGGGCAAGAGGGACGGATCAGGGGCATTACAATGGAACAGACAAGCCAGGAGGGAGGGAATAGGTGTCTGCACATGGAAACAGAGGGCTGGGGGCAAGGGGGCAGGGCAGGAGCAGCAAGATGACCATGGAGGTCAGGCAGGTTGGGCACTAGAAACAAGACACACCATGGAGAGCAACAATGAGACTATGATGGCATACACACAGACCATGGAGGGAAGGTGGGAGGGGGTCAGGGGCAGCTAGCTGACCACACAGGGAAGGTGGGAGGGGCCATGGCAGCACAGAAGACCATGCATGGCAAGCGGGAGGGTTAGTGGCAGCACAATGGCTATGATGGGCAAGAAGTAGGGTGCAGGGGCATGCATAAAAGACCATGGAGGATAGAAGGGAGGGTCAGGACCTGGGCACAGACAAGAGAGTTCAGGGGAAGGGGCCTCACAACAGACCGCACGGGGCAGGCAGGAGGAGCAGTTGCAGCACAACAGACCAGGGAGGGCAGAAGGGTGTGGCAGTAAAATGAACCATGGAGGACAGGAGGAAGGGGATAGGGGCATGGCATGTGGACAGGCAGGGTGGAGGTGGCAGGGACAGGTTACAGTCATCTGACAATGCTAGGCAGGTGGGAGGGGAGTGCAGCTCAACAGAACACTCAGAGTAGATAGGAGTGGCAGGTCCATGGAACATGGTGGGCAAAAAGGATGGAACAGGGGCATGCACAAAGAGGGCAGGGGGAAGGAGAATAGGGGCAGCAAGCTAAGCACAGAGGCTAAGCAGGAGGTCAATGATGGGCCATAGAATTGGGCAATGGAGGGCAGGAGGAGTGGACTGGTACATCATGCTAAATGGAGGGCAGTGGCAGCACATCAGACCATGCATGGCAGGAGGGAGGAGGCTAGTCGGTGGATTCAGACAACAGAGGATAGGGAGGAGGTGGATGGGACAGCAAGCTAACTGTTCAGAGAAGGTGGGTATTAGGAACTTTATTGTTTTTAAAATGTGTGTCTGTGCGAACTACTTGAAATATGAACAAGTATGCAGCATAATCTCACTTTTATTCAGGAAGAAGAGGACGTTTGTGACTGTGACTCCGGGCTCACTTGGCAGAAACACCCTCCACCCCCATCGCAAAATGTAATGCCCGTGAAAAGGGTAGGTGGACGCAGTGTTATATAGAACATAGTCCTGGGAGCACGATTGAAAATGAAAACTAGATATAGTATATGGTATAAACTATGCACCAAAAAGTGTGATATAAGATGAACTGGGGCGTGAAATATAATATGCAATACATTGTGCGCAATGACAGATTCATTGGAGAGCGCGAGATAGCACAGGCACTAGCGTGTGCTATGCGATATGCGCCTTGGAGTGTAATATGCACAGGGCAGTGTTGTGTAACCTAACTAGTCTCTAAAGTTGTAATATAAAATATGTGCTGGGGAGTGTAACGTTGCATATGCACTGTGACAAAGATATGGATCCCAGATTGTAATATGTATGGCATAGCACTGTGCGTTATAACATAGGCATTGAGGAAGGCACGTTAGATGGGGCAATATAACCTGTGTGAAGGCAAGTGTGGCATGACATATTCACGGGGTGGTGTTACAGTGCACATGGGCTAGAGAGTGTCATAGCATACGCACTAGCTGGTGAAATACAACACAGAGGTGTGAGGCACTCGGCGGGCACTGGTGGGTGTAACACAGCATTGGGCTCAGCCAGGAGCACGCTGTGACTCTCAAGTGAGGTTCGTCTCCTTTCCAGAGTGTAAAATAAAAAGTATTACACATCCGGCGGTGGATGTGTGTTTTATTAACCGTGAGGGGGGTTTCTTGCATAGTTTGGTCGAATTTTTGTTGAATCCCCTGTGAATGGCTTGGTGTGCGTGTATATTAAATGTGCCCGTCAATAGCTACCCATGTTTGTATAAATAAACGCCAGGGGTGTCTACTTGGAGAGTACCCACCGGCGGGGGCACCGGGATTAGGCACGATAGGGCGTCAGACACGTCAGAGCTTCACTAGCGGTGTAAATACATTCCATGTGGATTCATTCTATGCATAGTCGCCTTTTAATGAATATCACGCAAATCGTCATGGTGATAGGTACATACGGTTTGTCCAGCATGTCCTAGGTGTTTCTATAAATATAATTTATTAAAAAATATTAAAAAACAAAGGCCGGGAGGAGGAGCCTAGCGCGCAACCAAGATGGCCGCGTAGGTGCGAAGCTCCCGAGGACCTCCGCGACCTCCTGAATTAATCCTGATTATATCCTGTCCTTGACGAGGGGACTGTGTCTGTGTACCCGAGCTGAGGCGGCACCCGTTTTCCGTTTTCGAATCGGACCCCGGACACTGGTGGGAGCACCGATCGAAGATTGCGGCCTTCTCCGCGCCGGTCCCCCGTATTGGAGTTGTGGGGCGATCCGGGGACAAAGCGAACAACAACGGCGGGCAGGGCTGGGCGACTCGCGTACCCCGCGCTTTCACTTTCGCTTTTGCGCCCTCCTTGCCCTCAGGCGAGGTAGGGTTGCGGAGCGGGGTGCGGTGGTGTGGCCTTGCCCCTGTGCCTGGCAGACCCGCCGGCTGTGAGTTGTCCTGCGGTCCAGTGGTCACCCCCCCCGGAACCCGTGAACTGGTTTCTCGGCCCTTTCGAGGAGATTGGCACGACTTTGGGAGTGCGACATGTCCACAAAGCAAGATGGCGACCGGGCCAAGGTGAAATCGACCCGCCGCGGCCCGGCACATCAGTCAAACAGTATGGACCGCTACACCCTCCAGAAGGGATCCCCAGAGGCACAGCGTACATCCCCCGCGGGCCCGACTGAGGCATCTGCTCAACCCACGGATCTGACCCTCCGGGACGTCATGGGCGCCATTGCCGAGATGAAGGCCTCGGTGGACCAGCGCTTTGATACTCTGGCGCAGAAGATAGACTCGGCCCTGGTGGAGGTGGGCCTGGTGAGAGCCGACTTGTCTAAAACAAATGATCGGGTCGATTCCCTGGCCCACACCACCTCAAGTCTCACTACAGACGTGGCGGCCCTTCAAAAGGAGATGCACCGGCTTGGCCAGGCGAGCGCCATGATGGGCCGTCGATTGGAGGACGCCGAGGGTCGGGCCCGGAGGAACAACGTTCGTATTGTCGGGGTGCCGGAGGGACGGGAGGAGGAGGCGGCTGATTTGTTTATGGAAGATTTGATCCTCACCCATCTCCAGCCCCGGGGGCTGAGTAAACTTTTTGCGGTGGAACGTGCTCACAGGGTCCCCGGAGGAAGACCTAAGGTCGGAGCTCCGCCGCGGCCCCTCATTGCCCGGATTTTTAACTTTCGGGACAGAGACGCTATCTTGCAGACTTCCAGGCTACAGGGACCGGTCAAGCTTGATAATATGGACGTGAATTTCTACCCTGACTTTACTCCGACGGTCCAAAAGCAGAGACTGAGTTTTCTCGGAGTTAAACGTCGCTTACGGGACATGAACCTTAAGTACTCAATGCTTTTTCCAGCTAAGCTGAGGGTGGAGGTGGATGGTCGCACGCACTTTTTTGACCGTCCCGAGGCGGTTGGGGACTGGTTGCGTACTCTGCCTGGGGATCGGGGCCGGGGGGGTGGGGGGGGTGCGGTTGGCGGGGAGGGCTCGCCGGATCAGAACTGAGGGGTGAATAGTAGGCCTTGCTCTGGACAACATTTTGGTTACCATTCACTGATCGTGTATGTTCCTCTCCTATGGAGGTCGTACGGGGTCCGTTGGGGGCTTTCCCTCCTCCTCTGGGGGACTAGTTAGTTTTCTTCTATGGGGCGACAGGCACACTGCACTTTGGGGGGGCTGTCTGGGCTCATGCAGGGGTGCAGGGAGGGGGGAGTTCTGTTGGGATGGGTGGGTGGGGGTGGAGTGTTGTTTGTTTGCACCGCAAGGCGAACCCTTTACTGTATTGTTGTTTTTGAGATGCACTTTGGGGGACGATTGATGGCTTTCATGTATGATGGGGGGTAGGGACCTGACTGTGTTATCATGGAACGTTAACGGACTGGGGGATAGGATTAAGCGTGGTGTGGTCCTGCAGTATCTGAAACGCATTTCACCAGATGTGATCTTCCTGCAGGAGACACACCTTATAGGTAATTCCTTTCATGCCATGAATCGGAGAGGCTATCGCTTGGTGGCCCATTCGGGCTTCACCTCGGGCTCGCGGGGGGTGGGCATCATGATTAAGAACTCGCTCCCATTGGAGATTGATGAGGTGCGCCATGATGAGAGGGGACGTTACACTGTCTTGGTGGGTAGAATGGAGGGCAGAGTGGTCGTTTTTGTATCAGTGTACGTTCCGCCGGGGTTGCAATCTACCACGTTTGCGGACCTGGGGCGCCTCCTCCTTGACCTCCCGGATGGGCTTCTGGTAGTTGGGGGGGACTTCAATGCGGTGGCTTCAGGGTCTATGGATCGTCATCCCCCAAGGGACCTCCCCCGGGCACAGGCGTGGCTGTCCGGCCTCTTAGATACACTAGGATTGGTGGATTGCTGGCGACTAAAGCATCCCGCGCAGCTGCAATACACCTTCCACTCGGGTGCCCATGGTAGCCTCTCGCGGCTTGATTATGTCCTTGTTCCTGCGGCCTATGCTGGGAGGGTGGGAGAGGTGCGCCATTTGGCGCGGGGTATTTCAGATCACTCCCCACTACTGCTGCATCTTGATGTCTTCCCGAGGGGGGGGGGCAGGGTAGCCCCGATCAATGCCTGGTACCTGCGCGACCCCACTATTCGAGCCGAATTGAT
The DNA here is from genome assembly GCF_964204655.1 of Triturus cristatus. Classification (NCBI taxonomy): domain Eukaryota; kingdom Metazoa; phylum Chordata; class Amphibia; order Caudata; family Salamandridae; genus Triturus; species Triturus cristatus. Next base: position 772,319,175 of record NC_140591.1, on the reverse strand, counting down.
CAAATCCTTGCAGCGGTACTTTGAGGAGAATGTGGGGTCTGTCCCTTCTGCCATCTCCCTTTGGGAGGCTTTTAAGGTAGTTCTTAGGGGGGAGGCCCTCTCCGTTATCTCCCATGCCCGGAGGCGCGAGCGGGAGGAGGTAACCCGGGTGGAGGCCGAAATTACTGAACTAGAGGGTGACCTGGGGAGCGGGGTGATGGATGCCACATTGCATGTTCTACACCTCAAGCAGGCGGCCTATAGGGCCCTCGTCACGGAGGCGGCCAGGGGCCTCAGTAGAGAGCAACAGGGGCGACTGTATGATGTGGGTGATAAGGCTGGTAAATTGATAGCGTGGTTGGATAAAAAGGAGAGAGCGAGTCGTGTGGTTCCATTGATCGAGAGGATGGATGGTGTATGTGTTACCGAGCCGGACGCCATTGTCTCCTGCTTCGCGGATTATTTCCGCGAGGTATACTCCCCGGTTTCTCCCTGCTCGGAGGAGGATTCCCATGCCCTGCTTCGGGACATCGCGCTGCCCTCCCTTTCGGTGGAGGACAGGGATTCGCTGGACGCTCCTCCCACCTCGGACGAAATTGCCCTTGCTATCCGCTCGGTCGCATCTGGCAAGGCCATGGGCCCCAATGGCAATGGCATTCCTATCGAGCTGTACAAGCTGCGACCGGATGTGCTGGCGCCCCACCTGCGCGCGATGTTCCTGGCGGCCTGCTCGCGGGGTTCCCTTCCGCCGGACCAGCGTCTGGCCACGATCGTGGTGATCCACAAGGAGGGGAGGCCCCGTGAGCGGGTCACATCCTATAGGCCTATCTCGCTCTTGAATGCGGAGCCCAAAATCCTCGCCAAGGTGCTGGCCAACCGGCTGGTCGGCGTGGTGGGCGACTTGGTCCACCAAGACCAGTCCGGCTTCATACCCCATCGTAACATGGCCCTTAATCTGCGACGCTTGCACGGGGTGCTCGCGCGTGTCCCGTTCGTGCGGGAACCGGCCATCTTGGCGTCCTTGGACGCCACCATGGCGTTTGATACGCTTGAGTGGCCATACATTTGGGCGATGCTGGCGAAGTTTGGCTTCGGACCGGGCTTCATCAGCTGGGTCAAGTTGTTGTATTCCGGCCCATTGGCGCAGGTGGTGGTGAATGGACGAGCTTCGGCCCCATTCGCATTGGGACGGGGTACGCGACAGGGCTGCCCCCTGTTGCCTCTCCTGTTTGCACTGGCCCTGGAGCCCCTGGCGGAGTGGCTGCGGTGGCACCCTTCCATCCGTGGTCTCCGTTGGACCCCCGAGCATGAGGACCGTGTGTCCCTCTACGCTGATGATATCCTTCTATATCTCGCCTCCCCGCGTAAATCACTGATCGTCCTAGTTGATGTTTTGCGCTCATTCGGTCGCAACTCAGGCCTCGTCATCAACTGGGCGAAATCCTGTGTATATGTGCTTGCCGGGGAGGCTCCGGTCCTACCACGGGACTGTCCGATCCAGATCGCCTCCCAGGGGTTTCGGTACCTGGGTATATATATTACTCTGGACCCGGAGGCCCGCTACGAGCGGAATTTGCTGCCCCCCCTCCAGCGCTTGAAGGAGGACGTGGTGCGTTGGCGGCGTCTGCCGCTTTCGCCACTTGGCCGAGCGGCCTTGTTTAAAATGATGTCGTTGCCGCGCTTTCTGTACGCTCTCCAGAACACTATGGATTTGGTTCCGGCGCGCTACTTCCGAGAGGTGGAGAGTTTGCAGCGTCGCCTGTTCTGGGACGGGAGGCCACGTATCGCCTTGGCTAAATTGACGCTCCCGTGGTACGATGGGGGGGTTGCCCTCCCGGATATTAAACGGTATTACTGGGCCTCCCAGCTAGCTGCGATTAATCATGGCCTTTACGGGCCCGCCCTGAACCCGGCATTTGAAATGGACAAGATGCTCCTGCCCGGTGGCGACTACAATCGGGCGCTCTACTCTGGCGCGCCGGACCCTCGCCTGACGGGACCGACGCGTGTCATGGTGCGTGTATGGCACGCGGCTAACGCAGCTATGGGGTGGAAGGACCGTTTGACCCGGGCGTCACCGCTATATGCATCGGCGAGGTTGGGCTCCTTGTGGACCTCGAAGGGCTTCGAGAAATGGGACACGATCGGCATCAGCACAGTGGGAGATGCTGCAGACGGAGTTTCAGTTGCAAGGCAGTGAGTACTTCCGGTACTTACAAGTCCGCCACGCGCTGGGCTCCGTCTTCCCGGATGTCGCGTCCATTCCGGAGTCTTCCTCCCTGGAGGACAGAGTGCTGGATGGCCATGTCCCGGACAGCACGATCTCCCTTATATATAAAAAACTGATTAACGACCGATCGGGCCTGCTGACTGGCCTCCGCGAGGCCTGGGTTGCCGATGGGCTGGAGTTGGACGACGAGGACTGGATGTCCGCGGTGGCCTCTCCGAAGGAGGTGGCCATCCCGGCTCGCCTTCGCTTCGTCCAGCTTAAGATCCTCCACCGGGTTTATGTGACGGGGCCAAGGCTTCTACGTATGGGCTTAGCTGAGGATGGACTGTGTAAGCGTGGCTGTGGTGCTTTGGCAACTTTCTTGCATATTCTGTGGGAATGCCCAAAGGTGGAGCGATTCTGGCGTGGTGTGCATGAGGTCCTGCGAGTGGTTACGCGTGTCGTGCTGTTGCCTGAAGCGAGGAGATGCTTGCTGAATGTGTGGGAGCCAACTGACTACTCGGTTCCGCAGACGCGGTGGGTGACTCTGGGATACATGATCGCTAAGCGTGACATTGCTCAATTGTGGGGATCCCAGAGGCCTCCGGCGGTGTCGGCCTGGAAAGAACACATGGATTGGTGTATGTTTCGTGAAAAGGTGGTGTATGTTGCGAGGGGTAAGCCTGGGGCGTGGGTGAAAATCTGGGGCCCCTGGAACGCCTATCGCGGGGGTATTTGCGAGCCGCCGCTGCTGCCGGCTGCTTCGCCAGCTCCGTCCCCCTAGCCGACCCCCTCCCCCAGCCATGGGCACGTGGTTCCCCAGTCCCTGATCCGTTCTCATTCCCCTCTTCAGAGTTTGGCGATTGGTTGGGGTCCCCCACTTAAGGAGCGCGTGCTGTCACTTGGGATTGCGGGTTGCCTTGCGGGTGTGGTTGTTTTTGTGTTGTTGTGTTTTGACAAAAGGAAACCGTATTGTTGGTTTGGAGTTATGTGGCCTGCACTACTGATATCTCCTGATTTACCCTTTTTGCACCGCCAAGAGATTTTTCTGTATGTATGTCATATGCTACTCCCACTCTAGCGGCCGGCCAGACGGTTGTAGGCCCATACTTGTAACTATTTGAGATTGTAATAAACGGTTTCAAAAAAAAAAACAAAAAAAAAAACAAAGGCCGGCCCCAGGGGATGGGGTCCCTGGGGCCATAAGTGGCATGAGGAGGGGGGCAACGCAGCCCCCTCCTAAAGAATTAAAAAAAAAAAAGGCCATGACCCGGGGGTTGGGGTCCCCGGGGCCGATTAAGGCCTTGGGAGGGCCAAATTAAATTTTTTCAACAAAAAAAGTTAGGATGCAGACTCTGGAGGATGGGGTCCTTCTTAAAAAAATAAAATAAATAAAAGACCTGCATCGCGCCGGAGGCCACGCCCCCTCCTTGCAGCACTCTGCAAACGCGCCCCATGGCCAGTTGTAAGTTGGGGAATTAATTCCCCTTCAATATTGAGGGTCCCTGAGGGCCAACTAGCCCAACGGGTATCTCCAGTATGCGCCAGGGAGCTGCGTTGCAGACAGGTGTTCTGAGGCCACGCCCCTTTTTTCACCTCTATGCAACGCAGCTCTGTGGCGCTTACTGGAGGTACCTAGTGGGCTAGTTTGACCCTAGGGACCCTTAGGATTCAAGGGAACTTAATCTTTCAACTTAGAACGGCCACAGGGCGCGTTTACACAGTGGTGAAGGGAGGGGACGGGGCCTGAGGTGATGTGTGCAAACACGCCCTGTGGTGCATTTTAAGTTGGGGAAATAATTCCCTTTCAATCCTGAGGGACCCTGGGGGCCAACTAGCCCACCAGGTGCTTCCAGTAAGCGCCACTGCTCTGCGTTGCAGAGAGGTGGTGCAGGCTGTGCCCCTTTTTACACCTCTCTGCAATGGTGCTTACTGGACGTACCTAGTGGGCTATTTTGCCCCTAGGGATCCTCAGGATTCAAGGGGAGTTAATATCCCAACTTAAAAAACGGCCACAGGGCGTGTTTACACAGTGGGGAAGGGAGGGGACGGGGCCTGAGGTGATGTGTGCAAACACGCCCTGTGTCGCGTTTTAAGAGGTAGTTTTAATCCCCTGCCCTATTATATACTAGGGGATTACAGAGGAGGTCATGCTGATCACAGGGGGACCCCAACGCATAGTGTTCCCTAGTGTATGTAGGTGTTTTCACTGTATTCTGAGTGTCTTTTAACATAGCACTGGCTCTAGGACTGGTTAGTCAGACTCAGTTACCACCAGTATCTGTCTGAAAAAGTTGAGGGTACAGGATGATTTTGCAACAAGGCTTCTTTCTGCTCTTCTGTTTGTTCTTTCTGCACGTTATCCTTCTTCCTGCACTTTTCTTCGTCTTTGAGGACTTCTGTTGCTTCTTTCTGCATTTCTTTTGTTTCTTTCTGTGCGTTTTTTCTTCTTTCTTCACATGTCCTATCTCTGTAGGCATAGTTAGAAATTAGCATTTAAAAAACCTTTGAAATTCAACCTAGTTTCCATAGGAAATCTCAAAATTCTATTTTGAATAACTTTGGCGCCGGTTGACGAATCCTCGCGAAATTTTCAAAACTAATGGGGCGCACCGTTCAGCTCCTACCCTGAAAGTCTCGGGGTGATTCGTCAAGCGGAGGCCGAGAAAAAGGGGGGGTCCCAAAACGCATTTTCCCCATGCATTTTTCCATAGGACCTTTAGTCGCAGCTACAGCTCGAACGTCTGAAGAGAATTACGTGAAATTTGGCAGAGTGGTAGCCATAAGGTCAAGGAAGTCCCTTTTGCAGGTCTGGTGTAAATCTGTTCAGTATTTCCTGAGAAAATAGCATTTAAAAGCATATCAATATCTATACGCGCGCACCGTGCGCGCACTGTGCGCGCACCCTGCCGTGCGCGAGCGCAATTCTGATTGGTTGTTAGATGTCGGTAAACATTCGAATCGGTCGAAACCAGGAAGTGTCGGCCGCCATTTTGTCTCTCGCAGTCTGAGGGGGTGAAAAAAAAAGGTGGAGAACGTGAAAAGGGGGCAGAGTGGACAGGTCCTGACCCCCTAGCCTTGGTCAGGGGGTCACAGAAGGACCCCCAAGGGCGAAAAATTATTCTTTTTTTTTTTTTAAATCACGAGGTGCGCGCACGGTGCGCGCACGGCGAACCGTGGGTGCACGGTGCGCGAAGCACGGTGAAAAACCTGAAAAAAAAAATAATAATAAATACATAACTTAGCATTTAAAAAACCGTACAAATTCACTGAAACAACCATAGGTTTCACACACGTTATAGTTACGAATTAGCATTTAAAAAACCTTGCAAATTCACTTAAAAAACCATAGGTTTCACACATGTTATAGTTAGCTGGACATTTCACTCGTAAAAAACCAATGAAATTCCCCCGTTATAGTTAGTGCAGGCAACTATAACTCACGCGACCGCAATCCTCTGCTGATGACGTCAGATATTACATCACTGATGACATATGTGTCTTTATGAAAAATAAATATTTGTAATATATGTATAGCTAAAGATTAATGGACGAAGACATGGGTAAATAAGTGTCTAAATACAGTGATGTAATATCTGACGTCATCAGCAGAGGATTGCGGTCGCGTGAGTTATAGTTGCCTGCACTAACTATAACGGTGGAATTTCATTGTTTTTTTACGAGTGAAATGTCCACTAACTATAACATGTGTGAAACCTATGGTTTTTTAAGTGAATATATATATATATATATATATATTCACTGAAAAACCATAGGTTTCAGGGGCGTTATAGTTAGCTGGACTTTTCACTCGTACAAAACCATTGAAATTCCCCCGTTATAGTTAGTTCAGCTAACTATAACTCGCGGGCCCACAATGCACTGCTGATGACGTCACATATTACATCACTCATGACATGGTCAGTGACATCACTCATGACATCACTGATGATGTCAGCAGCCCTACATGCCAAGAACAGATGCATACTGGTAAGTAGCATATTCAGTTCGAGGCATGTGGGCTGCTGAATTCATATCTGTGCATAGATTATATAGCAGTCCCTCCATTAGCGGCGGCTGCCCGTGCCAGCTGCAGCAGTCTGAAAAAGGGTCTTGAGAACATCCTGTCCTACAGCTGCCTGCTGTTTGGAATGTACATCTACACAGTAGTGTTTTGTAAATGTATGTATTGTGGACCATGTGGCTGCTCTACATATTTCCTCTAAAGGAATATTCCCCAGGAAAGCCATGGACGCCCCTAACTTTCGTGTTGAGTGGGCTCTGGGAGGAATCGTTAATGTGCGTTTAGCTTTTTCATAGCAAATTTGAATACATTTAACGATCCATCTGGCTATCCCTGCTTTGGAAATGGCGTTGCCCTTGTGTTGTGGAGAAAAGGCAACGAACAGTTGTTTTGTTTTCCTAAAATCCTGTGTTCTGTCTATATAGTACATGAGGGCCCTCTTTACATGTAGTGTATGGAGCATTCTCTCCGCGACATTTTGTGGGTTTGGAAAGAAAACAGGCAGTTCAATAGTTTGATTCATGTGGAACTGCGATATCACTTTAGGCATGAAAGTAGGGTTAGTACGTAGTACAACCCTGTTTGTGTGAACCTGTATGAATGGCTCTTGAATGGTTAGTGCCTGGAGTTCACTAACTCTTCTCAACGAAGTGATTGCCACTAAGAAGACTACTTTCCAGGTGAGGAATTGAATCTCACATGAATGTAGAGGTTCAAAAGGTGGACCCATTAATCTGGTGAGGACCACATTCAGGTTCCACACCGGTGCCAGTGGGTGAGTTGGAGGAATCACTCTTTTGACTCCCTCTAAGAAGGCTTTGATGGCAGGCACTTTGAATAAAGAGAGGTGCTGCCTGTTCTGAAGATAGGCCGCTATTGCGGTTAGATGTATACGGATGGAGTTGTATGCCAGATTGCATCGGTATAAGTGTAACAGGTAACAGATGATGTTCTGAATGGATGCATCCAGCGGATTAATGTCATTGTTTTTACAGTAAATGACAAATCTTTTCCATTTAGCCGCATAGCAAGCTCTGGTCGTGGGTCTCCTGGCCTCCTTGATGATATTCATACATTCTGGAGGCAGGTTTAGGTAGCCAAACTCTAAGACTTCAGGAGCCAGATCGCCAGGTTCAGCTGTTGCGGATCTGGGTGCTGAATTTCGCCATGGTTCTGTGTTAAAAGTTTGGGTGTTAGCCGCAGTCTTTGAGGCGGCACCACGGACAGTTCTAGTAACGTGGTGTACCATGGCTGGCGTGCCCATGTTGGAGCAACCAGGATGAGTGTCATTGAGTGTTGCCGTAGTTTGCGTGCCACTAGCGGTATTAATGGCGCTGGGGGAAAAGCGTACGCAAATCTGCCTGACCAGTTCATCCATATCGCATTGCCCTGCGACTGTGGATGCGGGAACCTGGCGGCAAAGCTTTGGCATTTTGCGTTTTCCCTTGTGGCGAATAGGTCTATCTCTGGATGACCCCACTGCTGGAAGTACGGTTGGAGTACTGACGGATGTAGCTCCCACTCGTGCATTTGGTGGCTGTATCTGCTGAGCAGATCCGCCATCTGGTTGTCCTTGCCCGGGAGGTGTTCTGCCATGAGGAAGATGTTCCTCTGAATGGCCCACTTCCACATGCTCTGAGCCAGATGAGACAACTGTGGAGAGTGTGTTCCTCCCTGCTTCTGTATGTAGTACATGGCAGTCATGTTGTCCGTCCGGATCAACACGACTTTGTTGCACAAGTGTACTTTGAATGCCTTCATTGCCAGGAAGATAGCCATCAGTTCCAGAAGGTTGATGTGCATCTTCTGTTGCTGTGTCGTCCATTGTCCCTGCACTGTGTAATTGAGTACATGAGCTCCCCATCCCTGGAGAGACGCGTCCGCCGCCAGTATTATCTGTGGAACAGGCTCTTAGAACGGTTGGCCCTTGCAAAGGTTTTGTGGATTCCACCAATGCAGAGAGTTGTATGCCCGACCGCTCACCAACACTAGGTCTTTCAACTGTCCTTGAGTCTGATTCCATTGACGTGCCAAGCACTCCTGAAGCGGGTGCATATGTAGTCTCGCGTGCGGGACTATGAAGATGCAGGAAGCCATCATGCCTATCAACTGCATGAACACTCGCGCTGGAAGGGAGTATTGTGGTCTGAACTTTTTTATCAGCAGTTGCATGCTGTTGATTCTCGCTAAATTTGGCTGAGCTGTGGCAGCCAGAGTGTCTATAGTCGCACCCAGGTACTGCCGTACGTGGGCGGGTTGGAGATGTGACTTTGGATAATTCAGTGAGAATCCCAGACTGTGAAGAAGGTGAATGGTGTGGGATATGTGGCTGGCACACTGCTGGGCTGACTTTGCCTGAACAAGCCAGTCGTCCAGGTAAGGGAAGACGTGAATGTGCTGTCTCATTAAGTGTGCGGCCACTGTCGCTAGGCACTTGGTAAAGACTCTGGGCGCTGTTGTTACTCCGAAAGGGAGTACTTTGAACTGATAATGCTGATCCTGAAGAGTGAACCTGAGATTTTTTTAGTGTGATGGGTGTATGGGTATGTGGAAATACGCATCCTTTAAATCTAGTGTTGCTAGGAAGTCTCCCTGACTGAGTAACGGCAGAACCTGCTGGAGGGTGAGCATATGAAAATGCTCTGACAGAATGTATTGGTTGAGAGGGCGGAGGTCTAGTATAGGTCGTAGAGACCCGTCCTTTCTTGGTATTAAGAAGTACAGAGAGTACACCCCTGACCCCCGCTGTTCCATAGGCACGAGCTCTATGGCTCCTTTTTGCAGCATACTTAATACTTCTTGCCGCAATAATGTCAAGTGCTCTGCAGACATAGGACGGTGTCTTGGTGGTATGTTGGGTGGATTGGATGTTAATTCCAGACAATAACTGTACTGGACAATTTCTCTGACCCACCTGTCTGTGGTGATGGATCTCCAGACTGGCAGGAACTGTTGGAGTCTCCCCCCGACCGGTGTTATGTGGGCGGGGGGCAGTGACAAGACGTCACTGTTTGTTATTGGCGGAGGACCTGGTGTTGTTGTGTCCTCGTCCTCTGCCTTTGGTGCTGGATCCACCCCTATTGTTTTTATTATAGGTACTCTGGGTACCTCCTTTACTGTACTGCTGCTGGGACCCCTGACCTCTAGCTGCTCCTCTATTCCCGGGGCGACGAAAGGAGCCACTCCGAAACTGCTGCAACTGTAGAGCCCCCATAGATTTCGCAGTTTCAGTGTCCTTTTTAATCTTTTCCAGTGTAGTGTCAACCTCGGAGCCAAATAAAAAGTCTGGGTTGACTGGTTGATTCAAGATATTATTTTGAATCTCAGGTTTGAAGCCTGATATTCTCAGCCATGCGTGTCTCCTCAACATCACACTAGTGTTGATTGCCCTTGCTGCAGTGTCAGCTGCATCTAGTGCGCATTTGATGGACGCATTTGTAATGAGTTGTCCCTCTCTGATGAGGAGCTCCGCTCCTTCTTTGTATTCATCTGGTAGGTGTTCTAGCAGTGTTTCTAGTGTATCGTAGTGTGACCTGTCGTATCGGGCCAGGAGTGTCTGATTGTTGGCAATGCGCCAGATGTTTGCTGCTTGTGCTTGTACTGCTACCCTTTTGCCTGATGTTTCTAGCACTTTGGACTCCTTGTCTGGAGGAGGAGCATCACCTGTAGTCTGCGAGTTAGCTCTTTTGCGAGCATTAGAAACTACCATGGAGTCCAACGGCAATTGACCCTTAATGTACATTGGGTCTCCGGGTGCTGGTTTGTATTTCTTCTCTATTCTCGGGTTCAATACCCGTGCCCTGGTTGTTTCCTTAAAGATGTCCTTAGCATGTTTAAGAACCCCTTTTAACATTGGTAGAGTCTTGACCGTTCTTTCAGATGTGGAGAACGTGTCCACCAAGAAATCCTCCTCCACAGAGTCAGAATGGAGTTCCACTCCGTGATTGGCAGCTGCCCTTTCAATGAGGGCGTTAAAAGCAGCAGTATCTTCAGTGGGAGATGGTTTGATATTATAAAGATGAGTGTCAGGAGCATCTTGTGGGTCACCCTGGTCAGTAGGGTCTCCCCATGCTTGATCTGGGTCTTGCTGTCGGTCATCAGGGTCATTATCCACAGGATAAGTGGTATCATCCCCAATATAGCCCTCTCCTGCATCCGGCTCCGAGTGTGTAGGAGAAAAGGATGGTGGCTCCTGATGATAGGTTTGGAATGTTTCTACAAGCACTGGCGTCAAACCTGATGCCAGTTTCCTCTTTAGTGGAATCTTGTATGAGTCCAAAGCCTTCTCTGGAACAATTCTCCGCTTGCGGAACAACAGCCTACCAGTGTCGGCATCGATAAACTGGTCCTGCGTGTCCTCGACATCGGTTCTTTCCGTGGACACTGTTCGTGGTTGTTCGACACGCTTCCTAAGTTCGAACATCTTCGGTGCCCCTGGTGGCAGCAATCCAAACTTGATCGGTGCCGGCGCAGAGTGAGCTTTGGCGACCTTGTGTGGTTCGAGACCCGTTTTTGGTTCGAGGGTTGCCCGTTCCCTGATGCGTTTTAGGGACTCCGACACCTGTTGCAACGTGAATGCAGACGGTGCTTTGGAACCGATAGGCTCTTTGGAGACAGGTCTCGACGCGGTGTCCGGTTTCGTCCCAGCCTTCGGGTTTTCGATCCGAAGTTTGGGATCGACGCCCTGTTGATCCGATATTTTGGCAGTCGCCGCACTCTTCGGTGTTGACGTAGTCGGATCGACCACCGTGACCTTGGTGGTTGGTGCCCCAACCTTCGGTGCCATAGGCCGGTGCGTCTTCTCGGGACCGAGGGCCTTCTTCTGTGTCTGTTTTTGGTTTCTCGGTACCGAAGTCCTTCTGACTTTGGTCGGCTCCGATGTCCTTTTTCTGTGTCGACGGATTGGAGGGCTTCGATGCTTTCGATCGGACCTGAACCAGCTGCACTTTCGGTTTCGATGCTGTGTTTGGTTTCGCTTTCACTGAATCGAATCCAGTCTTTTTTGATATTGTTGGCTCTTTTGAAATGTTCGAAGCCGGGCCTTTAGGCGGGGCTGTAGAACGATCCGATTGATCTTGGGTAAGGCCCGCAAGCGATCCCTCGACCTGAGCCTTATCAAGACTGTCTCCTTCGGCCTCCGCATCGACGGATTGGCCTAGCTCCTCGCCCAAGCTATCTTCCTCGGCCCCAAGGGCCTCATCGTCGTCTCCTACCTCGTCAACGACGTCTTCGTCCTCGAAGATCACCTCATCATCCTCGTCAGATTGGGATTCATGCTCCGAAGCATGGCTCGAGTCTATCTCTTCGACGCTCTCGACTTCTTCATCCTCGGTGCTGAATATGTTAACCGGGTTAGGCGCCGATTGTTTGGCCTCCAATCTAGCCGCCCGTCGATTCCGAAGTGTTTTCTTTGACCGGAACCGGGCGCAGGCCATACACCTTGACTCATCATGATCTGGTGATAAACATTTGTTACACACCGGATGGACATCGATGTGTGGATATTTCGCATGACATAAAGGACATCTCTTGAAGGGAGTCCTCGATTCCATCCTCGAGCGTCGATCGATGTTCGGACCGAAACTAGGTCCGAGAAGTGTGAATAAGTATAATTGTCGATACCGAACGCGCACAATACCGATGATACCTAAAGGCTTTTGGCCTTAAATAAAGTTTTCCTAACTTGAGCTAAGATAAGCACATCCGAACCCAATGGCGGAAAAAAACAATCTGAGGATGGAGAGGATGCCCATGCGCACTGTAGTCCAGGGGAGGAGCCACCTATCTCGTGATACTTCGAAGACTCTTCCAGGACAACAATGTGCAATCATCCGGACCCAACACTAGGCGGTGATCTATGCACAGATATGAATTCAGCAGCCCACATGCCTCGAACATATATATCTATATATGGATATAGAGAGAGAGAGAGAGAGAGAGAGAGAGAGATTTGCATACCTGAGACAAGGAGACAAGCAGCATCTGAGGAAGGCAATTATGCTGGTCTCAATAAAGTTTGCAGGCTTTGGAACCCGTGTTTGCTCGGATCCTTTCCGGTGAGAGGAGTGTGGGTCTTGGAATTATATATTGGGTGTGGCCACAAGCACCGTGAGCGCACATCCTCAAGCAGTCCAGCAGCATTAGTGGCACGTTATGGACTCTCCAAAGTACTTGAAATCTGCAGGACAGTCGCAACCCAAAACAGCAGCCTGCCATCACAAGTTGGGACATGACTTCATGTTAAGCACCTGCTTACTGTAAGGGTGCTTGCAGGCATTATCATCGTGTGGGATTGATGCGGTTGGATGAGGGTTCGAAGCCTGTTGATGGTTAATGTGATATTGATGCGCATGAAGGGGAACAGCAAGCACCGCCCACTTCGATTATGAATGGTACTTACCAGGAGCACCCGCGAATACGGACTCGTAGTGATGAGACTGTGGGGTTCCCTTTAACGCCCACTTTGGACTACCACCAATCACTGAGTGGCAAATTCCACTTTTAAATCGGGAGATTTGCATACGTGAGACAAGCAGCATCTGAGGAAGGCAATTATGCTGAAACGCGTCTTGCTGGTCTCAATAAAGTTTGCAGGCTTTTGAACCCGTGTTTGCTCAGATCCTTTCCGGTGAGAGGAGTGTGGGTCTTGGACATATTTATATATATATATATATATATATATCATATAACTTTTTTCTTTTTTTCTTTACTTTTCAATAGTTGTTAGGGATTACATTCCCCCTTAGTAAAGGGCAGGGAGCCGTGGGTATGACTTCTCTGTCAGCACTCCCTGGATGCAGTGACTGTCATCTTGCAAAGGGGAGTCAGTAGATGGTTCTTAGTGCTGAATAGTGGGCTCTGGACACTCGCAGAGCACTCAGTAGAGGGTTTTCCCAGTTCAGGTGCGAAAGTAAAGGGTGCTCAGAACCAACCACTCACTACAGGGCAATCAGTACCGGGTACTACATGGTGGACACATGGTAGAGAATATTGGCGTAGGGTGAAAAGTGCTGGGCACTCTGCAGGTTTCTTTCAAGGTATGCTGTTCAACAAAGAATTTATCTCATGGTATATTTCCTGAATATTGAATTTTCTTATTGCCATATGAATAAACATATACATACAATTCTTAGATGTGTTACAACACACATACATCATTATTGTTGTCTTATTATATTCAGAAGATACATTCCCTCTGCTTCATTTTCAGAGGTCACAAGGAAGGTGGGGATTTACTGGTTCATTGATTATACACAAAAGAGGGGAAATTCTGGGCCTGCTTTAGAAGTCGGCAAAGGGCATACTCTGTCACAAACATGACAGATATCCCATCCGCCGTATTATGATCCCCACAGGATAGAATGCGATCGTAATACGGCAGACGAGCTATCTGTCAGATTTGTGACGGAGTGTTCCCCTCTGCCAACTTTTAAATCAGGCACTCTGTCTTCTTTAGAAACAAAATAAAGAGGACATGGTAGAGCAGTGCAAAATATAGATTTCTATTCAATTGAATATGTTTTTCATAAAGTTAATAGATATGCTTTTGATCATTCAGTATTAAATTAGCTTTGTATAAGCAATTGAAGGAACCATTGATACCTAACAAATTAGCAAAAAAGCTTATTCACAGTGGTCTGCAAATCATTTCCACAAATGAATGTTTGCTTATTCTGGGAAAACCTACTAATCGAGCATTGTAACTTATCACTCAAAGCGGGAGGGATGATGAGTGAGGGGTTTGCTGTCATCTGGGCTTTCTACATGAAATCCTTTTTGAAATTATGTATGTTTTCCTATTTCTCACTTAAAATTTATGGGCAAGAGCTGAGGCTTGAGGAGCTAGGGATGAGGAATGAGGAAGGAAGGCTAAGTGCTGATATATGAAGAATGATGAATGATAATTGAGGGATGATAGGTGATGAGTGAGGTGGACTGGGTCACAGATGATGGATGGGGATTAAAGGGATGAGGAATGATGGAGAAGGGATGGTGGATGAGTGATAATGGATGAAGGATGAGGAATGATGGATGGGGTATGAAGAATGATGGACGAGGGATGAAGCACAAGTAGGGCTCCCAGTTTTATGGTACTTATTTTTGGGACATTTCCATCTGTATGTATCCATATTTATTTTTTGCTAATTTTATCTGTATTTATCCATATTTATTTTGGTCTTTGTGAAAAAATTAAGCTGAAATTAATATATTTTCACATTTATTTAACCGAAAAATATGCACTCATGTTTGAATGCCTGCCAGGTTTCAGTGCTGTGAACAGCCGCTTAAGTTAAATCAATACACGTATATGTAAACATGCAAATTTCAGTTTCAGCCTTGTGTTTATCTATTGCTGTTAAAGCCTCTTTACGAAAATGCCTTACTTTTTTAACCCCATTTCCTATCAACCCACACAACTATTGACTTGGCAGTCATGGGAGACCGAATTTAGAATTACTCAAAAAGCAACCCAATTTCCATTTTTATCCACATTTAAAAGTAAATATATACACGAATATAAATGTTTTCTGTCTGTATTTATCTGTAAAAATCAGTAAAAACTGATAACAGGGAGCCCTAAGCATGAGGTGCATGGGGTTAGGGATCAGGGAGGGTATGTGGGGATGAGGGATTCGGAATGATGGCTAAGGGATGATGATTGATGGATGAGGTATAAAGGATGATGGATGAAGCACTAAGAACGGTGGATGAGGAATGATGTCTGAAGGAAAATAGATGCTGTATGAGGGACAATGGATGAGGGGAGATGGATGATGAACGATCAATTAGGGGTAATCGATGAGGAATGATAAAAGACAGATAGGGAATAAGAGATGAGAAATGATGCATGAGGAATGATGGGTGTAGAATGAGCGTGAAGGAATGAGGGGCATTAGATGGTGTATAGCCTTTACCTTCCTTCCATCTTTGCATGCCTCCTCCCTAAGCATAGCCCTTACCTTCCTTCCATCCTCTGCATGCCTCTATCTCGGAGTATAGCCTACTGTAAGTACCATGCCTGTCCCACTTAACCTCTTTTTATAGTAATTCTGCAAATTATCTACGACTCTTTTATAGCACACAACTTCCCAGTGCTTAATATGAAATGGTAGTTGCCAGTGGGGGCCATCGGCACTCATTTTTGGGGACTGGTGCTTATTTGCCAGTATCATACATTTATCAGAGTGAGAGAGGGAAAAACACACAAAGCAGAAAGATGGAGGAAAAGAAATGCAGGAAAACTGACATGAAGGGAGAAAGCAGCAAGCAATAGGAGTGAGATAAAGGGGCACGGATGTCTGGTATTACACTGAAACGGCATCAAGGGGATTAAAGACTATGCAGTCTTGCTATTCAACGCACTGACATTTAATTGCACCAGCTGTGGCTTTTAGCAGGGCATTGGGCACCAGCACTCATTCTTTTCCAAATTAAGCACTGCAACTTCCCTTTCTCAAAACCCATATCCATGCAACCAAATAATACCTAATCTCCTATTCCTCCCACCAACCATTTGCAAGAACTCACAGAGCCCCCACTAACGATAACATCTAACTCTTGTTAATCTAGTCTACTACAAAGAAACAGAAGTAAATGCATCAAATTGATTCTTTGAAGTCATAAAACGAATCCCCTTTAACCAACAATAATCAACAACCACTGAGTTAACCACTAAACTTGGATTCCGGAGTGGAGTGCTACTTGTCATAGAGTGCTTTAACGCCTTGTAAGGGGTTTTAAGCGCTACATATCCAAGTGCAATACAATACAACAGCAGTGGATGGTTCGGACCAACATAGGGGGTGACTTAATACTGGAATATCAGTGCAATGCACACATTAGGATAGAGATGTGAGAGCACATTTCCTCCTTTTGCTAAATAAACACACTTAAATGAATGATGCTAATTTCGATGCTAAATTACATGTAAAATAAACGCAACATTTGTAGGGGGTGATCATATTTAGGCATTATAAGCACACATAGGACGCAACATTTTGTACTGACTTAAGTTAGCCTAACTGATGATGCCATTTTAAACATCGACTTTACACATTAAGGATAAGAGGCCTGTTTTCACATTTAAACTACTGCTTTGCAGAGAGGTTTTTCTCTTTTCACTGCAGATGATATAATTTTCCAGAAGCCTTCTGTTAGTTAGTAAACAGGCATTGCTATGTACTTCCACTTTCTGTGAGGAAAACCTTTGGTCCAAGCATTGGTTATAAGCCACCTGAATTACTGTAATGCCTTATTGGCTTCTACTAATGAGACACTACTAAATAAACTTCAAGTTGTCCAAAACACTGCAGCTTGTACAATCACAATGTTGCAATGCAGTGTTGTGATTGGTCTGAGGGCCGTGGTTCAGCGCTCAGACGAGGAATGGGAGCCCATGCATGATTCCCACTAGGCTGCGTAATGCAGCCTGGTGAGGAACATGCAAATTGTGCATGACGGTTTGGCTGGCCCAAGACGGCCGGCCAAACAGTTATGAAGACTTGGAGTGTACAAACCACTCCTCCCCCTGTGCCATCACCCCAGTCCCGTCGTAACCCAGGCCCGAGCCTAAGAAACATAAAATGATAATAACTATTTTATTATCATTTTAATTTTCCTCCTCTGAAAGCAGTGGGGGATGATCCTCTGCCTTAGCGGAAGAGCAGCCCCTGATTGAAACGTATATATCATTATAATCCAAGAATTACTATATTTATACTATGGGATGCCATGTTATCTTGGCAGCTGCAGCAACAGGATAGTGGTGTCAGCTGCAGAGGCATGGTTTGGGCAGGATAGTGGTGGCAGCGATGGCAGCCCTGCTGGTGCAGGTATCCTGTGGATTGAGGTGCCCTCATCTGCATCAAACTCCTCCTCCTTGGGGTAGTCAAGTGCAACGGGAGGTGTTGATTTGTATGTGCAACATGTACTCCACTCCCCCATGCACAGAGTGAGAATGATCACTCTGCTGCGTCAACGTTAAGGGGTTTGGCCATTCACACCTCATGTTATGGCTTGACCTCACCGCCCAACACTTACATGCTCCTTTCAGGGTGTGGAGTACAAGAAACCTTTGTCAGTCAGGCCGGTGACGACGCACAGTATCCCCTCCCTGCAATATCACGAACATTCCTACAGTGGGTGCCCTCAAGGATGGACAGGGAGTTCAAATCCTGGGGGGATGTGCTGTTGCGCAGGACTCTGATTGCATAAAAGTGCACAAACTGTTTGCTGGGAGTTTCTTGCCTAGCTCCACCTCCCTTCCCAAGGTTGTATCAATATAGATAGCCAAGATGATTTCAGTGTAAACCTGTTGCCTGTATCCAGACATCTCAGCCTAAAGAAAACACTCAATGTGTACTCTCCTGCCAACATGAATCCCCAGCTACTGACTGTCATTCTCTGTGAGGAGCTCCATGACTCCTCAGGCCCGCCACTCTCATCGCAGCTCCAATCGTATCACCTCTACCTCTACCTCCTTCTCCAAATCATTATACCCAGTCTTTGGGCTAGTCTTTCTTTCCCATCTAATATACATCCCTGGAACATTCACTCTTGCACGCCTTCATTGTATCCCTGTTTCTTCGTTAGTGCTTAAGTGCTTTGTAGCAAAGTTTGCGCTACATGAGTTACCTACATACGTATATTTGTGCTTTTATGAGTAATGTGGCACATCTGTTGTGCACCTTCTTGGCAACTAGGAACTGCCTCCAACCTTTGCAGATGCCCTCAGTGGCCAAAAGGTGTGGTGGGGCAGTGGTGGGGCAGTACCGTCTCCTCCCCCGTTTCAAGAATATTTGGAGTTGGGTACCTCCATTGATACCAAGAGTTTCACAGAGGTGTCGTGTGGCAATTTCCTACACACCTCTTTAAGGTTGTGCCACTGTATTTTATCCAGTCAAACTTATGCTGGAAGGATGATATCACAATGAACTTGTCTGTGATATATTTCCATTCACATGGTGCGCACATTGTGATAAGGTTTAAAATTAGATGCCTGGACAGGTGGGCCTCCTCTTTCATGGCATCCTGAACCATGACCTCTACCTCATGGTCAGAAAACTTGAGCTACCTCTGCCTACCGAATGTCATGGCGTTGATATTTTGGGGGTTGGTGACAAGTGACGGTGCAAGTTGCCCGTGGATGGCGCTAGAACCTGACCGGTGTTCTGTCTGAAATGTTCTGTGTACAAAATACGGCTTCCTTGCCTGTGCATGGTTGAAGGGTAGAAACGAGGCTGCTTTCATTTTGCCAGTGGCTGTTACTGGCTCCACCATGAGTTTAGCAAGCACTCAACACCCTTTGGCAGGCTCCCTGGGGTTTACAAATGCTAATTTCCCATTTGATAAAAGTACATGTAAAAGGAGCACCTCCCTTGTCCCTTGTGTTCTAGTTCCATATACAATGACATCGCGTGTGGAAATGCTGATACCACAGAGGGCAGATTGGACTTGTGGTCACTTTTCCAATAGGGGGTATTCATATTTCTTGAAGTGGTTTTATCGCAGCACTTAAAATGAGAGTCTAAGAATTAAGAAGAAATATCGTTTTTGTTCTCTGCCAGAAATGCACTAGTTGTCTTATGGAGTTTTGTGCTTTGATTTTGTATGCGCTGCTAAAGTGTGCCATGCTCTTATGCCATGTCCATTCATATGGCACTAAAACCGACCTATGACAGCACAACGCATATTATCAGAGAAGGTACACCGACAATGTGCACATGCACAGGCCATGCTGCCTCCTGTATACGACAAGCTGCGTGTGTGCACATCAGGCCTCGTTTGGTAGAGAGTAAAGACCCCTCATCCTCTGTGAGAGCAGGAGTGTACGTAGGATCACCGGTGCCCACCCACGGTCTCCCCCAAGGAGAAGCGGCCATTCGCTGCTGTGCTACTGGGAAAGAGGTCAGGTGCACGTAACTTGGGTCCTGGAGCCTCACAGACGGGTTTACTATCACCGAAGAGAGAGATGGGCAGCTGAGGGGTAGAGGTGGGAGATTTTAATCAGGAAGAAGGGAAAAAATGCAGCATGAAATAAAAGGTAAGGCGCATCCAAGAGCATCTGTAGATGTGAATCATAAAAATGAGGGGGGGGGGGTGGGAGGGGGTGAATAGAAATGGAAGGAGAATGGCTTACAAAGAGTGTGGAAAACTGAGATCTGATGGGAAGGGCAAGGCGGAGAGGGTGCGGTAAGGAGGTCAGAGAAAGCGCGGGAACAGGCGAGAATCTATTATGAAATAGCTGAGTGTTGATAAGAGGGCTATAAAAAATGCTATTAAGAGGTAATGAAGCGGAGAAGCCGCTGTCAGTGTGCAGACACGTGTGACAGCACAGACTCCGTGCACAGAGTGTGCGACGCGCCCTCCCCGGGGAGCGAGACTGCTCCCACGGGCGGGTGACAGGCACTGATATCACTGTCACTTAGCTGTCCTTTCGAGGATTGGTCACGGGACCAAGGGCTGCCTGCGGATACTTTTCGCAACCCAGGCTCTAGAAAGAAGACTTTTATCTAGGAAAGCACGGGCCCTGCTTCTCTGACTGCTCCTTCGCTTCTCCCCTAACTCACCACTCTCCTCGGGGACTTAGAGGCACGTCAGAGTTCCCAGGAGCCTCCTCCATACACTTGTGGTGTGTTTCACGCCCAAGCGTGAAAAAAGGGTCCCGGGAGACCTCGTCTGAAAACCGCAAAGACTGCAGCAGGAACAAAGAATAGAAGCCGGAAATGAGGGTTTTCACTTCGGCAAGGGTGACTGAGGGAGAACCGGCGGGGGAACGAGAAGGCAGAAGCAAGTGGCAGGGAAAGCGATCGCTTTCACTTTCGCAATCTCTTGAAAAAGAAGCCCGCGAGTGGTGCGTGCGTGCGCGCCACTGCAAGACATGTGGCTTCAATTATCGCGCCCGCGTCTGGGCACGATAATTGAAACCACATGGCCTTAGGTGCGCGTAATAGACACCAATAGGCCATGGGCGGAGCAATGCGCCCGCCTTTGGCCTATTGTGTGCTCTGCTTCTGAAATACACGCACGCATAAGCCAATCCCGTAACAAAAAAGAAAGAAAGCACACGCACGAGCATGTGCAATTTCTAGGTACAGTTTAAAAACCCTTACAAAAGGGCTCTCGCTTCGTGAGCAGTGCTGCGCACTGCAAGGCAGGTGCGAGCCATAAAAAGGAGCATAAGGAGGTTATTAATCAGGTCCCCCCCCCCACTCAGTAACTTAGAAACCCAAAATGACCTGATTAGTTATTACATTTATCTTTTTGGAGGACAGGAGCAGAACGTACCTCACGTAAGCATCACCCAGGGAGTTGCTGGTTGGTACTCACCAGTTTGCCAACATTATCATCATCGGTGACTTTCATGGCCATAAAGAAAGAAAAACGTGTCAAAGTTTTTGTGTATATCTCTTTCTTCACAATGGGGTCCAGTGGGAACTGAGTGATACAAGCACTTATAGTGCATCTGTACACATATCACTATTTTTCTTTCTTTGCTTTTCTTCACCTATTAAAAACTTGGTCATGTTTTTCTTTCTTTATGGTCATGAAAGTCACCGATGATGATAACGTGGGCAAACTGGTGAGTACCAACCAGCACCTCCCTGGGTGATGCTTATGTGAGATACTTTCTGACCTCTCACGCATTTTTTCATTTTACCTCTTGATACTTACATGATGAAATGCAATGTGGTGTATTGACGAATATTGAAAATTGAACAATTGGATCGGGAGGTGAATGGCATTGAGTCCGTCCCGAGAGCAAAGTTTAATATTCTAAACTGCTCCTGTTCTTCAAAAAGATAAATGCTCATAACTAATCAGGTTTTTTTGGCTTCTATACCAACAACTTACATTTTTTTGCTGAAATCAAACGTCCTTTAATGCTGATCTCAATTAAGTAGAAGTAGGGCTTTTCCTTTATGAAACACTTTATGCATTCTCTGTATCCTAGTTATAATTTATTACTAATGTGGTTGTTAGACCTGGCATCTTTTGGCGTGGTTTCCCTTGTCTTTTTGCCTCTGACCGCCTGTTTATGACTGTGTGCTGTATCTCGTTTTTGCTGGTGTTGGACTACGGGCGCTTTACCTCTGATGACCAGCGCGAAAGTGCAAGTGCTTTCTGTCTAAAAGGTAATGGTAATTGGTTTCTCCAAGATTGGCATATTTGATTTACTGGTAAGTCCCTAGTAAAGTGCACCATGTGTGCCCAGTGCTTGCAAATCAAATTCTACTAGTGTGCCTGCACTTATTGTGCCACCCACAGGAGTAACCGTGCAAACATGACGCAGACCTGCCACTGCAGTGTCTGTGTGGGCAGGTTTATACTGCCCTTTCAACCTGGCAAGCACACCCACTTGCCAAGGCCAAACATGTCCTCTTATTACATGAAGTCACTGCTTGTTGGGGAATAGAGAGGTACGTATTGGTGTGCCTCTACGTCTTCCTTTAACATTGTTTCCTCTGTATCCACCCTTGTAGGCCCAAGGTAATCCCATGGGCAGGGTGTAGTGTATTTAAAAAGTAGGGCACGTCCTGATATGTTTTACATGTCCTGGTAGTGACTACTGCAAATTTATTTTTTCGCTACAGCAAGGCCTATCTCTGCCATTTAGCAACGGAGCTGCCTTGTAACATCTCACAAGTGTATCTGCAAATTGGAAGCTGGTTGAAATTTCGAGTTTGGTGCGTCTGGACTCATAATTTAAAAACACGTATTTTAGTGAAGTCAGTTTTTAAATTGCAGGTCTAAAAATGCCACTTTTAGAAAGTGGATAATGTTACTTACCCATTAAGCATCTGTTCTTGGCATATAGCGCTTTAGATTCACATGCTTTGCATACTCCTGCCATCTAGTGATGGGTCCGGATGTATGCAAGTTGTTTTTCTTCAAAGAAGTCTTTCCAGTCATGGGGTAGGTGACTCCTACTTTCGGTGATACTGCACATGGGCATCGACTCCATTGTTAGATTGTTTTCACGCAGAGGGTGAGAATGGAGTTAGTAAGTGTAGAATAGAGATGTCCATGCGTATGTATGTAAAGTAAGAAACTGCAACAGGTATAGGTACCTGGGGAGGCGGGTGGGCGCATGTGAATCTACAGCTCTACATGCCAAGAACAGATGCTTACTGGGTAAGTAACATTATCCGTTCGAAGCATGTGAGCTGTAGATCACATGCTTTGCATAGACTATACAGCAGTATACTCCAAAAATGGTGGCTAACCTGTAGCTGTTGCAGTTGTGTGGAAAAAGTGGTTTAAGTACTGCCTGGCCTACATTAGCTTGTTGCTTCGCTAACACATCTACACAATAGTGCTTGGTGAATGTGTGCAGTGTAGGCCATGATGCAGCCTTACAGATGTCAGTTAGGGGAATATTCCCTAAGAAGGCCATATTAGCCCCTATTTTGCGGGTGGAATGTGCTCTAGGGGGTATTATCAAGATTCTTTTAGCTTTCGTTTGGATACATTTCATAATCCATCTTGCAATACCTGATTTAGATATGGTAGTGCCTTTGTGTGGTGGAGAAAAAGCAACAAAAAGCTGTTTTGTCTTGCGAAATTCTTTTGTTCTTTCCACATAATATAGTTGAGCTCTTATAACATCTAGTGTGTGTAGAGCCCGTTCTGCTATAGAATCAGGTTGAGCAAAGAACAGAGGTAACTCAACTGATTGATTGATATGAAAATCAGAAACTATTTTAGGAAGAAATTTGGGATTGGTTAGAAGAAATTTGTCTTTGTGAAGCTGAAAGAAAGGCTCTTGTATAGTTAGTGCCCGAAGTTCACCAACTCTCCTTAGGGAAGTGATTGTAATGAGAAAAGCCAAAATTCCATGCGAGGAAGTGTAACTGACACCTGTGCATAGGTTCAAATGGACCCATCAGCCTTGTAAGGACTATGTTTAAGTTCCATAATGGTGCAGGTGGGACTCTTGATGATATCACTCTCTTTAATCCTTCCATTAAGGCCTTAATCAATGGGACTCTGAATAGAGATAAGTGTTGTCTGTTTTGTAAGTATGCAGCTACTGCTGCTAGATGCAAGTGAATGGATGTATAGGCTAGTCCAGATTGCTGTAAGTGTAAG
Source organism: Triturus cristatus (assembly GCF_964204655.1). Classification (NCBI taxonomy): domain Eukaryota; kingdom Metazoa; phylum Chordata; class Amphibia; order Caudata; family Salamandridae; genus Triturus; species Triturus cristatus. Next base: position 772,295,872 of record NC_140591.1, on the reverse strand, counting down.
AGATAACAAGTGCTGTTTTGCACCGAAGCATGAAGGGGATTGATACTGTTATTGTGACAATAGATAACAAATCATTTCCATTTTGCTGCATAACAGTCTGGTGGTAACTGTAAATGACCAAACTCTATGACATCATGAGCCAAATCGCTAGGTTGAGTTCTTTGGGATTTGGATGCTTGATTTCTCCATGGCTCTGAGTGAGGAGATTGGAGTTGAGATGCAGCTTTTGGTGTGGAACTACTGAGAGATCCATCAGGGTGGTGAACCAAGGTTGACGTGCCCATGTGGGAGCTATGAGAATTAGTTTGAGGGATGTTTGTCTGAGCTTCCGAACTACGAACGGAATGAGTGTGAGAGGCAGAACAGCGTAGGCAAATATCCCTGACCAGTTCATCCATAGGGCATTGCCTTCGGAGAGCGGGTGTGGGAACCTGGAGGCGGAGCTTGGGCATTTTGCGTTTTGAGCTGTGGCGAACAGGTCAATGTGAGGAAATCCCCATTCCGGAAAGTAGGGGAGAAGAATCTGGGGATGAAGTTCCCACTAGTGGATTTGCTCTCTCTGTCTGCTGAGAAGGTCTGCAATCTGATTGTTTACTCCTGGAAGATGTTCTGCCAGGAGATAAATCTTATGGTGTATAGCCCATTTCCAAATGGCTTGTGCTAGGCGTGACAGTTGGAGAGAATGTGTCCCGTCCTGTTTCTGTATATAATACATAGCTGTCATGTTGTCTGTGCGGACTAGGACAGCTTTCCCTATGAGGTGAGATTGAAAAGCTCTGAGCGCTAGAAACACTGCTAGTAGCTCTAAGTGATTTATATGGAGACTCTTGTACTTTAGACTCTATAACCCTTGGATTGTGTGATTTTGTAGGTGAACACTCCAACCAGTGAGCGATGCGTCTGCTGTTAGCACTGTCTGTGGAACGGACCGCCCTTTGGATACATTTTCTGGGCTCCACCACTGCAGAGAGTGATGGGTGTGGCCATCTACCAACACTAGATCAGTCAACTGACCCTGTGACTGGTTCCACTGATTTGCTAAGCATTCTTGAAGGCCACGCATGTGAAGTCTTGCGTGGGGAACAATTACGATGCAAGACGCCATCATCCCTAGCAGTTGCATGAATACTCTTGCTGGTAATGATTGGCTGGGCTGAATACTGAGAACTCTGGCTGTATTGGGAGCGGCTAGAGCTTTTTGAGCATCTATCGTGGCTCCCAAATATGTTTGTGTGCTGGAAGGATGTAGATGAGACTTCCACACGTTCACTGTAAACCATAGTTGGTGTAGTGAGTGAATAGTGGCTTGAGTTTGTTGGAGACATATTTGGTAAGTGCTGGCTTTGATGAGCCAGTCGTCCAGGTATGGGAAGACATGGATGTGCTATCTTCTCAAATGGGCTGCAACTACTGGCATTTGGTAAATATCCAGGGAGCAGTGGTGACTCCAAACGGTAGTACTTTGAACGGGTAAGGAATCTGAGGTATTTGTGATGAGCTGGATGAATTGGAATGTGGAAATATGCGTCCTTTAAGTCTAGAGTAAACATAAAGTCTCCCTGCTGTAGAAGTGGGAGCACTTGTTGAAGTGTCACCATGTGGAAATGCTCTGACAGTATGTAGTGGTTTAGTTCTCTGAGGTCTAGAATAGGTCTCAAGAAGCTGTCCTTTTTGGGAATTAGAAAATACAGGGAGTACACTCCTGACCCTTGATATTGCAATGGTACAGGCTCTACGGTGCCTTTTTACAAAAGAGACTGGATTTCCTGTTCAAGTAGGTGTAAATGTTCTGGTGACATTTTGTGAAAGCGTGGTGGAATGTTTGGAGGATTGTTGGTAAGCTCCAGGAAATAACCATGTTGGATAATTCCTAACACCCTTTGTCTGTGGTGATAGATTGCCAAATGGGAAGGAATGGTAGAAGACGTCCCCCAACAGGTGTTAAATGATCGGGGGAGGTGTAGGCAAGTCACTGCTTGTTAGGGGAGGGAAATTACGTGGTGTGGAACCTTTACTCCTACTTTTGACATTGTTACCTCTGTATCCTTCTCTAAAGAAGCCTCTTGTAGAGGGAGATTAAGTCCTGCTTTTGTACAAGGAGGCTGTATTATCTGAGGACATGGTTTTCGACCCTCCACGATAGAAGGAATGACGAAAGGAGCTACAATAAGAAGGAGACTGCAGAGCTCCCATAGACTTGGCCACTTCCTTATGTTGGACTTTAGGTTTGAAACCAGAAATCCTCAACCATGCATGCCTCCTTAATTACACACTAGTGTTGATCTCTCTAGCTGCGATGTCAGCACCATCTAAATCACATTTAATTGATTAATTGGAAATGAGCTTCCCTTCCTGCACTAAATCCTGAGCTTTAGCTTTGTGCTCACATGGGAGATATTGGAGCAATTGCTCCATTTCCTCCCAGTGTGGCCTGGGTGATAGCAATGCGCCAATGATTTGCTGTGTGGGCGGCTACTCTTTTACCAGAGGTGTCTAACAGTTTTGACTCTTTGTCTGGAGGGGGAGCATCCCCTGTTGTTTGTGAATTGGACCGTTTACGGGCATTAGAGACAACCAAAGAGTCTAGTGGTTACTACCCTTTAATAAAAGCTGGATCAGAGGGAGCAGGCTTATATTTTTTGTCTATTATGGGGGTAAGAATGTGAACGCGCATAGGGTCTTTAAAAATATCATCAGCATGTCTCATCATACCTTTGAACATAGGTAGAGTCGGGCTAGCCTTTTATGTTGTACTGAGCGTTTCAAATAAGAAATATTTCTCTAGCGATTCCTTGTGTAGCTGTACTCCATTGTATTCTGCATGCTCTAGCAAGTAATTCTAGATATCCCACATTATCGTAAGGCGGGGAAGGCTTTGTAGGGTAAAGATCTGGGTCGTTATCTGTAGTTGAATCAGTGTTATAATCCTTCCAGGGATCTTTTGGTAAAATATTGTCCTCCCCATCTCCATCATCATCATCATTATCAGGTGGTGGTGGTAGAGAGTTAGTTGGTGTAATGAGTAAATGCTCTAATGGTGGGGAGGGTGGTGCAGGGGATCCTAGTGAAGGAGGAGGAGAGGGGTTAGTACCTACATTCTTCCTCTTCAAAGGAATATGATAAAGTGTGGACTCAGGTCTATCTTTTGAGGCAGTTTAGTACAGACATGTGCTGTATCTGTATTTATATAAAGTCCCTTTTGTTTTGAGTCCGATTTGGGTGTTGGGATGTCGAAAATTGGATCCTGTTGCTTCGGAGGCATATTTTTCGGTTTCAGCGCCGTGAATATTAGTGCCGGTATGGAATGACTTTTCGGCACCGAGGGTTTCGGTTCCGAAGCTGTCTTTGATTACGATGTCAAGGATTTCAGCTCCGAAGCGGTTTTTGGCTTCAAGCCTGAAGGTTTCGGCTTGGTGCCTGACTTGGGCCAGCTCGATCCTGAGCCAGAAGGCTTAGCAACGTTTTTTGGTGCCGAGCCGGAAGGCGGGGCATCAGAAACATCTTCTCTGTGCCGACCGGTCCCAAAGGCGGGGGTGGAACCTAAGCCTTTTGTTTGGGCTGATTTGGATTTTCGGGCAAAGGGTATTCGGTACTCACGGGACATTGTCCATGTGGTCTTCCAACTCAGAGTCCGATTCCGGAATAGATGACAGTTCTTCGTGTTCTTCCATGGCCCCTTGAGCGTCAAACTCGTGCTCGGATCCTTCACTGAAGATGTCAGGCGCGTATTCGAAGTTTTGACTCTGCATTTCGCGACATTGAGTACGATAATCATGGAGCATTTTCTTCAATCTTAACGATCAGTACGTGACGCAGTCCTGTTCGTTGTGCTCTGGAGACAAGCACAAGTTGCACACATTGTGTGAGTCGGTGCGTGGATAGTTCGCGTGGCACCGAGGACAGAAGTCTTTTGAAACAATACCAATGCGTGTAGAGTGGATTGCGCACAGAGAGAAACTCAAAGAATGGTTTGGAACCGGAGCGCAGCAAAACACGTCTGAACCCGATGGCGGAAAAAAAACAATCTAACAATGGAGTGAATGCCCATGCGCACTATCACCAAAAGGAGGAGCCACCTACCTCAGGACTGGAAAGACTTCTTCAAAGAAAAACAACTTGCAAACATCCACACCCAACACTAGATGTCAGGAGTATGCAAAGCATGTGATCTACAAAATACATGCCTCGAACAGGCATTTTCTTACTTCAACCATTCTATGCCTCTGTCTGTCTGTTGAATACACATCTGGGTTAGGATTAAAGTTGGGCTGCTTGTGCATTCTCTCTAGACAGTCACACAAAGGAAGCTGAGGTGTGCCCTGCATATGCTGATGGCCCGTTACCAAGCTGATGGGCCTTCCGGAGCTACAGTGGTGGGAGGAGTTGACACTGACACCTGAATAGGGCTGTCACCATCCCCCTGTAGCATGTCTAGGAACAGGACAGGGAAAGGCAGGGTATTGTGCACTACAAAGACTTTCCTTTGAAGTTTGCCTACTTCAAAGGTTAAAATTGGTATAAGTACTGGACCTGTGACACCATTTCCAAAGGACACTTCTGAGTTGAGAACATTCTGCCAGGAAGAAGAACTGGATAGCTGTCAGGAGGAACTGCCACTTTGCTGTGTTGGCCTGCTGCTTTGCTGCTTCTGGTCCTGGGAGTGAAAGGACTGAGCTTTGCTTTCTACATCCTGCTTCCAAGATTCTCCAAGGGTTTGAGCTGAGCATGCCTCCTATTAAGGGGTCTCAGGGCCATCAAAGACTTCACTTTTTCTTGCTAACAGCACTTGGACTCTTCTGATGAAGGTCCAGTGGCTCAAAATGGTCCTGTGACTCCAAATGGTGCCAAATCCAGTTCCTGTGCCCTTGGAGTCAAGTGTTGTTTGCTGCAACTCAAGAAAAGAAACTCTGACGTCATCTTTGATGCCGCTGCCTGCACTGTAACCAAGAGCATCGCTCGTGAGGAGTATGCCGCACCGCCCGACTTGCACTACAGCCACAATTGCTGATGACAGCAACTTATCGACTCTGACGTCGTCAACGAGGCCGCTGCCTGCACCAGAGTCGAGGGTACCACTCGCGAAGAGCAAGTTGCACCACGTCGACTTACACCGCAGTCCCGACTTCACCGACGACTGCGCTCCACCATCGATGTCATGCCGCGACCTGCACCGGAGCTGAGGGCACCACTCGAAAAGAGCACAACGCACCGCCCCATCTTACAGAGCAGTCCAGGCCCAGCCGACGCCAGCACTTCTGCATCGACACCGCAGAGCTGAAGCATCATAGCTTGACCTTCCACCCCCACATCAATGCTGCTTCACACTAAGGAACTGAGGTACAGCACCGCCCCAGCAGCATCCCCTCCCCAGCAGCAGTAAGAAACCAACGCCTCACCTCCCCTGCAACAGTAAGGAACAAACACCACACCAGCCTCTGCAACACCTCACCTCCCCCTGTGTTTTGCACCAGCATTGTTTTTCACAACACCTCCAAGGTACTGTACTGCGTAAGCGGCCCTTGCTCCATTGAGGTCAGGCTGGTCAGGCTGTCTTTGTGGAGTCGCTGACCGCGACTAAAAAGCCCTGGTTGGAGCTATTTTTGTTTTCTAGAAGCAATACTTGATTAAATCTTGTGTATGTTGGATTTTTGGTCATTCTGCTCTTAATTATTCAGAAAAACGCTGGCAATTTTTCTAAATTGGTGTGGAGTACTTTTGTGGTGTTTCAGTGAGTGTGTGTGTGTGTGTGTGTACACACACACAAATTCTTTACACATTGCCTCTGAGATAAGCCTGACCGCTCTTGCAAAGCTACCAAGGAGGAGAGCATGGTTATATTTAGTGTTTAACTTACTTAACATGACTATAGTGGTAGGTTCTGCCTGGCTTAGGTGCATACCCTAGCCAACCAGAACCTCCATTTCTAACAGTGGTATTTTTCCTGGTCTCGAAATATCAATTTATGGATTATTTGAATCTGTAATAATGATGACAACTTTTAATACTTAATGAATTCAGATTTTGAATTATTTGTTAATAAACCCTTTAACCTCCTACAAAATGTCTTTGTCGATTCTTGCAAAACCCCAAATGGACTTCACTGTTTATGTTAGTTGATGTAAATGATAGCTCCTTATCATCTCCCCTTGTCGACTAACAAAGTCTAATATCACCAATGTCTGGGGATATTTGATGATTATACTCGAGGATTAAGATATATCAAATCCTCACTCCGAGAGGTGCATTCCAACAACCACATGAAAGGCTCAGTACTAAGATACAATTCAAGGTTACTGTAGAGGTGCACTGTGTGAGTCTGTGGATAGCTCAGTAGTGTCACAGCAGTGCATGGTTGAGACCAGCAGAGAGGTGCATCATGGGAACCCTGGGTATGACTTAATATAGGAATATCAGTGCAAGACACAGATCAAGATAGAGGTTCATTTCTACAGAAATAGGACCATTTCAGTTTTAGGATATAACACAAGGTAAGTGTAGAGGTGCACTGTGTGGTTCTGTGAAAGTCTCAGCAGTGGGATTCCTATGCCTGTTCCAGATCAGAATAGATTATCACTATCAAAGCTCGGCAACAGTTATCAATAGTGGGAAATATTTATATGAAACAACGCAAAATAGAGGGCCACTGTGAATCTATTTAATATTTTTTATTTGTAAAGTGTTCGTTCATTTCACGTAAGGAAGTATTGTGATATTTTACATTTCAATATCGCTCCATTTCGAAGCACACCCTGAAATAAAACAGTGGTGCCACGATTTAGACTTCAGAGGAGGAAACATCTCTAACGAGGCCCAATACCCATAACCATTCCTCCATTCCTCCGTCATGGCCCTGGCATTAATTGTCCTTGATTGCGAGGGTGGGCAGCCAAGGTAGTTGGGGCTCTGGCATTAATTGCCCTTGATTACAGGGATGGGCAGCCATGGTGGCTGGGGGCTGGTTGGGGCAATAGTGAGGCAGTGGCCGACTCCCGCAAGCCAATGCAAGTACTGCCAAGCTGATCTCTCTGTTTCATCCGCTTTGAGGCCCTGTAGGGCTGCCTAGTGGGAACAGCACCTGGCCAAGACTTCCAAACCTGGGCAATCCCCAGGTCTTACCCTTGCAAGGCCAAGCTTGCAAGGGGCCGTTGGGGGAATACGAGGACTTGCCCAGTGCACTACAATAACACAATTAGGATTAGCTTTCCCAGGGTACCCCATCACTCTCTGATAAAACATGAATCCCAGGGATTCCCTTGTCTGTACTGCACATGTGCTGTATGGAAAAGGCATTCACAGGGATTCTCATTTTGTTGAAGGTTGTTTCAGCATTCCAGAAAATGTCATTATAAGGATTACCAAAGTGCCTTGTGTTCATGGGAGCAGTCTCTCACTATCCAGATAGTTAGGACAGGAGATTGTGACTAGTGACAAAGCTGAAACATTTGACTGCTAATAGAATTTATGAGTTTGGAGCGAGTGAATAACATTACCTATCGTAACTTCCCCATGTTATGCGCTCGATATGTGGGGTGAGGTCTATTAACTAATAATATTGATTGGCTTGCAGTCAGTAATACTTCTATCTGAATGAACCCTGTATTTACTTATGTAGTGACATTTTGTTCTAAACACCAATGATACCAAGAATGTGGCTTGCTTTTCAAAATATCATCTTCACTGCTTACATATTACCCTCATGTCGTTCATCTCACCTCATTACCCAATCTGTGTTATTGAGTAGATTGCTATAACTGCCAGGAAAGTTCAGACTCAGCCCACCCACCCCAGTCTCAATACGCCGGTGATGACCATTGACAACAACGATTGCCATTTAGATTAATTGTATTTACATGTATCTCGTGGATATCCTGAAAATCTGCATTGCCTCTGGCCCACGGGGATCAATGTGCTCTACGACAAAGGAAATATGCAGGAGCCATGAGGACACAGAACTAAAAGCAGAAAGGATGTTACAAAAGTATTTACTAAACAATTTATTACACCCCCTTTTGAGTATAAGAGCTTGTAAGAAGATTTTAAATGTTTAATGGAAAACCTAGAAATATGAAAAATTGTTGCAAAGGTTGATTCTGCTCAGTTCTCAATTTAAGTTCTTACTTTGGCCATTCCTACAGAGCTTGCATTCAGTTCGGCTATACCCTGGTTTGTTTTGTCTCCACGTTCCCACATCCCATAGTCCTGAAAGAAAAAAATTACAAAATATTATGCCAATTGCCTGCTACTCTTCTGATAATATTTCCCTTGCACACACAGCTGTATCAAGAATGTTTATGTAATGCTAAATGTAACTAACTTCTCATTCTTGTTTTAATATTCTGTAACTAACACACTGAATATTTTATACTTTCAAATGAAAACTTTCTTGTTTGTTCATATTAAATCATTGGCTATTAAAAATAAAAGTGGAAACCCCTTCTGGTGTCTATAGATAGAAAAGGGACTTCTTACAAGCACAATTACTAAGCTTTGCTTGAGGATGTGAAGGGTCAAGGTTTTGTTAGGATTGTCCAACTACCTAAGCTTAATGGGAGTTTTTCTTTTCCAGATATTAAATAGTGGTCACAGACTTTGCAACTTAAAATCGTGTTGACTGGGCCAACATGGATACATAGAAGCTATTCATGTACTTATTTGTACATTTGTTAAAATGCATCTGGTGGCAGAAATTTTAGGGTACAAGCAGAAAGCCTTGCTGCTAAAAATAATTTGCTGATACTCATGACCTGGTTGACACCTATACACTTCCATGCACCACTAATAGAGACAAAAAATATTTGACCAGTTAAAAATCAATAACATTTTAACCATCTTGGATGTAATTTCCACGCAACAAATCAAATCCTGTCATAACTGTAAAGAGGAATTTAGATTACAAGTATGTAGCTGCAACATGTGGAAGTAGAATGTCCAGTGAACAATAGTTCTAAGACACCTTAAAGCATTTTAAAACATTACTATATCTAACCGTATGGCTAGTAACACCCATACATAACAACAATATAAAAAACTCAAATTAGTTTGCCTGTACTGCAAATTGGGAAGGCAATCTAGAAAGCACAATAGGAGAGGCAAATTGAATCACACTCTGGGTAGATATGACCAAAAGCACATGATTTGCAAACAGTTGGGAATCCCACTCCAACATACATTTATGACTGGTTTCTCACCCCAAAACTAAATGGAATATATGAAACAACAGAGTCTTTGAGACAATGTTAAGAGTTTGATAAACCCAATGCACATGTATTGAAAATATACGAATGTGTCGATATATGGGAAAGAAGTACTCCATTAAAGAATGTGTGTATTATACAATCCTGGCTTTTCTCAGACCTCTGGCTTAAGAATTCCATCTTGGAAAGCATTACATAAGCTGAAGACAACTTCTTTTACACCTCAAAATGGCTGTCAAAAGAGTAATCTTTTGTAAGAAACCAGATGCATTGACTGTAAGACAGGATCTTTGCAAACTCTCAGCCATCTTAGCTACAAAACATATACATCATGATAATATATACATCATGATAATATATGCACAGAAGTCCTTCTCAATTGTATGGCAACCAATGGTGCACTATGTTTCCAGAAGAGAACTAGCCCTAGCTTACCTGATGAGACTGAGCATGCTGAACTTGTCTGATGAAGTGCAAAGTATGGCATACTGTGTGTGAAAAAGCTGTTACCAAACAAAGTTAAGCCTACGCAGAATTAGAGGTGTTTTTTTTTTTACATTACGCTTAGCCTCAGCCGCAGGAGTGAGTTGTTACGGGGCCACTCTCTGTTCCATGGGTACTTGCTGCTGCTTACTCAGGGACATTTGCTGATACTAATATTTCCTTCGTTGCTGCTAGTTCACTGACCGGATTTCGGTCTTTTACTGTGTTTATTGTGTCTTTTACTGTGTTTACTGTGTTTTTATCTGCACTCTGAACCGCATACCCTCATTTAAAATCAGAATTCACTCACCTGCCGCTTGAGCAGGATCTTTCTCTCTCTCTCTTCCTAGTCACGAGCGCCATCTTGGATCGGTCTAGATCCTAAACTTTGAGCGCCATCTTGGATCGGTCTAGATCCTAAACTTTGAGCGCCATCTTGCAACGTGCATTTACGCTCTCAGACGGGGAGACTATAAAACACAGAGTCATGCAAGCGTGCAGCTGTTTTTGACATTACGCTTAGCCTCAGCCGCAGGAGTGAGTTGTTACGGGGCCACTATCTGTTCCATGGGTACTTGCTGCTGCTTACTCAGGGACATTTGCTGATACTAATATTTCCTTCGTTGCTGCTAGTTCACTGACCGGATTTCGGTCTTTTACTGTGTTTATTGTGTGTTTACTGTGTTTTTATCTGCACTCTGAACCGCATACCCTCATTTAAAATCAGAATTCACTCACCTGCCGCTTGAGCAGGATCTTTCTCTCTCTCTCTTCCTAGTCACGAGCGCCATCTTGGATCGGTCTAGATCCTAAACTTTGAGCGCCATCTTGGATTGGTCTAGATCCTAAACTTTGAGCGCCATCTTGCAACGTGCATTTACGCTCTCAGACGGGGAGACTATAGAACACAGAGTCATGCAAGCGCGCAGCTGTTTTTGACATTACGCTTAGCCTCAGCCGCAGGAGTGAGTTGTTACGGGGCCACTATCTGTTCCATGGGTACTTGCTGCTGCTTACTCAGGGACATTTGCTGATACTAATATTTCCTTCGTTGCTGCTAGTTCACTGACCGGATTTCGGTCTTTTACTGTGCTTATTGTGTCTTTTACTGTGTTTACTGTGTTTTTATCTGCACTCTGAACCGCATACCCTCATTTAAAATCAGAATTCACTCACCTGCCGCTTGAGCAGGATCTTTCTCTCTCTCTCTTCCTAGTCACGAGCGCCATCTTGGATCGGTCTAGATCCTAAACTTTGAGCGCCATCTTGGATCGGTCTAGATCCTAAACTTTGAGCGCCATCTTGCATCGTGCATTTACGCTCTCAGACGGGGAGACTATAAAACACAGAGTCATGCAAGCGCGCAGCGCGCGCCTCTGGCGCGCCAGAGGCAAGCCCGTCTGCGCCCGTCCGCGACCGGACTTGGCCCAGGGCCATAACTTCTGTCCCTCCACTATGCTATTCTTCCCTGCAACTAAGACAGTTGAACCCTGGCCATTCCGACCGACATTGCATTATTCGGCCTCTCTCCACTGCAGTGGGCGTTACCCCCACCCCTTGCCCTGGGTGTCAATACCAACTTCCGCAACCTCGTCTTCCTGGCTCCTCAGCCTTAGACCCCCCTAGCAATATACCTTTTCATGAATTGCATATCACTCAGCCCCATGGTTGTCGAGCAGCGCTCATTAATACGCGCTCCCTCCCCTGTCACAGCTTACAGATCAGCGAGTTTATTCTCGCCCATGATCTTGACTTCCTTTTTGCCACTGAAACCTGGGGAGATGCTGGTTCAGGACCGGACTTTTGCCTGGAAACCCCTGAGGGCTATAGTGTCGCTAGGCATGATAGACATATAGGAAGAGGTGGCGGACTTGCTATCATTTACAAGAATCTCTATCGCACTACACTCGATCCCATACAGTCCATTAACTGTGAAGCAGCCACCTTTGCTATTAATATTAATCACAAACAAGCCCTCAAGGGAATTTTGCTATACCGACCTCCTGGGCCCCGAAATTCTTTCCTTGCCACACTCTCTGATTTTAATGATCTTATCATAAGTTCGCCGGAATACATGATCTTAGGAGATTTTAACTTCCCTCTGGAAGAACAGGGCAACCACGAAACCACTCAACTCACTGATGATCTCCTAACCTTAGGACTTCAACAATTAGTGAAGGGAACTACACACCAGGCGGGGCACATACTAGATGGTCTGTTTACCAACAACTCAGACATCTTTGTACAGGATATTCTTCCTCTCACCTGGTCAGATCACAGGGCCATTATCTTTGGGATCCATACACGGCATGCTAACCCTCCCCATTCCAGGCCACGAACTAGGTTAGGGACCCGTGCTTGGAAAAATGCGGATATCCATCAGATGGCAGATATCCTGACACTATCCTTTCCTATGGGGATAGCCAATCCTGTCTTCTCAGCCTCCGACTTCCAAGACTGGATTCGGAATGCTGCTGATCAGGTGGCGCCGGAGAAGTTTACGCGACCTAACAGATTATCCCCTTCGGCGGTTTGAAATACCGAAGAGCATAGGCTCCACCGACAACATTGCAGGAACTTAGAATGGCGCTGGAGGAAATTTTACTGCCCCATAGCCAAGCATTCCTACAAAGACGCCCTGACAATATACAAAAAGGCTATCATTGCCCGAAAAAGTGCATTTTTCTCGGCTCAAATCGAGAATGCTAGCAACTCTGCTAGAGAACTGTTTTCAGTGGTCACCACTCTGTCCACCCCCTCTACGGGACCTGGGGTCGAACCCTCTCAGTCTCTCTGTAATGCTCTGTCCAGCTTTTTCACCACTAAGGTAGCAGATATATACTCATCCTTTGCAGGGAACGCAGAGACAAGATCCAGAGTCTGCAGTGGTGTAGAACCTGCCACCGATCATGATCCCTTCTCTTCCTTTGCTCCCATTACGCAAGATCAAATCAGCAGACTTATCTTTACTACCAAGTCCGGCTCCCCCTTAGACCCCTCCCCTCCTTCAGTGATGGCTAACCTTAGCGAGGTGATCTCTTATCCACTTATGAAAATCTGTGACACCGCATTTCAAACTGGTCACTATCCAGATCTTTGGAAGAAGGCCGTGATCAAACCTCTCCTGAAGAAACCCTCCCTGGACCCCACAGCTCTGGCCAGCTATAGACCAATAGCGTGTCTCCCCTTTCACGCCAAAATATGCGAATCTCTGATGAATAAACAACTCTCAGAGTTCATCGATACTCACCAACTTCTCGACGAAACGCAGTTTGGCTTTAGGAAAGGTCATGGAACTGAGACCGCTTTAATAAAAGCTTCAGATGAGATTAGAGCCATTATGGACCAGGGAGGTGCGGCTGTCCAGATTCTGCTGGATTTGTCCGCAGCCTTTGACACGGTCGACCATGATATTCTGGTCGACCGTGTCACAGCCCTGGGGATAAACGGTATGGCTAGAAATCTCATCTCATCTTTTCTTGCCTACCGTACCCAGACAGTGAAGTTGGGTAACTTCTATTCTCCTATCTCTGCACTCCCCTGTGGAGTCCCACAGGGCTCCTCGCTAAGTCCTACGCTATTTAATATCTATGTAGCAGACTTAGCGAGGGTAATAAAGGCCCATGGGCTGCGACTTACATCCTACGCAGATGACACCCAACTGGTTCTGGCAATACACAAGGACGGCCCAGCGGTGGCAGCTAATTTCCAAAGCGCCATGCTTGCTGTCAGTACCTGGATGTCCTCCAACTGTCTGAGGCTTAACTCGGACAAAACCGAGGTCATGACCTTTGGTAATCTCTCCCCGGTTTGGTCTTCTGCCTGGTGGCCTGACCAGCTGGGCTCTCCTCCTGTCCCAGTTGATAAGGCCAGAAACCTGGGAGTCATTTTTGACAGCAAGCTGTCATTCAACCTTCATGTCAACAAGGTTGTGTCATCTGCGTTCTTTATTTTAAAGAAAATTAGGAAAATACTGCCTTACCTTCCCACCTCAGCTGGGAAGACCCTGGTCTCTACCCTAGTGTTTTTCCAAAATCGACTATGGGAACGCCCTCTTCCTTAATACTCAGAAACTCGTTCTATCTAAGTTGCAGTCCATACAAAATGCTGCTGCAAGAATTCTTCTTGACATCCCCCGCCGCCAGCCAACTACTCCAGCCATTCGTCACCTGCATTGGCTAAGAGTAGAGGGCCGCATTAAATTCAAGGCCCTCTGCATTGCCTATAAGGCAGTGCATGGCGTCGGTCCAAAGTTTCTGATTGAAGCATTCCAGTTGTATAGCCCCAAGAGACAGCTGAGATCCGCCAACTCCTGCCTGCTTCCGTTACCTCGCACGAGAACGGCAACCTGGGGAGACAGGCGCTTCCTGGTTGCCACACCTAAACTCTGGAACCTTTTGCCACTCACCATAAAAACTGCCCCCAATTTGATAAGCTTTCGTAGGCTCTTAAAGACATGGCTGTTCAATCAGTAATCCTGCGGCTCGGTCTCTCGTTTTTGTCACATGCGCCGAGACACCTTCGGGTATTTGTTTGCGCAATAAAAATCGCGAAATAAATAAATAAATACATTATAAGGAACCCATGTTATCTCCCCTCTGTAATACATTTCTAGTACAGCTAAGAAGGGGCTAGGCAGAGGCGTGGTTCATCTTCCCTCAAAATGTGAGCCACAGAATGAAAAAGATGGGGCAGCAGTCCTGTTGATCTTCCTTGGGATGATGAACCTGAATGACAGACATCTCTCTGAGAGAGGTGTGCAATACATTTTGTGAATTTTATGGCTCTTTCTGATACATGGAAGCCCATAACAGAATCTTGCCTAATTCCAAAAGACAGATTAACAAAGAAACCCAATTCTAGCTGTTCCTGATCCTCTGCTTCGTAGTAGGCTTTCTGCTTTATTGTATGTCTTTGGCATACCAAGACGAGGTACAGTGTCTCCTGCAGATTTCCCCAAAGGAGGTTGTGATACACAGAAGGTATTTCCCAAGGGAGTGGGTGAGTGTGCATGCTGGGCAAAACAGGCACAATCCATGCAGATGTCAATACTCTAAGAAGATGCAAGCTATGTGAGGCTAAGCTAAAGAAAATTGAGTCTCACGAAGACTGCAACTTTAAAAACCGATGTTTCTGTGACAGCCTAAGCCAAAAAAAGCCTTAAACCTGCTTTTGCATATGATCAGTGTTGACAACTTAATTAAAAAACAGTGGGTACTTACAGCAACTTTGTATGCAGCTTCAATGTAAAACACAAGATTCTGAATGAAGGCCACTTCATCCAAGGTAAACACAATGCGAAGACCTGAAAACACAATGTCATTCATAAAAAACACAAGTCTTCCATCCCTGCACAACTTATCTGGCAGCGACTAAGGTAATAAAGTTGCACTGTGCATCAACTTGTAAACGTCTACATTAGGTTTTCCAAGACACAGTAAGTTCAACAGAGGCACAACAATAAAAGAAGACAGTTCCAAAGTCATCTATTTCAGATGAAGTAAACATGGTGTTTTAAATTCCAATTCTATTTCTCATTCTTATTTGGAATTATTTTTTTCAATGTTGTTTTCCCACAACCGACAACTTCAGCTGTCTCAACACTGACAGCTTTAGCTGTCTGTTTCAGCCAGCACTGTATACAAAATTACATAGCATGGGCTTTGAGGCCGCCCCTGGCTCATGATTGGATGACTTTCTTGCCCATTACAATCTCTTTTGCTGATTCGGTAGCTTTTGTTCCCCCCGTCCCCAGGAACTTTATGTTTCACCATTGTTTCTTTGTTTTTTTTTGTTATGGGTATCCTTAAACTGCTAATCTCAAGGAACTATATATTTTTTCTTTTTTGTTTGCCAGTTCTGATTTAGTATTTATTGGCTGTGCATGTCATATCTTTCTCTTTCCAACCCCCTGAGAGCTCGCTCCCTGCACTTTCCCCAGCCATCTCTATGTCTGCAACTCCCTCTCGTTCTCTCTATCCACCCATGCACTCACTCTCTGTTCTTACCACCGCCACATTCTATTGCTCTCTCCTTCTGCCCCCAACACCAAGTACAGCTTGAACTCATTGTCTCTTTATCTCTGCTCCCCTCCTACCTCTTCCTGGCCACCTTTACTGCCGTCTGCCGCTATTGGCTTTGCCAATGCCTGAAATATTCTGTAGGCGCTAGAATTCAATAGTGGACTTACCATCTTGAAATGTTGGTTTTATAACTTCCAAAATGACTGTCACATTGTGTAAAGGCACAACATTGCAGCTATCTTGCAAGTATAGACAACTACCATTTAAAGATTGCAGATACACCAATTGGCTCTGCGAATCCTTGTGACGCAATTTTGCAGTATAGAAAATACATTCCAAAGTGGCTGAACACTATTTTCAATACTTCCAAGATGGCCTTCACATTGCATCTACACGCAATATGGTGGCCATATAGGATAATAATAACAAAAATAGCATTCCTAGATGACTGAATCCAGTAATACCTTTCTCAATGGTTGTGCCGCATTGGCAAAACTAATACTGGAAAACAACAAGCATCGGCAAAGAGAGCCTCGCTGGCTTTGGCACTGCTTGTTTATTACGAGTCTCTACTTTACTTCTTTATTATTGTTCTTTTTATTATATTCTTTCCTTGGTATTTTTTTTAATGTTGTCACATTTATGCAAGCACAACTGAGTGCTGCGAACGAAGATGCAATTTAAATAAGAACAGTGAATGGAAGGAAGAACTAAGGAGGAACTGGAAAGAACATTTTTTAATATGTGCCAAAACCAATGAGAAGGGCATAACAAATATAATCAACATAGTAGCAAACTCAGATATGTTACATTGTGCCACTGGGTAATTGTAGAGCATAGAATCAATTAGTTGACCTACAGCACAGCATTCAATCTTCAGCCTTTATTTGTGATTCTATCAGCAGTGGTTTTCCGCAAAGGAATTCAATTGCCAAACCATGAGCCTCATGTACTAAGAATTGATTCACTAAAAGTGGTCACAAATTGCGCACTGAATTTCGCAATATCAGTTCTGATTTTGTAAACTGATCTATGCAACAATAGGTCGGTTCACAGAATACCGAATTGAAGGGGGTCACAGAATGACCATCCTAATGAATATTCATTAGGCTGGTTGCAATCTGCAACCACCTGCGATCAGTTATAATTGGTAATTTTTCAATGTTTTGCTATCGGATTTCGGTTGCAAAACACTGATACATCCTGGTCAGAGTCACTATAGGCAAGAACTCCCGCAAAACGTCCCTACCAAATAGTAATCCTGAAGCGATTTATAAACCTATTTAGCAATTCATTCAGAAAACCTTTCAAGAATAGTAAAAGGATTTAGTACATTTGAAAAAGGGTTTTAACATTCGCAAGCCCAATAATTTACAGATTTAGAGGATTTGCGGATACTAAAACCATTTCTACATGAGGCCCAGTATTTGTTGTGGAGGGTAGTTTAAAGGGTATTGTCTATTCTTAAGTATGTGTTCTGTAAGATGAGGGTGGGTTTTGCAGTGTTCCATTGTCAATTTGTGACTTTTTTTTAAAGGAATGCCTCTCCACCAATTCCAAGATTGTGAAGGGAAAGCATGTTGCTCCTATTACAGTAAAAGGTCCAAAAAGGACTATCAAGCTGCCTGCTTGATGCTGCAGGGAAAGAAATAGCAAAAACAATACTGGAATTCCAGCAACAATGGTTCAATTAAAGCAATACCCTACCCATACAACAGGCAGGCTATCGAACTCAACATGCTTGCTCGGATGTTTTGACAACGTTACTTATATTACGCAATATGTAAAGCTCAGCTCAGAAACTTTTATGTAAATCAAAAAAGGACAGTCATTCCAACCTGCATTTGTTGATTCTCCTACAGAGTTTGATTTGGTCGGCAGACTAACATTGTTGTGTACACTTCCTGCCCTTACCTTGCATACAAGAATATTGAAAATAACATATGGGATAAAGTACCCCAAGCAGCACAATATTAGGATATTGCAAGTCACCAAGCAGCTACATACCATAAAGAGTAGTCCGTTTTTTTTTAGAAGGTCATGGAACTGACAGCCCATGATGTGGTAGTCCAGGGTGTAATTTTCCTGTGTTCATCCCACAATAGCCATGCACACCATAACTCCCACACTAGGTGCAATGCTTCTGACCTCACCCTTGATTTGACAGATGCATTAAAGTGCCATGAATAATTTTAACAGAACGGATTACATACCACATTCCATTAACACTATGAAAGAGAAGACGATTAACATAGTATTATTTATTAGTTTGAGTATGTGTTATTATTTAATTATGTTGTGATTTTAGGTGTTGCTACTCATTGCTATAAATACTGTAAGGACACATACATTGCATTTGGTGTGCAAGTTATGGTTTGCATGGCTGTTGTATGAGTCATAGATTATAGAGCTAACCGTAACTCGTGAATTTCACTGTTTTTTATGTTTGCATTTGTAACTATAACTTCACTTAAAATGTAGTTTTACTTGAATTTCATAGATTTTTTTAAACATTGTTGAGGGATTTGGCTGTGCACAGCACGGGTTGGCCAAATGGCCATATCTATAGTCAAGGCATGCACCCAAACAAGCCATTGGCGGTCAACCCCCATCATGCAAGGCCATAAGATAGGGGGATTAACTGCAAAGCCTGGCCTGAGGTCACGTCCTGAAGCCAACCCACTATGGATAGCCTTGCAGGGTGTAGTCCTTTATAGAGACAAGCTCTTTTTATTTTTTTGGGGTGGTTCTTAAAAGAACATTTTGAGGAAAGTGTGTTGGATTTTGTGTTTTTTTTTTTTATTTGATTGTTTTGCGATTCCCGTGTTTTTATTGGTTTATTTGCAACTATGGTGCAAATGGCTACTTAGAAACCTTTTATTGTTTTGCTTTACTGATAGGATTTCAATAGTTTGATTCCCAATGTTGGGATTTTATTCCCTGCTTTGCCATTCCACGCAGAGAGTGCAAAGAAGCTTAAGTGGTGATTGATTTCTTTTGCTCCCTGCAGCACATCTTGAGGGAACATTCTGGGGTCCCTTCACCACCTGCTATCCTCGTGTATCTTTATTATTCTGTAGGAATCCCCAGTGTTCCTTGTCATGCTTCAACTTGAGGTGCCCACACATTGTGGATATTCTAAAAGAGAACAAAATTCTCTGCCCCTGCTAAGTTTTTCGTCACAAGCTTGCATGAGACCCTTGTCACATTGAGCTTCTTCATCCCAGGCTGAGGTGTGAAGAGCTCAAACATGTGAGAGTCTTTGATGTCGTCTTCACCTATTCAGTCTCCTGAAGGCATAAAAGTTTGTCTGGGTCATCTGGAGCAGCAGGGAATGGTACAAGAATCTGTCCTTCACATCTCTCACCCATAGCTGCTTCAAATGTAGCTGCAAGTAACGGTATCGCCTTTTCAGGCTTCCTGATCCTCAAAATATGGCTGATGTGCTTCTTGTAGCCAAGGAAAATATACTTTTTCATGTGGTGGAAGAATACGTGGACTTTCAACCAATGAGAAGTTAAGAATGCCCTTTGCAATGTGAAATAATCTGCAGATGCAAAAAGAAGTTTGGACCATAGAGGAAGCCCCCTCTCTGCAAGGAGTACCAAGTCCATGGTATCTGATAGAGACCATGGTCTCTAACTTTTCAACAAAAGAATGTTCAGTCTACTGTGATAGTCCTCCCTAAAATTGACCCTAATGGCAGTCCAGATCTAAGTAGAGATTTTATGAAGTTTCATTTTAGTTTTTTTTTAAATTCTTAACAGATCTTAAATGAGTTGATAGTCCATATGCTATTTTTAGAGACCATGGTCTTGACACACCTAGAATGGTGCTCATAGTCTGCAGCCCTGGTACTGAGATTGTCAACTACCAAAGGGAACCCAACATGGGTGAACAAGATTTATTATTCTCTGTCTTCTTACCGATGCCACAGATTCTCCACATTCAAATTGATGCCACAATGCAAAGCCTGGGTAAAAGAACGGTGGACAATATCTGGCTTCGCAGACCTCTATTGGGGTCCGAGGACCTTGCCACCAAAAGCTACGTTTATTTATCTCAAACCTGGATGGACCTTAGGGCCTCTGCACTTTGGCTTTGAGATTAGGTTGTGCTCACCTTGCCCCTTGAAGTGGTCATTCACCTTTTTGATAGGACACAAGGGGGTGCGCCCCATTCTCTGTAATGGTGGCCACATAAGAAAATTTTCTCTTGAGGCTGCCAGTCAGAATTTTCAGGTCCATGGTCATGGTTTTGAGCCTGGGGACTCAAAATGGATGATAGTACAAAACTCTCTCGTCCACCAAGGTTTTGTTATTTTTTTTAAATGTGTGCCCGTGATTGGAGGACCGCTCACAGGCTAATGGTCCGGATATTGCCAACACAACACATATTTTTATAATGCCTGTTTCTTAAACACTACATAAAGGATTTACACCAAACCAAGCAAAGGCACTTCATTGAGTAATTTATATTTACATGGCAAGTTAGATTTAATCGTGTTCTTCAATGCTTAGGTTTTGCCTGCTTACGAAATGTCTTGTAAAGAAAAGAAATCTTAAAAGGGGCATAGAGCCTGTCCATTGCTTAGCTTTAGTTACCACTGAGTGGCTCCCATGTCACTCTGGTTTCCTTGCTTCCTATTGGTCAGCGCCTCATCTTCACCTCCGGCTTCCTCCTGGGCTTCAACTCTTCAGCCTGCTATGGAGCATGGACCAAGTGAAGCTTCCTGTCTGCGACCAGTGTCCTTCTACAGGCTGCAGACTCCTGCAGGCCCTCTTGTTACTTTTCGACAAGCACTCTTATTGAGACTATGTCGCTGCAGACCCCACCCTTCACCGCCACCCTCAGTGTTGTTTGCTCCACTGACCTCACCCTTCTTCTGCATGCCATTGTTTTCATCCACCCCGCCCTCTTCCCGCTCACTGTTGCTTTCAGCCAGCCTCCCACCCTCCTCCCACTCACCGCTGTTTTCAGCCATCCTCACCCTGGCCGCTGTTGTTTTCATCCATTACACAGCCCTCCCCCACTCGCACTTATTTTCATACACCCCCTCCCTCCTCACGCTCGCTGTTGGTTTTAATCCTCCCCATTCTTCTTGCTGTTTTAAATTGTCCTCACACCTTCTGCGCACTCGCCGTTGTATCATCCAAACCTCCGCTGCCCTCCTCCCGCTCTCAGATGTGTTTCACACCCCGCTCCCTTGTGTTGCTTGACCCCCAATAACTCAATTTTTTGACATGGCTTAAAGGGAAAAAAGCATTATGCTTCATTGCTGGCCATGCCATAGTGCTTTTTTTGTTTATTTTACTTTAAGCCACGTTGCACAGTAGATTGCGCTGCCGTGCAACATAACGGTTCTGCATGAAAGTTGCCAAACCAAACCCAAATTGGATAATCCTTTTTAGGAAAGTTTTTTGTAACTTTGTTGAATGATGCCAAACTTATTAAGAAAACAAAAGACGCCATTTCAATGGAAAATCTGACCTAACCATAACCACACACTGGCTATCGCCAATGTGTAGCATACAGATTGACAGTGTGTAATATATACGCTGATGTTTGTTACATACTGTCTTACACAGCCAAAAGGCCTGCCTCAAAGCACTCAAACCTAGCAACAGTGGAGGTTATTACAAAATCTGGAGGATCATTAAAGAGAAAGCAATTCCGATATTAGCATGGTTATCCAACATAACCCTGAAACATTACTTACAAACTCCTGAGCAATATACGGAGAAAACCACTGAATTGAGTGAGTCTAAAACAAATTAGACTTCTAAAAACTTACGAAAACGGTGGTGAAAAATTGTAAGGTCTATACGGGGGTGGCCCCAGTGTCTCAAAAAGACTTACAATTAAGAGCGCACCCCACTTTCCTACAAACATTGGGCTTAAAGCGGCCAGGCTGCAGATGAAATGTGCACAAAAGTGGCCCAGATAATAAGGGGAGTACTAATATATATTCCCCAGCCTCACATTATATTAGAATCAGCAAGTGGAAAGGGCAGATCTTAGTTACTTCACCTTAAAGTCCAGGCAGTGAATCCCTGAAATCTTGTTGAGGAGTAGTGAGTTGATCAAATAAGAACCTTACGTAGCAGGAGAAAGGTCAGCCCTCGACACATGTGAGGATGGAACAAGGATTGCAGTGGTGGGGAGAGACAAATTCCGAATCAGAAAAAGAGATCTGTATGTTATAAAGGATTATCCCTACTGGGGAAGGACCGCAAGCTAGTGCAGGAAGATCACCCTTAATTTGTAAACATTGCTTATTGAACATATTACTGACCAAAACCCCACAAAGTACAACACCCTTGAAGATCAACAAATTCTTCAGAAATGTGGGATGCATACTTAAATGTCGAAAGTAAATAGAGCAGGGCAAGAAGAACCAGCCCAACTGCCCCAAACTGTACAATCAACATTTACCCACCTCATATCTCAGGAACACTAACATTCCCATAAGGCCCCAACTATGTTACTGAAGACCTCTGCACCGCTCGAGCTCCCACCCCCAGCGGCGCCACCCAACAGACCCTGCTCACTTGGGCCCTGCTTACGACAGAAGATACCCTAAAGACCATGAAGAGCATCCACTACGGAGCACCCTCAGATCCCCGCCCACCCCACATCTTCCACAGAGCCGCCACGGCCATCACACCCGAACTACGCCGGATGATCAACTAAACCCTCGAAACCGCCACATTCCCCGATGACTGGAAACACGCCGAATTCAACTCCCTCCTGGAGAAACCCTCTGCAGACCCTACTGACCTTAAGAACTTCAGGCCCATCTCCCTGCTTCCATTCGCAGCCAAGGTCATCGAAAAGGTCATCAACACCCAGCCAGCAAACTTCACCGAGGCCAACAACATCCTTGACATCTCCCAATTTGGATTCACAGCAATTACAGCACCAATCACTAATCACCGCCATCGCAGACATCCGCTCTTTCCTCGACCAGATCCAAATGGCAGCCCTCATCCTCTTGGACCTCTCAGCTGCCTTCGACACAGTCTCTCACCGGACACTAACCACCAGACTGCACAAAGCCAGCATCCGCGGAAAGGCCCTTGACTGGATATGCTCATTTCTCACAGGCAGACCTCAGCGAGACAGACTGCCACCCTACCTCTTGGAGCCAACAGACACCAGATGTGGAGTGCCCCAGGGATCCTCCCTCAGCCCCACCCACTTCAACATCTAAATGGCCCCCCTCACAACCATCGTTAGAAACCAAGGGCTCAACATCGTCTCCCACGCCGACGACACACAGCTCATCCTCTCCCTCACCAAAGAACCCAACATCACCAGGCACAACTTCCAAGAAGGGATGAAAGCTGTTGCCACCTAGATGAAGAAGAGCTGCCTGACACTCAACTCCGAGAAAACATAAGTCCTTACCCTTGGCTCCACCCCCTCCGCGTGGGACTACACGTGGTGGCCCCCCGCCCTCGGAAACCCATCCACCCTGACAGACCATGCACGAAACCTCGGTCTCATACTTGACTCATTGGTCATGATGAACCACCAGATCAATGCCGTATCCTTGGCCTGCTTCAATACCCTCCACATACTCTGAAAAACGTTCAGATAGATCCCATCCGAATCCAGAAAAAAGGTCACTAACGCCCTCATCAGTAGCAGACTGGACTATGGCAATGCCCTCTATGCTGAAATCAACAAAAAACTACTTCGCAAACTCCAGAGCGTCCAAAACACCGCAGCAAGAATGATCCTAGATATCCCCCATCACAATCATATCACCCAACCGCTCTGCGATCTCCACTGAATCCCTACCTTCAAGCTCCTCACTCACGCATACAAGGCCCTCCACAACATCGAACCAGCATACCTTAACAACCGCCTCTCCTTCCACGCACCCAAGAGACACCTTCGATCAGTCCTACGCTTCTACAGGACCAGAGCGGGAGAAAAGTCCTTCTCCTACCTCGCAGCCAAGGGCTGGAACGACCTCCCCCTCCACCTCCGGCAAGCCCCTACACTGCCCCAGTTCAGGAAGGACCTCAAGGCCTGGCTTTTTGGATGACCCCAACACTCAACAGAGCTGCCCTCCCCCCCCAACCCCAGCGCCTTGAGACCGTCACGGGTGAGTAGGTGCGCTTTACTAACAATGATTGATTGATTTATTGATATGCCCAAATTCTTGGAAAGGGAGCGTACTCCTTGGGAGGGAATAGAGGACTTGCTGCCCCCTGGTCACGACAGTTTAGTGCACTTTTGCACTAACCTTAACCTTCCCACAATGGAGACAATAGCTCCTGTTTCTTTGTCCCATACATACTTTTTCCATGTATTCTGTTCTATATGATTTGCTTTGTACATTTTATTTACTTTCACTTTTTACATTTTTAAATACCAAGACTCAACCTAAGCACATTTTCAGTACGCTCTCCAATTAAAATCATATTGGAGAATGGAAAACTCATTATTGTAAAAGTGGAATAAACAACGTTGAACGTTATGGGCCTGATTATGATGTCGGTTGGAGTGGCCTCCGACTGACATCATCGAGGAATCGGGACCTCCAGTTGACAGTCCCAACTGCAGAATTACGATGTGACCGCGCATGGTGTGGTCGCATACTCCCATTTCCCTAAGGGAGCTTGTGCTGCGGCCATAAACTGGCCGTAGCACAAGCTACCATAGAGAAACGGAAGATTGTGTTAATCCCTGCACTGTGTGGCAGGCACCTCATGGTGCCTGCCACACGGTGCAGGGATGAACAGAGGGGAACCATAGGTGCCCCCTCGGCCCCCAACTGAAGGCCGCAATGAGAAGGGGGCCTTGTTAGGGGTGCCCAAACTCACTTTCCAACAGGCTTTCCATGTTGGAAATCCCGGCATGGAAAGCATGTCGGAAACCGAGCATCGTAATCCCAACGGAAGAAACGCCACCCTTTGGGATTACGGGCCGGCTTCCAACTGCCCAACAGGCTCTTTGAGCCCATAGGAATGCAGCCGGAATGACCGGCCCGTTTCAATTTAGACCCCCTATATTGTAATTAGGCAGTAAGGATTGAAACCGATGATCTCGGTGGGAAAGCCTCCGACCTAAGGTCAGAGGCTTTCCGACGACGGAGATTGTAATAGGCCCCTAAGTGTTAACATAAACTAGTCACCCATGTAGTCACATGTATAGAAAAATTAAATGGAAGATGAAACAGGGAGGTAGGCTTGGGAAAAGATGCAATGAAGGGTTAGAGGGTTGAATAAGCACACAAGGGGTGTTTTGGCTGAGGGAAAGGATAGAGATGACTATTGATGGTTAAGATAGGAGAAGAGATTAGAGAGGAGTAGAAGAGAGATGGGGAACCGAACAAAAGGACAACAAACATGACAGGGAAAGGTCAAGTTCAATGGTCAGTAAACATAAGCAATAAATGTTCAGGTTGCAATGACGGAGGACAAAAATGAGAAAAGGGGAGAAGGAGGAGTTAGGTGGCATTAGAACACACAAGATACAGAGAAGGAAGAGAGTTAAGGGGTGGATGGGGAGGGAAGGTAAACTGAGAAATAGGTACAGTTTTTACAGCTAAAGGTGGAGGCTATAAAGGTGGGTTTTTATATTTTTAGCAGAATTGAACATAGTCCGTATGTTGTTGGATGTTTTGTGGCTTGGTTGGTTTGCCCGCAGAGATGTGTGTTGTGCCAGGTACTGTCTTCCACTGTAGGTGTCTGTTGATTCATTTGGCAATAGCTATTCCATCTGTACATCAGATCATTATCTTTGGCAGTGAGATAGACTCTCTTCAGAATCAAACAACAGAATAGGGAACACCGAAAAATGTTGTCAGAAGGCACTATTCTATTCTTTCCTTTATCACTTAGGCTGCATAAATCCCCCATCCCAGGCTACCACTAGGAGGAAAGCGGGGAAGCAACTTTTGCTAAACTCTTAGCACCCAGAAACCTGTTAAAATATTCAAAACCATGTGTTTTTCCCTCAGTGTAGATGTTAATCCACAGCCTACACAGCAGCTACATATGTAGTGCTGGTGTCCAGAGACTTTGCCTGTTGTGGCACCAAACTTGCAGTCTGTGATTATTTATTATAAAGCATGGATCAGGATGCCCTTAACATGATCTACGAGGCAAGAGAAACAAATATTGGAGACAAGAACTGCTTGATGATGTGAGCAGTCCACAGAAGATAAAATGGGAGTAAAGGTGGGGAGACCAGTAGATTTGTGGTGGTTGGGGCGTGCCAGAGACAGGACCACCTTTTTAGTGGGATGGTGCAAGTGACTCCTGTGCTGTTCATAAATGGTCTTACTATGAATATGGCTGAAGGGAGCTGGAGATGCAATCTAAAAAGGAACGGTAAGGTGTCCCAGTGATACTTCAAGGACAGGACTTATAAGTAAAGTTGGAAGAACTTTGTAACTCGTCTAAGGATTTTGTTTACAGACCACTACAAAAGAGCTGATACTGGTAATGAAGAGGCCATGAGACATCTTAGTTGGATTTTATCCTGAATCACCTGACAGGAAGTAGAAAGCACGATCTCATTAAACTTGAGCCTAGCACAACTGTCCATGTGCACACATGAGGTTGCTAATCTCGGCGCATGCAGAAGTTACGAGTCTCTGATAAAGAGTAAAAAAAATAAACCCACCAAGATTACTGAGGATGGGGACAACTAACATTTTTTTTTCTTTCGGGAATGGGTGCTCGCCCATTACAACAGAGTGTTACTGAAACGCAGCAGCAGCGTAAGTTTAGCGGCAATGACCAGTCCCTTAACTCGGATACGAGAACTGCACCTTACAATTCTTAATCAGATGCATTTCTAAATGACAAAAAATTGAGACGACTGTCTAGAGAGAAGGACTGGGCGCACTCGGACATAGGAGCATGGAATGAGCTCTAACATATTTAGCAATCTTCAAATGTACAAGGAACTATAACATACAAAGAAACCTGAGTCTGATGTACTATTCCCATTCGCAAACCAGGAATTTGCAATTTGCACACCAACTGGTTCGCTAATGGGAATGCAGTTTGCAGCCGGCCTATGTATTATGTAGTATCGCAAAAACAACTCATAAATATGAATTGGGCAGGTCATAATTTGCCAATCCCTCTGATTGGCTATAAATGCAGGGATGGAAGCCTGCAATGGACCACAGACCTTTGTCCATGCATGTTCATAAAAGTAACCCCTGTCCATTAAAGGGACCAGCACTGCTTATAAAAAAAGTTTCCCTTTTGGGAAGACACCGGGGAAAGCTGGTTGTGGCCCTCTGGACCCTACCCAAAGGAGAATATGTCCCACAGGAACAGCTAAAGTTTTGCCAATCAGATACTACACCCTTTGAGGTGTTGATATCTAATCAATGATTTGGGATTTCAATTGCGGTCACAAAACATTGATACACTCCTCTCTGAATCCCAGGGCATCTGTAAATATAAAAAATGCACTTGGCTGTTGCAAACTCGTTAACTACTTTTCTACATCAGGCCGCTGCCCCTTAAATAGAGATTACAAGATCTGTTAACTTATGCCTGAAATCATACACAGTCAAATCAAGCTGTACACCCATTCAATATTTTTTTATGAAAAGTAAATTTGTATCCATATATTATATGCATTTCTCAATCTAATAGCATTATCTTCATAAAGTTATACGGCTTAGACTAATAAACTAAGCTAGTTGGCCCTGGATGTCAAAATACCAAAAGCAGCACTTAAATGAAATTAACATAAAACCACATATGGTGCGGTACATTGACCGCCGACTAACGTTTACTCCAATGGTTATCTATTTTATATTTAACCTTTCATCATTAAGATACTGTAAATGAGGCAGAGTACACACATTTTCTTTTCATCAGCATAGCCACTGGTAGGCTTTCCTCTCCCTGCTTTGTAGCCTAGAGGTCCTATTGCTGTCAAAGGTATGAACTCTTTTATGGATGGTTGCATTCTTGAGGTGGTTTACCTACATCGAGCGAGCACCCTGCTTTTTTAAGAGCAAGCTCTACTAAATATATTTTTGAGGGATGGAAATACTCACAGCACCTGACCTTCAGACTTGCTTCTTTCACATTTATAGTAAAACAATACTTGTAGCAGGAGTCGCCTATCTAGGATCAAGCTTTGTTCTGCCACTAGTTTGGAGTATTTGTAATAATGAACAACATTCTCTGTGCTCTTCCTTTCCTTCTGTTCTCTCTTTTTGAATATCATTTTCTTTTGATTTGTCTGATTAAATCCACCATACCTTTGGTGTGCATGGGGAATTTGATGCATGTTGTAATATTTACAAACAAGATGTGCTTTTGCAATAAAAAGAAAATGCAGGCATTTTCATTTAATTTTTTTTTTTTTTTTTTTAACAAATATTCCACCCTCGGTGTAATATGTGCTCCATTAATATGTTTATTCAGACACAAAAACTACTTGACAAAAACAAAAAAGGCTGGCTTTGTGTAAGAGGCTTAGCGTAAAGGAAAGACCCAGTGCCAGTGAACCAGTCAAGCATGCTTACCCGATGCTGTCATCTGTGCTAGGAACAGCAGATACAGGGAGGTGGCGTCCACCTGCAGATGCCCCCACTGGTCATCCCCGACTACCGTGCTGCATGTGCCCGGGTTGTACTTGGCATGAAGGCAGTCATTCGTGCTCTGCGTGTGTTTGAACTTCTCCACTTTGTCCATCTAGAAAAGATAGTACAGATATCAAAGTCAATCTCCAGGAAGAATTGTGGTTATGTTTAATCACCATAAGGATACAAACAGCCCAAAAAAATAAAGCGAGTCGTGTGGTACCACGTCTTCCTCTATTTTTCCTGTACCTTTCTATTCTTTAACATGCTTACAATTTGCACAGTTTTACTTTCCCAATGCTGACCAACTATAGCTAACATGCACAATAAGGGCGTTATTATAAGCGCCCCAATAGTGGATCATTACTTATTACACTCAATAACCACACTCTTGGGATTATTTTGTTGGATGCGATTTACTCAAATTGCAAGTTTCGCTTGTGAAAATGGGGCATAACATACAGTTTTTGTGCTTACCTTACCAACAAGTGCATGTTCCAGTATTTTCCAGGCCTTTTCCCCACAACAATTATCGGCATATTTGGGAAAATGTGAAACGGTGTTGTGTTTGCTGCCAAACAACTAGGGGCACCTTTACTAATATTTCATGCAACACAGGGCTGCAAACAAAGTTGTTTCGCTTCGTTGCGTGAAAGAGAAAGAGCAGAAATGCTCCATATTTACAAATATATAGAGCATTTCTGCTCCATATTTACAAAGATATGGAGCATTTCTGCTCTCTCCTTGCGCTAGTGCATTGTGTGCTGACTAGAGCCAACACAGGCACCATTGCACCAAACTGCAAGGCTGCCTGATCTAGAGGTAGTATTCTTTTTGTGCAGGAAGGGACATCTTCTTGAACAAAAACAATCCTTAGAGGCATTTTCCTCTTTCTGCAGCACACATGAAAAGAGGAGATAACAAGTAGAAATAAAGACAATTTTCCTCTTTACGCCTTATTGGGGAAGGCATGGAATTTTGACGCATTGCCATGGTTACTAGCTTTAGCAAATCTGGGAATGCGCCAAAATCCGTGGGTGGATACAAGAGAAAGCCCTCGCTGCCACCATGGATTACCTCCCTGACGCAAAATAACATGAATTACCGCACATCCTGAAATTAACGGGAGCACTGGTGATCAGGCCCTTACAGATTTTCAATATTTTATTGCTACCTATGTAAAAGGTTTTAAAATAACACTTCATATGGTTGCTATTTTTATTCTCATCCATTGTCAAAATGTGAATATGTTTGTGTGTCTTTGCAGTGGTGCCAAACAAGGACCACTTGGTCCATATAAAAACAAGGAAAATGGGTCCTCTGTCTCCAGGGTGTGTAAGTAAAAGAGAGTCAAAATTGCATTCAGTGTATCCCTCTTACCCACTGGCCATGATGCACTCTTGATAACTGCACCCTTCCACTTAAAACGTATGACGATGAAGGTCCTACTACTATAAATTAAAAAATGTAGTCTCTCCTTCCTGTGTTCCCTACCGCAAGCAGCAGATGACTTTACTGGCTGGTGGCCTCAGCGTGCAAAGGGGCATGTTCTGCAAAGTGCATCCTCTCCACATCCACACTGCTATCCGGTTACGTCATCAGCTGCGCGCCATTATCTGGAGACAAGTAATTGGTCGCAACAGAAGGAGTACCAGGCTGAAACCAATAGGGAGGCAGACATTGTTCCCTGCTATCTTTCGATCCACATATCTCATATCTGTTTTGGGAATCTTCAACTAAATGTTCAAGGGAAGACGTGCGGCCCTGTCAGCTAGGTGAAAGAAGGAGCCCTAATAAGACCTGTGCTGGATATGCTGCATTTAAGGGCCAGTCAGCTGAATAAGGGGGTTATTTTCTGCACTGAAGTGACTCGTGGTTGCATGTCATTTCATGGGAATACAGAAATACTGTGTGACACAAATGTTGTATCCTAAATATTGTTCACAGGAATATCGTCCAATCGGGTGTAGGGTTTTTATTATTCACTCCAATAAAGCAATATTTTAGTAGAAATTTAAGACATGTTATATAAGTCAGAGAACAACAATATTCTGGTAGCACACCCATGTCCTGGATCACTGTGATGAAAACCTCCACTACTCACTGCAGGAGAATGCAAGGATGAAGTTGCTGTTATTAACTGCCGAATGAAGAATGTCATTAATGCCCAGACTCGCACACACTTCAGTATATTTATAGGATCTAGCGAGGTCATGGCACAGTATGGGAATTATATTGTCAAAGAAGGTGGGTCTGGGGCACTTGTAGGTCCAGCATACGATCCCCTAGTACATATCAAATAATATCAATAAGGCATGCAGTTCCTTTAAGATAAAGAGAGCGTCTGCCTGACATGACTCGCTCGGCGTTCCTGGCATGGCGGGCTGCGCTCCGCCACACCAAATGGACCCGCACTCTGACCCAATGCACACCTTTGTGGCAGGGGAACTAGCTCAGGGAAGTCAATGGGCTACAGGGCTTCCGGTCGTGGGACCTAATAGGTATCTCACAGCTGGGCGACGTTTGGGTGGGTGATCATATGCGCCCCTTTCAGGACCTCCAGGGTAGATATTCCTTACACCACTCACAGTTTTACAGATATTTACAGCTGCGTCATGCCCTTCAGGTGCACCTCACGACTGGCACTCGTCTCCTGGACCACAGCCCGCCCGAGGCACAAATCATGCTGGGGGACCTGGGAAGGGGGGGCATCTCCCGCATCTATCGGACACTCATTAACAATACCCCCACCACACTTGAGCAGCTTCGGACCCAATGGGAGGAATGGGTGGGCTCCCTGGAAGAGGAAGACTGGCGCGACGCCCTTATGGCGCCAAGGACAGTCACGGCCTCAGCCAGACTGCGCATGATACAGCTCTACTTCTTGCATGCTGCGTATTTGACACCGGCACATCTGCACCGCGCGGGGTTTCTGCTGTCCCCTGCTTGCGTGAGGTGTGGCCACGAGCTGGCTGACTTTTTCCATGTGGTGTGGTCGTGCCCACGCTTGGCGCGCTTCTGGGGAGACATTGAAGAGGAGCTCACCGAGGTGCTGGGGTGGGAGATTCCTCACGATCCGAAGCATGCGATCTTGGGCATCACAGATGGGTTGGATGGGTCCAGACATGAAAAATTGTTTTATACTACAGCAATGGCGGTGGCGAAGAGGGATATAGCCTCTGTTTGGAAAAGTCCTGACCCTCCCACTGTGGGGAAGTGGCGGGCGGGGGTCGACTGCTGCGCCACACAAGAGAAAACAACATATGCAGCACGTGGTTGCCCCAAGAAGTATCGTAGGGTTTGGGGGAAGTGGTTGGGGGGCTTTGTTTAGTTTTGTAGGGGATTCTCCAAATGCTGTCCTCTTGATTTGTATGCACTTGACCTTTGGATTGTCCAGACCATTGTATGCATTCTTTTGTTATCATGGCACCTTGATGATTGGCTGGTATTTTCTTGTTAAAATCAATAAAAATGTGTTTATCAAAAAAGATAAAGAGAGAATTTACAGGTCGGTCAGTGTGTATATCGAAAGGATAGAACAGGAGTCTGCTCCTTTTGGAACTAGGGTCCTCAAACACCCTAATGGGTGTCATGCTTCATCATAGGGCTTGCTCCTCGTCGGGCCGGCGCTGCAATTCCGAACAGGCACCCTTCAAGGGGCTCTTTAACTGAGATCTTTTTGTTCCCAAGTCGTACTGTGAAGTACCAGTGTAGGGCCGTGAGGCGTAGATGGGTGTGTTTGGTGTGTAAAGTGCGTAAAAATAATTTAAAAATAGACTAGGTAGTACTCTGAGAAAATTTCAATAGGTGAGTCTACTTGTCTATGCATTTACAATGTAATAGGTCTTGCATTTGGGAGTGTTTAAGCTATTGACATTGTAAATGACAATGCCTTTTATTTATCTGTTTTAAAAAGAACACATAAATAAAAGGCATTGTCATTTACAATGCAATTAGCTCAAACTCTCGTAAATGGGAGACCTATTGTATTGCAAATGCTTTTTAAGTACATTTCGGGAAAGTGCATCATTCTACAGAGTATTAAAAAGGAAGAAACATATCACTCCCTAATTTCTTAAAGATCAAGTAACACAAGACTAGTGCCATTTAATTAGACGTTGGTTGTTTATGAAAAAAAGACAGGCGTTCCTGAAAAACATGCTGTCTGTACCTCAGAACTGTCCTGTTAATATCAAATAAACATAAAAGAAAGTTCAGGGTAAGAATCTAAATTCTTCGAAAACCTAACAATAAATATGGAATAAGAATATTAACTTTTTACAAATAAGGACACAGTAAGATAAATTTCTGCCCTCTCACATCAGCAGCCAATGAATGTAATCTCTTGAAACAGAACAAACAAAAGGAAAAAAGTATTTACTCAGCAGCTGGTTGATATGTTTGAAATGTGTTTTAAAACAAGGTGTACATAGCCCTGGCTAGTATTAGTTCTAAATTACTGTAGGAGAGTATGATCTGCCTCTTATGTTGCCCCCTCTTTTTTTCTGATGTTTACACTGGTTTCTGGCTATAGTCTGGCTGGGACCCTGCTAATCAGGGCCCCAGCCTCTCTGTTCTCTCTAAACAACATGGAATGCATATTAGGTGCACTAGTGATTGGATACTGTGGTGCCTTATGAGTCTCTAGTATATGGTACCTTAGGTACCAAGGGCATAAGTACTTCACAGGCCTACCAGGGGCTGAAGCATGTATTGTGCCACCTCTGGGAAGCAGACTAAATCTGACACCACAGGCCTGCTACTGCAGCCTGGGTGAGGTGGTGCTAGCACTTCGCACTGAGATATAGGTTCACTATATCTCTCCTGCACACACATTTAAACCTATCAGTCACCCCTAAGGCAGGCCCTATCAATCCTGAGGGCAGGGTGCTTGGTTTCCATGTAAGTGGGTGCCTCTGCCTGAGCAGGGCCCCTCTGCAGCTCTCAGAGTCCATTCTCTGGGACTGTTTGTGAATGCGGTCAAACTATATACTCTTAAGTGCATTATAACCTCGTGGTAAATGCTAACTTTAGAATGGCTGCATCAAAACATGTTGTGTTTGGTGTCAAACGCTTTGGAATCATACCCCCACACCAGTAACTGGTGTGGGAGTATGATCCCACCCTTCTAGAGGGATAGACATGTACCTACTGTGGAAACACAGTAGAATCCTACAGAGCCCTGGCGTCACAAAATGGATGCCACCAGTCACAGACACTGTGGAGGCTGCCCTCCTGCTGATGACCGAAACTCGCAGTGGAGGAAGCCCAACAATAGGTATCCTGTCAGAGGGAGGTATGACCACCTCCCAGACAGGGTTTAGTGTATTGGGGCTGGGTGGGTGCACTCCTTGAGTGCTTTGAAGTCCTGCACTGGGGAAGCAGTAGGCTCCTCTGTGCATACACAGGTTCAAACTAACTCAGGGGCTACCTGCCCCTGCTCTGGCGCGAAACTGGACAAAGGGAAGTGGGTGTAGCCACCCACTCCCCAGAACCTCCCATAGGTGGGGTCATAGAGCTAGTCCCTCCCTTCCTTTCAGTATAAGTTAGGGAACCCTTGCCATTGCAAACTAGATACCCCTGGACGACGCTCTGAAGACGAATGCCGGACCTTCGACGTTCCACTACCTCTGGAAGACGGAAGAATCTCCCTTGGAGTCAAGGAGTGACTCTCCTGCTTGGCAGGCACCAAAAACTGCAATCAACGGTCGCAAACTCCACCCCTCCCGCCGGAGCCCGAAGTCCCTGCAGCCCAGGAAGAGGATTTCCTGACTTCTCCAAGGCCCTCGTGAGACCCCAGCGACGCTGAGGCAAGTGGACCCCACGAGTGACGAGGAACCGCAATCCCTGGGTACCGTGCACTATTTTCGAGTGCAACCCCTTCACAACATTCTACGAACCTGTGCATTGGACCACGTGTGGTCCAAGCCTCTAATAGGAATCCCTCTGAAGATCAGAGGCCTACCCCGTCCCGAGTGAGCGTGGGCCCCTGTTGAGTGGATCCTCCTGAGGCGTCTTCGCGATCCCTTGCCGGTTGGCTTGTGGGTCCCCTGAAGACTTTTCTACAGTTCCAAAGGGCTACTCTGGTTGCTCCAGGCCTGCCCTGACTTACCCTCGCTGGGTGAGTCCCTCAGACCTTGCTAGTCTGCACCGCTGACTTTTTGTCCTTTCCACGAGACTTGCTGTTACCAAGGCTTGTTAGCTCCAATTTATTTATTTATTATTTTAATTTATAGGGCGCAACAGCTACCCAAAAAGGGTTTCCAGGCACCAAGCAGACTAGGTGTAGCTAACAGAAGGCAGTAATAGAAGGAGTTACTGGTTAAATAACCAGGTCTTGAGTGATCTGTGGAAGCATGTGTAAACAGTCTCTTTGCGTATGGCGAGAGGAAGGGTGTTCCACAGTGATGGACCTAGGTAAGTGAAAGATCTTTCCCCCATCCTGGATAGTGAACCTAGGTACTGTGAAATATCCGAGAGTGGTAGATCGTAGTTGGCGAGTGGGGGCATAGGGACGGACAAGAGAGTTAAGATGCTGTGGTGCCGTTCCCATTTTGATCTTGAACATATAGCTCAGGGTTTTAAACTTAATGCGGGTCTCCACCCTGAGCCAGTGTAGGTTACGGAGGTAGCCAGATATCGGGGTGGCTTTGGGAACCTTGCAATGTAATCTTGCTGCAGTGTTCTGTACTAACTGCAGTCTTCGAGTCACTGCTTTGTTTGAGCCAAGGTAAAGGATGTTTCCATAGTCTAGCCGAGAGGTGATGAGGGCATGGACCACTGTTTTCTTGGTCACCGACACCGCAGTTAGCCTCGCTGGGTGAGTCCCTCAGACCTTGCTGGTCTGCACCACTGACTTTTTGTCCTTTCCACGAGACTTGCTGTTACCAAGGCTTGTTGGCTCAAATCTGGTCACCGACACCGCAGTACGCTGCAGACTTCATGGGACACGCCGAATCCAGCTCCTGGTCATCGTCAACGCCTCCTGGACTTCGTGGCTGAAGAGTCAAGACACCCGTGGGTCACCTGAAATCACCAGACGACTGTGGGCATCCATCTTCCTTACCCCGGGTCACTGCCAAGTGACTTTGAACACTGTCCCCTTTGCTTTCAGGTCTTCCTTCTTCTGAATCCAGCCTTGGATTCCACCAGACACTTCTCCCGTCTTCACAAGCAGCAAGTCTTCTTTGGCTCCCATTGAAAACGACGCCGCGACCAGACACCAAAAGCCACCTATGCACCCGGCTTCCCTGGGTGAGGTAACTCCAGCACTACGGTGCTCCTGTGGGTGTTGGCTCTAGAACTACTTACCCCGTTAGTGACTTGCTTGTAAACTCTCCCAAAGTATCCATAAACTCTTAATTTCCAATCGTGACTTGCTCCATTGAAGTCAAGAGGGATTCGCTGCTGTGTTCTCACACTGCATGTGTCTCCCGTGGATCCTTTACTTACCTGCCTTGGGAGGTATCGTGAGGCCCCAGCGCTTCTGAAGGCCCTAGGCCTTGTCCCCTTGCAAGTCGTTGTTCTTAAGTCTCTTTTTTAGTATATGGTCTGGTACGCCCCTAGGGCCCCAGCCATATTTGTGCTTAACTTATTGTGAAACATTGATTGTGCATATGTTCCTGCCTTCTAATCTCATAAAGAGATTAGTAGAGAGTTGTTTAGTAATAAATACATATATATTTGATATATATACCTGTGTGGTGTCCTTTCATTTAGTAATTCAAGAGATTATAAGGTAAAACAAGCTGCTTTACATTTCTCTAAAGACTTAGCCTGAAGGCTGCTCTCCACAGCTACCACTAGGATAGCTTTCTTTAAAGGTTGTCTTAAACCTACTACCATAAGAGTCGAACTGTACTGGTGCAAGGTGTCCACTTTAACTAGTGAACAGCATATACCAGGCCAACTTCTCACATTGGTGGCGGCGTGTGGGATTCCAGCTTGCTATTGTTTTACCAGAAAATCTCTATTTGAATTACTAACTGAAAACCACGATAGGTACTCAAGGTACATATAAAGTCAAGCTTAGTATCAATAAGTTCTACTGAACTTAGAGCTGTGTGTCAAGGGATAGCACACCCTTTCTACAGCTCAAGCTAGGATCAGCAAGCCACAAACTAGTGTAGGTAGTACAACACTGCACAACACTAGATTGTCCTTAAGGGTTGGAACCAGTGGGTCCACCCAGCCTCAGTATAAGGACATGACTTTCTTTGACTTGAAAGCCATGTGTGCTGCAAGGCACCTGAAGCTAGGACAGAATCCCTCCGCACTACACCTAATAGATCTGCTGACAGCAGATGATCTTAGATTAGCTCTAGGAGCTAATGGGTCTGAATCAGTGAGTGGGTAAATTATAGTGTCTGGGTCAGATGATGAAAATCAAGATGACCAGGACTCTGTGGTTGAAGGGCCAGATCCACAAGGGTCTGAAAATGACAGAGGAATTCTCCCTAAGGGAACTAACCGAGTGGGGGAAAGGTCTAGGTCCCTTTCTAGGGAGTCTGTCCTCTCCTATCACTCTGGCAGAGAATTTGTCCACCAGAGGAGCTCCTAATTTCCTAGAAGGGAGACCTCCTCTGACAGGATGTACAAACTGCTTCAGTATGAGGAAGCAAGATTTGCCCTCAACACCAAGCAGTTGGCATTAGATAGAGAAGCCTTTGAGCTCCAGAGAGCTTCTAGAAGAGAGGGGTTAGAACCCCCTGGTGGCAGCAACAGTGTCCCTAGAGGCAGAGAATATATTCCCAACCAAAGGAACCTGAGCAAGGTTGTTCCTCCCTACCAGAGTGGGGATTATATCCACAAGTTGATAACTGCTATGGAAAGGGCCTGTAGAGTACAACAGGTCCCCCAAAAGCAGCGGGCAGCAATCGTGTGGCTCTCCTTTTCAGATAAAGGCAGAGACAAGCTCCTCACTGTTAGAGAAGAGGATGCTGATGACTATGAGGTCCTGAAGAGTGCACTGATAGATGGGTTTGGCTTAACCACTGAGTAGTACAGGTTGAAGTTCAGAGACACCCAGAAGGCACAGACTCAGGACTGGACTGACTTTGTAGATTGTGCAACCAAGGCTCTGGAGGGTTGGCCGGTTGGCAGTAGGGTTACTGATTTCAAGGGATTGTATCTAATGATGAGAGAACAGATCCTTAATAATTGCCAGAACCAGATGTTGCATCAATACCTGGTGGACACTGATCTGACCTCTCCCCAAGAATTGGGAAGGAAGGCAGACAAATGAGTCAGAACCAGGGTGAGGCAGAAAACCCAGAACCAAGGGGGTGACACAAAGAAGCAGGATTCTAAGGGCTCTGAGAAAGGTGGGGATAAGTCAAAAGACCAGCAGTCTTCACAAGGGCACCAAAAATCTGCATCTAGGGGGGATTCACAATCCAACAAGGGAAAATGCCAAAAGAAGCCCTGGTGCAAATTCTGTAAACAGAAAGGGCACTGGACTTCTGATTGTAACAAGTCCAAAGACCAAACCTCCACCACTCCTGCCCCTAAGGCAACTGTTCCCCCTAGTTCAGCTACTGGTGGAGGTGGTACACAGAATAAGGGTGTAGTAGGGTTGACCCTTGGTTCTGAAGTGGACTCTGGCCTAGTCAGAGTACCCACTCAGGCATTGCTGATTTGTGATGGAGACATTGATATGTCCTTCCTAGTGAGCCCCAGTAGTCTGGGCAAATACAAACAGAAGCCTGTAATAAATGGCAAACAGGTTTTGGCATTTAGGGACACAGGGGCTAGTGTCACCATGGTGGCAGAGGATCTTGTGGACCCTGGACAGATCATCCTGGGCGAAATGTACCAGGTGACCAATGCAAGCAATGTCAGGACCAACCATAGTCTGGCAGTTGTGAATTTCTCCTTGGGAGGGGTAACTGGCCTCAAGAAAGTAGTAGTCAGTGCAGACCTCCCTGTAGAATGTCTATTGGGCAATGATCTAGAGACTTCAGCCTGGTCTGAAGTAGAGTTATGGACTCATGCTGAGATGTTGGGCATCCCTGCAGAGGTATTTGCTGTGACCAGGTCACAGGCCAAAAGGAATAACACTGAGCCCAGCTCTGGATCCTGGAACCATGGACCAGATGTTTCCCAAGAAGAGGAGCAGTAGGGTTAAGGCAGTGCCTTCCCCTCTGTCTCAGATCACAGATTCACCTCTTGAGGGAGGAGAAGCAGATCCTGAAGAATTAACTGGCCCAGAGGGACTTGAGCCCGATCCAGTTGAGTTCTTGGGGGCAGGGGGCCCTTCTAGGGAAGATCTGAGTAAGGAGCAACAGTGCTGCCCCTCTCTTGAACCCCTCAGACAGCAGGCTGCTGCTGAGGCTGCTGGGGGTGCTAGTGGGTCCCATAAAGTTTATTGGGATGAGGGACTCCTGTATGGTGAGGGTAGAGATCCAACCCCTGGCGCCACTAGGAGGTTGGTAATAACTCAGAAGTTTAGGGGGTTCCTCTTGACCCTAGCACATGATATCCCTTTAGCAGGTCACTTGGGCCAAAAAAAGACCTGGGACAGGCTTGTTCCACATTTTCATTGGCCACATATGTCAGAAGACACCAAGGAGTGTTGTCGCTCCTGTGTCACTTGCCAAGCCAGTGGCAAGTCAAGTGGCACAACAAAGGCCCCCTGAAACCACTACCTGTGGTGGGGGTACACTTTGAAAGGGTAGGGATTGACATTGTTGGTCCCCTTGACCCTCCAACTGCATCTGGGCACAGATTTATCCTGGTGGTAGTGGATCATGCCACCAGGTACCCAGAGGCAATTCCCCTGAGGACCACAACAGCCCCTGTGGTGGCAAGAGACCTCATTGGAGTTTTCTCCAGAGTGGGTTTCCCAAAGGAGGTCATCTCTGTCAGAGGTACAAACTTCATGTCAGGATATTTGAAAGCAATGTGGAAGGAGTGTGGTGTAACTTATAAATTCACCACTCCCTATCACCCACAATGCAATGGGTTGGTTGAACGTTTCAACAAAACCCTCAAGGGAATGATTAAAAGACTCCCAGAGAAGCTTAGGCGGAAATGGGACCTTCTTCTTCCCTGCCTTTTGTTTGCATACAGAGAGGTTCCACAGAAGGGGGTTGGTTACAGCCCATTTGAGCTTCTTTTTGGACACCCTGTAAGAGGTCCATTATGTTTGGTAAAAGAGGGCTGGGAGTTACCTCTCAAACACCCCAAACAGGATGTGATGGACTATGTACTTGGTCTCCGCTCCAGGATGGCCAAATACATGAAGAAGGCAACCAAAAACCTGGAGGCCAGCCAAGAATTACAAAAAACTTGGCATGACCAAAAGGCTGTGCTGACTGTGTACCAGCCAGGACAGAAAGTGTGGGTGTTGGAGCCTGTAGCACCAGCAGCCCTCCAGGACAAATGGAGTGGCCCCTATACCATTGTTGAGCAAAAGGGAGAAGTCACCTATCTGGTGAAACTTGGAACTCTCAGGAGCCCCCTGAGGGTGCTTCATGTCAACGGATTGAAACCATATGTTGACAGGGCTGATGAGGAACAGGAGGAGGAGAGTGACCCTCTCCCTGACCTGCTCTCACAGAACCCTGATGATGGGTCAGTAGATGGTGTTGCTTTGGCAAGCAGCCTCACTGACCATCAACAAACTGAATGCAGACAAGTTCTGCAGCAGTACAGACATATGTTTAGCCTGACCCCTAGTCAGACTACCTGGTGCACCCACGAGGTGGACACTGGGGACAGTCTGCCTGTCAAGAGTAAAATCTACAGGCAACCTGACCATGTCAGGGACTGTATCAGGACTATAGTCCAGAAAATGTTGGAATTAGGTGTGATTGAGCCTTCAGATAGCCCCTGGGCTAGCCCAGTAGTCCTAGTACCCAAACCTCATACCCAGGGTGGTAAGAAAGAAATTAGGTTTTGTGTAGACTACAGAGGCCTCAATGCAGTCACCAGGACTGATGCCTATCCTATACCAAGGGCAGATGAGCTGATTGATACTTTGGCCTCAGCCAAGTATCTGAGTACATTTGACCTAACAGCTGGCTACTAGCAGATCGGGTTAGCTTATGATGCAAAAGCCAAAACAGCATTTTCAACCCCTAGTGGGCACTACCACTTTGTGGTGATGCCCTTTGGATTGAAAAATGCACCTGCCACTTTTCAGAAGTTGGTGAACAAAGTTCTGGCAGGGATGGAAACTTATTGCTCCGCTTATCTAGATGATATTGCTGTCTTTAGTTCCTCCTGGCAGGATCACCTGGTCCACCTCAGAAATGTTTTGGAGGCCCTGTAGAAAGCAGGCCTCACTATCAAGGCCACTAAGTGCCAGATAGGGCAGAGTCAGGTTGTGTACCTGGGCCACCTTGTAGGTGGGGGCCAGGTTCAGCCTTTGCAGAGTAAAATCCAAACCATCATGGAATGGGTTGCTCCAACCACCCAGACACAGGTGAGAGCCTTCTTAGGCCTGGCTGGGTACTATAGGAGGTTTGTGAAGGGATATGGAACTATAGTGACCCCCTTGAATGATCTTACCTCAAAGAAAATGCCAAAAAAGGTTCAGTGGACAGCTAGCTGTCAAAAGGCATTTGAAGACCTAAAGCAGGCCATGTGCACTGCTCTCATCTTACAGAGTCCAGACTACACCAAAAAGTTCATTGTCCAAGCAGATGCTTCTGAGCTGGGTGTGGGAGCTGTACTGTCTCAACTGAATGATGAAGGTCAAGACCAGCCAGTAGCTTTTATTAGCAGAAGGCTGACCCCTAGAGAGAAACCTTGGTCAGCTATAGAGAGGGAGGCCTTTGCTGTGGTGTGGGCCCTGAAGAAGCTGAGGCCATACTTGTTTGGCACTCACTTCATAGTTCAGACTGACCACAAGCCCCTCCTATGGCTTAAACAGATGAAAGGTGAAAACCCAAAACTTTTAAGGTGGTCCATTTCCCTACAGGGGATGGACTATACGGTGGAACATAGACCTGGGACCCAAGATGCCCATGAAGATGGACTCTCAAGGTATTTCCACTTAGAACACGAAGACTCCACTGGTCAAGGTTAGTTTAGTGTCCCTGCGTTGGGGGGCATAGGAGAGTAGGATCTGCCTCTTATGTTGCCCCCACTTTTTTCTGATGCCTACACTGGTTTCTGGCTATAGTCTGGCTGGGACCCTGCTAATCAGGGCCCCAGCCTCTCTGTTCTCTCTAAACAACATGGAATGCATATTAGGTGCACTAGTGATTGGATACTGTGGTGCCTAATGAGTCCCTAGTATATAGTACCTTAGGTACCAAGGGCATAGGTACTTCACAGGCCTACCAGGGGCTGAATCATGTATTATGCCACCCCTGGGAAGCAGACTAAATCTGACACCACAGGCCTGCTACTGCAGCCTGGGTGAGGTGGTGCTAGCACTCCTCACTGAGATATAGGTTCGCTATATCTCTCCTGCACACACATTTAAACCTATCAGTCACCCCTAAGGCAGGCCCTATCAATCCTGAGGGCAGGGTGCTTGGTTTCCATGTGAGGGGGTGCCTCTGTCTGAGCAGGGCCCCTCTGCAGCTCTCAGAGTCTATTCTCTGGGGCTGTTTGTGAATGCGGTCAAACCATATACTCTTAAGTGCATTATAACCTCACGGTAAATGCTAACTTTAGAATGGCTGCATCAAAACATGTTGTGTTTGGTGTCAAACGCTTTGGAATCATACCCCCACACCAGTAACTGGTGTGGGAGTATGATCCCACCGTTCTAGAGGGATAGACATGTACCTACTGTGGAAGCACAGTAGAATCCTGCAGAGCCCTGGCATCACAAAATGGATGCCCTCCTGCTGATGACCGAAACTCGCAGTGGAGGAAGCCCAACAATAGGTATCCTGTCACAGAGAGGTGTGACCACCTCCCAGACAGGGTTTAGTGTATTGGGGCTGGGTGGGTGCACTCCTAGAGTGCTTTGAAGTCCTGCACTGGAGGAGCAGTAGGCTCCTCTGTGCATACACCAGTTCAAACCGGCTCAGGGGCTACCTGCCCCTGCTCTGGCGCGAAACTGGACAAAGGGAAGTGGGTGTAGCCACCCACTCCCCTGACCCTCCCATAGGTGGGGTCATAGAGCTAGTCCCTCCCTTCCTTTCTGTATAAGTTAGGAAACCCTAGCCATTGCAAACTAGATACCCCTGGACGACACTCTGAAGACGAATCCCGGACCTTCGACATTCCACTACCTCTGGAAGACGGAAGAATCTCCCTTGGAGTCAAGGAGTGACTCCCCTGCTTGGCAGGCACCAAAAACTGCAATCAACGGTCGCAAACTCCATCGCTTCCGCCGGAGCCCGAAGTCCCTGCAGCCCAGGAAGAGGATTTACTGACTTATCCAAGGCCATCATGAGTGCCCAGCGACGCTGAGGCAAGTGGACCCCACGAGTGATGAGGAACCGCAATCCCTGGGTACCGTGCACTATTTTCGAGTGCAACCCCTTCACGACGTTCTACGAACCTGAGCATTGGACCACGTGTGGTCCAAGCCTCTAGCGGGAATCCCTCTGAAGATCAGAGGTCTACCCCGTCCAGAGTGACTGCGGGCCCCTGTTGAGTGGATCCTCCTGAGGCGTCTTCGTGATCCCTTGCCGGTTGGCTTGTGGGTCCCCTGAAGACTTTTCTACAGTTCCAAAGGGCTCCCGTGGTTGCTCCAGGCCTGCCCTGACTTACCCTCGCTGGGTGAGTCCCTCAGACCTTGCTGGTCTGCACCACTGACTTTTTTTCCTTTCCACGAGACTTGCTGTTACCAAGGCTTGTTGGCTCAAATCTGGTCACCGACACCGCAGTACGCTGCAGACTTCATGGGACACGCCGAATCCAGCTCCTGGTCATCGTCAACGCCTCCTGGACCTTGTGGCTGAAGAGTCAAGACACCCATGGATCACCTGAAATCACCCGACGACTGTGGGCATCCATCTTCCTTGCCCCTGGTCACTGCCAAGTGACTTTAAACACTGTCCCCTCTGCTTTCAGGTCTTCCTTCTTCTGAATCCAGCCTTGGATTCCACCGGACACTTCTCCTGTCTTCACAAGCAGCAAGTCTTCTTTGGCTCCCATTGAAAACGACGCTGCGACCCGACACCAAAAGCCACCTATGCACCCGGCTTCCCTGGGTGAGGTAACTCCAGCACTACGGTGCTCCTGTGGGTGTTGGCTCTAGAACTACTTACCCCGTAAGTGACTTGCTTGTAAACTCTCCCGAAGTATCCTTAAACTCTTAATTTCCAATCGCGACTTGCTCCATTGAAGTCAACAGGGATTCGCGGCTCTGTTCTCACATTGCATGCGTCTCCCGTGGGTCCTTTACTTACCTGCCTTGGGTGGTTTTGTGAGGCCCCAGCGCTTCTGAAGGCCCTAGGCCTTGTCCCCTTGCAAGTCGTTGTTCTTAAGTCTCTTTTTTAGTATATGGTCTGGTATGCCCCTAGGGCCCCAGCCATATTTGTGCTTAACTTATTGTGAAACATTGATTGTGCATATGTTCCTGCCTTCTAATCTCATTAAGAGATTAGTAGAGAGTTGGTTAGTAATAAATACATATATATTTGATATAT
Source organism: Triturus cristatus (assembly GCF_964204655.1). Classification (NCBI taxonomy): domain Eukaryota; kingdom Metazoa; phylum Chordata; class Amphibia; order Caudata; family Salamandridae; genus Triturus; species Triturus cristatus. The sequence goes on along the minus strand of NC_140591.1, from coordinate 772,252,035 downwards.
ATACCTGTGTGGTGTCCTTTCCTTTAGTAATTCAAGAGATTTTAAGGTAAAACAAGCTGCTTTACATTCCTCTAAAGACATTGCCTGAAGGCTGCTCTCCACAGCTACCACTAGGATAGCTTTATTTAAAGGTTGTCTTAAACCTACTACCATAAGTGTCGAATTGTACTGGTGCAAGGTGTCCACTTTAACTAGTGAACAGCATATACCAGGCCAACTTCTCACAATTATGAATGGCAGGTAATGATGTTTGATGGGAGGCAGAATGTCCACTGGAACAAGAACTTACACTCAAGCCCAGTTTGTTTTCATTCTGATATGCTAAGCTTATGGAAATCTACACATTTAGATATACACATACCAATAGGGACCACCACTTGGAAATAAGAAAACCCACTTCCTCATTTGTGCATTCTGTTGAAGCCAGCTGCGGAGGTGTTCATTAGAATGATCCATGTCAAGCTTTAGGTTATAACATAACACCTTTATTAGGCTGACTGGCCCATGCGGGCAGTGTAGCCTGTATTAGTCTTATAAGGCCTCCATCTACCATCATCTTTAGCAGGTCCGGATTGGGGAACCAAAAAAAGCAGTGGCAAAAATGCTCAAACCAACTGCGCTCTCTTCATCTCCTCATGCTATCTGTCTTTCCTTCCATCCATTTTCTCTCCCTCCTTCTCGCCTCTGTCTGTCTCTCTTCCCTCTCTAAATGCTTTGTCCCTACATTCCCCTCCCTCCCTCTCTTTCTGAAAGCCTGTCGGTGCCTGCTGCAATTATCAGGGAGCTATGGAAAGTTACAGAATCACAATGGGTGGCCCTGGGCTTTTAAAACTGCCTTCAAGGGCTCCAGCCCACTGGGGGGGGGAAATGCCCAGTGGAATAAAAGCCCTGTTCAACCCTGATCTCTAACTCAGCAGCCATTCCCCACATGCCCCTCCCTTGGAACTTTACATCAAAAGCTGGTGTGGAACAGTCGCTGCCCCTGTCTGGGTTATAACCATATGCTCCTTCCATTTCCTACAGTTACCAGTTTCCAGATAAAGGCACTCAGCAGATGACAAAACCATCAGGCATGAGGTATGATGATAGGGGATCATTGCATGATGGTCAGCATGCACTTTCCTTGTTCAGCAAACTATGAGTAAATGCATCATGTGGGCAGCAGAAGGCCACACACAGAAGAGGGACATTTTAGGTCGGAATTGATAGCGCAGCTGTCTGTAAACCCCATAGCTACCAGTTCCTTAAAACAAGAGAGAAGCCAGAAAAATAAAATACCTCCATTTTGAACCTCATAATACTACGAGTTACTGAAACTTGGGATTCTGAACCTTTTAAGTATGGTCTAGTAGAATTGTTGCCCGATTCTATCATTCTTCTCCATTTTCTCCTTTCCACCATTCTTCTTTCTTTCATTTGCACTCTCCTCAGTCCATTTGGCTCTAGCTTACTTTTTTATTTGCTCTTTTTTATCTTCTCTCTTTAAGAATATTTTGTTCCATTGCCACCCTTTCTCCCCACCCCACAACTGTGTCATAATATCTTCTTTTTTGCAGTATCATCTCTTATCTTCTATTTCTGTCTTATGACCTGCGAGTCATAGATTAAAGTTAAGAAGGGTCATAAACAACTATTTAAACTGTTCATGACAATCCCAGCTGAAGCTGGTATAGCGAGTGCCTCGCTACACCCTTGCTTAAAAATATACTGAGTGAGCTTTGACTCCACACAGCAAAGTAATTATTTCTAACCATGTGCTATTGGCTGTTTGGTGTAACATTATGCCTCCAAAGGAGTGATTGCATTTCATTGCATTAGGGACTATTTTACATCCCAAAAGGACACTGAATCATAACACATTACGTTTTTATACCACATACTCACTGTGAATTGAAAGCAATATTTTGTTTAATTGCACACTGCACCAGGATTTGTTTAACTGTTTCGCTAAAGTCTAAAAATTCAAGCCAGACAGACTGGCTTAGCCCATGTTTGATACATTTTCTGATGTTTCATGATAATGCATTTAAGCAAAACAAAAGTGTAGCTATTAGTAGCATGGGAGTGTCAATGGCACTGAGGCCAAGGGGCAAAAGGGACCCATTGCACCAAAACTATGGGACTCTAGCTTATACTTTGAAAGGAAGGAAGGGGGCACGGTCCTTGTTTGCATAGGGCCATTGGAACATTTGCTATGCCACTGGAAAAATACACACATTTATGTATTTTTTTTATCAAGCATTTTATTGACTTTCATACAGAAAACAAACACAGGCAAATCCTAATTGACACGGTCCAACTGAAATATACATTGCAACATAGAATTAGATTGATAAATCTGCAAAATCGTAAATGATACCGAAGTGCTCCACACCCCCCTAAAATCACCCCCAAATGTTCTTATATATTGTGCAGAACCCTTCGAGCTTTGTACATGCATTTTTTTTAAATTAGCACATCTAATCATTGCTGCAATTCTGTGTCCCCTGGAGGATCAATATCATAAGTATCCCTGGGGTCGGTTGTGTTAGTGTCCCAAAAGTGTCTTGCCCCTCACTATAGCCAGCTGTATCATCTTGTGGAGACCCCTGAGGTGACATTTCTAGTGGGTCTTCTAGAGATTGTGGTGGAGAAGGCAAATCTAGTAGTGGTGGTAGTTTTAGTGAGGCTGGCAGAGGAATCAAAGGACCGGTGGTCTTGTTGGATTTTTACTGGTGTTTTGGCGGTACCGGTGGATCCATACCTTCCTGGAAAGACAGCCATCTTTTTGGTGGTGGAGGAATCTTGGAGTCTATGAAGAATGGGCTCCAGTGGCCTGCCAGAATCGGGCTTGGAAGTCAGCTTGAAGATTTTGGAGCCAGGTTTCAGTTTTGGCACTGAAGGTCCACTCGGCATCGAAGTATTGTCCGTCGATGGTGATGGTCGACTCAGGACTGAGGATTGTGCAGGCAGCCATTGAAGTTCTGGGACCGAAGTGCTTGAGGTCGATGGCTTCGGCTTTGTATGTTATTTCGGCACTGAGCTGGAAGGCGGGTGTCCGAACCAGTTACTCGCTGCCGAACATGACCAGAAGGCGGTGGTTGACCGAGGGCCTCTGTATGTTGTTCCAGGGGGACCAAATGTCTTTTGGGCGGATAAACTGTGTGTTGGGGGGTAGGGGTACTGTACTTGACAACTGCTGAGCTGGCTTAACTTCCTCCATCTCCAGGTCGCCCTCGAGGTCAGAGCCAGACTGTCCTCTATAGAAAACACCTCTTCCTCTGCAGCCGGCGGCGGAGGGTGTTCTTCAATGTCTTCATGACTGAAGATGTCTGGAGTATCCTCAATGCTCCTCTGCAACATTTCGAGCCCAAGTGCTCGAAGGTCTCGAAGGGTTTTCTTGGAGTGGAAGGAATGGCTGTGTCGCAACCTGCTTTATTGTGTTCTGGTGATAAACACAGATTACAGATGTAGGTCAGCTTGGGAATACTTCACGTGACAGCGAGGTAATTGAAGGGCTTCTTTTCCATCACCAGCAAGGCATTTTTTGAAAAACCTAATGCAGACTGAAGAATGGCCTCGAAGGGCGAGGCCCTGTAGGTGCCGTGGTCGAAGTGACTCGACTGGATGAGTGATTTAGATGTACACATCCAAACCCAACACTAGCTGGCAGGAGTATGCAAACCATGTGTACTTACAGCCACATATACCGATTACCACGTCATTTCCGCATTCCATAGCCTGGAGCATTTCAGCCCACTGAGTTATAGATGTCCCCAGTATTTGTAACTTAGATGGGGTGGGGGATAGCGGAATATCAGGTAGAAAGTCTTCAAAAAATCCTTTGGGGGGGACTTATAACTATTCTGACAACCCTTTAAGTAGTCTAAATCTTGCAAAAGAATTTAAGTTGGCTGAGTGTGCTTACAAATGTGTTATCTGCCTCTCCATCCCTGAAATAATTCTGGAGATGAATCCCCAAACCTCCCTTGGGCTGCAATTTTTAAATCATACAAAGTTTTAACCAGTGCTAATGATATGATGTGTTTGTAAAGGGAAATATGCCACTACATGTGCCTTCAATCTTTGCTGCCTGCCAGATTGCGACATATTTTCACCTTAAACAGCACCAGGACTTTTAATTTCACTTATTTAATTATGAATTGTCTCTTATAGTGAAGACTGGAACAGACTGGGATCCAAGCGTACTCAACAACTGATTATAACATCAGCAAAATCAAACGTCTGACATAAGATTTAAGAAAACAAGAAGGTAGTATACAAAAATTAAATTCTATGACAGAAACTAACACCATGCAATTAAGAACAAAAGGCTTGTCATACCAGGTATAACAAACAACACGCAATGTATAAAACATTACATGGCTAGAATAGGAGTTAAAGAGGCCTTTAGGTACAAACGACACAGGAGTTGTTTCAGAAAACAACAGAGGCAACACCAAAGGAGAGAATGCAAAGGTTGTAGGGGGGAAATGGTTGCCTGGCCTCTCGCCCCCACTGGCAGAGGACAGGATATTTAGAGAGGCCAAGGGACACCTCCAGATAAACAAGCATTAGCAAAGCTAATAGGTCTTGCCAATGCAAGATCTATTAGCTTTTGCAGTGTTTTTTTAGCCACGTTGTACAACAGTGCACCTGCAGGAATAGATGCAAGGGAGTGAACACAGGATCAGAGCTCAAAATACATTAAGCAGCAGCAATAAGTGCTTGTCCAGTCAAATACTCGTTTTTATGGAAAATGAGTATTTATAAACAAACACAATGTGACATACAGCATACACAAACAATACACACAGCCCCCAATAGATCAGGGTCTAGTATTTGATAGCCATATCCCTGAGTCCCACTTCCCTCTAGCTAATGGTAGATGGTATTCCCCATTTACTATAGGCGGTATTGAGGTTAAAACCCTCTAGGTGTCCAAGTCTCAGGAGTCCCACTCCAACTCTTCCAAAAGTCAAAAGTGTTCCAGCGCCCAAAGCGACATATGGTAGAACAAGTTCCCGGGAGCCTTCTGGCTCTACAATCGTTCTTACTCCTGCAGGGGTCGGGCTACCGGAGTCTTTGGGGGCATGTCACTTTTGAACATCTCAGAGGGCAGCGGTTGTGGACGGTGAGTAGCACTCATGGCTCAGCAGTGCCTGTGGTTGGGCTCCCAAGGCACTCTCTCCTATAACATGGTAAGTTCCTCTGATCCTTCCCACTGTTGGTAGGGGATACTCACTCCGGTTCCGACCCTCAGTTAAGGCTCGGGCACACATAAGTCTCCATGGCGTTCTCTCCACTAGACAACAGCCGAACCAGGCAATGTTCCATGTTCTTCACGGTGGCCCCTCTGACATATAAGGTCACCGACCTAACTCCACAAATGGGTGGCAGCCTGTATTGGCACCGCAGTAACTTCATCATCATGGCAGCCCCCACTGGCATATGAGGTTGACAGCTTCACTCCGCGCATGGCTACAGTTCAATCAGCACGGCAGTCACGCAATCAGCACGGAAGTCCCTTGCGGCATACAGGGTCACCAACTTCTACAGCCACATAGGTATGGCAGTCTTCATAGCGACCACATATGCTGGCATATGGGGCTGCTGACTTCACTCTGCACATGGATGACGGCCCGATCAGTGCAGCAACCATCTCCTTGCACCTCGCTAGGGAGTCCACTCACAAGGATCCCTCCACTGGACCTTCCACCCTCCAAGCACTCTCCTCTTCCACACATGGCGCACTGGCCTTGGCAAGCAGGCAGGCACTGGTGGTCTAGGTTTTTCTGGTTTTTGTAGGGATCCATTTGAAAATTCTGTGAAGAATACGAAGTGTGTGGAAGCAGGAGAAGGCAACTGTGTTGACTTGTCGTTTCATAGTCAGTCGGATGTCGAGGATGATGCTGAAGTTGCGTGCATGGTCAGTCTGTGTGGGTGTAAATCCGACTTCTGCAGGCCATCAGCTGTGGTCCTATGGGTAGGTATTCTTCTCAAAAATCAATACTTCAGTTTTGCCGTAATAGAGTTGGAGGCAGTTGTCATTCATCTATTTGGCTACGTTGGTCATGGCGTCGGGGAAGTTGGATTTAGCATTGGAGGGGTTCTCAGTGAGCGGGAGGATCAGTTGAGTGTCGTCTGTGTAGGAGATTATGTTGAGTCCATGGGATCTGAAGATGTCTATGAGGAGAGTCATATAGATGTTGAACAGGGAAGGACTAAGGGATTATCATTGTGGTACGCTGCATTTGATGTCTTTGGATACGGAGGTGAAGGGAGGCAGTTGGATGCTCTATGTGCGTCCTGTAAGGAGGTGTTCCACTTGAGGTTGTATTAATGTATGCCTATATTGTAGAGTCTGTTGATGAGAGTATTGTGGGAGACGGTGTTGAACGCTGCAGAGAGGTCTAGGAGCATCTGGGTCGCGGTTTTTCCATGGCCGAGGAGCGTTCAGAAGTCGTCTGAGGTGGCGATCAGTGCAGTCTCAGTGCTGTGGTTGGCACAGAATCCTGATAGTGAGGTGTCCAGTAGATGGTTTTGTTAAAGGAAATCATTGAACTGCTGGTTGATGGCTTTCTCTAGTACTTTGGCCGGGCAGGGGAGGAAGGAAATTGGACAATAATTTTTTAGATCGCTGGGGTTTGGTGGAAGCTTTCTTTAGGAGGGGTGTGACATCTGCATGTTTCTATCTATCCAGGAAGGTTGCTGTGGAGATAGAGGTGTTGAGGATGTTGGCGAGTAGCGTGTCGATTGGGTTCATTGCGAGGTTGTAGAGGTGGTGGGGCAGGGGTCGGTGGGTGCCCCGGAATTAATGGAAAACATGATGGCTGAGGTGGTCAGGGAGGGGAGCGAAGACCAGGTGGTAATGGTTTGGCTGATGTTTGCTGGCTGGTTGAGGTTGTTGGGGTTGAGGGTGACGGGTTGGAGGTTGAAATTGCAGATGTTGGTGATCTTGCTGTGGAAGTAGTCTGAGAGGGTATTGCACAGTTCTTGGGAGGGGTGGATGATGTTCTCTATGGCTGAAAGGTTGGAGAATTCTTTGACTATTTTGAAGAGTTCCTTTGTGTGGTTGGCCACGGAGTCGATGTGAGTGGTGATGGCTGCTTTCTTGTTTTTTTTGGTTTGCTGGTGATAGTTGCTGAGGGCTGTTTTCTGAGCAGCTCTGTCAGCTGGGTTCTTGGTGGAGCACCATTGTTTATCCAGTTGGTGGCGGTTGCGCTTGGTGGTCCTGAGTTCTGGGTTGTAGCAGTTGGCATGTTTGGAGGTCATGCTGGATTTTGTAGGCTTCAGTGGGGAAACTCTGTCGGCGCTGTCGGTGATCCAGGTGGCAAAGTTCTGGACTGCCTGGTCGAGGCCTGTTGAGGCATCGGGTTGGGAGATGTTGAGGGCCTGTGACCACTGAGTTTTGGTGGCCTTGCTCCAACTGCGGTGAGAGGAGATTTGACGCCTAGTGATGATGAGCTGGGCGTCGGTGATAGTGAAGTGTACGAAGGTGTGGTCAGTCCAGGTGAGTTCTGTGGTGTGGCTTGATTCTGTCGCTGGAGGTGAAAATAGGATTGAGTGTGTGTCTGGCTTTGCTCATGTGTTCGGTGACCAGCTGGGTGAGGCCATTGTTATTTAGGTTCTCCAGGAGGGCGGTGGAGTTGGCACCGTTGTGGTCGTCAATGTAGAAGTTGAGGTCGCTCAGTAGGACATAGTGGTGAAAGTCAATTGTCATTTTATGGTATTGTATTGCCTGGCATTATATAGTATGGCATGGTAATCTTTGTTCTACGGGAGGAAGCGCAATAGGAGTTGCCAAACAAACAAAAAAGTGTGGGGGGGGGGTTCCAGAGTTTTATAAAGCGCGAACTTGACCCGAAGGTTTCAGAGCACTTTACATGAGCAGCAGTTGAGTTACACAAGGACACATTCATTTTTTTTGTTAGGCACGGGGAGATTAAGTGATTTGCCCAGAATCACAGGATGTTGAACGTCCCTGCCGAGACTCGAACCTGGTTCCCCAGCGTAAAGGTTGGTCGCTCTAGCCATAAGGCCACATCCTCTACCCAAAGTTTAAAGTATAATGTCCTTTTCCTACTAGAATGTTCTATCCAACCCATAATTGTGCAAACATAAACCTATTTAAAACATGCTCTGTTTTGTTGCATAAAACATTTTAATTATGCCAAAAACATCCTATAAATCATGAAACACATCCCAAAAAAGCACTTAAATTACAGATTAAACAAGTGATTACTTAATAGCAATAACACAAAGCAATTAATGTTTTGTGAAATCATTTTTAAAAGTGACGCTAGCAACCTGTGGGAGGCTGGTGTTGTTATGCTGCATCAAAGGGTAGAAGGAGACAGGATGGAAAGTAAAATGAACAAATAAGGGAAATGAGCAGGTGAAAACAAGAGCGAACAGAAGGAAGACAATCTATAACCACATTATGAAAATCTTGATATTATGCTGCTCTACTGTTCTCGTCGATAGAAAAGCAACATTCTGGTGAAATGCACATATTTTTCAAATTATGTAACCGCAGCAGTTTCAACAGTGTACACATTAAGGGGCCGCAGCGCCCATGCCAAGCATATTGTGGCATCAAAACTGCACGACACTGCCAGGGATCTGTATTCCCTGGGGGTTGTAGTGGTACCAATGAGGTTCGACCGCCCAAGTCGTAATGGGGCGTTACCCGCACCGCCACCATGGCTACAGCGGTCTGATGGACCACCGTAGTCATAATAAGGTGCTATATGGCCTGTCACTATATAGTATGTTAGGGTATGTCCTGTCATGGTATAGTACGATAATCCTTGTTACAATGTACATATTACCCTACAGGAGGAAGCGCAATAGGACCGGTCAAACAAGTAAAACAGTGATTTATAATATAATGTTCTTTTCATGTTAGTATGTTCTATTCAGCATGTAATCTTGCAAACATATACCAATTTAAAACACACCCTGTTTTTCACATAAACAATTTAATCATTCCTAAGACATTTTATAAATATGAAACGCTAACAAAAAAGCGCTTTGTTACAAACTAAACAAGTGATTACTAAATAGCAATTATGTATTTTGAAATCACTGTTAAAAGCAATACTAACAACCTGTGGCCTGCTGGTGTTGTTATGCTGCACCAAAGAGTAGAAGGGGAGAAGGTGAAAAGTAAAAAGGAATGAACGCGGAAAATAAGCCACTGAAAGCTGTGTTCAGACAAAATATCAAAAAAATATTGTGAGACAGAAATATTGAGTTTGAAATATCGTCACACAAATATCATGTGCAAGAATACTGATGTCAAGAATATCGATTTTAAGGAAAGTAATATCGATTTTAACAATATGGAAATCATTGATATAGTTTACAAAAATATCGTTGTTAAGAATATCGTTTTTAAAATTATTTTAATGTATTTTAGTATGTATTTTAATTGTATATGTTACAAAATGTTTGTTTAATTGTTGTTAAGGTTTTTTTAATATAGTTTTAAAATTTTTAGTAGTTTGGAAATTTAATGTAATTTTTAAAAAATCATTTTTGGTACCGGGGTGGGGTTTATACAGGTATGGGGTGGGAAGGAAACTAATTATAATTAATTAATAATTAATTTTTTATTAATATTTTTTATTCAATTAACAATTATTTGTTGAATGTATAATTAATTTTACCTTGCTAATAAACTTTAAGGTGCGGGTTGTGTGTTTTGTAGGGTTAGTGGGTGGGAAGTAAATTAATTATAATTAATAATTCATCGTTAATCATTCTTAATTATTAATTGACAAGTAATTATGTAAATTGTATAGTGCAATATACTTCTTTTTTTTGGTGTGTGTTGTTTTTTATGGATAAAGGGTGGGCAGGAGGTAATTAAATATAATTATTTGTATAATAGTTAATTATTATTAATAGTTCAATAAATGTTAATTATGTAACATGTGTAAATATTACCATTTAAAGATTTAATTTTAGATATGTATTGTGTACTGTGTAGAAATATAGGGTAGAAAGTTATTCAAGTTATAATAAATGTAAAAAATAGTTAATTAATGTTTTATAAATATATTACTTATTATTGTTTGTGTAAATTTTGTTGTGCTGTTTAAACATAAATAACATTGTATTTATTGGTTAATTTTAATTTAAGAATTTAGGGCCTCATTATGATGGTGGTCGGACGAGCGTCATGTAGACGGCAGTTCCACCCACCAAATTACGATTTGACTGCCGTGCAAGCGTTCACAAACATGTTGTTTTGTTTTGCGGCTTGTGCAGCAGCCCGGAATAAGGCAGCAGCACAAATCACAATAAAAATAGGCATGTTTTAAACATTCATGCACCATGTGTGTCAGGTACCATGAGGTACCTGGCACAGGGTCTATGGATGTTTGGGGGGACACCACATGTGCCACCCAAGACCCATAGCGGAGGCCAATGGAGGTGGGGGACTTGCTAAGACCGCCATGTACAGGAAGTCCACTCCAGAATATTTTGGGGGTCGATATTTTGTCAGTGACCCGTACTATTCCCACTCCAGTCAATGTTGAAAATGTTGGATAGCGGAGTACAATTTACTATACCCACTCCAGTCAGTGCAATAGTAGGGAAAGTGATGGATAGCTGAGGGGATAAAATCTGCTATTCCCCCACACGTCTGTGCAACACATACATGTTTACGAAGTGCTGAATTCAGAAGAAAAAATAGTACTTCGTCCATGTTCCAGGGAATGGGGAAACATACAAACAGAAAGTGAAGCCAGCAAGTGCTGACTAAACAGGACCCAACAAATAAGGCTGATAATGAAGCCAACCAATGATAAGTAATGGGCGGATTCTACGCCTGTTGTAAGTAAACAAAATGTCTTCCAAGAAAAAGTGCAGGCACTGTCTCAGGCAAAGCCTAAAAAAGCACTTTATGGAATTGCAATTGATTCATTACAGGTCACACATAAAATCAATGGCATCAGCAATGATGTCCAAACGTCACTCTAAATTAAGTGACGAGTAAAACTACTTTTTTTGATGGCATCTTAGAGGCAAAATTGGAATTTCTGAAGGCAGGGCTAACAGCAGCTCTGCCATTAAAACTCCCCCTGTAAATAGTGCAGCAGAAGACAGAGGACGAACGACTAAGGTACTTCTGCCTGTCTTGGGCAATATCACCTTACCTTTATCCCCTAAATCAGCCTCATGGTATCCACCATTGGCTCTGCAGTGTCCCAACAACAATCTGTACAGTTTTGTAGAATGTGTCATGAAAGAGTTTAGAAACTTATTTGCAGAAACAGGCAATTATCATCCAAAGTGAACTGGGCTTTAGGATGCGGACCTGGAAACAAGAATGGCTGTTAAAGCACTTTATATGTGTTTCTATCTATCAGTCTGTCTATAAGCCTACCTGTTGGTCCGTCTGTTGCTTGCTCTATTTGTCCGAACCAACTGGGCGGTATCAGAAGGCTAGCTGATGCTCTCTCAGAGCAATCTGGTTGTGCGCGGTTGGGGTTTTGACTGATGTAATGTGCTTATAAAACAAATGCCTCCACCTCCTACTGATCATGCCAGACAGGCACTTGACCCAACCATGTGCCAAACATCAGTACATTTTGAATAATTTGTCCCATGTCCTAAATGTCAGCCATCAGACTGCTGGTGCGGCGGTGGTTGGACCACCACCGCCACGCCCCTGTGAGTCTGGCAGTCCTCGGACAGCCAGACTCATAGTTAGCCCCTTAAAGTTTACAGGGATTGTCCAGTGAATTGAAAACGTTTGTGCTCTTATTGCAGTTTGCATCATCAATAGGCAACAATATGGGTTCCAAAATGTCACTTTGGTGATATCTGGCTGAGTTATAAAACCAATTGTGACATTCACAAGACTATCCCTTTAAACAGATTAAGAGGTAAATCCTGACTCCGTAGGACAACACAGAGTAGTATGGAAGACTCAGGATTGCCAGCTTTTATGAGCTGGGTATTGTCTGAGAAGTACTACTGAAACAAATGATTTGGCCTTCTTCCAACCTAACAGCCCTCTGTAGCATAAAACAGAGTGTTGAACAAATACACTCTCCGTTAAGGTGACAAGCCATGATTCTTCATCAATTAGGCAATGTGTAAAAAAAAATTAATAATAAGAGCATAAGAATAATAATATCCACATTTGTAAAGAGCGAACAATCACCCGTAAGGGTCTCTAGGCGCTGGGGGCTGTTGGGAAGATTAAGCAAGCTATTGCCCAGAGTCACATGGTGCTGGGCTAATCTGCCACCGGTGCCGAGGATCGAACCGTGATGCCCAGATTCCGGTGTCTGTCGCCCTGGCCGCTCCGCCACACCTCTTCCGCCTCATCCTACATATTTTCAAGACACCGGACTCTTACATGGCAAACATTTGTAATGTGTCACCACCAATCATTCAGCTTTTTTATTACCACACAAAACTGTTGTATTCATAGAATGAAATATGTTGAGAGCGAAAAGATCTGATTATCAGGTTTATCTTACCTGTCTCATCATGCACTGCAGCAGTCCCCTCATTAGTTTCACAACATTCTGTGGGAGAAAGAATACACAGAGGTAAGGTCCATGAATCAGAAACTTAGATTCCGACCACAGTCCAATACATAGTAGTTTACTCTCTTGTCTCATGGGGGTTTCCACCTCAGTGCTGAAGCCTCTTCTAACCTTTTCGCATTTTAGGATTCAATCCTTCATAATGTATTCAATATAAAGATAAGAGAAACAAAATGTGCGAGGTGTTTTTCCAAGACATTGGGATTGCAATAACATACGCTTTTATTTCTAGTTTGTCATACACTGAAAAGATGACTTTTGGGGTATTTTTTTCAGTAATTTGGCAACACCACTAGAGGGCATGCTAAGCCTGCTGTATTAGCTGAGCTGGGGCTTGTGCCAGCCCTGCTCAAACTAGGGATCAATAAGGATATTCAACGAGCTACACTATGGAGTGGAGAAAATCCTGAATAATATTTGGTAATGGAGATAACAGCTACAGAATGTGGCCCAAGCAAGTGACATCAATCAAAATAACAAATAAATATTTGGGTAAAGAAGCCAAGCTTAGGCCTCAGCCTTGTCCCAACTTGTTTGGGCATTGATAGCTCAGAAGGCTATAAAATCTATTTTAAGGTGTATGCCTCATAATTACTTCATAATCTTTAATCAGCTTAAACTGTCAGCTTACCTCGAAGGTAAAAGCGTTTTTTTATACCTAGTAGGCGACTTAAAGTCAGCTGAGGATTCAGAACTTCGACCCAATTTCAAAATTACACTGCTTGTGATTTTTCCTGCTTTGTACATCCATCTAGGCATTCATAAAAATGTATTTGAAAAAACAAAAATGAACAGACACAGTGTAAGGACTAATATTACAGGTTATCGTGTCGTTTATAGAGATGGCACGCAACAACAACCAACAGGAAATGCTTTAACATTTGAGATCCTCTAAAAATGGAAAATGTGATCATATTATGACTGGATAAATATATCAGTGTAATAAACAACACAGATGCACAAAATATATTTGCAAGGGTAAAGCTATATCTTTATTAACTGAATCAGGAAGAGCATGTTTACTCTTGCATTTGCCGATGAGGATATTCAACACGTGTTGTCAAATTTCCACATTTGCAAACTGGGGCCTATGGTTTGTGGGTTTTCCTGAGTGGGTCCACGTACAGAGAAACAAGTAAAGTTAATGTGCAATGCACATCTACATTAAACTTATCTTCTCGTGGAGAATTGTACAGTTGGTTACAAATCAATCATATTTATGCTTCCTGAAATGTACAACTGCCACAGATTCCCAAGCCTACTTCCGGATTTGTTTCAGAAATTTCCCCACCAAAAAAATCGGCTATTTGCTTCAAATGTAGGGGTAGGAGTAACCACAATCGCAAGTTTCTGACGCTTTTCAAACTTTCTTTTGACTTTTCTGAATCAGTCCTGAGCACCAAAGTTGCTACCCAGGCTCACCTGCTCAAGCTCATATGCTTTGGCTTTATCCTCGTCGCGGTCTGCATTTTTTCTGTACGCCATGCCCAAACCCCAAACAGCCAGGATGCTGTAGATGTTGTCTCGAACCCATGCATCTTTCTGTTCCTTGCTTGCAGACAACAGGCCTGTAACTGGGTTCTGTGCACAACAGAAACAAGAGAAAATAATTTCTCATTTTGTGCATTTTTAATACCACCATTAGGTCACGATGAGGCCCATTCACAGAAACAGTCATGATTATTACATGAAGCACACCAAATGTAATGCTTGTGACATCACGATATTTATACAAATAACTAACAACACTGAAAAGCAAATGGTAATTAAACAACAACACATAATCGAACCAATTAATGATACTTCACTCATGTGACCTCTGTCAAAGTGGTACAGTTAATGTGATATGTAATTTCATCTATAAGAAGATTTACAAAATGTGTAATTGAATCTGTTTAATAAAGGGTGCATCATGAGAATTGAATTTGGTTTGTGAGTTAAGGCTTGAATAGCTCTTGTGCAAGTTATGGACTGTGCTCCAACTAAATCTTACAAATGTCAGTGTTTTTTCAGTTTTCATTTGTAGTCATATCTTCATTTTAAATGTGTTGTTTTTAAGTGAATTTCTGAGATTTTTTAAAAGTACCATAAATCTAACCATAGCTTCATTTTAATCTTTGTTTTTCAGGTGTATGTGTGTGTGTGTGTGTGTGTGTGTGTGTGTGTGTGTGTGAGTGCGTGCGTTTATGCGTGTGTGTGTACATATTTTCACTGGGGGTAAAACAAGGGCTAAACGTTATAGTTAAGTGAAAATGTCAGTTAAAACGTACTGTTTTAAGCAAACAAAACCACTGAAATTCACCATAGTTATCTCAAGTTATTATAACTTGTGCCGCTGTGTTTTAACTGTGGTTCTGCGGTTGTATACCACTGTGCCCATCTCAGGAACTTGTGCAGTGTATCTAGGGAGGGTAGTCCACAGGGTCTGGGAAAATAGTGTCTTTACAGTGGCAAATGCATACATGTTAACTTTTTGACTCAAAATTGCAGATCACGTGGAGTATTTAAGCGGGTAATCCCATTAAGGTGAATAGAAAGTTGTCCACATCTGAGGTGTGGAGAATAATTCAAGGTCAAAGCCCCATTGCACGATGCCTTAGAACAAGACCTATTGTCTTTGCCAATGCTTGATGCTGCATAGGACTTCCAGGCAGACCTTGTAAGAAAAGAGAACAAGCATTTGCAATGCAATAGGTCTCGCATTTGCGAGTGTTTAAGCTATTGGCATTGTAAACTGCAATGCCTTTTATTTATCTGTTTTGATAACTGACATAAATTAAAGGCATTGTCATTTACAATGCCAATTGCTCAAACTCTTGTAAATACGGGACCAATTTCACTTCAAAGAAGCGTCCGCCATTGTCCCGAGCTGCTTGGAAAGTGAAAGCGCCCATGGTGCGCTGAATGTTGCAGGAAAGCATGTCGAGCCTGCAGTAGGAGAAACTCATTAGAGAAAATAGTACTTACAGACTAAATAAGACATACTGTGTAACAACAGAAGGAAAAGGGCCAGTCCTCGTGGGAAGAGAAGGCAATACTAAGAAGGGTCTATCGAACAAGCTGTTAACTAATCAGAGGCCTGCATTTACAAAGAACAATGACACAAGCCAATTAAAAATATGGGCAGGAAGTGGGCGGAGCTTCAAGTCCATACTGTAATACAGCATGGCTCGCAGAGCAGCTCATGCGCTTCCCAGGCTCGACTTAAACAAGCATTGGCATAGCCAATAGGTCTCGCCTTTGGGACCTTATAAGTGTTTAGCCATGCAACAGTTGCATAACTAAATACTTATAAGGTCCCAATAGTGAGACCTATTGGCTATGCCAAGCGGCCGTGCGGCCGCGAAAGTGAAAGTGATCCCGATCAAACATCAAAAGTGAAAGTAATCGCGGTCAAGCGCGGCGCGCGCGCCCATGCACTGTAGCTCTAGGCTGGCCTGGTAGCACTTTTTGGAGCCCTCCCAATAAGTCTCGCCAGACCAGCGCATGCGCTGGGTCAGGCGAGACCTAAAAATGACCCTGATGGGAAGAAGCTAAATCCTCTTCAGAGGTTTCTTTTTGAGAAGCAAAAAGAGAACTCTGTGCGGGCCACAGCAACATGGAAAACCACTCTGCATTCAGTTTTACCGAAAGTGTATCTGATGCCTCAGTATAGAGATCACAGCCAAGCAGCCAGTGATCTCTAAATGTTGGAAGCGATCCTCTTTTGAGGGTTGGAAGCGAGGGCCGGTGCCTACCTAGTGGACGTGACTGGTGGGCAGCCCACCAGCCTCCAATGAGGTCTCAAGTAGTCTTGACAATGCATATGGACAAGTTATATGCTTATAAATGCCAATAAAAATTATTTTAAAAGTCAATGCATACGGACAGAATTTTATTGCAAGAGTTATGCTACACTGTACGTAGTGGGTTTGATGAGCATTAAATTAAGTGATAGTAATACCTGAACTTGTTTTCTACACTGTGCCAGCGCAGAAGTGATCTCTATGCCTCTTTTTGATGTCTTAAGTGCATATTTGAACCTGAAATATCGAGTTGATACAAGTTTTTCTGGCAGGGAAGTTCGGAAACACAAACAGAGAATTTATCCCCTCGGTTTCTAAGCTTTGATTTCAGAAAAACATGGAGATATTTTGAATTAAAGTATGCGTTAAAAACGCCACAGAGAACCGCAAAGAACACTTCTGCAACACGATACAGCCAGTGGTCGAAGTGGGCGGGAACGGCAGGGCACGGCGTACCCCTACTTCTTCAATTCCAAGGAGTCCGTTCCCCTACTTTTTTATTTTGAAAATGCGTCCCAGGACGCAAGAATTCGCCACCGCCTATAAATAAAGCTCGGGGTTCCTGGCGTTCGTGACGGGCGGGAAGGCACAGAAGTAACAGGACTCTGTCTTTTCCTTCTTGCCCAGAGAAGAAAAATACAGTGTCCACTTCTGCTCTGCCGCTTCAGCTGCCCCCCCCCCCCACTCTTTCCTTCGTCCCTCTCTCTCTGTCTAGCAGTTCTTCTCTTACTGAAAAGAAAAACGAGTCTTCAAGACGGGGTTTTCAATCTCTTTCCTCTCCTTTCTTTTATTTGCTCCCCTGTGAAATGGATCCAAAAAGGAAAAACATTTTTGCTGGAAATGTCGCATTTTAATTCCAAAGTGTAGCATCTGGAATAAAAGGTTAAAAATATGAAAAATAACTAAATAAAGTAAGACAGAGCAAACTAGCCAGATTGATTTTATTCACACCCAAACACCTTAGCGCCACTTTTACAGAGTTTGTCAGTGAAGCTCTATTGTTGTTTTCTTGTCTTTGTTTTCCCTGGGCTTGCAACTAGTGCACCAATCCTGGAGGTACTGAATGTGTGGATTGGAAAACAAAATGTGTACTGCGGCTCTGCGTCCAGTAATGTGGTCTTTTTACCATACTGCTTACGTTTTGTAAGGATATAAGCAATGGACATTGAAATGGCTCCATTCAGGGCCCTGTAGTCATGTCCTTAACTTTTCAGGCAAAAGCACTCACTGATTTCTGAATAGTGAGTGTAAACGCGTTAAGGTAACCATGTTCTTCCTGCTTACATTTCACATGGTTTGCAAAATTTAGCATTCCCTATGAGTGTTTGCTTATTCCAGGATGTTGTTACTTTTTTTTGTAGGCCGCATATTGCTCTTGTCTAGTGCGTAATTTAAATTGAGCCGCATCCATGTGTCAGCAACAATTGGGTTGTAGTTGAAGGCAGTGTGAGTTTTTCTCAGTGGGGCAGTATGGTGTTCAGTGGGGTAGAGGATGTGGCACTATGGCCAGAGCTACTGAATTTGAAACTGGAGAACCAGGTTCAGCCTTAATAACCAGTCCACCAGACCACAGGACCCTTTAGAAGGGCCAGCTCT
This sequence comes from Triturus cristatus, assembly GCF_964204655.1. Taxonomy (NCBI): domain Eukaryota; kingdom Metazoa; phylum Chordata; class Amphibia; order Caudata; family Salamandridae; genus Triturus; species Triturus cristatus. Next base: position 772,234,100 of record NC_140591.1, on the reverse strand, counting down.
AGGGCAGTGCAACCGGTGTGACAGCACCGGGTGCTGACTTTCGGTGGAGGCATTATGTTTGCAAGTATATTAAGGTTTTAAAAGCGCTTGCTGCCTCCTTCCTGGCCTCCAGCAATTTTCGGCAACAATAAAAATATCATGATGACTCTGGTGTTTAATGTTCTTCGTAGAGAGAGAACATTTTGTCTAGTGGAAGTTTTGATTCATGGAAAGGTAGCTCAGAGGGTTAATGTGCCTGTTGCAAAGAACATGTACAATGCAGATTGTGAGAAGCTGGCCTGGTTTATGCTGTCCACTAGTTATAGTGGGCAACTTGTACCAGTACAAACAACCCTTATTGATGATAGGTTTAAAGACTACCTTTATTGAAAGCTATCCTAGTGGTAGCTATGGAGAGCAGCCTTCAGGCTAAGTCTTGAAGGAGTGTAAAGCAGCTTGGTTTACCAGATTATAACCTCTTGAATTACTAAATGAAAGGAGATCCACACAAGGTATATATAAAATATATGTATTTATTTCTAAACACTCACTACTAATCTCTTTATTAGATGCGTAACGCAAAATAAACAAAAGGCTCGCAGCATTGGAGATGCGTCGGTTCCTTGCTTTGGGGGAGACGATGCGTCGCGCCTCAATGCTTACGCAGAGTATGGGATGCGTCTTAATCCTTACCGACGCGCTACTCCTTTGAAGCGACATCAGACAGCTGCGACAAAGGCACGCTTCTGGGAGATGAGGCGGCGGCACGCCGCTCCGGCGATGCAATGACTACAGCTGCGGCGGCGACACGCTTCTTCTCGTTGCATCGTGCTTCCAGCTCCCAGCGACACGCAGGCTTTTGCAGATAGAATTCCCAGCAAGGAAATTCAGAGGGGAGCTGGTGGTGAAGTCTGTTGTCCCTGAGACTTCAGCAGGAGGCAAACACAAGTTCAAGCCCTTGGAGAAATATTCTGCAAGATGATGAAGTACACACAAAGTTCCTTCTCCTCTCCTTGGCACTGAAGACACCACTGTAGGCCAACCCAGTAACACAGCACACTGGCAGGGGGGCAGTCCACTCCTATAGCTTCCTTTGGTTCTTCTCCTTGACAGAGGTTTCTTCTTGTTGTTCCAGAAGTGATCTAAAGTCTTGGGGTCTGGGTCTCCATATTTATACTACTTTTCTCTTTGTTCTCTGAAGGCAGAGAGGCCTTTGCCTAGTCCAAACCAGTTCTGGTCAGTCCTGGAGCACTTTGTTTACCTGACTCCTTCTTTCCTTTCAGAATGCAGGGCAGAGACATCAGACACACTACAGGAGGTGGAGCCAGCATTGTGGAGGGAAGGCACAGCCCTATTCAGGTCCCAGGTGCAACTCCTCCCACCCATCTGCATGCAGATCTTCCTATTCAGCCCTGTACTGACTCACCCTCTCCCCTGGAATCCCCAGCCCCTGTCACTCACAGAACCAGACACACAATACACAACCTAGCAGAGGCAGGCTTGGACAGTTAAGCAAGAAAATACCTACTTTCTAAAAGTGGTATTTTCAAACACAGAATGTTAAAACCAACTTCACTTAAAGATGTATTTTATCATTCTGAGTTCAGGCATACTAAACTCGAATTTTTACTATGTTCCCTGAGTCAGTTAGGATTATAAGATGTAATAATCAAACTGCCCATTCTGGCCTATAGGGAACAGGTAGCCTTGCAATAGTGAAAAACAAAAATGGCTGTAATTCACTATTAGCACATGCCACACACACCAGGGCATGTCCTACCTTATACTTACAATGAACCCTGCCCTTGGGCTTACCATAGGGGTGTCTGATATGAAGATAAGGGAAGGTTTAGGGGCTGGAAGGTGTGTGCAATTGGTCAGTCAGCCTGGCAGTACCAGACAGCACATAGGCTCTGCAATGGCAGACCTGAGACACACTTTACAAGCTGCTTCTGTGGGTGGCACAACCAGTGCTGCAAGCTCACCAGTAGCATTTGATTTACAAGCCCTGGGCACCCCTGGTGCACTGTACTAGGGTCTGACAAGTAAATCAAATAACCGAATCATGGAGTCACTAATCAATACATAATTTTAACATAGGGAGCACATGCACTGTGGCACTGAATAGCAGTGGCACAGCATCTAAACCAGCAAAGCATATCAAAAACAGAGGAGGCATTCAGAAAAAATGGAAGGGAGACTCACGCCAATGGTACCAGGTCTAACAGTAAGCAATGGTAATGTTGATGCGCTAACTGTGGACTGAGTGCACACTTGTGATGGGATACTGCTACAGTCATCTAGTCTCCCTCACTTGTTCACTACTATTGTTATAGACTGATATATACTTTTGTTCGTATTGCATTAAAGTGCTAATGGCTAGTCGCCCGTTGGTGTACTGGCCTGGGAACTGGCGTTGGGAATTTATTCTATTATTTTCTTAATTATTCTCCATATCGTTTTTCATTTTGCATCTGTATACATTTCGATGTGTGATGTGATTTGGGGAGGGGAGAAGAGGGGGTTTGGGTGACGGAGTTGGAATGATCAGTACGTACATGTTAGAATGGCCACTAAAGTGGTAATGGCTACAAACTAACTTCTGTTGTTGTCCTGGAATGTACATGGACAGGCAGGTTACACAAAACTTTACCACGGTTACCCATACTTACATAGATGCCGGATTCAAATAGCACTCCTTCAGGAGACACACTTAACTGCCCCTGACCTAACAGCAATGCGTAAGTGTTGGAGGGGCACACTGATAGGGACCGCATACTCTAGATATGCAAGAGGAGTTCTAATCTTGGCAGCACCAGGAGTGCAGCTAGAGGTGATACATACCAAAATCGACACAGACTGCAGAGATGTGGTGTTGGAGGGACTGCTGGAAGGTCTGCCCCTATCCCTCATATTGCTGACTGCCCCCAATACTAACCAGGTCTCTTTTTTATACTCTCTGACTCCAGCATTGTTACACAACACTCTGGCTCCCAGTTAATGGGGTGGAGATTTCAACTGCACCCCGGACTTAGACTATGATCGCTCCCACCTCCCAATACCTGGTGCACAATCAATCTCTATTACACATTACCAAGGTGAGCCAACAATACTCAGGTGTAGGATGCCTGGAGCAGCCTGGAGCCTATATTTCAGGGAGTACTCACATTACTCAGGTCTTCATGACCTGCACACTAGGATAGATATCTTGTACCGTAGTCAATATGCCTTTTCTAAAATAACTTGAGACAAATATCTCAGACGCACTCTTTCAAACTACTGACCGCTGCAACTAGAATTGCGTTGGGGCAGGAATAGACCGAAATACCCACATTGTGTTTACCCTCGGAGGCCCTATGTGATACCGCATTCCATTCTGCTCTTACAGAGAATAGCACTACCTACTTTCAAGATAACGAGGGTTCAGCCTCGGGAACTGGTGTTGAAAGGGATGTGTGCTTCGAGGCTACACAATCAAGGCATTATACAGCACTAATCTGACCCTTCGTAGGGAACTCAGGGCTCTGGAAATGGAGATACAGTGTTATGAGTGATTATCTCCTACTGACCAATCGGTTGTGGCCCCACTAGCGCAAGCCAAACTCGCACATATATCCACATTAGAGAAGTTGTGCGCCCTAGACTACAGGGAATACTTGGTGAGAAAACACGCAGAGGGTGATAAAACAAGCAGGTTTTTGGTGTGGCTTCTCCGCTCTGATTCACCAAGGAACCCAATCACTGCTATTAGAGAGAACTCTAGTAATATTCTTAACTCTCAAGATGACGCGCTTGCAGTGGGAGCCTGTTTTGTGATTGCCAGCACCAAGGAATTTTGGAGGACGCCGTGAGGGAAACGGCTCGGTCGAGGGAGCAGGGCTACACCAATCAGCCTAAAATCTCACCGGCACCGCCGTGAGGGGAACGGCCAGCGTTGCGGGACCACATCCCCCAGAAGTCTCTGCGCCAGGCGCTCGCCGCTGTCGTCATCAGGCAGCGCCTGGCCCTACTTCAGTGCCGCTGGTGCCCCGCAGCGCGGGACGCGCGCGGGCAGCGCCCGGGCGAAGCCCGGGCCAAGGGCGGGTCCATCCTTGCCCGTCATCGCCAGGAAGAGGCAGGGCAGGGCCCCCCCTTAACATCGCTGGCCCGGGGGTATCTGGCTGTGAAGCTACATCTGGCTACCCGCATCGACATTCATCATGGGGAAAAAGACCTCAGCAGCATCCAAAAGACCGGGTAAGCCCAAACAACATGCAGCACCACCTACCACCCCATTGCCAAGCTTAACGGCCATAGATAAAATGTTGCAAAAAACAATAGGGGTCGTTGCCACGGCTATTCAGAACACTGAAAGACGCCTCTCGCTCCCACCAAGTTTGCCCCTATTTATGCACCATGATAACTCCTTTGAAAAATCCCTCGATTCCTTACTTGCTACATCCTATGCGGGGCTTCCGGGCACAGACACCAATGAGAACTACACAAATGGAAATATAGCATCCTATGGCCACCTGCCCACGTACACTAGGCTATAGACTACTCCCATTATGTTAGAGCCAAGCTCAAACAGGGACTTGGATTTTCTGCCATCCCCAGCTGACAACTTGATTCATACAGAAGGGATTGACTTATGCCATGACTCTGATGCTTTGGACTCAGGTGGGGATAAAAGCACAAGCGGATTAATGCAAACAAGGGGCCAGAAAGCAAAGAGGCAAAAAGCTAAGAGCAAACGGAAAAATACTGAGCCTGTACAAAATAAACAGAAGGGTGGGAATAGCCAACCACGGAGGTCTGTTGCCCCCGTAGTACTAGATAAGGCTAAGGGGGACGGCCTACCTAGCAGGATGGATTCCTCCATTACAGAAATTAACACAGCGTCAGGGGCCCAGGGATTTTGGGGGAGACTGGAGACACTGATATCTACTCTTTTGGGTCCTTTAAATTTACATGTATCAAATATAGAAAAGAGGATGAGAGTATTGACTGATCATGTATCTAAACTAAGTTTAGGGCGCCATCAAGAAATTTTGCCCTCCTTAGGGGCAACTACCATCACAGATGACGCCCTAACAAATCAGCCCAAAATGTATAATAAAACTAACAATAGTGTCCCCTTGTTGCCCCCAATACCAAGTACAAGTAAAAGCCTACCACCTGTGGAGCATCGTGCCAAACCGGCATCCAAACCAACATCCCCCAAGGTTGCCACCCCCACAGAGACGGCTCAAACTGTCTCTAAAAGTATTACGGCATATTCTGGACAAACCAATACTGATGTCCGATTTGACTCATCCCCTCCCTTACCTAAGCCGGACCAGTCTATATTAACTATTGCTAAGCAGATTCCGGCCCGTATCAGCCTACCCCCTGAGTGCGGACCCTATGTCCTGGTCTTAGCCAATGTCCCCAAGCTAAGGAAAGATCAAGAGGAAAATGTTGTTAATTTAAAAAATAGAACTCTCCATTGGCTATCCAGACATTGTCAATTTCCGATGGATGGCGCTGGAGAGATTATTCATACCCAAAGAGTGGGGTGGGTGGGCCCCTTAAGGAAAAAGTTCGAAGGGGACTGCATAATAATAAATTTTAAGTCCCCTCAATGGGCTCAATGCACGCTAGCAAAAGCTCCACAGCCCTCCTATTGGGAATATAACACCACCCTTCTCCCTCTTGGGTATTTTTATAGGCACTTAATTGATCCTAATCCTAGTCTTGGGACTCGTTTCTTGGGACACCGCCAGGACATTAACACTGATTTTAGAATTAACAATCGACGTTACCCCCAGGACCAACATCCTGACATTAGAAACGGCCTCTCATTGGGTAATGTGACTGCATTACCTGCACACCAAATGTCATATCCCCCTTCCTTAGCTGTACCCCAGCACATTCCCAGGGAGAGGCCCTATGCAGTGACCAATCAAAATTTTTATTTGGATGAGCATGAGAGGAGGTACCTGTATAATGTTCCAACATATAATCGATTTGAACATGCCTTTTCAAACTTAGAGGAACTGGACTGACTGGGGGATAATGTTAGGAATATTGAACGTGTAGAGGCAGCCGATGTAACTGAGGAACTTTTAGATTCCACAAAAATTATCATACTCCAACCCACGGCCGCACAGCTTGCCACGGCTGAATCCCCACTTGCATGTGAAGACGTAATAACAACTCTGCAAATTAACCCCAGGCAGATTACCAGGGATAAGTATCTAAGTAGCCCTAGTGGCTGTGATTTGTCAATCCTTAGCTGGAACGTTGCAGGTATAGAATCAAGATTGTCTGACCCTCAATGGGTCCAGCTATTGGATGGCAAAGACATCATCATGTTCCAAGAGACCTGGGCCGTAGGGAACGTGCACTTGGAGGGTTACCATTGTTTTAGTGTGCTTGCCTCTAAGCCTGCCTTTGGCCGTGCAATGGGAGGACTTTTTATTGGGATCAGGATATTGGCGGGTGGTACTTTTAAGGATTTATCATTCGGGAACCCAAACATTCAGGTTCTTGAATACAAGCGAAAGACCAAGATTTATTTAATTAATTTTTATAATAATGATTTTAATTCGACACCAAATCGGAACTATATAGCACTTTCTAATTTGTTGGTACACCTTGAAATGAACATGAATATAGGTCTAGATGAGAAGTCAGGGATTCTTATTGGGGGTGATTTTAACGCGAAAATTCCAGGAAAGCATCGATTACAGGACAAAAGCTATCCAGATTCAGCAGACCGTAGAGGTACTGAGCTCGTTAAGATATTAAATGAACACATCCTTATTAATGTAATGGAAGCAAGCCAATCTCCCAGGATGATCTGTGCTCCCACGCATAGAGGGAGAGATTCATCTTCGACGATTGATTTTATTTTCACATCCCCCTACCTAATAGATCGTGTCACAGACTCAAATGTGGTAGAGACATTATACGGAGACCATAACCCCCTTACAGTCACTTTGTATCTGGGCCCTAGCCCAGAATATTCCAAATTTAATGGCGCAAGAGATATTATATCATCAGGTGATGGTCTCCGCCTAAAATGGAGGGGAATTGATTGCGAAGCCCTACTCGATCGTGTAAAAAATGATCACCCAGTATTAATAAATTCTTGTTTATCACCCGACGGGGATTGCCACAGAATAGTTACCGACTTTGGCAAACTATGCGTGGCAATCAAAAATTATTTGTTAGTCCCACTACCCACGAAGGCGAAAGACCCAAGATGGTTTGACTCTGCCTGTTCTATGGCAAATAAGGAACTACGCAGGGTATTAACCACTAAGCCAAGGAATATAGTGGAGGTACAAACAGCTAGGAAATTCTATAAACAAAAAATAGCTGAAAGAAAGGCGGCACTTTTGATGGAACAGTGGGAGTCCCTGGTCATTAGCGCCAATCTGAAGAGCAGTGGGCCATTTTGGTCCGCTGTCAGGAAAATGCGCGACATGGGTAAACATTTATCCCCAATTGGCTGCAATATAACCAGTAGCACTTGGGAAGCCCACTTTTCCAACATATATGCTGCTCCCTTTGAGGAAATAATTACCCCAGATCTGGGACAGCTGCGTGACCTGCGGATTGATCTTTCCGAGGTGGTGACAGCCATCAGAGAGAGCCTTGGCAACAAGGCCCCCGGACCAGATGGTCTTCCTATAGATATTATAAAGTATAGTTCAGATCTATGGGCACCAATTTTATACAATGTTTTTAACAGTTTGTCAAGAGTGCCCATCCCTAAGACATGGTCTTCCAGCATCATAGTCCCAATTTATAAAAAGGGCGATAGGTCAGACCCAGCTAACTACCGCCCAATCTCGCTTTTGGACAACACTCTAAAAATACTCGGGCGAGTTATTTATAACAGGGTGGTAGAGTGGGCGGAAGATTCTGACCTACTGGATCCATGTCAGATGGGATTCAGGAGTGGGGTGGGCACGGTCGAGCAATGCTTGAATTTAAAATCAATAATTGATAAGCATACCGTTGCTCGATCGTCCCCTATATATCTCGCTTTTATGGATCTTTTATCTGCGTTTGATCTGGTAAACAGATCAAAACTGTGGTCCATGCTTCTCAATTATGGACTGGACGAGCCTCTAGTGCACTTCCTGGCGTATCTCCATACTGATCTCAGGGCGCAAGTCAGGATTGGGCTGGGAGGGGAAGTCTCCGGAGCTATAAAAATCGGCAGGGGGGTTAGACAGGGTGCGTTTTAGCACCCCTGTTGTTTATCATTTACATTAATGGCATAGCAAAGGTTTTAAAACAAGTAACTAGAGATGTGCCAACTGTCCAGGGGCATCCTTTGCCAGTTCTACTATACGCAGATGATGCGGTCCTTATGGGCCGCACCCCTAACGCCCTCCGTCTGCTTGTGGAAAATTTTGAATCATATGGAGGGCCTAGACCTGCGTGTGAATTTTAAAAAATCTTTTGTTATGTCATGCGGACCTGGCAAACGGAAACTTAATACCATCCATATCGGGTCTGATAAACTAGATTCTGTAAATTCTTTTATATATCTTGGGGTGGCTTTCGCTGCGAACAACTCATGGAGTGGGCATTTTGCCCACGCCACGAGTAAGTTCTCGAAGGCCATCAACTCAATATTGAGTCTCCCACGCCCTAAGAAATTAGGTGCAACCAGTGCTATTTTAATTTTTTTTAGATTGCAGTGTATTCCTGTTGCCACTTATGGGGCTGAAGTTTGGGCCCCTGCTAAAAACCCCGGTATCCAACGAGTAGAGACACGTTTCTGTAGGAAAGTATTGGGTGCCCCAATTTCGTCATCTGAATTTATCTGTCACAAAGAGCTAAACCTCCCTTACATCTGTGATTTTATTAGAAGCAGACCAGCCTTATTCTGGTTGAGAATCTGGAGGAACAACGCAGCCTCCTTAACACAAGATATAATTAAGGATTGCCTTAAATGTGATCACGGTCTCTCAATCCCATGGCTTGCTGGAGTTTTAAAATTATTAAGTGCCGTGAACAAAGGAGATCTCTTCTCAGATCCCTCCAGAATCGGATGTCAAGATAAGGTAGAGGTTAGACAAGCACTATATGTACTCTTTGAAACAGAAAGGATGGAAAGGGAAATATCCAAATCTACCGTTGTTGGATACATGGAGAATGACCTGCCCAGGCAACCCCTCCCACTTTATCTTACTCTTCCTATGTCCAGCTGGGAGAGGTCTCTGTTATTTCGATTAAGGGCAGGCTCCATAAAACTTTTGTTGGGTTTCCCCTTGGGTTATAATCACCCCACAGAATGTAACCCCTGCCCCTGTGATGGTACCAGTAAACAGAATGACCTGCATTTTTTATTTTTCTGTAAATTTTATTTAAAATATATTAACTGGTTTTTAACACCTTATTTTAGAAAACAAAGACCCCTCTCCCTGGAGGAGTCCCGTCGGATGTTACTCTCCCTGGATACAGAGGAACTGACCTTTCGTACTAGTACCTTTTTAAGACTAATAACTCGTGTATGTAATATGATGGAAAACCCCTGAAAGATTGCTGTTTTAGTTCCCTTTTCAATTTTTAAAGTTATTGTATCTTGTATATTGTAATAATGAATTGTTTTTATGTCTGTACTTTTATGAATTCAAGTAATTCGAATAAAGGTCTTTTGATTTGATTTGATTTTGAACTCTCAAGATGGAATTAATGTGGCTTTCCATACATAGCCAACTTATAGAGAACCCCACAGGGGGAGGATACAGCATTGATACAATACGGAATGACTCTCCCGTGTATACAGGCTTCCCAGCAGGCAGATTTGGAAGCTGCACTTACTGAAATCAAAATGTCAGGGGCGATCAAACAAATGTCATGGGGTAAGACCCCCTAGGACGGACAGCTGGCAATTAGAGTTTTACTCCACTTTTGAAGCACAACTCAACCCGCACCTCCTCAAGGTTTACATTTCGTAGTATGCCGAAGGTATTCTCCCCCCACTCTCAGAGAGGCAGTTTTGGTTATGCTACCCAAACAAGACAGAGACCCATTGCTTTTGGGGTCATATTGTCCACTATCCCTCCTGAACTCGGACTACAAGATTCTTGGGAAAGTCCTAGCTAATCGTTTAATTCCTATGGTGGAACATTTAGTACATTCGGACCAAAACGGGTTCGTCCCTGGTAGATCTACGTTCTTGAATCTACATAGGTTTTTTATGCTGATGGACTGGGCTCGCGAGACGGGGGCACACCCTTGGGTCGCATCCCTCGATATTGGGAAAGCATTTGACACCCTGGGTAGGGTCTACTTGATGGAGGTTCTTAGACGCTTTGGAATGGGGCCTAAATTCCTCATATGGGTCTCCCAGTTATATAACTCTACTATGGCTCAAGTAAAAACCGCGATCGCCAAGTAAAAGCCGGGTCCACATTTTCTGACTCATTCAATATTGGGTGCGGCACCCATCAGGCTTGCCCCCATCCCCAATTATTTTCGTGCTTGCAATGGAGTCACTGTCCTGCGCACTTAGTTGACACACCATGTATTTGGGGATATTAGCAGGCAACCAATGGCATATATTATCTATGTATGCGGACAATGCACTGGTGTACCTTCGTGAGGATGATGCAAGTAACAAGGACCCCCTGTAATAATTCTAGAGCTCCTAGGCCAGGGTAACAATACAGTCGAGAGCAAATTTCCTAGGCAGTCAAAAAGGTTAGGCTAATTCAAACACTCAATAAACCAGCAACATGATTGGAGAAAACTCAGTGTGGGTATAATTAAGCTACATTAAAACGTATTAGAAAATGTATTTTGTTTATTTATAATAAAAAAGGTATTGGTTCAAAAAATATTGTGAACAATACATGATTCTGATGCAACATAGTTTCAGTAAAATGCAGGATGGAACAGATATCACAAAACCAAGGATTGGTGTGAAATGAACACAATCTTAACACATATATGTAATCAATTAGGAAACAATAATGAAGAAGGAAAACTTAGGACAAATGATATGATGTGGCTAGCAGATGGTTCTTCTCAACGTACGTTTCGGCACTAAAAGCGCCTTCATCAGGAGGGCCACAAGTTCTTCTGGGTTTGCAAGCAGTATCAACTTTGAGTCCTGGTCTGGGAATGTGTTGATCACAACCGACGTATTTATTGATATGCCAGAAGTATAAACCTCGTGTTGTGGCACTGAAGCCACTCGGGAAACTGGTGATAACAAATTGTCTACAACCCCACACAACCACACACACACAACCACACACAACCACACACACACAACCACACACACAACCACACACACACAACCCCAACCACACACACAACCACACACACAAACACAACCACACACACAACCACACACATACAACCACACACACACAACCACACCCAACCACACACACAATCACACACACACACAACCACACACACAACCACAACCACACACACACAACCACACAAACAACCACACAACCACACCCACAACCACACACACACACAACCACAACCACACCCACAACCACACACACACACACAACCACACACACACAACCACCCACACAACCACCCACACAACCATACACACACATAACCACACACACACATAACCACACACACACAACCACACACAACCACACACAACCGCACACACACATAACCACACACACACAACCACACACACAACCACACATCCACACACACCCACAACCACACCCACAACCGCACCCACAACCACAACCACACCCACAACCACACACACACAACCACACACACAACCACACCCACAACCATACCCACAACCACACACGCAACCACACCAAGCATTGGCATAGCCAATAAGTCTCGCCTTTGGGACCTTATAAGTGTTTAGCCATGCAACAGTTGATGTGGTTGCACCAAGGATATTGTGCTGCATGACTGTGGCTTTCCGATCTGCATGCAGGCATCATGGCAGAACAGACTGCTCTGCACTCTGCAAGGACAGGCCAACCGGCTTCGTCCCTCCCCCCAGACTGGCAAAGATACCTGGAGGTAGTGGGATCCAGATTAATAGGCGCTGTACCCTGAGAGTGTCTGAAATATTGGTCCTATCCAGATGGCGGCGGCATGCCTGTCCCGAGACCCTCACCCCTCACATGCCAGGTAAATCCCTTCATACATAATGATAAAATACACTAATCATGGATCCTATACAACCGATACCCTCTTCTTTTTCATGTCCCTTCTGACATATCATGCCACCACTACCAACTGTTAAATGTTTATATATTTTTTATGTTTGGACTTGTTTTTATAAAGTTTAGTGATGCACTTTACATTAAATATTTGTCTTTATTTTTGCTATGTTTGGAAAATCGATGCGTTGCAGAATTGAATGTGTACTATGTATCAAGCACAAATAGATACCCTTTCAACAATTGCACAGATGCATTTCCAACGGCATCACTTTATTATATATGGCTGTACTCTTCGTTGTCAATTATGCTGTTGTTTACAATATCATTAAGAAACATAATTTTTTTTAAAACATGTTGCCGGTATGTGGCATTTCAACGTAAAAGATGTTAGCCCCATTTTTTAGGTCTCGCCTAGCAGCGTGCAAGCGCTGCGCGACTTATTGTAAGGGGGCTTCAAAAAGCTCACCACACGCTCGTGCGTGTGTGGACTATTGCTTGCAGTTACCCGCACGGGCGCCATATGTTTTGAAATATTGTGCCCAGACACGGGCGCGATAATTCAAAACATATGGCCTGGTGCTCACTCTCGCGCGCACAGGCTTGTTACGAACAGAAATCAAACCATTACGAGTGCAGGCCCATTGCCACTGAACACAAACAATATTGCCGAAAATGTCCACATGGGGGCGCTGTTGGTCCTTTTATGGCCGCTTTCATAATCATTTACTGCATTTAAGACTCCCGTTGTGGTTATGAATTTTAATAGTTCTCCAGAGCAAGCCTCACCATCTCACCCAGTGCACTTTGACCACCTGGGACATATGCGCAGGGGGTAACTTAAAATGCGAAAGGCAGCCTTCTTTGCAGCAAATCAGCTAAAGTTTACTTTTTGAGCCAGCGGGCAAAATAGCTGGGTGAGGTTTCCTGGTGTCATCTTTCGCTGCTTCCTTGTTGGCATGTAAGGCTATCTACCAACTCACATTAATTCATAGAAAATTTAAATTATACCTGGCGATACACTTGGGAGTGAATAAAAAGCAACAGAACAAGAATAGAAGCACGAGAACACAGACAGCATTGATACTTGTATTGTAGAACACACTTTGTAATCGCTGGACCATTCACTAACAGGCACCAACCCCCCACTAGCTTTGTTTCAGGAGAGGAGTAAGTGTGTTAGTTGACTGGAACAACCCATGCAAACAGGCCTTATTTTGTTTGAGGAAGTGTTGGCCTGGAGACCCTGAGTTGGTAGGCAAAACGTGGCACACGTGGGTCTAACTAATTTTTTTCATTAAGACCATCCAAATTCTTTAAGGGCTTACTATTATGCATACTTTTCACGTAACTGTTGTTTTAACCCGTTCTGATGTCAGCGGAGGCGAGGCCTTTATGTGCTGCTGAGAACAACACTTTTTCTTATTTGAATGTGCTTGGGCACATACTACTGATGGTACCATAATGCAACACACTTTCTTCTGGAATCTGTCCACCTGCCCGTCTTTAGAAATTAATTACATAATTCATCTTATGAACACAGACCCTGTAGTTTCTATCTCACTGTGACCGACAAAAATCGATTCATATATGCTTTACAATCTAGATAAATCCTACTCCTTCGTGCGTCAGTTGCATTGTTATGTTGTAAAAACAAAAATTGGCCTACGCTAACACGGAATAATGTTTGGGCTTGCATAAATGGATTCCCTACTATGAGACACTCTACCTACCGCATGCCATCTCAAGAAGGAAATATCTTTCCTCAGTGTGTGGAATGTATGAATGGCCCAGAATGGTACTTTGCAAACTGATCTCTTTCATAATCTAATACAAACCTATACCACCCTCACAATCTGCCAAATATGGTAGGTTTACTTGGCATTCCCAGCTCCAAGGTAAATGTCTGACTTGGTGTGTAGTTTATACATGTTACAGCCAACAGGGGCTTCCTTCATTGACCCACCTCAACTGTGTGCTGCAGCTGAGCTGTTGCATAATATAACAAGCATTGGCATAGCCAATAAGTCTCGCTTTTGGGATATTATAAGTATTTAGTTATGCAGCACAATATCCTTAGTGCAACAACATCTACTGTTGCATGGCTAAACACTTATAAGGTCCCAAAGGCGAGACCTATTGGCTGTGCTAATACTTGTTCTGTTACGCCATGCCAAATCTCTAACACAATTTTTGTGATTCGGCTTGTGCACATATTTTACACCTCATTGCTTTGGAGAGCTATACCATATCTCACAGAGCACTACCAGCCACCATCTGGTCCAAGTGAACCCATTTCTTCCAGAATCTGTTTGGAACTATTTCTTAAATATTTGCAGATGTGCCATTTGGTACTTTTTCAAAAGCGCTGGACATGTCTGACACAATTAGGACCTTCATAAGACCCTCAACATTATTTTTGAGTGTATGGGTTGGATCATATGCATCTGTAAGCCGGACAAGACATTATTAAACATGTATTCTACCTACTGAGGAGATAAAACAAAGATCTCCATTTAGTTTTGTATAGGTCCTCCACTCTGTGTGTTAAGCTCACACCCAGATATCTAAATGGCTTATCTGCACATAATAATAATTTGTCAGATTTCAGTTGAGTCACTTTCTTGATGTACACCATCATGTTATGTATCTGTGATTTCTCAACATTTATTTTGAACCTTAATGCCCTCTCAAATCTCTCAATTTCAATTAGAAATGCTGGCAAAGAGGTGGCAGGGCCTGCCAGAGTAAGCAAAATATAATTAGTGAATTAACAGGTAATATGCTTTTCATTCCCAGAAGGGATCGCCCCGATTGACTACATGGCCTGAATGTTGACTGCCAACATTTCTACGGTTAGGTAAATATGAAAGGTGATACGGGACAACAACGTCTGATGTTCCCCTTGAGCACACCTGCCTCACTTCTCTGCTCATGCACTCTTATCCTAGAAGACTGGCAAATGTACATAATCCAGCTCAACATCTCTGGCCCAAAACCAACTCTAGGCTGGGTGGTGCCAAGAAAACTGCAGCTCCCTCTGTGAATTGTCCGTTCGGCATCAAGAGCTATTTTAGAGGGCTGGGATTGTCATATGAAATAGTCTCCGGTCATTAACCTCCACTTGTCTGTTCACTATAAATCCAGGGTGTAAAGTATCTGTTACTAAACATAAGATTGCACACGCTATTTAATGGTATTTTAGTGAACAAACTTGTGTAAGTGTTTATTAGGACTTTAGGTCACTAGAATTTACAATCCTTGCATCACATCCCTATTCGGGTATGAGAGAGATGCGTGCTTCATTGCATCAGTGATTCCGTGGCATATGTGAGTGAGGTAAAAAGGATGTTCAGGTGTTTTTAGGATATGTGTCTCATATGGTTTAAATAAGAAGACTGTGAAGCAATCTGGCCCAAATTCTTTTGTTTAAGGTTTACTTAGAGAATTAAAAATTATACTTCTTTCGTCTCTATCCGCCGAGTAAACTCTGCTACTAGTCCTTCAAATAGCAACAGTATCTGATATTTGTCAGGTACGTTTGACAAGAGTCCATCTCATCTTGTCCCTGCTTTACAGCCTGTGATATAGTCAACAGAACAATCCCAACTTCCCTGCAATTAGTTTGCCCTACTAATCATTCAGCTGTGGTATGTACTCCTTGATTCATTCGGCCCTCAACCATGGTGCCAGCAATATGTCTGCCTTGATTCCCTTCTCATTGAACTTTGCTTTAGTGTTATCAGAGCAAAGACAGCCCTATTTGTTCTTTAATGTATAATTTAATATTTGTCTTTGGGTGCTGTATTTGTAGTATAGTTTATCTGTTTAGCCTGTTCCAACTATGCTAGCTCTTTTGTTGATTGGGACTACAATAACTTTCACCCCCTTAAATACTGTTGCAGCCAAGACTATTTGTTTTCCCCCTTAAGGAAGCTTCAAATGATTCTCAGTAAGTGAACCAAGAAGTGCCCTACAACATATTAAGTTCAAAATATTCCAGAAATATTGTGGCTATTTCTCTTGTGTGAGCTGAGTGTCTGTGGAAGGTGTGGTCATTTTCAGCTTACCTTCAACCGTACCACTTAATTACCATGCATGTCTGATCTGAGATTGAAATAGCAGATATTTCCACCCCCTTGCAGGCTACCTAGCTTATGTTTCACTATGAAGTTCTGGTCCAGACTAGTGTACGCCTGGACTCATGCAAGAACAAGCATTTGCAATGCAAAAGGTCTCGCATTTACGCAAGTTTGAGCTATTGACATAGCAAATGACACTGCATTTTATTTTTGTTTTTGTTTTAAAAACATACATAAAAGGCATTGTCATTTACCATGCCAATAGCTAGGAGACCCGGATCAGTTGACCTGAGCCCTCTTGCATACAAGTGCCACTCGGTTGAGGCAGGCAAGATTCCAGCTAGTCTTTAATAAATATCCCGTACCACTAATTGGGGTCTTCCAGCTTCCTTTGCAGAAGATCTGTGGGGGGAGGGGCGCGGGGTGGGGGTTGGAGGATGGGAGTGGTGGTGCTTGCCATGGGCTTGGAGCTTGGTTGGGCACGGGGGTTGATTCTAGAGGGTAGGTGTGGGTGGGTTGCTGTGAAGTGTGGTGCGTGTGGTGTTGGCGAGGTGATAGGCTTAAGGGCGGGGTGGGGGCTGGTGAGGGAGTTCGGAACCTCGGGAGGCGGGGTGAGTTTTTGGGAGTTACGAGTTGGTCAATGGGGCCTGCTAGGCAACTGTAGGCAATGACGGGGACCTAGGGGGAAGCGAGGTGCCCCTGTGCAGGGAGCTGCCGACTTTGGAGCCCCCCGACCGAAGTTGACATGTCAGCAGAAATGGAGCAATATGCAGAAGAGGTGGCAACGATAGGTGATAATTATAGGGCTGAATTGTTGTTCTGGGGGCAGGCTGATTTGAAGGTGGTTGCAAAAGGGCAGAGTAAGGGGAATGTAACAGAAGGGATTCAAGTGTCATTTACAGGCGAGGGATGGGTACGAGGCTTTGGCCACCAACATGCAGCGACGCGGAAGATATAATGTGGGGCAAAGGATGAGGATAAGGCAGAACGGTCAAATACCCGTGGATATAATGGATATGGGGGTGGGGTGTCAATGGTGGTTACCCTACACGGTGAGGGGGAGAGGCTAGTTGGGGGGTAGGGGCAAAGCTTGTGAGGGAGGTTGGCATCTCGGGATGCGGGAGGCTCAGTGTAGGTTTGCGAGTAGGCAATAGGGCCCGCTGGACCACAGTAGGTAATAGCAGAGACTAAAAAGGATGCGATGTGGCCTATGGGCAGGGCGGCCGACTGGAGATTGGCTTAACATACAGTGATCCTGGGCTGATAGGTCAATGTCCTCAGACTACCAAAAAGGAGGTCTTTGACCTGGGGGCTATGCACTGAGTTTCGGAAGGGGGAGCAGCGAGAGGGGACGCAGGAGGCCCATTTTAGGAGATGCGCAAATTGTAAGTGGGCGCAGGAGCGCAAGGTTGTAATGCACGACAATAGCAGTCAATGGCAGGGTAGAAGGGGAGGCAAGGGGGCCGAGGCTCGACCGGCCTACTTTGGAGCAAGGGAGTGAAGTTTGAGTCTGGGTGTGGTTCAGCATCATGTGAGCCTGGGCGGTTGATATGTCTCCCAGAATACCTCAAAGAAGGTATTTGTCCGGGGGTGATGCAACATGGGCAGCATGAAAACACTAATATCGGGAGGGGGGGGGGGGAGACAAGGCGCGGGAGTGGGGGTAGCCAGAAGAGAGGAGCATGGGAGCCATTATTTTGCCAGCTTAAGACAGGGCAGTTAGGGGTTAATTACAAGGCTAAGGCGGGAACCAGGCTGCCCTGGGGGAGGTTTTTTGCAAGATAAAAAGAATGGAGTCTGGCTGGTTAGGATCCATTGGGCGTTCCCCCACATCTGGAGGGAGGAGGGCAGGGCAGTTGCAGCGCTAGGCACTATAGGGCGCAGCAACCTGAGAGCAGGGGTTGGCGCCATTACAAGGGTGAGATTCCTTTGCACACTGGGGGCGCAATGGGGTGGGGAGGATAGAGGCACCAGTCCGTTAATGTGAGTGAAACACTGGGTGCCTGCAATTGTGGTGGCACGTTGATGTGGGGGGCGCAGATAATGCACTTTCGGATTGCAGTGTAACGTTTCCGAGTGGTTGATGTGCCGCCGTGATTAAATTGGTGCTGGGCATAATGTTTTGTTGCCCAAGCCGGTGTTTTTTTGCTGCGTCTGTGGTACTGAGGTGCCCATGGCAGAACACGGTGGGATGAGGGAAGGAGGGGTAAACGAGGACGCAGTGCCATCGGATGGTTGGAGGGGGGGTTTGTCGCCTCATGGCGGGCACAATGATGTGATGGGCAAGGTTGTCAGCTTTCCGCCCCCGGTTGGACTGCCGGGCGGTCTCTAACTCGCATGCAGAGTTTCCTGGGATGGCGGGTTTGACGCCAGCCAATGAAAATTATGGGCGTGGCTTTAAGTCCACTACAGAAATCTTCTCGATTACTATAAGCCTCGCAGAGCAAGGAGTGCATGCGAACTCCAGCGCTAGGTCTGTGAGACCTAAAAAAGCAACATCTATCATTTAACTATACAGATATCTCCAAGCATCCACCAACTCCTTGCCAATGAACATATTTTCAAACATTTTGCTCAGTGTTTAACAGTAAAGGGTGTAGGATTGGAGCGACCAACAGCTCAATCTACACTAGGTTTAAATCACCATCTATGACAATGTCCACCTCCTTCACTAAATCTGTTAAGAGTGTTATTATGAATTTACAGCAGGGTGATTTTGGAGAACAGACACTGATCAATGTCAACCTTAAACCCTGTCCATTAAGCATTATCAGGAGGTATCTTCTACCATATCATCTCAATTTAATCTGTATAGGCTGTGGGTCATGTTTACACAGCATTGTCATCTGTGTAAATACGAAGATTTGGAAACCCAAAAATGTTTTATTTTTATAATGAAATTTTGCAGCCCATACCAAATATACCCTTTCCAGAAAGACGAAATTAGGCCATTGAGCATTCAGCCTAATAAATATTCTTTATGTTTGTTCCGGAAGTTGAAACCATTCAATTATACTATTGAATCTTTATTTTTGTAATCTTTCTTATAAAGTTCTCTTCAAGAGCCCCTATTCCTTCCAGAGTGTCCCCCTCCGTGTTTTCAACAAAAAAAGTAGAAACCTGCTCCTAACCTTCAGCCCAATAGGGCCAAAACAAAATTGGGTTCTAGAGACAATAAATCTTCCATTAAGGCTGCACCTATGAATGCAACCTAAATTCAGTGTTAATAACAAGCAAACAACTTCCCTACTTCAATCCAAAGCCCACCCTTTCACCTCAACCGTCGCACCTCCCCTATTGTGCCTACGTGTTCTCCCTCCTGTATCATGTCCTTCATCTTCTGAGCTTCAGCTCCTTTTCAGCAGTATTACCCTTAATTCCAGGAAGCACTTCATTCCATGCTATTATTGTGGTGCTGCTGCTCAAGGACTCCACTTGGCTTCCAATTTACAGCCCAGGCAGCATTGGAAATGGATTGTTAGGTCAAACCTGTATGGTATGTCCTAATAATCACCTGCTGCTCTGTTCAGTTTGCGCTTCCATCTCTTATCCCAGTTTGATGACACATCTAGTATATACCGTCTTGAGGATCAACCAGTGCAGGCCAGTATGTTGTCTGCTTCCTCCTCCTACAATTGGCCCAAAATATTGTTAACTTCCACTGCAGAACTAGTTGTGACTTTCTCCTTCAACCTGAACCGCATGCTGCTAGGGAAGGTGCAACAATATTAAATGTGAAAATCCCTGCTTTACTTTCTTCTTAGACATTCTAGCGAGGAAATCTCTTGCACAGTGAGGGCCCCTGGGACTCATTTTGCTCACCCTGTGGGCTTGCTCTATGCCAATGTCCATCAGAACTGCAAATAACAACTCTCTAAGGCATTCACAGATGTCTTCTACTTCGGTATCATCAATGAGATAATAGTTGTGAATGCTATTTCTACTTGACCTATTTTCTAGGTCCTTGCATTTCGAAATAAGCACTTTAGTTTGAGAATTAATGAAGGCAATCAACATTTTGGTTATTTGATAGGTCTCTCTAAATGTTTGCTGCAGTACAACTGCTTTTCCGCTGTCTCTGGTTTGCAGTTGAGGACTTCTGCATCAACGTTTAATTCAGCAGTATCTTTACTAATATCTGATCATACTTCAAAATATTCTCCAACAACGATGTGTTCTAACCCCTCTTATGCTGAAGTACATAATCCTTGAGGTCTTCACTTGTTAGCACAGGAGAGGATTTTGCTGTCATCTTTTTGTGATTTTCAGTTGCCAAAAGAATCATTTCCCACATGCCCTGTTGCTCAGGAAAAAGGGCTTAAGCTCACGTTGTCTTGTTTTCCTCTGCTTCTAAGACATGTAATGTTTGTACAGCACACTGTCACTTGTCAGCACTCCAGCTCTATCTACTGTTGCAAGACTTCATCACTGGACCCAAGTCCATCTACCTCTGTGTTTTCGGCACAAGTTTCCAAGCAATTGTATTAACTATCCCTATGCCTGTGGTTACTTGTGCCCATGTATCCCAGAACACTCTTAAGGGAGTGTTTGTCTGTTCTCATGCTCACACTATCACTTTCTCTCTGCAGCTGGTCATGTATGCTGATTTATCTTGAGGATCAATATCCCATTGGTGTAAGGAATGCAGTGATTCTCTGCCTTTCGTCTCAGGCCTATGGGAAGCTATGGATATCTCCTAACTCAAACAAAGCTGCCTTCACATTAAATACATTCTGTTTGATTTGGATAACTGTCATGATCCAGTGACTCAGCCGTCAATGCCTTTATTTAGCTCTCAACTTTCCTTCCCTACCTCCTCCAGATATTATTAGTCTCATACATTGCCTCTAACTTGCCTTAACTTCAACAAGCAAGTTCCCAGGGCCTCTGACGTGCAACCTGTCCTCCTTCGCTCATAATGCTTGCTGCCTCTGCCACCTCGTCTTCCCTGCTACTATGTGATGTGCCATATGAGCCTGCCAGTGTCGCCAGGTCTGTACTGAAGGAGATTCTAATGCAGGTTGGGCGACGTCACAACCACACCGACCAATCCCATGCACAGGAGGTTTGGATTGCTACTACTTCCTTGTTGTGGTCTACTAGGGCCACTAAATGTCTCTACAGTGGCCTGCTATGGGCTACGCTGCCCTTCACTATCCTCCTGCAACTCTAAACATTGCCACTCAGGCCTCCACGACAGTCTCACACTCTGTTTGTTTCCTCGCTCTTGATATCGGGGTTTGAAATACAACTGAGTCTCTCTTTTAGCACCCTTCTATGACCCAAGAAGCGGCTTCCCTTTTGCGTTTGGATGTCAGGGGAAGCCTTGCAGGTGAGTAAGTAATCAGTCTGCTTCGAGTTATATTCCAGACTTTATAGCTGAGGTTGAATCTACATGACTATCAGCTACATAGGACCAATGCAACAATTCATTTTCAACCACAAAATACGTATTACCGCCCCGGCTCCCACCCAGCAATAAACAATAAAAAGCACTATGACACGGCCAGCGCTGGTCACGTCATGGCCCTTTTCCTAACATCCTCCACTGTTGGCGTTGTCTCCTGTTCCTGCAGCAATAAAAAAAAGCGATATAGCGCAGCCAACGCTGTCTATGGCATAGCATTTTTCTTTTACTTTCAGCCATGCTGCACAGAAGCCGCGCTGTGCAATATGGATAAAAGACACTGTCAAAGCCAAAATCTCACTCGTAGTAAAATTCTATTGACTTTGCCGCCAATGCTTGCTTAAGAGATGGATCCCACTGCACAAAAAACACATATCTTGCACTGTGCTACACAGGCCAAACCACAAATAAAAACCAGTTGCTACGTGAGCTTTCCAGATGCCCTAACTAGAATATCTGAACAAGGAGCACATATTACATGGGGTGTGTCTGTGTGTATAAGAAACACTTTTGCACATTCTTTGACATGAGGCACACGCAAAAACAAACAACAGACTACCAGGTCAAACAGTCAGCTTTTGACCAGGTTTGAACAAAATATTCAGCCATCAAAAGTGGGCCTGCAACAGCTTGTTGCTACAGTTTACCCTTCAACACCTTCTTCAGTGTCAACGAGGCAGAGAACACTGATTCAAAGCTTTCTTGGCTTTTGGAGCTCGTGAAAGGCACACATTTTTCTTGTCTTGTACCCAACCCTTAGTTAGAACTTAGTTTGGCAGAAGAAGAGACTACGCCTCCTGTCTCACATTTTTTGAACTGTGAGTTTATGTAAAAATCCAACTGAGAAGCAATTCGTCCCAATGAATGTAACACAAATACCACATATATTATAGTATCATGGTTTGGTGCTAGTGTGGGTGACCATGCTGTGAGCTTTGTTGCTGTGAAATGGAGCATGTGAGGGTTATGGTGTGTACCTTGATTTACTGGCAGTTATAGGTAAATAATTAGGACTTTTAAAAATCTGCCTGCCAGGTAGTGAGGACGTATCCTTACACAACCTGACTACCCAGTTCGTGCAGTTGGATTCCAGACTATATCATTTTGCTGCAGTCTTTTCAGAAGTGGTGAAACAATTTTGATGGACCATTTCCACGGTTTCTTGGTTTCATGTGTAGTTTGCTTAGCTGCTGGTTGCTTGTTGGCTTCAGCAGAAATCTATTGAGAAGCAGCAACCTCCTAGTCAGAGACTAGCTCTCTCCCCCTGCAGCTTCCGCCGAAGTTGCGCCTAAGTTAAGCCCGTCTGCGCCCGTCCGC
Source organism: Triturus cristatus (assembly GCF_964204655.1). NCBI lineage: Eukaryota > Metazoa > Chordata > Amphibia > Caudata > Salamandridae > Triturus > Triturus cristatus. The sequence goes on along the minus strand of NC_140591.1, from coordinate 772,211,157 downwards.
GACCAGACGGGACCAGGGACCACCCCCCCTGCGCCGTGCTCCACAAACCCCAGGCTTTATTATTCTAGCCATGCCTTACGATCTCTTCGTTCCCCTATGAATAATACTTGCCCCTGCTTACGGGCCTCGGATGCCCCTACATCTTGTCAGATTTGCTCCCTGACTCTAACTTCGGCACCCTCACTGACCCATATTCCCAGCTCTACGTTTTGGAAACCCTCTCCATGTCAAATCATTCCCTTCCCCACTCATCATTCCACGGATTTTACTCTCCTGAGCTTGAATTGCAGGTCCCTGCCTAAGCACAAGAGGGACATTTTTGATCTTTTGGTTTCTGACAGTCCAGCGGCCCTGTTTTTAACAGAAACCTGGCTGAACGACTGCACGGGACCTGATGTTGCTACAGCTCTCCCTAAAAACTACACTTATGTATGCCGCAATAGACAGGGCAAGGAGGGAGGTGGCATCGCCATCATATATAAACGGACCTACTCATGTAAGTGGGAAGATTTAGCCATACCCAACTGCGAAGCTGGCTACTTCAAACTATTATTGAATCCTAACTACACCTTGTCGGGCGTATTACTCTATCGTCCACCGGGCGCTGTTGGCGCATGGGCTTCTTCTTTATCGGAAAAGTTAGCTCCTCTATTGCTTCAAACCTCAAACTTTCTTCTCCTTGGCGATTTTAATATCCACTTTAACAATTCACTCTGTCCTATCCGTACACACCTTCTTCAAGATTTGGCCGCTCTTAATCTACATCTTCATAACACAGGCCCTACACACAAGGCAGGTAATCTACTTGACCCCATCTTTTCGAACCTTGACGACATTACCTGCCTCCCTTCCAAACCTATTACCTGGTCCGACCACTACATTATCGAGTTTAACATCCTGACGAGTGTTATTGCCGGTCCATCAGTGCATACTCAGACTCTCAGACCGAATAGAAATTGGAAAAAACTCAAATTGTCACAACTGAATCACCAGCTTGCCTTAACCCTATCCTCTCTACCCAACAATATTACTACTAAAGATGAAAGTTTAATTAACACATGGCTTTCTTCAGCCGTTGATATCTGTCTTCCGGCCCGTAATGGAAAAAAAAATTTCACTCACCCCCCTGCCCCCTGGTTTAATGACCAACTCAAATGCGCCAAATCCAAGTGTAAGAAACTGGAACGCATATGGAGATCTGCGTATTCCCCTAACGATAAAGAAATTTATAAAATGGAACTTCGAAACTACCACTCCCTGTGCAAATCTGCCAGGGCAAACTATGTTAACACCTTTATTCGATCAGCCCAAAACCGCCCAAAAGCTCTTTTTAAAGCAGTCCGAGAACTCTCTGGACAATCAAACTCGCCAAAAGCCCCCTGTTTGGACACAGTCCAATGTAATACTCTTGCCGAATTTTTTACGGAAAAAATAGACCGTATCTATGCCGGTTTTGATGCCTCCCCACGAGCATTAGACATCCCTCCCAGTACTGATCCAGACAACACCATCACTCAGGATACCACTAGCCTTGTTCCGCACACTTCTATTGACAAATGGGATTCGATCTCTCTGGAACTCTTCTTCAAACTCATGGCTAAAATCAAATCTGGCTCCCCACTTGATGCCATGCCTCCTCAAATTTTAAGCACTCTTGATACTCCCGCTCTTTTACCCATCTTAGCCCTCCTGAACGCATCTTTGTTGGAAGCCACCGTCCCTGCAGTTTGGAAACACGCTATGGTGGTTCCCCTTCTCAAAAAAACCAATGCCGATCCCAATAATCCTTCCAATTTCCGACCCATATCTCTACTCCCTTGTCTGTCCAAGGTTTTAGAAAAACACATTAACCTTTGCCTCTCCTCTCACATTGAGGCCACCAAATTCTTACACCCATCCCAGTCTGGTTTTAGGGCTGGATTCTCCACTGAATCCACCCTCTTAGGTGTCACAGAGGCTATTAGACAACAGGTGGACAGAGGAGAGACGGTGGCGCTTATCCTGCTGGATTTAAGCGCGGCATTTGACACCGTCTCTCATGACATCCTCCTCTCCACCCTAAAGGCCGCTGGTATCCATGGCATGGCTTTAGCCTGGATTGCCAGTTTTTTGTCCGCACGCACTTTCCAGGTTTTTTCCCCTACTTCTGTTTCCTCTGTTCTCCCGTCCCCTCACGGTGTACCCCAGGGCTCTATCCTGAGCCCTCTCTTTTTCAACATTTATGTCAGTCCTCTCGCCTCTCTGGCAGAACAATCTGGTCTCTCTATATTTTCATATGCGGACGACACCCAAATTATTTTCTCTCTTTCTTCTAATAAACACGCCCCTACTTCATCTCTTCGATCTGGGCTTATTAATATTGCCAACTGGATGCTGACTAATAAACTAAAATTAAACGGCGATAAAACCGAACTTCTTCTATTCGGTCCTGACACCTCTCTCTGGGGCCCTAAGCATTGGCCTCTGCAAATGGGTCCCCTGCCGGTTCCATCCACCAAGGCTCGTAACCTGGGAGTTACATTTGACAACCAATTGTCCATGAAGCAGCATGCTGTGAAAGTCTCAGCCATCTGTACTAATATCATGCGATGGCTGAGAAAAATAGCATGGATGCTGCCGCCAGATACCCTAAGAACTGTGGTCCAGGCTTTAGTAACCTCCAGGTTAGACTACGGTAACGTGCTCCTCCTTGGGGTTAACAAGGAAGTAACACGCAAATTGCAGGTGGTGCAAAACATGGCAGCTCGCCTGCTCTGCAATTTGCCCAGAACTGCCTCTGCGGCTGTTTCCCTGCGCAGCCTTCACTGGTTGCGCATCGAATCTAGAGCAAAGTTCAAAGCTCTCTGTTACATGCACAGGATTAAAACAGACAACTCCCCCCCCTACCTTTCCACTCTGGTTCAACCATACTGTCCTGTGCGTACCCTCAGATCTTCTTCTCTTGGCACCTTCTCCGTGCCACGTTTCAAACGCACCAGAGTTGGTGGTCGCTCCTTTTCCTATCTGGCGCCATCACTCTGGAACACACTCCCCATTTCTCTGCGCTTTGAAACTTGCTACCTGAAATTCAGGAAGGGCCTAAAAACCTGGCTTTTCTCTGCTTAATGTCCACTTCCATCTTGTCTCCCTGCTTCTTTTTCCTCTGTTAGCGCCGGGAAACCCCCGGGTATCTGTGCGCTTTACAAACCCAAATATAATAATAATAATAATAATAATAATAATAATAATAATAATAATAATAATAATAATAATAATAATTAGTGCCGCTGTCGCTGCCCTGTGCAATGCTCTGTGCAGGTAGGTGTTCGATGCCCTCCTCCACCCACAGGCTCCTGTCTGTGCCTCATCCCTGGTGGTCCAGTGGGAGAGCCTTGCTCTTCTGCCAGTTCTACTGCTGTCTGTGCTGTTTTGTGCCTGTTTTTTCTGTTGTTTTTCTGTCTTGCTTTTGCGCCTGTTTTTCGCTCGTTGTCTCTGTGCCTGGTTTTCTGTCTTTAGGTATTATGCCTCTGTATTTTTATTAATTGTTGCCTTGTCTCTTTCTGTTTGTTCTGTTACTCTGCCCGTTTCCCTTTCACGCCGCTGCTGCCCCCGCAGCCCCTCCACCCTGCTGGTTCCCACTCCCGTCTCACAGCTGCGCTTCCCTCCCCCTTCCCTATTTAATGGCGGCAGCTGTGCACCCGCGCCGCTGGTGCCCTGGAGGCATGCCAAAGGCAAGTCTGTCTGCACCTGTCTATCACCCGACCGCGACCAGTGCCAGGGACCCTGGATCTCTGACCACCCACCGCTATGACTCAGCTGCCCTCCTCGCACTCAACCCTGGAAGTAACAACAACTGCAAGCTCTCCACGCCGAACACCACCCACGGCCAGTTCTTCTGTCACCGAGCCTTCACCAGCCTCTGCCCGCCGCGGCCACCGCCCCAATGCCGGACGCCAACACCACCGAAACCCTGAAGTGCATCCTCCTCAACGTGCACTCCCTGCACAGACATGCCGTAGAGATATGGGACCTCCTCGACACCGTCTTGCCAGATGTCGCCTTTTTCGCGGAAACCTGGCCCAACACCTCCTCCGCCCCGACATTGCCACCGCCATTCCCGACGGCTACAAGATCCAGAGAAAGGACTGCCCGAACCGGCCGGGAGGAGGACTCGCCATCGCACACAACAGCTTCCTCCAACCCTCCACCTCCACCACCAGCGACTCCTCCGCTACCACGAACACCTTCACTTCCCGATCTCGACTAGCCCTAGAACCACTCTTCGTGGCACCTTCGCCTACAGACCCCCCCGGACCCCGCGCTTCGTCCGCCACTACTATTGCTGACCTCATCACACCCCACACCATCACCTCCATGAACTACATGCTCATCGGAGACCTCATCTTCCACCTCGACAACCTCAACGACCCCAACTCCACCGCCCTCCTGAATAACCTCGCCAACATCGGAATGAAACAGCTTGTCACCACCCCTACCAACACGGCAGGACACACCCTCGACCCCATCTTAGCAGGTGTAAACAACATCCGATTCAGCCACACCATGCAGCCCCTCTGGACAGACCACCACTGCGTACATTTCTCTTTCAACACCGACACCGCTCTCAAACCCTCCCCTCACCCTACACCCGAAGGAACTGGAGCTAGGTCATAGAGGAGCACCTCAATTCCATCCTCAGCCGGGCCCCACCCCCCGCCTTGACCGACGCCAACTCCGCAGCCAAGGAACTACACTACTGGATCACCAACTGCGCAGACAAGCTCGCACCCCTCCACACCACCGACAGACAACGCCCCCTCCAGGCCACCTGGTTCACCACCGACCTCCAAGAAGCCAGATGCTCCTGCAGACGTCTCGAAAACAATGGAGAAACAGCAAAACTACGGACGACCTAACCACCTACAAGGACGCCATGACAGACAACCACCAACGCATAAGATCCAAAGTAAATAACACTAGCAACTCAAAGGAACTCTTCAACATCATCCAGCAACTCACCAAGCCCAACAACAAAGCCACAGGCATAACCCCCTCCCAAGACCTCTGCAACAAGCTTGGCGCCTACTTCCACCTGAAAATCAAAGCCCTTTACGACAACTTCAGCGAGCAGACTCCAGAAACCACCCTTCCCTCCAGCGACGACAACGACCCACCATCTCCGGCTGGACCCCGATCACCAGCGAAGATACGATCATGAAGTGCACCCACTCAGGACCCCCCATGGACCCCTGCGCTCTGCGCATCTTCCACAGAGCCGCCGCGGCCATGGCGCCCCAGCTACGATGCACCATCAACGCTACCTTCGAATCCGGCACTTTCCCCGATGATTGGAAATGCGCAGAGGTCAAGTCCCTGCTCAAAAACCCTCGGCAGACACAACGAACCTGAAGAACTACCGACCCAAAGTCACCGAGAAGATCATTGACGCACAGCTGACAAACTTCATAGAAGAAAACTCCATCCTCGACTCCACCCAATCCAGATTCTGCAGCAACCACAGCACCAAGACTGCCCTCCTCGCTGCTGCTGATGACATCCACACACTCCTCGACCAAGGCCACACCGCAGCCCTCATGCTACTCGACCTCTCCGCAGCCTTCAACACCGCCTCCCACCGCACCCTCACAGACAGACTCCATGACGCCGGAATACAGGGAACTGCCCTCGACTGGCTCCGCTTCTTCCTCACCGTTAGAACCCAAAGGACCAGGCTCCCGCCTTTCTTCTCTGAACCCACAGTGATCAACTGCGGAGTACCACAAGGATCGTCGTTCAGTCCCACACTCTTCAACATCTATATGGCTCACCTCGCCGCCATCATCAGACAGCATGGGCTCAGAATTGTATCCTACGCCGATGATACCCAGCTCATCCTCACCCTCGCGAAGGACCCCGAAACCACCAGACTCAGCTTTGAAGAAAGGAATGAAAACTGTCGCAGCCTGGATGAGCAACAGCTGTCTGAAACTCAACTCAGAGAAGACAGAAGTCCTAGTCCTCAGACCCTACCCCTCTGCATGGGACAACTCCTGGTGGCCCTCTGCCCTCGGCACCCCCCCCACCCCCACAGACCACGTCCAGAACCTCGGCATCATACTCGACTCCTCCCTCACCATGACCCGACAGATCAACACTATCACCTCCACCTACTTCAACACCCTCCACATCATCCGCAAGACCTTCAAGTGGACCCCCCTGAAGCCAAAAAGACTGTCATCCACGCACTCATAACAAGCAGACTGGACTACGGAAACGCCCTCTACGCTGGAATCAACAAATACCTGCTACACAAACTCCAGACCATCCAGAACACCGTGGCCAGATTCGTCTTCGGCATCCCACAGCATGAGCACATCACCCAACACCTGTGAGACCTCCACTGGCTACCCATACTTCAAGCTACTCACCCACGCCCACAAATCCCTCCACAACACCGGACCCAATTACTTTAACGAAAGAGTCTCCTTCCACGTAACCAAAAGGAACCTCCGCTCTGCCGATCTCGCCCTGGCAGAATCCCCGCGCATCCGCAGAACCAGAACAGGTGGAAGAGCCTTCTCCTGTAATATTGCGACAATGTGTTTTTCTGATTATTCCTGTCGAAACTACTGTGATTAATTCTGATTTTGCAATTTTTTGCTTTCTTCTGTTTGAAGAGGGTGATTGCTCCATGTGTTGGCCATGCTTAACGTGACAGGCTGTCTGCGTTATTAATTATCTGTTGGTTGATCCCTCATGTGCATTGTGTTATGGAAGCATCGGTGATGTTCTGTTGTAGATGGTGTGTGTTCATATAAGCACAGTGTTAACTGGAGGAAGTGTTGGGTGTGGGTCGGAAAATACCCTGAGCAGAGTAAAGGAAAGTGATACCGGCTGCTTATGGGTTGTGTACATGTCCAGGTTGAATGTCACCATGTTGTAGCCTGATTTTGAAGATACGTAGATTAGTGTCTGAATGCAAGGTGGTCTCTTGTGTATGGGTTGCACGCTTGCATGACATGGAAAGTATCCTCCTGAGTCATGGGTTGGAACATTAGCCCAGAAGTGTAAGGGTGTGTGAATCCCTGTTCTGTATTAGATGAGTACTTCCACAGTTTGACACAAGCTTGTGCCACAAACTGGGCATAGTGCGTCATTATAGAATGAAAAGTTACACTATTGTGGTGCGGGTTGTAGACTGTCCTGAATTGTGGAAGGAGGTGTATGCACAGTTAGGCATCGAATTTATATCTGCACAATTAGAGGATACTCTAGTAGATAGAATACACCATGAATAGTGTAGGGTGATACATTTTTAAGCATGGGTTGTAAATCTACACATAAAGGGTGACTCATAACCTTTTCAGAGGCAGCAGCATCATCACAGGCATTATATAGCATGGGCTGAGGTGAAGTCACATTTTAAAGCAGTACTGATGTGTGGGTCTAACACGTATATAGTTATTTAGTAGCTGACTGTATTTCTCTTAATCACACTTCTTACTTTAGGCTGATAACAGTGTTACAAAATGGTTGACTCTATTATTCACAAGCGCACCAAATTTTAAGATCATAGGGGGCTAAAGCACTGATTTAAGGGATATATGTGCATGCTGCAAGTCTTATGATATATACACTGCTAAAATAATCCATGTGGTTAATTCAACCACTGCAGACATCTCTGTGTAATCTGATCCCAGATCTGATTCATCAATATATAATTTACAGCGTTAAAGTGCGCACTGCTTCAGACTTGTCTAAAAGTCCTGTGATCCGTGGATCCGATGAAGATGGGACGACTTGAAACACGGGGCGGGAACTCCGTCTTTCCCTTTTCCGGAGGCGCCGGCAAGGTGACTGCTCTTGAAATCCTCACGAGTGGGGCGATCTGACTTAGCTGTTCCCCAGCGTTGGTGAACTAATTTCTAATCCAATCCCATGACGTGTCTACGGTACTGGTTGCAACATTGTCTTAATATGATTACAGCTGTCGACGTATCTCTTATCCAGTGAGGTATTCAAGTCACTATGGTATGATTAGCGCAGTATATCTAATGACAGTATGATTAGTTATGGTGTATTAAAAGGTTCAAAAATCCCCAATTATGTTTAGCACGACAAAAAGGGCCGAGAACCGAACCGCCTCCATCTTGGATTGCGGCTCTTTCGCTTGGGAATCACGTGGTCTCTTCCGCACACCCTCTGCTTCCCCCTTTCCTTGCATTTATTAGGAGACAGGCTGAGTTGCTGAGAAGCAAGGTCACATCTGCTAAAAGGGAGTATCAAGCAAATTCCTCTAGACCTGGGACGAGAAGGGAGTCACCCTTTCGACCTTCTCTGTAAAGATAGTAACCCTTTGTATGTGTAACCGAAACTAGAAATAGGCATGAGCTCATTAGGGGCGCCAGGACTAACTGGTACTTTTCCACATATAAGGTTTTGTATGCTGTACTGATAATGTATAAAAGTGTGTTACTGTCAAGGAGCCAGCCGTCTTCCTCGGCGCACCTGATGGGTGAGGATCGACGAGGCTCCTCTATATAGAGATCTGTGGTAGCTAATAAACGTTTGAATCTTCCACGTTGCCAACTGCTCCTTATTCTACTTAATATTGCGGGCCAGTGGTAAGTGTGGCCCTTGGAATAATTATTTGGACGCAACAGTTGGCGACCACGAAGGGACCCCGTGAAAGGGTCTTTTCCCCCCCCCCCGTACTCGGGTGGTGGGATTGGGGGCGTCCTGACCGGTTGGCGGGAGAGGAGCCTGAGGATTTCTCCCACCCTGCGCGACTTTTCGGTACGTCCCCTGCTGCTAGTCACCCTTCACCGGGGTCCTACGGGCTTAACCCAGAAAATGGACTGATTTGGTCGGGAGAAGTTGGCAGCGGAGAATGAACATTCGTATCTGGGTGCACCCGGTTAGTATTGATTTGATTTGACGCACGCGTTGTAAACGGTGCATTATTGGTTGAGGCACGCGTTGAAGACGGTGTGCTATTTGATTGATTTAAGAGCATTCGTTGACAACGATGCATTTTTTGATTTTGAACACTGATTGCATTTGTTTGAAGCTCGCGCTGGACAGCGGTGCATTAATTTGAAGGCACGCACCGGAGAGTGGTGTCTTGCTTGATCGGGTTAGCATTACAGTGGTTTGACTCGAAGTACGTACAGATTGTATTTGATTTGATTAGACACAGCGCGCCGAAGGAATATAGACGGATTGCACGTGGAAGGACCTGCGACCTAGACTGGGTAGCCACAAGGCATACTCCTGACGGGGCAAGTCCTCGTTGGGGGCTGGTCTTAGTGGTGAGCCAGGAGGGTGGCCGGAATCCCGCGTGCAGTTTGGCGTCTGGACTGTGAACCAGAGTCGACGGGCTTGGTTCTCTGATACCGATTGTATGTTGTGTGTGATTCGTGTTGATTGTTGTTCTGTGTACACATGTCTGAAAACTAACCAAAATGTCCTGTTTTAGTAAACTGAATTGTTTTGGCTGCTGCTGCCGAACAAGTGACTCCAGATTAGCTGAGAGCCAACCCGCCCCGCCGGAGGGCAGTCCTAGCCATTTTATGTATGTCAAACATGGGATCTCTCCTTTATTGTTCTGCACTCTGTGGCATAAGTATACCAAGGGAAATGAGGAGTTACGATGGCCCAAGACGGGTTCGTTTGATGAGAAGAAAATTGCGTTCCTACAGGAACAACTGTTTTCTAGGCGAAGTAGGCAGGCCATGTTCGATGCTTTAATTGCATGGCAGAAGGAGGCCAAACAACGGCGAATAAGGGAAGAGAAAGTAGCTAGAGCCAAGGCAGGACAGAACGTTACTCAGAAAGCTATGGCCTATGACCGAGAAAGGGTAGAAAAGGGATTGGATTGCATGAATCGCGAATTTAGATTGAAGGTTGATAAGAGCTATGTGACCCGCCCGAATGCGGAAGATGAAATAGAGGATTTATTGGACACCAGGCCACCGCCCCCTTATGTACCGCAGAGGATATATCCGGAGGTGTCAGGGGCCTCGGCCCCGGCCCCAAATATGTCCCTGGGGGCCTCGGCTTCGGCTCCCCCGGCCACTACTACCCCTCCCTCCCTGCCGAACCTCTCCAGGTTGCCGACATCTGTGTCTGAAGTTATGGCCATGCTGCCTAATTTATTGACGGCAGCTGCAGCCGGGACCCCTCAGCTGTTGCCGGGGTCAATGTCTTCCCCTTCTGTTCTGCCCTCCTCCTCCGCCAGTACAACGCCGGTAACAGCTGTGACTACTCCAATACATCCGGCCAGTCTAACGGAGGGTAGGAGGTTGTTCACTCGTTCTGCCTTGGGAACGGAAGAGAGGGAAACTATTGCCACACAAGCGTCCCAGTGGATGCGACACCCTATTTATACTCTTGCTGATATTTGGAGTACCATGAGAGACTACGAACCGGTGATGCAACAGCATGCCCTGGAGCATATGGCCAACCGTCTTATTTCTGTATGGGAACAGGTACACCAGGGAGGGAGATCTCCGGCTATATTATATGATATTCTTGATCAGGTTCACAAATCTCAGTTGACGCCGGAAGAGGTGTATGGGAAGGTGCAGACTTTGGTTTCTTATAGAACTCGTTTGCAGTCTGCCATTCCCGCCGGATTCTCCCAGTTCCCTATGCGAGAAGTGCACCCTATCTTCCATCCAGAAGTTGCTGAGGTGGTGGATGCCCACGGTGTCGTTACCCGCCCGGGAATAGACGCCCGGTTCCAGGAACAATGGGTCTATACCCCCTGGAAGCGGAGTGAGGTATTATCCCTAAGAAGCCAGTTGCCAGATCCTAGAAAAAACCCCACTGCATATTACAGGGAACTGACCGAGGCCGCCTCGTCAGCAGTAATGACGTTGGCGGATGTTGAATTATTTTTGCCTTATTAGTACCGGTGGACATTTGGCGCCAGGTACATGACCAGGACCATGTTACGGAATTTGGTGGGACATGGGACCAACTGAGAAACTGGGATAGAGATCGTAAACCGGGGAACCAGCCCCGACCTGAGATACTGACCTTGCCTGAAAAAATAATAACCTATATGCATTCATTGATCCCACCCAGGAAAGTAGATTGGGACAAGCTGACGGCCTGTAAGCAAAAGAAGGATGAGAGTGTATCCGATTTTTTCACGAGGTTTGAGGGAGTATTCATTGATTTCAGCGGACAGGACTTGGCCACGGAGGGGGGTGTGCGTTTATTTGTTAATAGATTCGTAACCAATTTGCTACCTGAGGTATCGGCCCGGTTACAGGCAGCTGAGAGTACCTGGACGACCACCACGCCTTCCACAATACTAAGCATGGCTCAGTATTATGAGCATCGGGAAAATGAGAGCAAGGATAAGACAGAAAGAAAGTCGAAAGATTTGAAAACTAGAGTGTTACTGCAGCAAGTGGAGAGGGGTAGAGGAAGAGGACGAGGGTTGCAGAATTTCGTTCCAAGAGGGGCGGGACCGACGCAAACGGCTGGGCGAATGGATCTAGGCATAAATCAATGTGCTTTTTGTAAAGAGGAGGGGCATTGGAGAACGCAGTGCCCGTTGTTGTATGAGCAGAATACTGCTTCAAGGGGTCGTGGACGGGGAAGGATGAGTGGGCACCGAGGTGGATACACGAGACAAGAACAGGCAGCCCGAGGTGAGAACAGTCAGAATTATTTCGACCAAAGCCAAGGTAAACAGTACTACCATGACGGACGTGTAACGGACGAAGGCACCGGATATACCCAAGCATAGGACAGCCAAGGGCAGAGTAAGGGGCATGTGTCAATCCCGATAGATCAAGCTGGACCTTATGTCCATGCACAACTGCTGGATGCATCAGGTAAGTTTTTGGTTGACACAGGGGCTATGAACAGTTCTGTTTCACGTGCCCTGGTCCCGGGGGCCGCTCTGTCTGGCCAGACTAATGTGTCCGTGGGATTCTCTGGAACTCCGGTGGTGAGCCCCATTTCTAAGCCACTTTCCCTTACTCTGGGGCCGGTAACAATAGAATCGCCGTTCCTCCTCACCTCCCAGTGTGGGGAAAATCTCCTGGGTATGGATATATTAAAAAGACTGCATGCCCGCATCTTTTGCTCCCCCGATGGAGTTTACCTGACCATTAGGAATACCTCTATCCCCTCCATTCAATGTTTTTCAAAAACGGACTCCTTACCCCCTGAGCTTGCAAAACTCCCGAGGGATCTTTGGGCCCTGGGGGACACTGACGTAGGGTTCCTACAAATCCCCCCAGTGTCCATCACTTTGAAACAGAATGCCAAATTGCCGAGGATCCCACAGTACAAAATAGCCCCCGAGGGGGAACGCGCTTTACTGGCCATTATTTCTGATCTGATTAAAACAGGGGTGGTGGAGGAAACGACTTCCAATATCTGCAACAGCCCTATTCTTCCGATTCTTAAACGAGCCCCTGTACCCCAGTCCCCTGATTATGCTGATACCTATCGATTTGTGATTGACCTGCGAGAGGTTAATAAGATTGTGGTACCCCAATATCCTGTGGTACCAGACATTAATTCCATTTTGACCATGATTCCTCCCACTGCAACATTTTTCTCGGTGGTTGATTTGAAGAATGCTTTCTTTAGTATTCCCATACATCCAGATAGTAGACATTTGTTTGGTTTCTCATTGGGGGGCCGCAGCTTTAGATTCTGTCGCGCCCCCCAGGGGTATACCGAAAGTCTTAGTATCTACAGCCAAGCCCTAAAGAGAGTATTGGATTCTTTACAATTGCCACCAGGTAATGTCCTATTGCAGTATGTCGACGACCTCCTTGTGGCCTCCGATACAGAACATGGTTGCCGCGATGCCACGGTTACCCTGCTACAGCATTTGGCTACGCATGGTAACAAGGTGTCGCTCTCTAAATTTCAATATTGTCGACCGGAGGTGACCTATCTCGGTCATCTCCTGTCGAAGGAGGGAAGACGGTTGACTTCTGAGCGTATCGCAACCATAACTAACATGCCTGTTCCTCGCACGCAACGTGATGTCCGCGCTTTGCTTGGCATAACCTCCTACTGTCGGCAATGGATTGCTAACTATTCTCTCTTGACTAAACCTTTCCTGTATCTAACTACGAAGGATGTGCATGAACCTTTACCTTGGACTGATGAATGCCAGACTGCCTTTTCCGCTCTGAAAACTGCTCTTTGCTCTGCTCCTGTGCTTGGCACCCTTGACTACCGGAAACCTTTTGTGCTCTACGTGCATGAGGTGGACGGTTGTTCTCTTTCAGTGTTGACACAGGACTTTGGTGGTAAGCAAAGGCCTTGTGCATATTTCTCGGCGGTTTTGGACAATGTCGCCAGAGCACTTCCCAGTTGTCTGAGGGCTGCAGCGGCAGTGGCCATAGCAATCAGACAATCGGAAGGGCTAGTTCTGAATACGGATCTGACAGTAATGGTGCCTCATGCTGTGGACGTATTATTAAACAGGACACAGACGCAGCACTTAACTAGTGCGCGTCTTACAGGGTACGAATTGACCCTGTTTGCACCTCATATAACGATCAAAAGATGTGTTAATTTGAACCCTGCCACGTTGTTACCCCTCCCTTCGGGAGACGGTGGACAAGACATACATGATTGTATCTTTCGAACTGAAGAAGAAACCAAGGGCCGGATAGATCTAACTGACACCCCACTATCTGATGCCCAAGGAGAATTGTATGTTGATGGGTCATGCTTCAGATTACCGGATGGTACGACAGCTGCGGCTTATGCGATCACTACCCTGCAAACGGTAGTTGAGGCAGCAAAGATACCATACCAATCGGCCCAGGCGGCCGAATTGGTTGCATTATTCAGGGCCTGCGAGTTGGGGAAAGGCTTAAGGCTAAATGTCTACACCGACAGCCAGTATGCGTTCGGTGTAGCACATAGCTTCGGGAGGTTATGGGCGGAAAGAGGATTCTTGACATCCCATGGCGAGAAAATAAAGAATGGACCATTAGTTGAGCGATTACTAGCCGCATTAACATTGCCCAAGACCCTGGCCATAGTCAAATGTAGTGCACACAATGTTATAATTGATGATGTGGGTAAAGGAAATTTCTTTGCGGATCGAATCGCTAAGGAAACGGCCCAGTCTGACACCACTTCTATGTTTGTAGTAACAAGAATGATAGAAGCAGGGGTTTTTAACAACACCATAGATAGTGTGAAAGAGCTACAAAAGGAGGTGACCCCGGAAGAGCTGACATACTGGCAAGAACAGGTGGGGAGGCTTGATGAGAATGGATGTTGGACTGACTTGTCAGAGAGGTGTAGATGGTTACTGCCAAACGCATTTGTAAATGTGGTAGTAACCATGGCACACGGACCTTCGCATGTAGGAGTTCAGGGCATCTGTGCCACATTGGATCCTGTCTGGTATAATGTTAATATCCATAAGACAGCTAGGAACTTGGTCCAGCATTGCATGATTTGTCTCCAGCATAATCCTGTGGTTAGTATTCCCGTCCTGGCGGGTAATTTTGCGCCACCCACTCTGCCCTTTGAAGTACTCCAAATGGATTACATACAGCTAGAGCGAGTTAACAATCTGAAATACGTGCTAGTGGTGATTTGTACTTTTAGTAAATGGGTGGAGGCGTATCCCACAAAGGAAAATACTGCCCTGGCAACTGCGAAAGCTCTGGTAAAAGAGTTTTTTCCTCGATATGGGTTGCCACGGGTGATTTGGAGTGACAACGGGACACATTTTAATGCTAACTTAGTTAAGTATGTATGCAAGGGTCTGTCCATCCAGCAGAAGTTTCACGCAGCTCGACATCCTCAGTCAGCGGGTCTGGTTGAGAAATATAATGGGATTTTGAAGTTGAAACTGGCTAAACTTCAGGACACGACAGGATTAAAATGGCCTGATCTCCTGCCCCTGGCCCTGTTGTCCGTGAGAACTACTCCCCATTCCCGGAGCGGTATCTCCCCTTATGAAGTAATTTTTGGCAGGCCTGCCAACGTGTGGGGAGTACCCCGGCCCAAATCCTTCAGGGACATTGACCATCCTATGCTGATTGACTATTTGTATGCTTTGACTAAAGATCTCCATTCCATTCATCAACAGATATCTGCCGTACTGCAGCCCCTGCCGGAGGGTCCTGGACACAGCGTAGAACCTGGGCAGTGGGTCTTGGTTCGAAACTACCAACGAAAGTCGAGTTTGGATCCACGCTGGTCCCGGCCGTACCAGGTGCTCCTGGCCACGCGAACGGCGGTGAAAGTCGAGGGGAAGCAGCACTGGATCCATATCTCCCATCTTAAGCGAGTTCCCCTCCCGTTGCCCAGGGAGCAGCTTGACCAGGAGGAAGGCCTGCCAACTCAGGGCGAACCCAGCACTAGAGAACCACTTTCCCTGGACACCCGCAGAGAGGTTGACGGGCGAGGGGAGAGTGCTGTGAGCTTGGAAACCCCTTTTTGTGGCCACCCAATTGCTCAAAGCTAGGCATCTGGTCGGGAGCCCAGCTCCTCGTCTGACCCCACTGTGCCCGTTTTGTTTGTGAACCCTGACACCCCTGGTCGGGATCGATATCACCTGCGGCCCCGGAAATAGAGAATCTCAGGTCTAGCCTTGGCGAGGGAAGTTGGAGGCCTCGGCAAAGACCTGAGGGTTGGTAGAACACTGGACTGAACTCGTTGAGAGCATGGAACTTTCAGTAAAGCTCTGTTCAGAACGAAGATAGAGACATTGATCGGTTGGTGGGGGCCCAGGTGGAGTTTCTTTTCAACAAGGGTTGCGTCAAGTGCGACCCCAACGCGAGAAGTTTTTTATCTTTTTACCTTTTTGATTTCTCTGAACGATAGGAGTCTGCCTGTGAGGCTCTATACGGACACAGGAAAGAAGCACCCTCCGGCAGGTCGGACTGCTTGTAGCCCCCTTTTCCCGAGATTATATTGGACTTTTAGTAAGAAAATGTACCCTTTTGCTCGTTTTGTCCGTGAAGA
Source organism: Triturus cristatus (assembly GCF_964204655.1). Lineage (NCBI taxonomy): Eukaryota > Metazoa > Chordata > Amphibia > Caudata > Salamandridae > Triturus > Triturus cristatus. The sequence goes on along the minus strand of NC_140591.1, from coordinate 772,195,200 downwards.
AGGGCGCCCCATAGTACCCCGTACCATTCCCCCGCATTTGCCAATGTTCTCCTCATGGAGTTTGCGTGTTAAAATTGTTTTCATTTCTATACTGATTGTATCATTTGTACTATGCTTAGGTTTGTTTATATATCTAGAGTTCCGCCATCCTGTACACACCTTGATAGTGTCTACCCCTGCTCCTAAGGAACATCATTTCCAGACCTTTGCCCCTCATAAGGAAAGACAACGACAGACATATGTACATAATGCCTTCATTGAGATGCTGCACCAGACTCATAGTTCCACAAATGTTACTGATTGTTGGGTCTGTGGTCTTCTCCCGTCAGTGATGCATAAGCAAGATTTGTTTATATCAATGCCCTTATCTTATTTAGGTAGTTGCGAAGCCTGGTTCAAAATGTTATCCATGCTATATGAACACTACACTAACTTGCTTTACTCCTGAGGCGGAAGCCGGGAGATCACCTTTTTAAAAAAATCTGTATATCTTGTGTCACTACTTCGCCGAACACCTGATTTTAAAATTGCACTCACCTGCCTGGCCCCACCAGAAACGGGCTACAGAAACGCCTAAAACAGCGATCTTCGCTGCAACAAACAATTGTGAAAGCTAACGATCCTGCCGCCATTGACGGCGAGGAACCGAGGCCACGCCTACCCTAGGCGACGCCCACCCGCCCAAACCAGTATAAAACGCTGCTGACAGCGCGTCGATTTCAGAACTTGCTTTACTCCTGAGGCGGAAGCCGGGAGATCACCTTTTTAAAAAAATCTGTATATCTTGTGTCACTACTTCGCCGAACACCTGATTTTTAAATTGCACTCACCTGCCTGGCCCCACCAGAAACGGGCTACAGAAACGCCTAAAACAGCGATCTTTGCTGCAACAAACAATTGTGAAAGCTAACGATCCTGCCGCCATTGACGGCGAGGAACCGAGGCCACGCCTACCCTAGGCGACGCCCACCCGCCCCTTTCCGCTCCCTCAAAAGATGTGCAATCACCGGACGCGCAGCGGACGGGCGCAGCGGGCGCGCCGTCAGCGCGCCGAAGGCGGGCCAAAGGCAAGCCCGTCTGGGCCCGTCCGGGCCCAGACGGCCTTAGGCCTAGCCACTATGCCCAATCTGCAAAAGCGCATATCATACTCCCGAGGATCACTGCACGCCTGGAACCCGAAAAAACACCCCCAGTGCAAATACATCCTCAAGGAAGACACCCCCTATGCAGGATGTATCCGCTGCAATAGACCCGAGGAAACGGAACGCCACCAAGGACTTCGGCTTGGCCTTCTGAATTGCAGATCCTTAGTAAAGCACGCCCACGAAATTAACATCCTCGTTCAGGATGGGATGTTAGATCTTTTATTTCTGACGGAAACATGGCTGACCCCGCACAATGACTTCGATGTGGCCAATGCAACACCCCCCGGCTACCAAATATGTTGCCTGAACAGACCAATCGGTAGAGGTGGCGGCCTCGCCATACTCTACAAAGACCATCTTAAATGTAGAATTGAATATGGGACCATTAAAGACTGCGAGAACTGCCACTTCACTATCCAGATCTCACCATCTACCTCCCTTTCGGGACTGTTAGTGTACCGACCACCAGGCTCTCTAGGCGAATTCACCAATACTGTAATGGACCACATCTCACTTAAGACTATTTCAGTCTCTAACTTTCTCCTCCTAGGGGACCTTAACATGCACTTTTTGGACCCCACGGACAATGCCGCAGCAAACTTGCTTGCTGATCTCACTACAGCCGACCTCCATCTGCAAAACCCCAAAGCCACCCATGAGAAAGGTCAACTTCTTGACCCTATCTTCTCCAACATTAAGAACCTATACGCCCAGGACCCTACTCCCCTTCCCTGGACAGACCATATGCTGATCCTCTTGCACTGGTCACTCGAAACGACACCAGCGCTCAAACAAAAAACAAGGATACTAACTAGACGATGGCACAAGCTAGTACCAGAGGAATGGGAGGCCAAACTACGTGAAACCATCGCCCCCCTATCCACGGAGCCAAACACCGCGGACAGAGAATTCACGGATTGGCTAGTCCGACCCTTAGATAGCTTCATCCCACTAACCAACATTTTAAAACATTTTAAAAGAATCAACCCCGCCCCCTGGTACACACCCGCCCTCACTGCCCTTAAAAAAGAATGCAAAAGGTTAGAACGCACTTGGAGGAAAAACAAGTCCATAGAAGAGAAAAGCGCTTATCAATTCTCAATGAAAGCATATAAACGTGCCCTACAAGACGCCAAAAGGGCTTACTATGAGGAAAAAATAAAAGGCTCCTCCTGCTCATCCAAGGAGACTTTCTCCATTCTCAAAGAACTCCTCCATGTCCCTGACCCCCCACAGAAACCCATGGACCCCAAAGCAGCGGAGGAAAAATGCGTCAAGTTGGCCACCTTCTTTGACGAAAAAATAAAAAAAATCCTCACCTCCCTCCCGACCGCCAACTCAGACTCCATAGAGAGAGCTAAGGAGCAGCGGCCCCCTCCCGACAAGCCCTCTTTGGAGTCGCTCGGCCCAGTTACAGAAGAGGAAATAAGTGTTATACTCACCACAATCAAGAGCGGAGCCCCTAGTGACCCAGTCCCCATACGATTAGCTAAAAACATCCCGCTGACCATAGTTCCCCAATTGACAGCCCTCATTAACATTTCGCTGGAACAGGGAGAGGTCCCTTCAAACTGGAAGGAGGCTGTCGTCAAAGCGCTTCTCAAGAAACCGTCGCTTGACCCAGCAGACCTTTCCAACTACAGACCTATCTCACTCCTTCCTTGGATAGGTAAAGTCGCCGAAAAACTTGCGAATAAAAAACTGTCGCACTACTTAGAGTCAAACCAACTCCTCAACGACTCACAAACAGGCTTTAGACCAGGTCAGGGCACGGATACTGCTCTCCTCGCAGCAGTAGAAAGAACTAGAGAAATCATCGATACAGGAGGATCAGTGGCAGTGGTCCTCCTAGACCTAAGCGCGGCCTTTGACATGGTCAGCCACCAGGTCTTAACGCAACGTCTGGAGAATATCGGGGTCAAAGACAGAGCGCTGAAATGGCTATCGTCCTTTCTCTCTCGACGCTCCTACCAAGTATGGGAAGGCGAAAGCCGCTCCCCCTCCATCCCCCTCCAGTGCGGCGTGCCTCAGGGCTCATCCCTGAGCCCCACGTTGTTTAACGTTTACATGGCCCCACTGGAGGAACTCGTCTCTCCCTTCGGAGTCACTATCGTCAGCTATGCTGACGACAAACAATTGGTGGTGACACTCTCCCACCCCAAGCTAGAGCCCTCTAATCTCCACGACTGTCTCTCCAACGTACATCAGTGGATGAGTGACTCTGCTTTGAAATTAAACGGCTCCAAAACGGAGATCCTGCTCCTAGGACATAAAACCACGAACCTCCCTTCTAACATCTGGCCTGCCTGCATGGGTGAACCCCCCACTCCCAAGAAGGAGGTCAAGAGTCTCGGAGTGTGGCTGGAGACCGATCTTACCTTCAGGACACAGGCAAGAAAGACGGCCGGCATATGCTACGGTCTACTTAAATCCTGCAGGAAGGTACTCCCGCTACTACCTTTCCAGCCGCATCTCATGCTGATCCAGGGCCTAATTTTATCCAGGCTGGACTACAGCAATGCCATTTACCTAGGCTCTCCAGAATCCACTCTTCAGACTCTGCAAAAAGCTCAAAACGCCGCAGCCCGACTCCTAACGAACACCCCGGCTAGATCATCTGCCAAACCCGCACTTAGGAGGCTGCACTGGCTCCCTATCAGGGAAAGGGTCACTTTCAAGGCCCTTTGTCTCGCCCTCAAGGTATTACACAACACCGGCCCTCCCATACTCAACAACTGGATCACCCCCTATAGACCCACCAGAGCGCTCCGCTCGGAGCACGGAAACCTCATTACGATTCCCAAGGTGAAAAAGGCCCGCATAGGTGGCCGCCGTTTCTCGGTCAATACAGGATATAAATGGAATGCACTCCCTCTGAGCCTCAGAGCGGAACCCAACCTCCTTCGGTTCAGAAAATCCCTCAAAACCCTACTCTTCCCCTAAGCTGTCACTTCTACTGACCAAACCCCCTTTGCGAGTAAAAAAAGGTTCAGCGCTGGGATACCCACTGGGTGACTACGCGCTTTATAAAACCATAAACAAATAAATAAATGAACGTCGATTCTCAGAGAAGGATTATGCCTTGATTCTAGCCTATATAGAGAAACACCAAGGTTTTACTCCTAATGCTGAGGGAACGGATGGTACCCTTGATCCTGCCGCCTGCATGAACGTGTACACTGCTCATGAAAATGATACCTGGTTGAGGGATGAAGTATTGGATTTCATGACTTTTAACTTTACTGAGTATTTCAAGTATTTCCAGGAGCGAAATGTTTCAGATGAGAAAATCATTCCGGTCCCGGTACTGAATACATCCTCCTCCTTCTGCGTGCAGGGTACTGGACATTTATTCGTAGGTTATAGTAGATGTAATTACACTTATAGACTGCAGACGTTCAGTAGTCCCCCAACACTCACCCCTCCCAATGTTTATTTTGTGTGCGGTGAAAACGAATACACTTGGCTACCCAGAGGATGGGCAGGTAGATGTTACTTATCTTTCCTTTACCCACCGGTCTACATAGCTCCTTCTGATTAACATAAGTCTCATTCCTTAAATCGGCGGAGCCTGAAAGCTGAAGCCGCCAGTAATGATGCCACTGACCAGACTGACACTCCAGCCCAACACTTCGTTGATATCATAAAAGGGGTGTTGCCCATATGGGGACCCATCCTCAATAGTAAAGAAGTTAGGAGGCTATCTAGAGTGGTGGAAGGGGTGGTTAATACTACTGCAGGAATATTAACTAATATCACAGTGGAGCTCCAGGCGACCCGGCTTGTGACCCTTCAAAATCGTCTTGTTTTAGATGTTATCCTAGCTGATCGCGGAGGAGCTTGTAGAGTCATCGGCAGTTCCTGTTGTGTATATATACCTGACTCCGCCCCTTCTGTCCATTTAGCCATCCAGAAACTGCATCGGCTAGCCTCTGAAATTCACACCGAGACTGGTACTTGGTCTTTGTCCGGGTGGTTTTGGGATTTGGTGACCACCTGGGGATGGAAGTTATTTATGATTCTTTTGGGAGTAGTAGGGTTCATTTTCACCTGCTGCCTTTGTCTACAGTGCGGGCCTGCTTGCTGTGCATATTGCGCTACTCAGGTTCGCCGATCCATCCCTAGGCCCAAGCCCATCCAAACCAGAATAGATACCCAGCGGGCTCAGAAGGAGATGCATGACTTAATGCAAATCGATGAGGGTATTTTTGAAGACTGACCCCGTTATTAGCTATGCTGCGCTAAAAGGGCCGTTCTGAGGTATTCAAGTCACTATGGTATGATTAGCGCAGTATATCTAATGACAGTATGATTAGTTATGGTGTATTAAAAGGTTCAAAAATCCCCGATTATGTTTAGCACGACAAAAAGGGCCGAGAACCGAACCGCCTCCATCTTGGATTGCGGCTCTTTCGCTTGGGAATCACGTGGTCTCTTCCGCACACCCTCTGCTTCCCCCTTTCCTTGCATTTATTAGGAGACAGGCTGAGTTGCTGAGAAGCAAGGTCACATCTGCTAAAAGGGAGTATCAAGCAAATTCCTCTAGACCTGGGACGAGAAGGGAGTCACCCTTTCGACCTTCTCTGTAAAGATAGTAACCCTTTGTATGTGTAACCGAAACTAGAAATAGGCATGAGCTCATTAGGGGCGCCAGGACTAACTGGTACTTTTCCACATATAAGGTTTTGTATGCTGTACTGATAATGTATAAAAGTGTGTTACTGTCAAGGAGCCAGCAGTCTTACTCGGCGCACCTGATGGGTGAGGATCGACGAGGCTCCTCTATATAGAGATCTGTGGTAGCTAATAAACGTTTGAATCTTCCACGTTGCCAACTGCTCCTTATTCTACTTAATATTGCGGGCCAGTGGTAAGTGTGGCCCTTGGAATTATTATTTGGACGCAACACCAGCTACATGGAGGGGGTCCATCTCTGCCACATTCCTGTTTCGCTAACCGTTTTAGCTTAGCATCTAACCTCACAGTGGAGTTGTTGGTTTGATTTGTTTCTTGTTCAGGGTGACAGATGCTTCCTCTTCAGAAGTGTAGGGTGGGGGGAGTTGGGGGGCGAGGGAGGGGAGGAAGACCGTTGTCTTCCTACAGTTTGTTGTTTTTAGCCGCCTATGGGCCGCTGGTTCTTGTTCTTACCGGTAGCTGCAACCACATGTATGACTTTGCCGACGGCACCAAATCCACCAGTTCACACACTTTCCACCCGGCGCCCCGTGCCTTGGGAGGCTGCTGCCCTGGGGACCTGGGCACCTCCGTGCTTGCATCCGCTCTTCCACACACTGTCCAACTTGATGCCCTCCAACTTCAATAGGACCCTCCACGTCCTATCCTGGAATGTTAATGGAATACTAGACCGTATCAAGCGTGCTGCTGTCCTTCGCAGTGCCCGCCGCCATACACCCGACATCCTGTTTCTACAGGAGACACACCTCCTGGGCTCCCAATGTGGTTTCCTCACCTGCTATGGGTTTAACAGGGTCTGGCACTCGGGCTTTACTCGAGGTTCCCGGGGGGTGGCCATACTCCTTCAGCGAGGATTTCCCTTTACCCTGGTCAAAGCTGAAACGGACGCTCAAGGCCTCTATGTGGCCCTGATGGGTACGATCGAGGGTCACCCTCTTAGTCTCCTATGCACATACATCCCCCCCGCCACCATGGCCGCTACCCTCCGCCGCCTCATGCCAGTGATTTCCTCCTTCCCACATGGCCTGACGGTGGTTGGGGGAGACTTTAACGCCGTCCTGCAACCATCGTGTGATGCGACTGGCATTCCATCGGCCTCCCGCCTTGCCTCGGCGAAACGTCTATCTGATTGGTCCTCCGCCCCAGGTCTTTGTGATGCCTGGAGGGTGTGGAACCCCCGTGAGGAGCAATACACCCACACTTCGGCGGCCCATCACACCCACTCCCGCATCGATCTGTTTCTGTTGCCTGCGACGGACTGTCAGTTGCTGTCCGGGGCCTCCATACTGCCCAGGGGTATCTCGGACCATTCCTCCATCTCCCTCCGTCCCTGGACCCCCCCTGCTGGCACCCGTGCGACATGGCGGATGAACGCTTGGTTCCTACAAGACGCCGCATTTGTCGAGTCCCTCGGACGAGAATTGCGACTTTACTTCTCAGCCAATGTGGGCTTGGTTCCTTCGCTGGGAACGCTGTGGGAGGCCGGCACGGCTGTGGGCCGGGGTGTGGCCAGAGGCCTGGTCCACGTGAAACGCAGGGAGCAATCTGCTCAGCTCATGCAGCTGGAAGCCCAGGCAGCGCGGCTGGAAGGAGACCGACTTACAGACGATAGCGAAGACTCCACTCAGCAACTTTCATTGCTCCGCGAGGAGATCCGCCGGATCTCGCTGGAATCCGCAAAAATGCTGTGGTACGCGTCTATGGTTAGGGCGACAAAAATGGCAAATTGCTTCATAACTTAGTGTCTTAACGCAAGGTTAACCGCATCATCCCCGAGATTCGGGATGGAACCGGAACTCACCATGTGACGTCCCATGCCATTGCCCAAACTTTCGCAAGATATTACGCGGCCCTCTATGCAGCCCGTCCTCTCTGGCGGATCTGTTGGCTGGGACTGGTACCCAGCTGCCCCGCCTTCCCCAGACGGCCTCAGAGGCTCTGGACCATCCTTTCACCCCAGAGGAGATACATGGAGCCATCTCACTGTTGCAGTCTGGTCGCGATGAATTGGTTCCCCACTTAGTGGAGCTGTTCAAGCATGTGATAGACGAAGGATCCTTCCCGCCTGAAACCGATCTGGCCACTATTGTGGTCATCCCCAAAACGCAGCCACCCTCCCTTGACTGTGCGGACTATCGTCCTATCTCTCTCCTCAATACGGAGGTCAAAATCTTCGCCGCGGTGGTGGCCCAACGGCTCCGTCCTCACCTGGAGGACTTGGTCCATCCAGACCAATGCGGCTTCATGCCTGCCTGGGGCACCCGACATTGCATACGCCGCCTCCACCTGGCCCTTGCCCACCGTCATCACCTCACCCCATACTTGGCGCTGCTTTTTATAGATTTTGAAAAAGCATTTGATACAGTGGATTGGGGTTATCTTGAGGATGTGCTGGAGAGGATGGGTTTTGGCTCCCCTTTCCGCCGTCTTATTCGGGTTCTTTACTGTAATCCCAGGGCAAGTGTCCTCATTAACGGCGAACTATCTGAGACGATCCCCATCCGAAGGGGCACACGCCAGGGCTGCCCGCTCTCACCGCTTCTATTTGCGTTGGCGATGGAACCCTTGGCTTCCCTCATCCGCCAGGATCCCCTCATCCATGGTTGGGCCTGAGACCGGACTCAGATTGACAAGATAGCCCTCTATGCCGATGATGTCTTCCTTTTTCTGGCGGACCCGGAGCTCTCCGGCCCTAGATGCCTAGAAGCCCTTTCTGCCTTTGAGCGGGCCACTGGTCTCCGACTCAACCCGACAAAGTCCACCCTGGTCCCCCTACACTTATCCCGGGCGTGCTTTGACTGGCAAACGACTATTCCTCTCCGCAGGCAATCCTTCAAACACTTGGGTGTGTGGGTCGCCCTCCTCCCGGAACTCGAGTGGGCTCTGAATATTACGCCCCTGGTTGCTAGGGCCAAGTCGGATCTCAGGAAATGGCACTCCCTCTCTCTCAACCCTTTGGGCAGAAGTGCCCTCTTCAAAATGATGGTCCTTCCCCGCTTCCTTTATATATTACAAAATATCGCCATCCACCTTCCGGGCAACTGGTTTCGGGAATTGGACGGAGTCTTCACCCGGTTTTTATGGGGTAACGGGAGGCCGCGAATATCTCTAGCACATTGCCGCATTCCCCCCTTTGATAGGGGCATGGGGGTGACTAATCTCCACCTCTACTACCTGGCCACGAGGCTTATCGTAGTACACGACTGGTTCGCGGGCGGCTGGCCTGACCCGGCAAACCGGGTGGAACTCAGGGTAATCGACTTGGTGCAGATCCAAGCGTACCTATACGGTAGCCCCGTGCCACGGGCTCTGCCCCCAATCACTAGGACGGTGCTTACGGCCTGGCGTACAGCCCTCTGAAATGTACGATGGGACCGGAAACTCACCAGACAGACGCCCCTGTGGAATGGAACCTGGGTGCGGGAGGTTTCATCCCTCCAGGACCTCCGCCGTTGGGATCTCATCGGGATCTCGTTACTCAGAGACGTCTGGACGGGGGACCATATCAGATCCTTCGCGGACCTGCAGCAACGCCATTCCCTCCTTCCCTCTCAATTTTACAAAAACTTACAACTCAGGCATGCACTCCGCATACACATTCCGTCCCCCACCCCTCTCCCGGAATTTAGCCCCCTGGAGGCCCAGGTGATGATGGGGAACCTGGGTAGAGGAGGGGTGTCACGGATCTACCGATCCCTGGTGAATGGCCCCGCGTCACTTGATTGGCTTAGAGCCCGCTGGGAGGGGTGGTTGGGCCCACTGGAGGAGGCGGATTGGAGGGATGCCCTTATGGCCCCCAAGACCTTGACAACCTCCTCCAAGCTGCGTCTCGTCCAACTCTACTACCTCCATATGGCATACCTTACTCCAGCGCATCTGCACAGCGCCCACATGCGACCCTCCCCGGCTTGTGCGCGTTGCACTCACGCCCCCGCAGATTTTTACCCCATGATTTAGCAGTGTCGCTGGCGCCGTTCTGGAGAGGGGTGGAGCTTGAGCTCATGCGGGCCCTTGGTTGGGAGGTTCCCCACGACCCACTACTTCTGCTCTTGGGGGTGTTTGATGGCCTCGATGGCTCCAGGGCCGATAAGCGATTCTTGGGGACAGCGCTGGAGGTGGCGAAGCGGGATATAGCGGCGCTTTGGTCCCAGGTCAAGTCACCTACTGTGAAGAAATGGAGGCGGGGAGTGGACTGGTGTGGGGCCCAGGAGGAGCCCCTCTTTGAGGCCCGGGGATGTCCCGAACTATTTGGCAAATTGTGGGGCAAATGGTTCAATCTATTACCCCCATGAAGGGGTTGACTGTGCCGCGTACCTGTATTTCTGTGAACATATGTCGTAGTCATCCCACCTATGCCTTGGGTTCCAGTCGGCTTTTATCGAATGTAACTCATCTCCATGATGCGTTTGATTTGCTACGATGAATTTCTGTTTTGTAAACATTAATAAAATTTGATTATCAAATAAAAAGTGTGCACTGCTGAGCATTGTGTGTAACCTGCAGGTCACAGGTGTGTAGTGAAGTAATATTTATCAAAGGGTTCATGCTTTTCTATTCTATTCTATTCACATACGTAGAGTGCATGGCTACACTTATGCATCCCAGCGCTGCAACGCAACACATAATACACCACTGCGCTCAAGAAGATTAATTTGTCGAATAGCCAAGTTTTTAGAAGTTTTCGAAACCTCAGTTTATTGTCAATGAGCCATACTGGAGAGCGAGGGTGTTCCACAGCTAGAGCTAGGCCACATTGTAGCTAGAGGAACACCCTCCACTTCTCGCTCTTTGCTTTTACTGCTGTGATCATTGTGTAATCTGCAAGGTAAAAGCGCTTGGTGGTTCATGTACTCACTGCAAACCCCTGTATGTAATCTACCAGTCAAATTGTAATCCATGAACATTTTAAACCTATTTTTTTGTTCTTCTAGTTTAATAAAAATAAATAGTGATTGATTGGACATGGTTTAACGCTATTAACTGTAGAAAGAATTTCTGAACGTACTGTGTGCTATATAAAAGGGTCATTATTAATACAATTACAGACATCAATCTATACAAGTAAAATTACATTACAAACAATGAGTGGGCTTTGTATAGACATGCTTTTTTCCATGGCTATCTTAAACTCATGCTCCAACACACTGGGTTGTTCAAGGCTGTTCCTAAAATAACTTCACAAGTTGCAAACTTTTCCTTTGGAAGTCTGTTTTTCGGGTAGTTTCATCAGATAAAGTGATATAATTTATCTTGGCTCACATGTGGATTGGTGTATGTTTTTTCTCCTGATGGGCTGCTTGGTCTGCATGCACAGGTTTGGCTCCCTGTGAATATCAGACCTGCTTCGTGCCAGGACAGAACTCTGACAAAATGAATTAAAGACTGCTTTTACATTTAGAGACAGATGTACGGGGGGGGGGTGCTTCCCTCGCCCCGCCAGCAGGCAGCAACAATTGAAAGCACACATTTAGGGCCTGATTCACAAGGTTAAACTTAGACTTTTGTGTAACTTTACGATTTTCTGCAATTCACAAAGGAATTTTACGAGTACTATCATTACCACTGCGTAGGTTTACCTTTGTGAATAAGCCCCTGAACGTCCATAGGTGCCACTGCATTGTTTGCAGCTGTATCCCTTTGAAGTGAATGCCATAGGTTCGCTAGGACCCAGGAGCACTGAGAAGCATGTACCGCATGTACTGCTGGTGTTGCCAGAGGAGTGCTACCAGTAAAGTGTGTGTTGGAAGATACCATTTTGTTGCGTTTTTGTGTTGCGTTGCAAGATATCCTAGCATTTAGAAAAAAAACATGTCATGGTAATTCCCTTCAGAATAATTTCTTTGAATTCCTAATTTTTGTTCTAATTGTACTGGATTCCCTTATTTTGTATACTTTCCGGTGTAGAGTACCCAGTTTTGTTGCTCTTCTGTGTTGCATTGCAAGAGATTTTAGCATTTAGAGAAAAAAACATGTCCTGGTAATTCCCTTCAGAATAATGTCCTTGAATTCTTAGTTTTTGGTCTAATTGTACTGGATTCCCTTAATATCTATTAATATTTTCTGGTGTAGATTACCCAAAACAGTTTCTGTTTGTCTCAAATCGTGGTAGCATTAATATTTTAATAGTGTTTACAAGGCACTGCATATTGAAAGGTGCTTTTCTCTGGGATTTCAATGACAGAGTTGTTGCTCTCTTCAATATGGTTATTTGGGTTTACTTCCCCCTCTTTCACAAAGTATTTGGTACCATAGTGGTCTTCTGCCTCAAGTATGTGTTAGAATATTCACATTCTGTAAGTATTAATAAGTTTGTCATAGTGCTCAATCACAAAACAGGAAGAACTAACATAAGTGATTTTGTTTATTATTCATTCCTTTTTAATCTACAAATACGATACATCTGTTAAGCTTACAGACAAATAAACTGAATACACACAGTAACAAAGGAAAGAAAGCATGCCTGTTACTCAAAAACTTAAAACCCATGCTAAGTACAACGCTTCTCAATCATTAATAACTCTTTAGACACTTGATTCACTGAATAAACAAAATTGCAATGCTGTCTCTGCTGTAGGTATATTGTTCATATTCAAAGTATCTTTTATTTAGATAAAACCTTTTTTGACCTTCTATGGCTGGACAGTTACAAATATGGTGAGAAAATGTTTAATTGTCCAAACCACAATGTCATCAGTAAGTATGTTTTATAGCATACTCGGGGCCAAACATTACATAATCCAACCATGGACTATAAAACCTCAAGAATCTATTCAGTACGTATAGTTTTAAGAAACCTGTCTGATACTGTTTTGGATGAGCATCAATATAACTCAAACCCAGTCTTGGCCAATATGTATTGATCGATCTTTGCAGAGATCGACAATAAAACTAGTAATCAGTACTTGCTCGCTGAGTTCTTAATATTAATCCCTGATAATCCTACATTCAGCCAATCAGAGGATAATTATACTGACTAATGTTATCTTTCAAATAGAACAAGCATTTACAATGCAATAGGTCTCGCATTACTGAAAGCTTGAGCTCTTGGCATTGAATTATAATGTGCAACGCCAATAGCTAAAACTTTTATTAATGCGAGACCTATTGCATTGCAAATGCTTGTCTTAAACAGCTAATAACCAAAGGCACAGCCAATATTCCTGGTGTGTTTTAGGTGTAGGTCAGGTGTTGTGTTATTTACGTGGATGCAATAACAAAGCTCAGAGAGACACAAAAATACGGACTGGTGACAATGTGGAAATTATAATCATTTAGTCAGGGCCGGACTGGCCGTAGCGGGCACCGGGCAATCCCCCGGTGCGCCGCACGGGTGTGGGCCGGTTTTGGGCCCCTGGGGGCCGTTTTTGTTACAGGGCCGTTTTTGCAGCATAGCTGCAAAATCGGCCCTGTAACAAAATCGTCCGAAAACCGGCCCTGGCAAAGAGCCTGACGGCACCCCAACCCCCTGCGGGTTGGGGGGGGTGCGGCCGAGTACTTTGCCAGGGCCGGTTGTGGTTCCCAGTCCAGCCCTGCATTTAGATTACATGTTTAAGCCCCCTCCCCCATCCCATCCCAGTTAAAGCCCTGCCGCTCCTTTGAAGGTGCAGTTCTGTCACCTTAAATGGTCACGCCCTACACATGCTACCTGTGTCACGCCAACCTTCAATCTGTCCTGAATCAAAGATCTGCCTGAAGTCTTCAGGTACGCTGAAAGCCCTACAAAAAGAAGCAGTAGTACAGGCCGCCCGCTCCCGTTTAAAAACGGCGACTCCGTATTCGAATATCCTTGTGCATGGTGGGCTGTGCACCAGTGCTGGGTATCTGCGCACGGGTGGGTGAGTGTGAAAGGTTGGCATGCAGTTCTGCCCAGGGGAGGCATTGGCTCACCTGGCAGCGTGCAGACAGTCCTTTTGCATGTTGAACACTGGGTGCAGGCCCCGTTCACAGTCACAAGCTTCGGATCTTCAGTGAGCGCGTGCTCTTCGGGGGCCCCATTGCTGAGCTGTGAGAAGGAATCACTATTTACAAGTGCACCCGAGGCGGCGGCGGCCGATGTGAGACGGACTTGTTAAAGCACTGCTTCCAGTTTTAAACGGCTATGGCAGCAGTAGCAATTTTAAAAGTAAATAAAGGCTCACGAGAGCGAGGCCAGCAAGTTCCACGTTGACTGGGAGATAAAACCAGAGGCAGCTGTGGCAACAGTGAAGAAAATAAAAATCATTGGAAAGCAGCAATAGATGTCCCAATGTAATATACGAGACAGCTAAATTGGACGGGATACATGAAACTGTTGATGTGTCTAAAATAATATAGCTCAGTGGACTGCTCATCACACCCGAAATGCGGGTGGTGCATTATCCAGGCATCTTTACATATATCTAGCACTCTCATTTTAATTAGAATTACGGTGTATTCAATTTAGACTACAATCTACAAAGATTTCTCTTATTATCCAACATCTACATATCATGGTAGCTCTTCTCTCATGTCCCTAGCTCGCTTGTGAAGAAAGTCCAGCGATATTGACGCATGGATGCTGCTCCTCTTTCGGTTAGGCTTAAACAATTCAGCAGCCATATAGTAAGGGGTTTACAAATACCCCTAACAAGGTTGACGCCTGACTCTGAAACAGGGATGCACGGTCTAGTGTGCTCAATGTAACGATGCTGATTGGCTGATTTGTGTTTACATGCTCCCAAGGAGGCGGGCGTTTTACATCTATCACGTAGCTCGAGGCACCGTATGAGTTTTGCAGTTCTCTTGGAGGACTTTGAAGAGTATACCTCTGTCAAGTCAAAGTGAACTATTCAGAGCCTCGGGGGACTTTGAAGAACCTATTCGTGTAATCAAGCCAAGCTGGAAATACCTGTTCAGAATAGCGGAAGAGGGTTAGTCCTCAGACTAAAGTGACCGTCGGTTGTTGTGTAGTATGAGCTGCGAACGGGTCGCTGTTGTTAAAAGGAACCTTCGTCTGTAAGTGACTGGGCACCAGTTGACGAGGAAGGTGATGTGCTGGTGCTGACAACGTGAGTAGAGCTGCGCACTCTGGGGTTGATAAGGTGGGTGAGCAAAGCTACGGCTGCAGGGTAGGACTAATTATTGCCATAGATATCTCCCAAACAAGTTGCCTCGACATTGAAAATAAAATATTGAAGATGACTTATGTGTATAATGTTATCCTACTTCTTAAAATGTGAAACCGCTGATTGTAACGGAACGTGAAATGCAACACACGATCAGAAAGATCACATTTTACAATGTACTTCTTAATTTAAGTAATGATACCCACACGGTCATCTTTGTTATATCGAAACGTCTCCACCTTGAAAAAAGTAACGCTAGGCGCGTGCCACAGCAAACCTTGTGGTTTTAATTACCGCGCCCGTGTCTGGGCATGATAATTGAATCCACATGTTGGCGGTGCGGGTAACCGACACCAATAGGCCATGGGCGGAGCAATGCGCCCGCCTTTGGCCAATTGCGTGCTGTCTTTGTAAAAAAGACGCACGCAAAGGCCAATAGCGTGGCCCAAAAGGAAAAGCACACGCTCGTGCGTGTGCGATTCCTAGGTCAGTTTCCGAAACCCCCTACAAGAGGTCTCTGGATGCGCGAGCAGTGCTAGGCACTGCAACGCTAGGCGCAAGACCTAAAAAGGGTTCAAGATGCTTATGGAAATTTCTTACCAGATCAGTGTCATAAGTGATTTTTCTTCTTGCAACTGTTCATATCACTGAGAGGAATTAAGGATCTACTAACCTAGAAGCCAGTTGGATTATAGCCTGAGGGATACACGTACTCTTTTTAAAAATGGTCCTCAGCTCATTAATTTCAACTAAATAACTTCCCGAATGATGGCTAGTGGGATTATTTAGTGTTAGGCAAGTGGCCAGCCATCCTAACAGTTTAAAGCTCTCCACCTGTTTGGAGAAGAGCTCTGTCATCAGAGGAGCCATGGCCGCGGCGGCTCCTCTGAAGGCACTGTAACTGCTGAGCTGCTACTATATTTAATTCGGCCACTCAGCAAAGTGGGTCTTTGTTTTTGAAAAACAAAAAACGAATTGTCCTGAGACACTGGGTGTTTTCCTACTGCATTGGGGAATGGGGTAATTTTTAGGTCTCAAGTACCAGACAGAACATGTTGTCTGATTGCAAAAGACCTATTAGGGGCTTACAAATATCTTACAGGGGCTTACAGCCTGTCCATTTCTTACCACTGGTTAGCTTTACTGTCATTCTCATTTGCTTGGATCTCTCGTTCAATGGCTTTACTTGTCCCAGTTTGTCCATTTGTGTTTGTCCCTCCCCTAGAGTATCTCTCTTTACCATCTCTTTGACTGGCTCATTTGTATCCTTCCACAGCTCACTTTTGCAGAACTTTTTCTTTCTAAACACTCCAAGCAAGTGCATGTGTATTGCAGCTCTCGTCAATGCCTGTCTCCATGCTCTGTGTTGCTTTCACCCTTGTTTGCTATCTCCATGCATTGCTCTCATCCTCATTTGTTTCTACCCCGCCTACGTGTTGCTTTCACTTACTCTCGCCGTGCTTCTACCTTTGTCCCAATAAGTATACAAAAGAGTGATGGATGCAATGCTTGAATTAATCTCAGCCACTGGTAATCGAACCGCATCCCAATCCATCTTTATTTCGCACACCATGCGACCTCAGTTTGGACCCAGCTATATGCAAATCAGTCTTGACCCTGCTCTAAAAGGAACTGTCCAACCCCCAACTGCCAAGCCAGGCCCTCCCTAAACAGGAACATAAGCAACCCAGGACCAGTTTGGCCCTAGTTATGGGCTCATCTGCCGGGTACAGCTTGGTTCCAGTGACACAGTGTGCACGGGACCCACGTCTGGGCATACCCATTCCACATAGGGCAATGCAATAGGTAAACAACAGAGTGATGGATAGAATGCTTGAATAAATCTCAGCCACTGATACTCACTCGGGCTGCATCCCAGTCCATCGCTATTTTGCACACCATTCCACCTCAGTTTGGACTCAGCTATATGCAAATCTGTCTTGATCCTGCTCCAATGGGAACAGTTCAGCCCGAACAGCCAAAGCAGGTCCTGCCTGAACCAGAACACAAGCAACCCAGGACTGGTTTCGCCCTAGTTATGGGCTCATCTGCCGGGTACAGCTTAGTTCAAGTGACACTGTTTGCATGAGACCCAAGTCTGGGGATACCCATCCCACTTAGGACAACACAATCAGTTTACAAGAAATTGCTGGACCGAATGCTCCAATTAATCTCAGCCACTGGTAATCACTGAGGCCGCATCCCAATCCATCGCTATTGTGTACACCATGCCACCTCAGTTTGGACTCAGCTATATGCAAATCGGTCTTGATCCTGCTCCAATGGGAACTGTCCGGGCCAAACTGCCAAGCCAGGTCCTTCCAGAACTGGAACACAAGCAACCCAGGACTGGTTCAGCCCTAGTTACAGGCTCATCAGCTGGGTACAGCTTGGTTCCAGCGACACAGTGTGCACGGGACCCACGTCTGGGCATACCCATCCCACTTAGGGCGATACAAAAAGTATACAAAAAGGTGATGGATGGAATGCTTTAATTAATCTCAGCCACTGGTAATCACTCGGGCTGCATCCCAATCCATCGCTATTTTACACATCATGTCACCTCACTTTAGACCTAGCTATATGCAAATCAATCTTGACCCTTCACCAGTAGGAACAGTCTAGACTGAACTGCCAAGCCAGGTCCTCCCTGAACCGGTACACAAGCAACCCAGGACCGGTTTAGCCCTAGTTATGGGCTTACCAGCCAGGTACAGCTTGGTTCCAGTGACACAGTGAGACCCACGTCTGGGCATACCAGGGATGCTTGTATTCCAGTTCAGGCATGGCTAGGGTGACCAACCATCCGTAAATTTCACGGACAGTCCGTAAATTGGACCTCACGTCCGTTGTCCGTGAGGATCCTTTTTACGGACGCCTTTTGTCCGTAATTTTAGGCATTTCAGGAAACAGATCTGTTCCCCTGCGAGTCCTCAGCCCCCTGATGGGGCCGCCTCGCACTCCTCCGAGTACAAGAGCAGCCCCACACCGCCCATTGTCATTCTGTGTGGGTCTGATTGCCACATACAGAATGACAGTGGGTCAGTCTGGGCTGGCACAGCATGTGGTGGCCTCCTCCTGCCTCGGTCCAGGCAGAGCATTCTGTCCCATGGAAGTGCAGAAACGCCCATGCTGCTGCTACCTGAGAATCCAGTTAATGAAGGAAGGCAGTGAAAGAATATCAAAGGAAAGGATTATAGTTATAGTATAGCAGCCATGGTTGCTGCTTTTTACTTTTATGCAACTAACAACCATTGACAAAGCCAATAGTTCTGGCTTGTTGTAGGTGTAACGTTACTTGTTCTAAGTGTAACGTCACTTGTTGTATTATATATCTGGATGCAATGACACAAGCAACAAAAATACCAGTCGGGCGGCACATTATATTCAGCACTGATTTTTAGTTTGTGTTTTAAGCCACGCATTTTATTACATTAAACACCCTTTTGGAGAGACCCCCATAGTTTTTACATCCCACTTAAAGCTCTGGAAACAAAACCATGTCAAAGTCGCCCCACGTCCAGGCACTGTGCATCATGCATGACTAATGCCTTCCACTTTTTCAGATTGCCTAAGTGCAGGGGCATAGTGAACCCTGCCCCACCCCACCCCTTGCTTTAGGAACTACAGCGAGGGTGGAGTTCTTGATGGGTCTCATAATTAATGTGAAAAGGTGAGTGAATAAGTAAATGAAGGGATGGGTGGAGGGATGGGTGGATAGATGAGTGAAATGATGGATTGATGGATGAGTGAAAGGATGGATGACGGGTGAGAGAATGGGTGGATGGATGAGTGAAATAATGGATGGATTGATGAATTGATAAGTGAAAGGGTGAATTGATGAATTGATAAGTGAAAGGGTGAATGGATGGACGGATGAGTGAAAGGGTGGATGTAAGGCTGGATGAGTGAGTGAAAGGGCAGGTAGATGGACAAAAGGATGGCTAGATGAGTGAAGGGGTGAAATGGTGGATGGATGAGAAAGGATGGATGGATGAGTGAAAGGATGGATGAATGATAGGTTCAATGGATGGATTCATGAGTGGATGAGTAGATGGATGGGTGGGTGGATGGAAGGATTGATGGCTAAGTGAAAGGGGATTTGAAAGAGAAAGGGGGATGGATAAATGAATGACTGAATGGGTGAATGGGTAGAAGGATGAGTGACTGGATGGATGAATAAGTAAGTGAAAGGATGGCTGGATAGGTAAATGGCTGGCTGGATGGATGAGTGAATGGATGGATGGATGGATGGATGGATGGGTGGAAGAGTGGATGGATGAGTGTACGGATGGATAGGGTGAAAGGGTGGATGAATGGATGATGGATGAGTAAAAGGGTGGATTGAGGGATGGATGAGTGTAATGATGGATGGAAGGATACGTGATGGATAGGCTTGTAAATGGATGAATATGGACATGGATGGGCACATAGATGGAAGGACAGAATGAATGGTGAAAGACTGAATGATGGATGAAAGTATGATTACACATTGTAAGCCCCATTATCTTAAGCAACATTTCCTATACATTGACACTCACATTTATATGAGTGATTGTCTCTATATAATATGTGTGTGTTGTAACGCACTCCAACACTCTGCCCCACATACTTGGGATGAGTAGCACTATAGAAGAAATTAAATACATGTGAGAGAGGGTCTATGTGAAGATGAGGGGCGCCATTGGAGGGTGGTATCAAGGCCGGCCTGGCCGAACCGGGCATTGGGCGTTTTCTCTGGGAGCTGGAAAGGTGGGGGCGGTTTTGTTATCACAAAAAGACCTGCACATTTGCTTAAAGCTGCGCGCACACTGACAAACCATGAAGTGCACAATTGTCTCAACCTAATATAAACTTACTTTCACTTGTACTTTAGTAGTTGTCTATTTACTTACTTATATACTATTGCGCAACCTTCTCTGATGTGTCTGTAAAACGTACCTTTTGTCCTGAATTTTGACCTCCTATCCTGAATTTTTGTCCTGAATTTTGACCCCTTGTCCTGAATTTTTACACTCACTGTCCTGAATTTGCACCCATGTCAGTTGGTCACCCTAGGGATGGCCTGCCCTGGCAGTTCAGGCTGGACTGGTCCCATGAGGAGCAGGATCAAGACTGATTTGCATATATCTGGGTTCAAACTGAGGTGACATAGTGAGCAAACCAACAATGGGTTGGAAAGCTACCCCGAGTGATTGTCAGTGGGTAGAGAAATTGCAAGCATTCTTCCCATTACCTTTTGTGTGCTTTATTTGAGGTTGTGGTTGCAGGTCAGGTCAGGCCTATCAGCACTCATTTTTGAGGACCAGCACTTATTTCTCCTGATCATACTTTGACCCAGAACAAGAGAAAGAAAAAAGGAAAAAGGAGGAAACAAGGTAGAAGAGAAAGAAAACAGTGAGAAAGGGAGAAAACATGGATGACAAACAACATGCAAGAGTGATGCAACGACGCAGGGATTGTTTCGTGGTGACAAAAAAGGCCAAGTCTACAGTTTCTGTGCCAAGGTCTTGAGAAAAAAGCAAAGGTGTCCCTTAATTCTTTAAGGATATTTGACTATCCTGAGTAACATAGCATGGTTGGCCTGGAAACGGTCTATGTTACGAAACATCCGGGCACACTCATAAAACCTAGAGGCTGAACAGTACACGCGAGTCAATCTCCACGCAGTAATGTAGTCATCTTAGATTACCGCATCGCTGATTGCATGGGGATTTATACAAACGAGGGTATAATGAGCCGGCAGCACAGGGTGCACTTGGACAACTGACGGGTGTTGCACTGCTTATTTCAGGCGAACGGGTACACGCATGTACCTCGAAGGATTACGATGTAGAAACCGCAGGCTCTCAGGAGGTTTCGCCATATTTGATCTGTGAAATGTTGACTTAACCCAGGGTACACACTGAAAGACCAGGCTGGGACAAATACCGCGATAATCTCCCCCAGCACACCATGGAAAGATTAGTTCAAGCGTCTCCAACAATGGCACGTTTCGACTTATTTGCGGACGGCAAATAGCAGGATTTTTTTCTTGAAGGACGAACTCTGAAGAGACGCCGCGGCCTGCGGGGCCCGCGATGCCTTCTTCGTCGAGGCAGAAAACGCTTCACCCGGCCAAGCGCCTGGAGGGCGGGGTTCGGCTTTCTTTCACGGGAAAACCTCAATCCATCACACACTTGTTGTCGTCCGGTCGGAACCAAGCTCGCAGACAACATTCTGGAGAATGTACGTCAAAATGTGGCACAGCTTTAATGGAAATATCTAATATAATATATATTATATTTACTTGTATAGCATTTGCTATAGCAACAACGATTTTCTTCCATTGAAGAAATCCTTTAATTTCAAGATTGTTAGAGCCAGACATGAGCTACGTACACAAGTGAATACAAACATGATATACAGTCATTTTCTAGCTTACAGTCACTGGCGGCCTTCAACATTTTGAACAGGTGCATCACCGAGC
Organism: Triturus cristatus; assembly: GCF_964204655.1. Classification (NCBI taxonomy): domain Eukaryota; kingdom Metazoa; phylum Chordata; class Amphibia; order Caudata; family Salamandridae; genus Triturus; species Triturus cristatus. The sequence continues at coordinate 772,173,808 of NC_140591.1, read as the reverse complement.
CTGGGATGGCACAGCGCCTGGGGGCAGTGCACTCCAAACATTTTCCTAGAGGTTGGCACCTGTCTGCCTGTCTAAATCTGCGTCGAGGGTGCTCCAAATGGCAATGACCTACTAGGCGACAGCTACTCCTTAATACTTGGAACACCAACAAATCAACACAAACAGCACATCTCCAGAGATCTGTCTGTAGCGTACATGTCACTCATGCCTCAAGTGTATTATTCTGGGAGCAATGAAGCCAATTAATGGTCTGCCCTGCTGGACCTGTTCTGCAGGAAATGGAAGACTGCAAGCATTGCCTTCTGTGAGACAAGGAAGCTTGCTTTGCTACTGCCTATATTGTCCCGGTTCTCCAAAGAACTGCCACATATCCTTACTTTGTTACTTTTCACACTAAATTACCCAAAATTTTGCGATTATGTCTGTTTGCGTATTTATGAGTAATTTAGCACAAAAATCCTACCGCAGGAACAACGAACTTAAAAAAGCGAGCAGCTGCGGGCTGCTGCTGTTAGTGTTCTGTTGCATTTAGAGCTATTTTCTTAGCGCTATTGGTCCATTTTGGATGCGAGGGTACATTTTGCGCTAAGAAATGGTGCTAAATGCTGGGTGCATTCCTTTAAATATCTCACCGAATTTTGCTGTAATTTTGTGTAATTGCTCTGCAGCAAATTGCACGAGTTACGCCCACCCATAGAAGTGAGAGAGAAAGTAAACCTTCACAAAATGTGTGCACAGAGTTTACTTTTGGATTTACGCGTGACACAAGCAAATTTTCAAATGGAGTAGTTGACTTTGTCAAATTTTAAACCATAGCTGACATTTCGACTTTGTCAAATTTTAAAACATAACTGACAAGTGTCCAATTCTGGCATTTATCTAACAGCTCACTGTATGTTGGGGTTTTAAGTTCATGAGAAACTGTTAAAAGTAAATCTACATTCTCCACAATACGTTTACAACACTGCTGTTAAAAAAAACACACACACACACATGATAGTATCACATTTTGAACCTCCAAAGGGCAGAGTTGTGGATTGCAAAATAAAATTTAGTTTCTAGGTTTCTTCCTATTTTTGTAGGCAATACCAAATTAAAGAAGCAAATGAGTGGGTGAAAAGGCAGAGATGGCCTTTTAGATGCAGTTCTAGCATCTCGCTGCTAATGGTTTAACATTAACACTCCTTAAAAAAATCTGCAAAAGGCGTGATGTTTACCTCTCACCACTATTCCCATACACATCCGCGGCCTAAAACCGGGTGTGATTTTGATGGTGCACTAAAGAAACTATTGTAAAGCACCCTGTGCTGAAGAAGTGCAGCACAGGCTGTAGGTGCTGCCCCATGAGGGGCGCCAGTGCCTACAGTACATGGATGGACTGGGACGATTTGTGTATTTGAGGCAGATATATAAATTACTTTGGTGGCTTTGATTGGAGTTGTGAATACCAGCTCACCCTCCAGGCGAACACAAATAGGTGCACACAGGTGTATGCATGTAAGCAGGATTTGTATAGTGCCAAACCTAACCAAAAGGCACTGGTGTGCTGGATCAGGTAAAAGCAAAGATACAGTTAATTAATGATTTGAAAGGAAGCTGGGTTCTGAGAGTGAAGGTGGATTCTCACTGCGTCATGATATAGAACTCCTTAAAGGGTTGTCTTGTCTGCTCTTTTCTAAATTGAAGCAAGGTTGGAGTGGTTCTGGTGGATACAGTTATATTATTCCAGATTGTGGGTGCCTAACTGGAGAAGGCCTGTTGCCTTGTTTTTTAGGGCGAGTCTACCAGACAGCGCATGTTCTGTCTGTTGGGAGGCATATTGTGGCTTACCAGGCACATAGACGAGCTTGGAGCCGGCATATTGCTTACAGTTGGTTGGCTTTCCTTATCAATCTCAATTGATTTTTTTTTGCACTGCTTGATTTCCAGTCTAAGTGTCTTGGATGCGGGTGTGCAGAGCACCACCAGAAGAGGTTGGCTTAGTAAGTGACAATGCCGATTGTGATGGCTTTGTAGATGATGCACATGGTGTTGAACATGGTATGAGCCGGAATGGGTGCTAGTGGAGTCCCCTGTGAGTGGGGACGATGTGGTCAACAGTTGCCTCTCTGGAACTCATGTTAATTCTGCACATACTGTAAGGCGTAATCTGCACTGCAAATAGCAGCCCATAATTTTCCTACAGATAGGCTGTATAACAATCAACTCCATAGTATGAGTCTTGCAAATATTGACTAGGTTCAATGCATTTCAGTGAAAAGTCCAAATTAAAGGATTACTTCAATGGAAGAAAATCATTGTTGCACTCCTAACAATTTGAAGACAAAAACTGCTTAAAATTCATTTTGCTACAAAGTAATCAAAGAAAACTTCTAAATATTTACTGGTCTAGTTCTTCTATGTATGTCAACCGACAGAGCAGATTTTTCTTCTGTCTTTCGAATGACATTTGTTACCAGTTATATTGAACTGCCTTTGCAAGTTGGAGTCATTGTTCCCTGTCCAGGATTCGCCATGGTTTCTTAGGTGAAGTGAATTGTTCAGACAAGGGATAATTACTGTAGAGTCAGAGTTTTTAGATCGAGTTATTTTTTATTTTATATTGTTCTGAAATTATTCTTGTTGTTGTTCATGTTTGCACAGTCTTTGAAGAAGAATGTGGGAGTTTAAAAAAAAATAATTGTAATTAATTTATTTTGGTATATGGATGGACTACTTATGAATGTGTGTATTAAGAATTTTATTTTAGTCTGAAATGACCTAGGTTGGTGCAATAAAGAGTGACTGAATAAGCTGTTGGAACATTTTAGCTGTTGCTCAGCAATCTAATGATACTGGATTGTTTAATGTTTTGGAATTTGGAGTGTCAAATTTTGGCCAATCACTGAACTAACCATAGATTATCATTCAGCTAGCTGACACAGCATAATAATGAATAGACATGGAAATTAGTGAACTGATAGTGGTCCTATACAAGCTGTAATTTTGGCAAAAGGTAAATGAGGCATGTTAAGTAGGAGGACATTTGTGCCTATGTGCTTGAAGTGCACTTCCCATGAATGAAAGGTACTTGTGTAACTGAGTCTCATCAAACCCTCTAGGTGCTACCTTCTAGCTCAGCGTCACTTTCCAGTGGTTGAAGACTTCCATTTCCTACATCAATGCAGGCTGAAGCTACTCATCTCTGTACACTGGGGTACAAATGTAACATGTTGGCTTAGTGCTGTGCAAGGGCATCCTATCTCCAAGTAGGGTGCAAATTACACAAGTGTGGTCTCTTGTACATTGTGGTGTAAGTTTAAGGCTAGAGTTAAGGCTTGGTTTAAGGTCTGTGTGAGGAACAAGGTTTGAGCTGGGTTTGGGGATGGGCTTTGGGATAGGATTCAAATAAGCACTGGATTTAGAATTAGGATTTAGGTTTTTAATTGCTTTAAAATTGTTAACACAACATAAATGTGTGTTTCTAGTTATGAAGCTCTTAATAATCGCTTTTTTCATAAATGTATTTCACTTTTTTTGCATTCACATCACAAATATATTTTTTAACATCCACCTTGGACTGAGGCCTCAGCCCTCATGGTCATCTATAAATGGACCAATTCTTCCCTCACATACAGAATACACTGGTAACAGTCACTTGAGTGGATGCAAGGCTGCTGGTATTTACAGGAGGACACCATTTTTATTAAGAACACAATGAAAACCTGCTTCTGGTGCATGTGGTCAATTGCTTTGGCACAGCATAGTACCACTTTTCAAAGTTGGCAGTAGAGCAGTTTTATTTCTCTTCACTTTGTGATATGTGTAAGGGAGGAATACAAGATCTAACTCATGTTCTATCTGTTTGTCCTAACCCAACCCTAGTAGAGGCCAGGAGGAGGTATTTAAGGCCTATGAGAATCAGATGCAATGCTATGTCTATACAAAATCTAATTAAGCTCTGTAAATCACCACCGAATGAACCCGCTTGTTATCAATTGTATACATTTTAAAAGAGCTTTCTAAAGTTGTTTTAAAATCCATGATGATAACATTTTAAAAATTCTTAATATTTAAAGTTGATTTTATGAACTATTAACTTTAAGTACAACCTTCCTTTTCAAATGATCTATTTAAGCTTTGGGAAACCTATCGGATGAATTCATCTGCTATCAACCATATAAATATCTAATGAAAGTTGATGCTATGGCTGTCATTATAAATGTTTTAGAACTATGTTTGTGTATTTGTTGACCTCAGTTGAGGTCTAAATCAAATTTAAAATAAACCTAAACTTTCATTTCTCTTCACATGTCTTGTTTCTGCCACTGTGAATGGCCATGTCAACACATAAACACTCAGCGGCCTACAGACATAGGGTTTGTTAACCTGTATTACTAATATATGTATCTCTGTATGTATACATATGGTAGAGTGCAACCTAGCCAAAAGGCAGGGGAGAGCTTTTCAGGGTCAATAGTATAGAGTAAAATGTCCTCATGTGGGGAGCATACCAAAAACTGAATGGTATATATGACTTTAAGTGAAACTCCTGAAACTATAACTAGTGCTGTGAATTTCTTTTTCACATCTATTAAAAGAGGATTTAAATTATGCTTTAAAGCCTCACTAGGGCTGGCATAAATAGGTGATACTAAAGCTCAGGAGCATTCCTCGTAAAGATCTGGCTGGACTATTACACCTTATCCAGTCCGTCAAGGTCTAGCAACATGCTAACTAGACTAACCAGACCAATAGTCCTAGGGCTATTGTTCTGACTGGGAAAGGAACAGCCTTTTGGCTCCAATAACAGGTGGGAACTTCCTCTGGCTGCATCTAATCAGCAAAATTCCCTTTGAAGTACAAGTTGAGGTTGACAAAGGACACAGATGGGCCGATTACGATGCGGCCGTAAAAGGCTCCAACCCTCGGTCGGAGCCTTTACGTCCGCATCGTAATAGGCCGGTCGTATTCCTTTCCGACCACCTTATTAGGATGTAGGCGGTCGGTAAGGAATATAACCGGTCATTCCGGCTGGAGAGCCCGTACGCCAGTTGGAATGCCGCAAGTAATCTCAAAGGCGGGCCAATCTGCCTTTGAGATTACAATGACGGTTCCCGACATGGTTTACATGCCGGTCTGTCAGACATGGAAACCATAGTGGAAAGCGTCTTTGGGAGCCTCTAGCAGGGTCTCTAGCGGGGGCCCTCTTTGGTGCCCCCCTGTTGTTCCCTGCACCTTGTGGCAGGTATCTTGAAGTGCCTGCCACAGGGTGCAGGGATGAACCGCACCTCCCATTTTACTACGTGAGCATGCATTCCGGTCGGTTTACGAATGAATAGGAATGCGACCATGTTCGGTCGCATCCTATGGGGTGGTCGGGACCGCCGACTGTGTGTCGGTCAGTCCCATGACGAGACGGTGTCGGGCGGAGTTATTCCGCTCAACATCATAATGAGACCCAGAGTTCTTACTAACATGTAGAACCTGCATCATCTTAATTTTGGGACGGAAACTGGATGTGTGTCTTTGTAAGAACAACACCAAATCTTTCAAGATGTGCCTTTGGCATACACTACAGCCAAAGAATGTGTTAGTCAGCTTACAGAAAAATGTAAGATTATCGTGCTTAAGGCTTTTAATTGCACCAATGTGAATAAAGCCAATCTGTGACTCACCCAAATTAGAGATGTATTGTATCACAAGGAGTTTCCTGAAATCCTTAACCATAGCAAAGAAAAGAGCTATTCTACCTTGCAATACTGGTACCCATCTTACCTATCAGGATTGGAGAAGCCAACTACCCCCCTAAACCCTGAAGCAGTGGAGTGCTTTGCCTACTGCAGGTATCCTGCTGTCCTTTGAGGCTGAGTTGTGTATCAAGACACCTATGAGACAGATGTACAATCTAAAGGCTGCTGTGGACGGTCAACTTAGCTAAAAGACTGTCCCACGTCTAAAGGCCTGTCTATGCCTTTCTAGGAGAAAGATGTGTCTGAAATGTCCTTTGTAGTTCTAGCCTAGGCAGCGCGTACGCTGTTTCTTTGAGACATGTGGTATTCAGTCTATGGGCTTTTAAACACGCCCAGCACTTTCCATTGGTTCTTTCCTCTGCCTTTACAAATTCCATTGTTTTCATTGGTTAATAGCATACATTTGTCCCAGCTTTGGGCTGTTTTATCTCCACTCTGGAGACTGCCTCTGCTACATGGATCCTTTCACTATGGGCCATATGTTTTGCTTCTTTGCACTACTTTGTCTTTCGCTTTCTCCTTGCTGCTGCTCCCAATTTACTTACTCTCCTGTGCTCTGACAATAAATCCCAGCTTGCTTTTATTCTCAACAGCTGCCTTTCGCTCCCTCTCTTTGTTTTTTTTCTGTTTGCAGAGTTATCTAGCACTAACTCGACCCAAAGGTACTGGAGCGCTTTACATGAGCACCAGTTACATTACACAAGGACACATTCATTTTTGGTAGCCACAGGAAGATTAAGTGATTTGCCTAGAATCACAGGATTTTGAGCAGAGGCCGAGACTCAAACCTGGTACCACAGATCAAAAGTCAGTAGAACTGGCCGTTAGGCCACATTGAAGCTCCCTCCTCCTCCCTCCTGCTTGTAGGGCTCTTTTCTCGCCTGCAGCCTGTGTGGCGCTGCTGACCCCCATCCCCTTGTTTAGAAGCGAGAAAGATAGCCTGGTATATTTAGCAAAGGCTTGCTTTGCCTCATTTATGCTCATCGGAGGTGAAGAGTACATCGTATTTAATTCTCAAACAGATTTAAGTGGGGCAACGTCTTGTATTTTTTATCACTGGAATCGGCGTGGAAATTACTTATGTGATAAAGTAAAAAAAAAGTTTAAAAAAAAAAGATTAGACATACCAGCTTCCAAGAAGCCTTCAAATGCCACAACAAGGCACGGCCATATTGGAACAATGAAATTGCCATGCTTATCATTGTATGGATTGTCGAGAAAAAAATAATTATTGTTCATGTGCTTACTTATTTTCACTCTTTAATTCATTCAAACTATTTTCCTTTGAAAATTATGTAGATTTTTTAACTTCAAAGATTTAAATACTTACGTAGCTTTTAAAATAGATTTAAAACACAGAAGAAAGCAGCTAGATTATAGATGACTGCACTGGCTAGACATGTTACTCAGTAGTAGTACGGGTATTGCCCACCTCAGATGGCCAGCTGCCAAAAGACCATAGAATAAGTTCACATTCACAAGGGTATGAGAGGCAAAACGTTATACGTTTCCACAAGGGTATGAGAGGCAATACGTTATACGTTTCACAGTGTTTATACAGTAGTACAATTAATTAGAGAGTCCACGCAGGAGCTTGTATTCTTAGTTTGTTCTTTAATCCTTAATTACTGAGTAATGCCTCAGATCTGGTTCAATCTGAGGCATTACTCAGTGTCCTCTATCGACCATCAACATCAGAGCAATTGCTCTGTGAGGTCAGTGGCTTCTCATTTCCACTCACATTAACTACCTCCTCCTTGCCCTAACTCCATCCCAGACTTAGACATTTACCGTAATTTTTCATTTTTCTTAGGTCCACCTTGACTACACGCTACTCCTATAACTACACCCTTGATACGCCATTGCGCTACATTGGCTGTCACATATTGGTAAGCTTTGTTTTTCCTTACATCCCTATATTCAACTGGGATCCTCACCTGTTATATCACTGCCCTTCTCAGACCCCCATCTTTTTTCTCAAAATAGATGGTTACCCTATTAGGTATCTTGGGTACCTTCTATGGATACTCTTTCTCTTTACTCTTCTTTCACTCCACACAACCTGTTACCCTTCATGTTTCTAAATAGGTCCCCGGGTCAGCAAACAACATGGCAACTGTGTAACCTGCCTTTTTCACTTAACCACTGAGCCCAATACTAATCTTTCCTTTACACACTGTATTAATTTGTTAAAATCTTTCAAACCGGTAAATCTACAAACTTTACAGCTATTACCCTTTGTATGATTGTACACAGCCCTGAAGAAGCCCATGCTTGGGCGAAACGCTTTGGGTGTGGTTGTACTGAGCTCTATGCATATCAAGATTAAAGAACAAACTAAGAATACAAGCTCCTGCGTGGACTCTCTAATTAATTGTACTACTGTATGAACACAGTGAAACGTATAACGTATTGCCTCTCATACCCTTGTGAATGTGAGCTTTTAAAATAGTTATCCTAAAATTTCATGTTTTTGAATTATATCTGTATATGAAATGGTCTGAATGAGCAAAGCTTGTACTCTGCTTTCCTGTCCATGGAGATTCCCTGCCGCTTCTAACAATGGAAGGCATTTCAGCGTCTAAGGAGCTGCGTGTTCCTTGTTTGTACTTCTTTTATGTCTATGCTGTTGAAGTCCCCCTAATGAGTTAATCTGTATAAGAAGGCAGTGCATGCTGCAGACATGCCTCCAGAGGGGAAATGTGGTACAAAGAGCAGCAAAGGTACTGTGAATGGACAGTCTTGTAATCCTCTGTTAACTTCTGTATTTTAAGGTTGAACAATTAATACATTGTGGGTAATTTATAGTTTGGTTGTAGATTGCACTGAGAGGAGTGCATTGCAGAGCGAGTGAAGTCACCATAACTGAGTTTTCGCTCACCACTGACATCTGCAGCGATCTACAGGTCATGGCTCACAAACCTAGTAAGGTAAAAGCGGCCTTCTGTAGTTATGGAGTCGTTAAACCTGGATACAGCAAAACCTTGCCCACATTAGGAGTGTGACATGAAGTGCTATTCAACATTATTATTTTGAGGGAAACAGAAGGAAAATAAAGGTAATTTTTCCATTTAAATCCCCACCTCTCCCCAAATACAGAATCGTCGTTGTGATAAACTAAACTAGTGAACGTCATTGAACATTCCCCAAATTTTGGAGGCAGATCGAGCTCAGTTGTGGCCTAGTTTTGGTAAATTTTTGTTCAGCTGCTTTTGAGGAGAAACTATATAATTATTTTTTACATGAATTGAATATGGGAGAGGCACTTCAGCCTTGTAGTTACTCCATTAAGTATCAAATAAAAGGGCTGCCATCAACTGCAATAGAGCCAAGCCTTCATTTGTCTTTAAATGGTTATTTTATGCACCATCACACTCCCGTGTGTAAACATGCTTTTTAGGCAAACCAAAAATAGGCATCAATTGTAAATGGACCATGTCTTTTCTGCCCCTCAATGTTGTGGTCTAAAAAATGATCCCAATTTCGAATTTTACTTTGTGTCCAAAGGACTCTGGACGCACCCAAGTGTAACAAGAAACAGCCCTACATAATAGTACTGTACATTATACATTTATTGCGTTAAGAAACCTCCTAGGAAACATGCTAACATGAATTACCTCAGACCTTGAAAACCATGCCAAGAGCTTAGGGATGGGATGTGGCATAGCGTCACTGTTCCCACAGTTTACTTTATGCACTTCTACTGCTGCCTTGGATGCTTGCAAAATAAACATCAATGGATGAGAGTTTTATTTCCTTATTATGTGTACGCTCAACTGAATCACTGTGTGTCGGTTGGGAATCTATTTTTGAAGAAGGGTTATATTCAGATGTTGCCGTGTCGGGAGGTGTCGCTACTCTTCTGTGCTTACACCCTGCTACATTTCCCATTACTGACCCTCCATGGGTAATCAGGCTCCAAAATCAAATCCCCCAGCTCCATCTTCCGTCCATTCTACTCTAGTCTGTTCCTCACAAACTCGCAATCACCTTCAGTTTCCCAGTCCCTCTCAGATTCCTTTTCCCCTTCCCCATTCTTCTCTAAACATCCCTTTCTCCCTGTCACTAGTGCACACTTCTTTCTAAACCCTCTTTCGCTCTCTCTGTCTCTCCTGTCTGGTATCACGCTCTCTCCTGTTATGCATTATCCCCAACTCTTTACAGCGAAACCTTCCCTATTTCTTTTATTCCTTTTTCCATTGGTGTCATTTATTTTCCACTTCCATTCCCTCCTAACTTATTTCCCATTTTCTGGTTCTCCAGCACCACAAGGTCATACAAATGGCAACAGTGTTATGCAAATATGATCACTCCACTGCAAACAAAAATACAAAAGTAAAAAACATTGTCAAAACATTGTCAAGTACACCCCCAATAGCTCTAACTTTCACAAATACAAGACCAATTGCATTGCAAATGCTTGTTGATTTGTGAAGACTGTATCTGCAAACCCCTACGTCCAGCATTCCTGAGAAGAGTATTCAGTGACTCTGTATGACTTTACACTTTTCTGAGAAATATGGGGAAAACATAGTAACATGTCTTTATCAGTCCAAGAACACACAACCCCATCTGCCTCTGCTATTACCTTGATCAAGACTGAGCTTTTCCTTTCCCGCTAAGCTCTCCATCACAAGCTCCACCATGATCCGCCGGGGTTTGAAGCAGCCCAGACAGCTGAAAAGACTATATTTAATTTTATCTAAAGCGACCAGCTGTGAGAATTTCCATGAAGTACAAAGTAAATGGACACAGTCAGGCATTTAAATATAAGATAAAAAGAAAGTTAGTTAATGAAGTGCCTACCCAAATGTGTAAAAGAGGAATGGTGATGGTAGGATGAGAGGGGAGGAACAAGGTAGGGATTGGAAGAGGGATCTAAAGAGTGCACAGAAAAGAAGAGAAAAGAATTACACAGATTAGTGAAGGAAAGCAGGCAAAAAGACTCATGGGTGTGGCTGGGGTTGATCTACCATGGTTTTCCACAGCTGTCCTTTTCCTGGGCCTCCCCATGTTTTTTATATAGGTCTTCTTTGATCAGAAATTATTGTTGAATTCTCCACAACTATACTACCATGTTTTTCTATAGGTATCCAATCAACATGCAAGACCTAGTCACTGATCTTGCCTGGCTCTGATGTTACAGTCCACCTGTAGAAAGTGTACAACCAAGTTTGCCACATAAATATCAGTCATTCAGAAAGTACAGCACTGCAGCGCTGGAGGAAGCTTTCAGTTTAGTGGCACCGGTCATCTGCCGCTTGCAAGTTTCACTTGACTTAGTCCCTTGCAAAATAAAATTGCTCCTTGCCGAATGAAATATCCCCTATCCCTAAGGGTTGGTTACAATCCTCACAGTTATTGCAGTCTTGATGAAGGGTGGCCACTTCCCTCCAAGTCATTATTGCACTGTTCATAGTCTTGGACTTTTTTGTGATAGTCTGAAACATCCTTGGTGCTGTAGTCTTGTTTTGACTCCACTGAATCAGTTATACTCACTCACTTGAAATGAATGATTTGTAGGTGAAAAGTTCAGGACTGAAGACAGTGTCCATAATGGCCTGGAACCAGGTGGTCACCCTATCTCAATAGCGTGTTTCTATCTTGCCAGTTTAGGGGTTTGAAAGCCCTTATTTAGTAGCAGTCTCACTGGTACACAGGAGCTTCTGGAGTTTGATGCTGTCCTTTGGCTGAACGTTTGGAAAGTTTTGTATTAGGGCTGACAACCTTCTGCAAATGTTCTATAGATGCCTAGTACACCAAATTTCCAGATTGGGGAGAGAGTTTGAGTCTTCTGATTATGCTCTAAAGTTTAATGATAGGAGAGATCAAATGCTACTGATGGAATACTCTTGGGTATAAGCATTAACTTTGTTTCCATAAATTTACATATTCACTCCTGTCTTGCAGGTTTCTGGAATCACGCTCTCATAACTCAGCTCTGTAGGCTACAATGCTTCCATATTGGGCTGCAGGAGCTTTGTTTTCATCCGGTGCAATAGCATTGTATCATTAATTGGTACATTAATGATACAATGCTAATTCTATATGTACCGGATGCCCTTTGACTAATGAATGCCTTTCATAACTGAATTGTAGCTTTAAAGAAGTCTAGGACCGTTGTTTCCTATACCAATCGTTACCCAGGTCCGTGGACAATTGTGGGTTACCCCATTATATCATAATGGATGCTCACTATAGCACCATGGATGCCTGGATAATGCCCACCATTATACTAGGGCCACAGTTGTGCCAAGGCTGGAAACCAGAAGGATCAGGGATAGGACCACATATCAGTCATGACCATTAATATGCCAGGAATAGGTACATATAGGCCAGTCATGCTCAGAGTACGCCTATGATGGCTGCCAGCATACCACAACTAGACCAAAAATACTAAAATAGTCAAGGATGACTATAATTATTCCATTGGCATTATTATGTCAGGAATGGACACAATTATGCCAAAAATAACACTCTTATGATGGGGCTAGCATATATATTTGGTGGTTCTTGGCACCAGGCATAGTTTCAGGAAGCAGTAGTGTTTATTATGGGCACACACATAAATGTTGATGAATCTCTTAATTTTCTCTGGTCTGGATCATACCCTGTTCTCCTCAGGTCTTGAGCTGATCATGCATATAACTGACACATTTCACTCTGACTCCTGCAGTCCCGCACTTTGGTGGGTCAGCACTGATTACAGCTCAGGCTACTGCTGCCATACTTTTTTGATGGTGCATTGTTCACACACATGTTATGACTGATAAAGGAGGGACTGCAACATGGTCAATCTCCTTGTGGCTTAATTATATTGAGATTGGATACAGACTGTCATGTAGCAGGTCCTATAAGCTGACACAGTGTTTGTTTGAGTGTTAGTATGAGTTACTGTGATAAGTTTGGCTGGCTGTCACTCTTAGGGTCTTGAGATGATCGGTGCTGCCTTCTTTAATAGGCACCTACTCTGAAATTGATACTGGGCTTGACTTCACCTCAGAGAGCTACTTTGAAGGTACTGGCGAGCTACCAGTAGCTCCCGAGCTACTCGTTGGAGACCCCTGGTTTAGATTATCCCCTTCGATGCTCATGACGGAGCAGTTCGGTCATGAGCATCGGTTGGGCTGTGCTTATGACGGAACCGCTCCGTCATGAGCGCAGCCCCCCCGGGGGCTCGATTTTTGCTCCAATAGGGGGGTTGGCAGCGGAAGAGTTTCCGCTGCCACCCCCGAGCCCCCCCACGCTTCCCCATGAAGTCAGCACGCGCCAACGTCATCAGGAAGCACTGGACGTGCTGGAAATCATTCCTTTCCAGCACGTCCAGCAAGGAGGTAGGTGTTTTGCCTCCGGTGGGGCGGGGGGGGGGGCATTTTATGATGCCTTGAGGCATCAGGGAAGAGGAAAGAGTATTTCCTCTCCCCTGATGTCTCAATGCAGGGCATTCCTGCTTCACGATCGCGCACAGCGTCGCGATCATGGAGCCCCACTAGACACCAGGGATGGGTTTTTTTTGGAAAAGGAAGAGACCCCTTAGGCAAGGGTCGCTTCCTAGGGCGCCCTTTGAAAATTAAGACTTTTGTGCCCCCCATGGGGGCAGATCGGGCATTTTTTCGGCCGTTTCTGGTCCCAGGGGGGGCAGAAAAGCCCACTAGACCCAGGGATTGATAGTGAATTGTAAGGGAAGCGACCCCTTGGGCAAGGGTCGCTTCCCGGGGGGCAATTTTGTTTATTTTGATATTCTGCCTTCCCTGGGGGCAGATCGCCTTGTTTTTTTGGCTTTTCTGCCCCCAGGGGAAGCAAAAAAACCCCACTAGACACCAGGGTATATTTAAAAAATATGATGGAAGGGTCACTTCCGGGGGCCATTTTATTTTGTAATGGGAATTCTGCCCCCCCCCCCCCCCCCGGGGCAGATCGGCCCGTTTGTTTGCCCTTTCGGGCAGAAACCCCCACTAGACACCAGGGAATTATTTTAAATAAAAATGGAAGCGGCCCCCTGGGCAAGGGTCGCTGCTAGGGGGCATATTGTTTTTGTATGCGTTTTCTGCCACCCCGCCGGGGACAGATTAGCCTGGTTTGTTTTGCCTTTCTGCCCGGGGGGGCTGAAAACCCCACTAGACACCAGGGACTTCTTTCAAATTAAAATGGAAGCAACCCCTTGGCCAAGGGTCACTTCCAGGGGGCAGATTTTTTTATATGTGTATTCTGGCCCCTCTGGCAGATAGGTGGCAGATCAGCCTATTTTTGTGCCCTTTCTGTCCCCGGGAGGGGCAGAAAACCCCACTAGGCTCCAGGGATTTTCTTTTGTGAGTAATGGAAGCAACGTGGTTGCTTCCTGGGGACAGATCTGCCCCTTTTTTGGCCTTTCTGCCCTAGGCGGGAGGGGGGAGGCAGAAAACCCTACTAGGCAGTAGGGATTTATTACTTTTGCAAGGGGCAAATTTCTATCTGCTGTTTTCTGCCCCACCTGGCAGACAACCCGATTTACCATCTGGGTAGTAACATAGCGTGTTATAATGTTAATTGTTTTATTTTTTGTGAATTGCAATTGTAATGCTTTTTTTTCTTTTTTGTTCTAGGTGAAGGCTTTTGCTCTTTTGACTCTTCCAGTTTGCGGTTACGTTACTGCTGGTTCTGCTGTTTGTATAGTTGCATGTGTTTGGCAAGAGATTTTTTTTTGTACAATGTAAATGAGTTTCATTTCTCTGCATGAATTGTTTTTTGCAAATGGTGTAATAATAGCCAGTCAGTCAAAGCTTTTATTTCGGTATAGTACCATAAAAAGACATAATTTCATATATACATTTAAAACATGATTAAATAGCATTGTGTAGAGTGTAATCCATTAAAACATTAAAATAGTTCCATAAAACATACGCAGTAAAAAACGTGATCTTTTCCACGAAAACAAATTGTTAAAAATTAATCCAGGGCCAAAGATATACACATTACACCTCAAAGTACTATGATGGTAATATAGGTAATACTAAATCAGGAGAGATGAGGGCGGAGGACATAAATTTGGACCTTGCAAACCACATTGAGAGGAGGAATTTAGCCATTACAAACACTATCAATGGAGTAGTATCATATTTCAAAATTCTAAACACCTCCTTGTGGTCCCTGAGACCCCTAGACTTACATAACTGGATGATCCACTTTTTTCTTGCAATAATATATAAAGGGCAAAAGAGAACAACATGCAGCTCTGTTTCACAGATAGCAGAACATAGGGGACACGAGCTAGCGGGATCTACAACGTTGGACCATCTATGTGTGAGATCTCTCAGCGGAAGCGAACCGTGTCTGAACTGGATGTAAAGTTTCTTTGCCAAAGGTGGTTGGATAACGTCCAGGAAAACTTCAAACTGGGGACTACACTTAGTATCCAAAAAGGTGTCAGTAAGCCTACCCAGGGAGGAGTGGAATAGAATTCCCTTCCTATAAGATTTCAAAACCTCCCGCAATGAATTCTTCGAGAGTGCACGGCAGGTCTCTTCCGGGGCGGACCATAGATTCCCCAACCCAATTAGGTTGCAGAGTTTCTTTATGTAGGCAAGCCAAGGGATCTTATCCGATTTTCCCCTTGCCATAATGTCACCAAGATCATGCCTGTAGCTTACCAACTCGGGCGTTGACCAAAGACGCCTCCAGAACAGAAGAGGACGGTTCAGGGCAATCTCTTCTATGGGAACCAGACCCAAATCCCATCTCAGAGGAATTAATGGGGTGCTGACAGGTAGTTTCAGCAATCTTCTGATAAAAGAATTCTCAATAGATGAGAGGGAAGCGGGGGTGGAATATCCCCATAATTCAGCGCCATAAAGTGCTCCTCCTCTGGCTTGAGATTTATAGATTTCCATAGGGGGGCCCAAAGGTTTAAAAGAGGAGTTATTAAACACCTTCAAGATGCCCCCCACTGATTGTGCTAATCTCAAATTTGCCTTCGCCAAATGGGACCCCCAATTCATTTTATCATTAAGGGTCACCCCCAAATACTCAAACGTGGCAACCCTATCCAACTCAACATCTCCCAGTTTAGGATGGGGGCAATTAAATGAATTAGAACCGAAAACCATAAATTTGGTCTTGGAAAGGTTCAGTTCCAGATCCCTGATTTTACAAAAGGAGCAGAAGGCCTCTAATGTACGCTGGATGCCCATGTAAGATTGAGATAACAAGAGCGTATCATCAGCGAACATTAGGGCCGGGACCTTACGCCCCGCCAGTACAGGGGAGTCCAGGTTAGCGGAGCGCAGAAGATACTCAATCAGCCCATTGATGAAAAGGGAGAAAAGGGTGGGGGCCAGGACACAGCCCTGCCTCACACCCTTCTCAACCGGAAATGGCCCAGAGATTTCCCCACATCTCCCATATCTCACCCTTGCATAGGTGCCTAAGTGGAGGCGTTTGAATAAATGGCAAAGGTAGGGGGGGGCACCCATCTCTAGCAAAAGGGCCCAGAGTTTTTCCCTTTGCACCATATCAAAAGCGGACCGAAGGTCCACAAAAATCAGATACAAATTACCAGCACCCATGCTGACTGTCTTCCAATAGATCAAAAGTAATCTAAATAGTTGATCAATAGTAGAAACCTTAGCTCGGAACCCCGCCTGGAGGGAGGTTAGGATTTGTTGATCCTCCATCCAGAACTGCAATCTGGATAAGAGGACTCGGGCGAACAGCTTCTGTAAAACATCAATCAGACTTATGGGGCGGTAATTGGCTGGATCCAGTGGGGAGGATTTTTTGTGGATGGGTATAATTTCTGCACCCAACCAGGTGTCCGGGATTCTAAGGCCCTGCAAAATAGCATTAAAATACACACATATATAAGGGGCCCAGATTTTTACATCACTTCTGTAGAGGTCACCAGGGATCTTGTCAAGCCCCGGAGCTTTTCCCTACTGATAGGGAATTGAGGGCCAATTCAATTTCTGAAAGAGAAAAGGGACAAATCTCAATTTCTTCCTGACGCAACAGGTCCGTTGCAATATCAATCCGTGACATGCCTGCATCGGAATAATAGCAGTATGTTTGGTTTTCGTTTTTGAGTGTCAAAAACTTTTTGCGTTTGTGCTCGATGTGTATTTTTTTTTTTTTTTCTAGTGGGATATCGTTGGTTTTTGCTGCGTCTCTGCAGAGTAGGTGATGCTGAGTGTAGCTGTCTCTTTCTTGCCTGTCGCGAGTACTTGGGCCTCCCACACAAGTGAGGCACCATTTTTACCGGGAGACCGGGAGGAACGCTGGGTGGTGGGAGATTTGAGTGAGCCCGGTGATGCCACAAGTTTCCCACACAAAAATGTGTGAAAAATGTGATTTTTTCAGCTAAAATTGAGGTTTGCAGGGGATTCTGGGTAAAGAAACGTTGGGGGATCCATGCAAGCCATACCTCCCTAGAAGCCCCAGGGTGTCTGGTTTTCAGAAATGTATGGGTTTGGTAGGTTTTCCTAGCTGGCCGCCGAGCACCGGGCTAAAAACCCGAGTGACCCTCCTTGCAAAACCAGGTGGTTTTGAGATAGGCAATTTTGATGTTGCCTCACTACGTTTTGGGCCCTTGCCTGTCGCGGGTACTTGGGCCACCCACACAAGTGAGGCACTATTTTTACCGGGAGACCCGGGGGAACGCTGGGTGGTGGGAAATTTGAGTGAGCCGGGTGATGCCACAACTTTCCTGCACAAAAATGTGTGAAAATGTGATTTTTTTCAGCTAAAATTGAGGTTTGCAGGGGATTCTGGGTAAGGAAACGTTGGGGGATCCACGCAAGCCATACCTCCCTGGTAGCCGCCGGGTGTCTAGTTTTCAGAAATGTATGAGTTTGGTAGGTTTACCTACATGGCCGCCGAGCACCGGGCCAAAAACCCAAGTGACCCCCTTGCAAAACCAGGTGGTTTTGAGATAGGCAATTTTGATGTTGCCTCACTACGTTTTGGGCCCTTGCCTGTCGCGGGTACTTGGGCCTCCCACACAAGTGAGGCACCATTTTTACCGGGAGACCCGGGGGAACGCTGGGTGGTGGGAAATTTGAGTGAGCCCGGTGATGCCACAACTTTCCCACACTAAAATGTGTGAAAAATGTGATTTTTTTTCAGCTATAATTGAGGTTTGCAGGGGATTCTGGGAAAGGAAACGTTGGGGGATCCACGCAAGCCAAACTTCCCTGGAAGCCCCCGGGTGTCTAGTGTTCAGACATGTATGGGTTTGGTAGGTTTCCCTAGATGGCCGCCGAGCACCGGGCCAAAAACCCAAGTGACCCCCCTTGCAAAAACAGGTGGTTTTGAGATAGGCAATTTTGATGTCGCCTCACTACGTTGTGGGCCCTTGCCTGTCACGGGTACTTGGGCCTCCCACACAAGTGAGGCACCATTTTTACCGGGAGACCCGGGGGAACGCTGGGTGGTGGGAAATTTGATTGAGCCCAGTGATGCAACAACTTTCCCACACGAAAATGTGTGAAAAATGTAATTTTTCAGCTAAAATTGAGGTTTGCAGGGGATTCTGGGTAAGGACCATTGGGGGATCCATACCTCCCAGGAAGCCCACGGGTGTCTAGTTTTCAGAAATGTATAAGTTTGCTAGGTTTCCCAAGGTGCCCGCAGAGCTAGGGTTCAAAAACTACAGCTAGGCACTTTGCCAAAAAAGGGTCATTTTTCACTGCGAAATTGAGGTGTGACCACGTTTCGTTTTGCGCCGTTTCCTGTCGCGGGCACTAGGCCGACCTGCACAAGTGAGGTACCATTTTTCTCGTAAGACTTTGGGGAACGCAGGGTGGGTAGAAATTTGTGGATCCACGCAGATTCCAGAACTTTCCACCACAGAAATGTGGGGAAATTTTGTTTTTTTGACAATTTTTTAGGTTTGCAAGGGATTTTGGGTAACAGAACCTGGTGGGAGGCAGTCAAGTCACTCAATCCTGGATTCCCCTGGGTGTCTAGTTTTCAAAAATGTATAGGTTTGCAACATTTCACTAGGTGCCGGCAGAGCTAGTGTTCAAAAACTACAGCTGGACACTTAGCAAAAAAAGGGTACATTTTGATTGTGAAAATGTGGTGTGTTCACGTTGGGTTTTGAGCCATTTCCTGTCGTGGGCACTATGCCTACCCACACAAGTGAGGTACCATTTTATTGGGAGACTTAGGGTAATTCAGGTTTGTAAAGCAACTGTTATTACCTATTGACTTTCGATGAATTTCTGCCTTCCAAATGAAAGACATTGTGTAAAAAAGAAGTCATTTTGAAAAATGACCGATAATTCTCATACTAGTATGAGTATTCCCAATTTCGAAAATGTGCAAATATGTACTGTTTCTAAACTCTATAATTTGTTCCCATTTCAGAAATACATAGGTGTCTTTCATACCGATTTTTCCATGTATACATTTTCCCACAATAATTGCTATATACCCGGAACATAATAAAAAACGATTGCAAATTGCTGCTCAGTTTTTGACTCTGGGTTCGTCGGGTTCTTGGTTAACCTACAAGTCCTATATATCCCCACAACCAGGAAGGTCCAACGGATGTAACTGTATATTGCTTTAAAACAGCTGTCATAATTAGAAGAAGTTACAGGTAAAAACGTTGACACAAAAGGCTGTTTTTTTTCAACTAATTTTCATTTTTTCCTATATTTAACTGTTAGTTTCTATAAAGAAACCTTGATGGATCTACACAAATGATCCCTTGCTGAATTCAGAATTGTGTCTACTTTTCAAAAATGTATAGCTTTCCAGGATCCATTATTGCTTTCAGACCCATTTCTACCATTAACTGGAAGGAGGTTGAAAGCACAAAAAATAGCAAAAATAGGCTATGTGCCAGGAAAATGCCAAAACTGTGTAAAACATGTTGGTTTTCTGACAAAAGTCTGTAATTCCCTAAAAGCTGTGAAAATTGTGATTTCTGCCCCACAAACCCTTTTTTGATACCATTTGCAGAGAAAAACCCAGATGCTTCCATTTCAAGCCCGTTTTTCCCATCCCCCCCCCCCAAAAAAAGATTTTGCTGTATTTTGGCTAATTTCTGGGACCCCTCTAGGGGAATCCACAAACCCTGGGTACCTTTAGAATCCCCATGATGTTCGAAGAAAAGGACGCAAATTTGGCGTGGATACCTTATGTGGTCAAAAAGTTACAGGGGCCTAAGCGTGCACTACCCCAAATAGCCACAAAAAGGCTTAGCACAGGGGGGGAAAAGGCCTAGCAGCGAAGGTGCTAAGACCCATCCTTCCCATGTCAGCAACAGAGGCAAACCTTTGAGGCTCCCAGAAAATACTGTTTGCTGGTTAGCCATTAAAAGCAAGGACAAAAACCAAGATTCATCTTGAACTTCTTTGACTTTGTACACCCAAGAAATTACTCTGTGTGTGCTTGGCGTAGAGACTCAGCCAAAGCACAGGACAGCATAGCACAACAAGAATCTAGCAGGTATAAGAAGTGGAAATGTATTCTGCCCTCCTCCATAACTGTTAAAATTCTGTTATTGACAGTCGAAATGTTATGGGTCAATTTTGATATCTGTATTCTGCGCCGGAGAAACCTCGACGGGATATTATGAGATCAGGAGGGTGGGAAGAGGCTCAGATCCCAAACCCGGGCCTGAACATCGCAGGGCTCAATTAGAGATGTTTCAATGAAATCCAGCATCAGTCACACAATATAGGATACTGTAGACCCACTTGTAAGGGGAAATATCCATGGTAACTGAACTGCCAGCTGAAATATTTCTAACACCTTCTGACAGTACTGATGGGTGCAAATTTTGTAGAAAAGCAACTGGGTTGCAATTGTCTCAGATTTGACTGTATTTTCTGAAGTTGTGTTAGAAGCATTCCCTACAATTCTGGAAGCCTGATTGGCCAGGGTGGCTGCAGATGCACCTCACCATCGAACACCTGGTCAGCCCCAGAGGCTGCGCAGGCACATCACTAAAGAGCACCAGTCCCGTCAAAGGGACCACCATGACATCTGCACCCATGCTGCCTTCAACCGGTGCCAGTGGTCTTCCTCTTGTACCAGAGAGCAGCGTCTGTGAGCACGGACTCTGCTAGGCCCACCTCTGAGCCTACAGGTGCCGGCATACAAGTATTGCGAAGCTCCCAGCTACCAGAGCTGCTGAATGGAGAAGCACCTGTAGAAGGCTCGTGTCCCAGACTTGAACCTTGCGACTCAACACACACCAAACTTAAGATCAAGTGTCTGTGTCAGCAGGGTTGGTTTGGGATCAAAATTGGCCCAAGCACCCTAAAAAAAAGTGGCCCACATTTGTGGATTGCGACTTTTTTTGAAACACTGTTTCAGTGTTTTAAGTGTTATAGAAAGAAGGAGGGAGTTTCTCTAAAATAATGGCTGGTTTCTCAACTTCACTAAGATTTAAAAAAATGCAAATGTTGCCAGGACTCTTTATTTATGGATTAGATCACAATGATGAACCACACCTGAATATAAATGAGGTCACTTATGCTCAGGGCCCCTCCTCGTGCTTAAATACTGCATACATAAATGGGCCAGCCCAGCAAAAGACTGGGAAGGATACCTCCGCCCCATTTGTAAAAGGGAGTTAATAGAGGCCCATCTGCCTCCATAAAGTCCACTCAGCCCCCTCCCCCCTCCATACACACTGAGTCGGTGGCGGCATCTGAACTGCACAGACACAGCCCATATCGCCCACCACGCTGGCCAAAAATTCAGCCCATAGTTGGAGCTCAGATATTGCTCAAGGGCCCGTCTTACCAATCCGACCCTGTGTGTTAGGCTCTAAACTCCCCAAGGAGTGATTGTGAATACCTCCATTTGGGTTGCCCGGCTTGTAATAACGCAGCAGAGACTGAATACCATGTACTTTTTTTCTGCCCAGGCTACAAGAAGGCGAGACAACGATGGCTGATCTATCTATGTAGAAACCTGGGAACCAGGCACTGCATAGAGGCTTTTAGGATATTGAAATATGATACTCGGCTCCCCGTTGTATTTTCGCTAGCACGTTTTTTATTTTCTATGTGGTGCACATGTAGAACTCTCTTGAAGGTGACCCCCATAGGTGTTGGCAGATTATTTTACAATATTTTTTAACTGAATTTGGATGTTTTTTAACTTGTATGACTTTTTATGCGCTCTTTTTATTATATTATTCAACCCTCAGACTCTTCTATTAGAAGAAACAAAGGGCAAACTCAGAACATTAGGGAAGCAAACTGTAAGGTTAGAAGACACGAGGTACCTGAGAAAGAAAGTTTTTGTGAACTTTATGAATAATAGTTGGGAGAAAGAAACCTGGTACCCCTATCTGGATGCATTACCCAATCAATATTTAAGAGATGACGTGCTAAGGTGGAGAATAGGTTGTAACCATTGTGTGTCAATTAGGAGCACAAAATCAGTAATGTTACAATCTGATGGTAATTGCTCATGTAGGTTGGGCACAAAAGGTGATGACTTGCACATCTTATTGGACTGTCAACACTTTGTACATCTGCGGACATTGTTTTTATGCTCCATTTTCTTAAAATATGGCGCTGCCTCACGCTCCTTAGCGATAGAACTCCTTACGGGCATGCTTCATCTCAATATAGCAATAGCAATCGCAAAGTATATGAAGGCGGTAAAAGGGTCCTTCTTAGGTAAAGAAACGGATGGTTAAAAGTTAGGCCTAAAGTCAATTTGGGTGTGATCTTAAAATTAACTTTTATGCTATTGGTTTAAGAATTGTTTTTTAGAACAGTTTTTTCTTATTGGTTTTTTAACATTATAGGTTCCTTTTATATATGATGTATTGTGGAAGTGTAAAGGACCCGGGGGAACAAGGCTATTATAATAGTGTAGTTGATGATGTATTTTTTAATGAGTTTTAAATATTTATTGGATTATGTCTTTGTTGTTTAAAGACCTATGGTCTAAATAAACGATTTCTGAATCTGAAAAATCTTATTATATTATTGATGTATATCCGGTTTTATGAATACTGTACATGTGTGTAAAATCACCAATAAGCTGAATGGTGGTTTCTGGGCTAGGGCGTATGCTCATGCAAACAGATTGTATGTTAAGCACAAGCACTTTATAAAAAGCTATCGTAATTGAGGGCCAGTGGGCTTGCGCTCATGTTTACGAGGACTACTTCGTGCTTACCTTTGCTTGTTAGTGTATTCTGTATTACACATATATCGCACATGCACTTTAATGAGGTTATTGAGTTTGGGCTGGTCGAAATATAGATTGCTTTTATGTAATATTCATGTGATGCACCTGCATTCTTGTGAGTGGAATGGATTCCCTTTTCTATTATTTTATCCTTGATTCGAATGAAAGGTATTGTATTGTATATATATTCTTTTATGGTCACATTGGCCGAAATAAAGTTTTCTGAACTGAACTGAATGCCTCCATTTGTGCCTCCAGTATTGGCGATTTAGAGCTTTGTAGTTACTTGGGTAGGGACTACAATGGTCTTCTGCAGTTGCAAATCAGATTAGGGTTCTAACATGGGTATTCACTGCGGCAGGCAGAGGCATGATCGTTGGCACACTTTGTGCTCATTTTAGCTCTAACAACAATTAGGAGATCAGCATATATTGCACTGTGGTGTTTGCACAAGCATTTAGCATCTGGGGCCCTATTATGAGCACTATTTATTTGGCTAACATTACTACTATTTAAAGCACTACAGAGCTGCAAACATGTGGCCGTAAAGCCTACAAACAACCGGTGCTTGATTTGTAGATGAAAGAGTGACGGTGCAAGAAGCTTCCACTCAAAAGTCAACAGCTGGTGCAATTGAATGTCGGCCTCTTTAATTCACTACCAGGCACTACCTGCGACTTTATCCGACTCTTGCACGATCCTGCTTTCTCCCTTTGTGACGGTTTTTCCACTACTGTTGTCCTCCTTCTTGTCCATTTGTGTGTTTTTCTTTCTTTTGCTCTTAGGGAATGTCTGATGCAGAAAAATCAGTGCCGGTCTCCATAAATCCGTGGCACTCACTGGCAACCACCGGCTCAAATTAAGCACTGATAATTACTACGTTCTGTCTATGATAGGTATTTGACTGAATTTGTGGTGCAAAGACACAATTTACAACTGTATTACGAAAGCATATAGGATCTTAAGAGTCGGTGCACGAGCCGAGCCACGCAAATATTTACCATGTAAGTCACGCAAAACCATGTCAAAAATCATAAAGTCTCTTCAAAACTTTAAAAAGGGTTCTTCTTTAACGAGTGGAAGCGTTTTCCCTTAATGGACCAGATTATATCACTACACTAGGAGCTATTTATTAAAAGTACCTTTTGAATATAAACTTAGAAAAGTTCATTCTCCTCGCCCTAATGAGAATGCCACTAGCGAACTAAGAGGCAAGAGAGTGATCATGTGCACTTTGTATGTGACCTAAATTCTTATTATAGATGGAACAATATTATAGTCTATTTAATCAAACATAAGAGAGATTTTTTTACAGTGCACATCCTGAACTTGAGCATTTGGAAGCACTCTCGCGTGACAATGAAGAAAAAGGATGCTCAGTGAAATAAAATAACTGTCTGTGATCACACAATTTGGACAATTGGGGGAAGCTAGGATTAATCGAACGTCTTCTGGGTTTACACTGTGCAATTTAGCTACTAAATGGGTGTCTCTTCATCTCGTACATTTTAGGACTAAGGTCACTGCTCTCTCTTTGACTCTTGGCGCATGCGGTGTCAGGTAGAAACCACATGAAAATTCGGCTAGTTTGGGGCCGAGGAACCAAGAGGGCCCTGAGGTGAGCCAGATCTAGACATCTGACTCGAACCTGGTTCGAAATTTCAGTGGCTTCACCTAACTCCAACTTAGTAAGAGTCATCAGAGGGACAGGAGCTCTGTCAAACCAATCTGTCTAGCAAAGATAGGCCACGCAGGATACAGAAAAAACCCTGAGACAACTGTATATCCCCGGCACTGTTTGACCTGGGTATATCTGCCATAGGTACCTGGCATTTTATATACGAGGCATTGGCTAATGTGAAGCCTGTGTTGAATGTATTAAAGTGATATGGATCCTCACAAAAGAACCAGTCTTTGTAAAATAACATCATATGAAAACGTTATGCATTCTTTAAAAATGTCAACGCATTTAATTGTCCTGGAAATGTAACAACATGGGCTCCAGGCTGTACTTTAGAACTGACCTTGGTATACAGTAGACCACGCAGAATAATACTCTGTAAAGAGATTTTCTAAGTTGTAACTATCTTTGTACACTTGAATTGAATTTTTGGGTATCTTCCATTCAATGGTTTTATGAACAATATTATGGGCGCAACGAATAAGACATCTTGTGTGGCTGCATTTTAATTCTGTTTGTTAAACTGACCCTCGGGAAAAGAGTGAAAACTCAGTTCTACAGACCTACCAATATTGACATGAGAGGTCAAGGCCTGGCCCCGGGTGAAGGAAAGATCAGAGGTCAAGGCCTGGCCCCGGGTGAGGGATCTGCTACGTGCAGAAGGGCCTGCTCGCATTCTTCGAAGAGTGAAGGCCCAAGGACAAGAGGTTGTTTCCATGACTCATGCCTTCTATATATACTGCGTGGGAAGAACTTGGTAAAAGGCAGTAGGGGAAAGCGCGCGTGCCACACTGGGTGCCAACACCTCGGCATCTGCTCGTGCCTCTTTCATCGACTAGATGTGAAATCCACCTCCCAGACTGTTTGCAAATGGCCACAAGCCAGAGACGTATTAAGGCATGGGCAAAGTGGGCTCTGGCCCGTGGCCCCAGTCATTCGGGGGGCCCAGATAGAGCCAGCTCTGATTTGCAGAGTCTTGCCCTGATGATCTAGAATAATTCTAAACATATTTTTTTTTAACTGTTTTCCTTTAATTGACTTTTATTATGGGTGGTGTGTGAGAGTCTATTACAGACATTTTACAGAGAAATGTTGTGTTGATATTTTATGCAACATCCATAAGAAAGTTTCTTGTACATCAAAACAGGACCTCACATATGACAAATGGGAGGGTGTCACAGAAATTATTTGTACTAATATGAGTGAGCTGCTGCTGTGTTACAATATTGAAAACACAATATATCCCTGAATATTAGATCTAAACACATTTAGAATTTGGAGGAGTGTGCCTGAGCACTGTCTGTGACCTGGACAAAGAGGGAATAAAAGAGCTGAAACTCGATCATAAAATCAAAACTGTTCCTGAACAGTGGCCCCGAAAATTGCGTTTGGCCCAAGGCCCCCAAAATCCTTAGGATGTCCCTGCCACAAGCACTTTCATGACCTGAAACATGCTTTGCACGTCAGGTGGATGCGGAGCTGTTGATGAAAAATAGACATGTATAACTATCAATCCTATGTATTTTTCCTCTGAGAAGCAGTCAGGTTGCCAATGTTCTGAGTTTAGGACGTAGTATTAGATACCGGTAAGATGGCTCAGCGGTTTACAGACCCTGGTCCCAGAAATCTATTTTCTCAGAAATTCACAAAACAAAGTCCCATTTTTGATGCTCCGCCACATACTTTCTGTTTTATTTACTCGAGATTTTTCTCATTCTTAGGTGAGCATGAGTGCTCTCAATTATCATAAAAATCCCTGACTTTTACAGTTTCCCAACAACAAGAACGTGTGGTGAGTGCTATATAAACACATAATAATAGCCCTTGCATTAAGTTTGCATATGGTGTTTATGAGGAGGGAATTACAGAGGAAAGATAAGTCGTTTCACAGTTTCTCTAACTAAAAACTTGTAGTGCCAGGCTGCTCCCCAGAAAACAGGAGTAAAAAAGAAGGCCTTCATATGATGGAGGTTGCCTAATTTATGGGTTGCCTTCTTATGTGTCAGTGGAGATGGAATGATCAGAAATCAGTGACCTCGTGTCAAACACGGAGAATGTATTTGTTTCCCTTCAGCAAACGGCTCTTTAAAATAACATGAAACAAAGAAGATTATTTCGGTAAAGTGTTGATAAAGACGAAAAACACATTGTTTCACGTTGGGAAAATTCCTGATTCACATACTAGCTTTCACGGTTTCCAAGAAGTTTGCACATTTCAGTTCAACTTTCACCATGTCCCTTAAAATGCACGCAGTTCCATACAAATGACCACACTTTCGTGCAACTTGGCCCATCTCTTACATATTTTCTCTTGTTTTCTTACAAGCTGGCACGCTGTAAACAGCATTACACATACATGTTCCTGTGTGTGAAGTACGCCTCAGCAAAATTTAGATTACTCTGTTATAACTGGTGTCATTTTGGGAATTTTGCATAACGCAAGTTACAGGGAATTCACAAAATTAACCAACAGGCCACATTACATAATAAAGCTACAGTTTGTGGCAAAATTATAGCACAGAAGCATGGGAACAACACAAACAACCAAAACACGAATGGCAGTTGTTTGTGGCACTTGTGTTTTTAGTAGGGGTTTTTATAGCAAAATATGTCCCCGTTTCAAAAATTGATGCGAAGACGCATTTCGTGCTAAAATGGAGCCCTAAAAGATCGGAGTTGGATTTTGCGTCATTACGCACAATTTTGCGTAATGTTCCCAAAATTACGCAAATTTTGCACACCCCTAAAGTGAAGATAGCTCCTTTTCCTATGTTCAATTATTCATTTTTCATGTGCTCACTTCTGCAAGAAGCCTTATTGACAAGCCATTGCTTAACATCGTCTCCGATGAAAAAAAGCATCGACAAAACAGACCTGGTTTTTATTATGGAACTTTTGATGAAGAATGAAGATGAAAAAAGCTTTTTGTATCAGTTTGTACCATAGTGTGTGGGGGGAAAGTATTAGTGCATTTTTAACAAGTGAAATTTGCTTGGCTAAAAGTATCGCAGTGCACTTGTGACACGTGTTTGATGAAGGGTTCTGATCTTGTGATAGGCTTAGGTGGTCATTGGTTGTGGACATGCTGTTATCACAATATATTATTTTACAGCACATCACCCAATCCCTCAGAAAGAAGGAAAGCTATGTTGGTTTTGCCGCGATTCAGACTCATGATCTGCTGAACACAACAAATTTCCGCACTGAGCGATTTTGCTAGCAACTGACGTGTTTGATCAAAAGGATTAAAGCGCATGTGAGATGTGTTTGGTGAAGAGTGATATATGTCTGGTAAAGATCGTTAGTTCACTTGTACCGTGTTTGGCGAAAAGTGGTAATGTACTTTCTATGAAAATTCTAGTCCTTTGGTGAAGGGGTGAGGCACTACCTGAAATTATGATTTTTGTTAAGTAAAAATAGGTTATGTGCATTCTGTGGGTGTGATATTTAGTTGCAGGAATGTGTTTGTGCACTTGGTATTTTTGACACATGAAGAGTGGTTTGAGAACTTGTTAGGAGTGAGAAATCTGCTCTGGGAAGAAGATAGTATATTTCTTAGACACAGATCGTGATACCGCCGTTACCCTGCTTCTGATCAAGTGATGCAAGTAGTAGGGCGGTTTTCTGACCATTTCTGTAACCTGGTACAGGTTGTATTAATAAGGCTGAACTGCATCTACACACCTGGGGCCATATTGTTTATAGGGTGCACTGCCCTGGTCTGCACTGCAGTGCCCCTTTAAGTTGGTGCACCTGGCGCAGACCTGGTCCGAATGTCCTGTTACAAATAATGCGCTGCCCTCAAGGCAATGGCCTTAGCTAAAGGTAGACTGGCTGTTTGAAGCAGTCTATCCTGGATAGCCTTTCACTCTGCAGGTAGCAGCCGGACCAGCATTACAAAGGAGAAGAGAGAATTCCCTGCAAGTGGGTGCAGTGAGTGACTGCCCCGCCTGCAGGGGGATGTGTGGGGTGCCTACGCCCCCCCCCCCTTTCAGGGGCATACTTCGGCGTAAAACTGATTTTGTGCCACTTCTTTGTGGTGAACACTAGGTTACCCCTCCTGAGAACCACTTTATCTCTGCACTCACATCAATAATTCAATGCGAGCTCAGAGGCAAAGTGTTTCACTCATTTGCATGGGGCGATGCCCCCACACATATGCGCGAGCGCCCCTTTAGGATTGTCCTAGTGTTACACCACACGTTCCCCAGCGTGATCTGTATTATAAAAGTTGTAGCACAAAAACATATGCGGCTCGTTCTGTAATATCAAAGTACCCGAGGAGACAGAAAGCGGGCACACATGCCTGTTATGCCCCAGGGCACTTCATGTAATACAGCCCCTGGTCGAGGCAGAACTGCTGCCGAACTGCTTCAATCTGTTGGAGAAAAAGCACTGCTGTTACACTCTTTCTCTACACTTCGAGCAAATCGTTCAGCTGCAGTTAAGGTTGTTTTAAATACCTGGTGCAGGGTGGGCTGACGCTATCACAATGCATGTCTGATGCAGGTCATGATATTCCTGTCATGCTCTTTCTGTACACTTGATACGGGTGGTACTTGTATTGCCATATTGATGCAGTGCCCTAAGCACGCTGAGGGAATGACTTGCAGCATGTTATTTCTAAAGTAAGTTATGATAATAAAAGAAAATATTTAAATTGTCTCCATTTGAACTATACTGTTGAGCTTTAAACATGAGAAATCCAAGGCTATCCTCAGCTAGACACTCAAAGATGCACCAGGATTTTCAGAAAAGCATGGACAAAAGCCTTTAAATATATTTATAGGTACCACCACCACCACAGAGAGTTAAAAAAAACACCTAAAAACGTAGAAACATTATTTCAGCGCGAGAATTCCCCCCAGGCCAACCTTCCTAACATGCCTTAAGCTGCACATCAGCTCTGCTCTGGCTACTGACAACGTTCATTCTCTATGTTCATTCCATCCAAGGACCAGCGCTTAACTGTAAAATAGTAAGTGCAGGGGGCCAATGCCTTATTTGGGAGCCCACTGCTTTACTGTCAAACACCAGGGTTAGCAAATCAAAGGGCTACTAGTCTTGATTGGTTCTACCTCATGCGTCTTTCTTCATCCTTCAATACTTTTTTATTTCAGCTTGCAGGTTCTTTTTCATCTCTGCTTTCTACCTATGTCACTGATTTCTGTCTTTCTCTTATTCGTGATTTCTCCGTGTTGTGCCTTTCTCTCTCTTGCTCTGGGTCAAAGACTGATAATGAAAAAGAAGTCCCAGTCGCCAAAAATTAGTACCAGTGCCAACCACCTGCAACCTAAGCTATTCCTAGGAGCATCTTCAGAGACTACATGCATAGTATTCAACAACCAAATTCACCCATCTGTCAACAGGAAACCCAAGAGCGACAGAGTCAACATCACACTGCAAAAGGGCCCTGAAGAAACAGAAACTGCAAGTCGACATGGTAGTACTCCTACACAGTGAGAGTACCCGAACCACCCATCATTGTGAACCCCACTAAATGCCATGCCCCGCTAAACAAATCTCTTTTAAAATAGCAAAGCATAGAATAACATAACATGACCTAACGTAACAAAACAGATACATTGATATATAAGCAATGGTTCCAAGATGTCTCACAGAAAAATGTTAAGAGATATTAAAGGAAAAGGAGACTGAGAATCTAAACAGGCGAGGATGCTGTGTATGCACCGTTTAACATTATGAAACATACATTGAGCATTTGACAAACCTATTATTTAACAACAAGGTGACAGTACAGTGCGGAACAGAACATAAGCTACATATGTTGTAGACCTGCACAATTGCCCTAGGTCTCGGCTAAAATAACAAACTCATTAAATTATCTGCAGAGATAGAAGGCTTCTACAGTGATGCGTTATGTTATTGTGAATTGGAAGCATTAAACAATTAATAATAACATGTTCTAAATTTGAACCCTGCTAAGGAATATGCTCTGCGCCTGCAGTTGTGCATGCCAGGAAATTCCTGGAAAGCAGCTTCCTGTGTGTAGCTGTAAAAAACAAGGGAGGCCTGTGCATGAAGCAAAAAAAAACCCGCATGGGGCCTACTTCAGGGGAGCTGGCTGAACTCTCAGAGCCTGGGGACGTTCAGACCGCTCTGACTGACGGCTAACACGCAGGCTTTTCTTGGCAGTTGAGTGATGAGGCAGAAAAGAGTGAACTGAAGTAACACGAAATGTCTTTACTCCCAACACGGAGTACATAACTTCAACAGACTGAAACTCGTAGCTTCATAAACATGGGCAAGAAACTTGTTGGAGCTGAGAGGTCCTGCGACAAAGACAGCGTTACTCATCCTATAAGAAGGGAAGCTTAGGGTTCATGAATGAAATGCAAACATAGGTACCTAAAGTTGTGATGTAGTCGTCAATAAAACAAGGTATATAATACGTGTATGCATAGGTAAAACACTTTCACCGATGGGTATCTTAATGCGGAAAGGCGGATGTTATTGTTATCCAACGCAACTGTATTTATTTTATCGACCTTCGAAAAATGAAAGGCTAAGTGGGGAAGCTAGTATTTGAACATGTGATCATAGAGTCCAACAGCGAGTTATGACATAAATGCTTTAGACCACAGATCATCTCTGTTTTGGAGATGTGTTGGTGGGAGGGAGAGGGGGGGCAGAGAGGGCATGGCCACAGACTACTGCATAGTTTTGCATGTCTGAAATCTAAATTATACTGCAACACCAAGAGGCAAGGCCACTGGAATTATGCGGCAGGGAAGGACCAATGTATGCGGCAGGTCAAGAAAAATCAAATTGTGCAGAGTAATGTGCCACATTTTGTGATAGTATTACTTCATAACTTTGACAGTTTTACACATGGTAACGGTGTTTACGCAAATATATAACCTTATTAATCCCCGATTATGCAGAAAACGCTGCGGCAGCGGAATCTCATAATTCTGCTGGTCTTGCCTATAGGTGTGAAACACAAACCAGTAATGCAGAGACCGTGTCTGAATGTTGGAAGTGACCTCTAACCTTCAGACCTCACTGTGTCACTTGAACTTTGCCAAAGACGTCCAGTGCACGAAGCCTCTAACAAGGACGCATGGGCTTAAACGGAGGGCAGTGGCAGAAATCAAGCAACCTTCTTTAAAACTGGAGGAACTGGCTTCAGTGGCGAAATAGAAAGGATGCAGTTAAAACGTTGAAGAATCGCCATGATCCTAACATTCAAGTGATCTACATTTTAAGAAACCTGTTTAAAATGCAAAACAGAGCATCTGCTACCACCGGCGTAGCTATCAGTGGCACCGGGTCAAGGCCGCAGGGGACCAGCGAGCACCAATTATAGCGGCCTTTTACTATTAAACCAGAAAACGCGGGGACTATTTTATTTAGTTGTCTGGGGGTCCAAGGCAAAACCCACTAGTCCATGTCTACTACTATATAGTGGCCGTTTCCAAAAAAATAGGCACGTTTAAAACATGTGAACTACACTGGACACTGCGCCTCCTTTCAACACCTACATATTAATAACAACAAACAACAATTCATGCCTTATTGCAAACGCTTCACATAAACCACACAGCAATAGCTCCTCCAACAACGTAATGAGTGCTATCAGCAGAAGCAGCCTATCCTGATGAACGTGATTATTAACACTTAATCACAGTAAGGCAATGTTTGCAAACAGTCACTAACCTGCTGACACAGAATCGTCTGCTGCACCAGCCGGGCATAGCCATCTAGTCGGACTCCTGAATTGCTCCGACTCCTCATGGCCTCGGCGCTGGACTCCCTCTTTCCTCCCCGTGCTCTTCCTTCTATCAGCACAAACCAGTGTCCCCTTGAAGTCTGAGCTGCCGGCGTTCATTCACACGGGGTCCATGGCCGGTCCCTAGCAGCTGATGCCCTGGGTCCAAAATAAACAACACAGCTGTCAGTGGAGAGCGACTTGGGCCCCACTGGACAGCAACGCACAGGCAGCAGAACAAAATACTCCACATGATAGGAACATCACATGTATTTGTCCCCACTGTGTGTGTGCTGTAACATAATACGTATTTATGCACGTAACTTAGACTAGTGGTTCACTACATTTAACACTGTCAATGAATTCACCCTGTACCATCACGTGTAAAAACACTGTAACATAATGAACAGGTACACACGGTTCTATCTTGTGTACACACAATAAAGTCAAGTGAATGCACTGTTGTGTCCTGTATGCATGCTTTGTAACGTGTGTAGACTTGGCGTGTCTTTGCATACAGTATGTAATATGAATGTACCTGCTGTAATATTTTGTGTGCACTGTGTGCATTGTAACATCTGATGTGTGTGCATGCAGAACGCCATGGGCGTGCATGCCTGGTTACATTACACATAGCAAAAAAAAAAGTATGCGACTACACAAAATAGCATCTATGTGTCTCTTCTCCACTGACCTTTAATGGACGGGCTGCGACTGTTGCTGACGGACTGCGACTGCGGCTGAGGAGGCGGTGTTGACGATGAGAGGAGAGGACGCGCTGACGTCACACGCCGAGATTGTTTTCATCATTATATTAGGGGCGCGGGCGTGGTGCGGAAGTGTCCTCGGCAGAGCTGGATCGGCGGAGTTGAGCTGGACTGCTGGTGCCGGTTCTACGTTCTTGGGGAGCGCGGTGTGTGGTGCAGGCGGTGGGAAGCGAGGCCCTAGGGCCGCGGTCTTCTCCATTAGGCGCGGAAGCGGCCGGTGTTCTAACCGTTTGCGCCGCCCCGACGTCAGGGGGAAGCTTAGAAATACTGCTGCTGCCCGTATGTTTGGGCCTGCGCGTCTGTCTATGCTTCCCTGAAAACGCCTCTGCTGTCCCTATGTTTGTGCTTGCGCCTCACCGAAATCTGTTCTGGAATGCGTGGAGAGGCACAGAAATACAGTGTTCAGCAATATGTTTAAATGTATTTTTGTAATATAACATGCAGATATGAAAGGCAAATTTTTGTTTTAATGAATTCTTGGGGTTTTAAATTATTATTTAAATATGGACACAAGTTTTTTTGTTGAATAATTTCACATATATTATATATAATTGTTATATAATGAATATATTATAGTAATTTGAACTGTGTGAAAGATGAATGGCTAATTCAAATATTGCAGGGTACAATCAGCATTCCATTTTTCAAAGGTGGGTAAAGTGAGTACTAATAATTTGGGCAATAGAAACATATTTCAAAATGTAGTATGAAGCACTATGTAGAGATCTGAGCAGATGTATTTTAAGAGCCATAGTTCTTTACTTTGTATTCTGGAAACAAAGTTTGAAATTACTTAATATCCTTGACCTCAAAAATCTCATAACAAGCATATACAATGCAATATGTCTCGCAATGACGATTATTTTGAGCTATTGGCATTGTAAATACGTTTTTTTTAAATTTGGTAAAACATAAATAAAAGGCATTGTAATTTAAAATGGCAAAAGCTCACATTTTTGTAATGCGAAACCTATTGTATTGCATTTACACCAGTGTGAGCTATCGCCATTGTAAATGGTAATGGTTTTTATTAATGTGATTGTTTTTTAACAACATAAATATAATGCATTTCCATTGCTAACTCGGAATATCTGCGCCAGGAGTTGGCCAAAACATTGGTAAACTTGGGCCTAATCAAAATGAAAGTCTGAGTGACTGGGAAAAATATCAAGAGTGCCTCCCTGCACATACACCTTTTTTGTCCAGAAGCAGCCACAGCACGCAGTCATTTGTAAACACTTGAGTATCCATGATGGACACACGGGTCATGGAGCCTGCCCTCGAGATGTGGATGTAACCTGCAAGTCTCAGTCATAGCGAACTAGGTCAAACCACCTCCCGTTCTGCTTAGCCTTTCATCCTTCCAAGGATGACGAAATGAGATTCAACCATGAAAACAACCACGCTGCTTTTAACACTGTTTTAAATTGATTGAAAGCTTTTTTTACCTTCAACACACATTTCTGCAGTTTAGGCCAAATGAACCACAAACAAATATTTTAAAGCAAAAGCTGCACTATACTAGCGAACACATAAGTAGCTTCATGTCTTACATGTATTGTTTCTAAGCGCTGTAATAAATCTATAACAATACATTCCATGAGCACTTTGATACATTGACAGTCGCTCAGATGTCTACGACAACATGGAACATTTATTCACAGAATTAATCCCTTGTAAACCATTGTTATGATCCGCATTGTCAGTGCACATTACTAAATATAACCACATGTTCCAGCACTGGAGCAGAACGAATGAAAACCACTCCTCCATTAACTGCGTGCCAGTGAGGCACAGAGATTAGAGTGAAGGCGTTTTGCAGCTGCAAATCGAAGTTGTTTTTTTTAGGGATGGGGGCGTTTAAGGGGGAGACTTGAATTCTCCTGGTTTTAAACTGAAACGATGTGGGCCATAGTTTGTAAACGTGTATTTGCCCCTTTGGCCAGGCCCGTAACTAGTCAGGAGAGGGGGCGGAGGGCAGCGAGTGCATGGTGCCCAGAGGGGACCATTACCATAGAAGAGAAGGACTTGCAAATGGGGGAATTCATAAAATACAACTAAAAAAACAGTGATAGAGCAAAAATATATCCATGGAATTCCCAGGAAACAATTAAGGAAAAACGTAATCAAGTGGTAAAATGAATGGAAAAAATATAAGTAGTAAACAATCTTATACTCACTTTCACTGGTGCTGCCGAAAGCCAAAATACAGGGTCCAAGAGACAACGAAGATTTTCCACTCCATCCTCCTGCAACTGTGGACCCCAAAACACTGTGGTCGGATATTGTGCCCTAAAACAGAGTCCTGGCGGGAACCGATGCTCCAGAGAAGGCCGACCCCCCCGCCCCTCCTCCTGGAGGTTTATGTCCAAAGTCCACGGCAGGGAGGTTGGGGGTCAAAAACCCGCTGCTTGTTCTCCCCCAGGAACCAGGATCAAATAATGTGATCATGGCTGCTAAAAAAAAAAAATCATAGTGGCTGGAAGCCTGCTTTTCTGCAGGTCATCAAGGAGCTTTACACAAGCAGATTGGCCAGAAGCAAGTCAGACACGAGGGCAGGAGGTGAAAAACAAGCTTGTTCAACTGAACAAATGGTGTCCAGTATCAAAGGAGCCTGCGTTTCCCAGATAGCAAAGCTGGCTCGTCTGTGCCTTTGCGCAGTTTGAAAGGTTTTCAGATCGGAACCGGATCACACAAGTAGCTTTTGTTGTAATGCACCACTAATCCAAGAGACGCCCACTCCTTTGCTTCAATGCCCTTATTTTAAAGCTGAGAATGGCATTATCTGAAGGCAGTGTCCCTTCACACTTGCAACGAGCTACAACATTTAAAGCCACAGTTCGCCCTGTTTCGAGCTTATTAGTGAAATGTGGTTGGCAAAACATGTGAATAACAAGCTGCTTTGTGTAGGGTGGCGGGGGTTGGGGGTTTTAAACAAAGCCTGACGAGCAGCGAGCTCTGAGTATCATCGCCAGCAGCTTAAGTGACTTACATAAAACGCTGCCCGATAGGCACTGAATTGCTCCCCGCCAATTAGAAGATGGCCTAGTGCGCCGCAGACAGGGGCTGCTTTTGCCACAGCGGTCTTGCATGACTGCTGCTGCAACCCCACTCTGTTAACTTACCCATGGGGAGCTGGAAGCGAGAAGGAAAAGCATCGTAGCCTGCTGTGATCATACATCTGGATGCAATGACAAACGGCAAAATACAAGTTGGGCAGCGCACTATGCTAAGCACACATTTTTAGGTTACGTGTTTATAAGCCACGCCCCTTGGAGAAACTCCAGTTTTTTCAGCCCACTGAAAGACCTGGGTGTAAGGTTTTTAAACCCCACCGTCACCGCTGCAGTGTGTGTTGAGGGTGACCTCAGCTAGGCCTACCAGTGCAAGGGATTCGCCCTTCTCTGCACAGAGTCCTCAGACCAATAGGAAGAAGTTGGCACAGAAACTGGAATAGAAAATACAAAGTTTAATAAAGCTCATGAGGTGGAACTACATTCACACAGCACCCTTCGGTGTTGAGTGAAGTAGCACACTGAACAGAAGAAGCATGGTCCTTTTATACCCACACAGGGGCTGAAAAAGGCGGTACAAGTACACATGAGAAGAGTTATGCACATAGATGGTCATGCAAAAACTGCACAGTCAACAAGTAGGAGGAGCAATAAGTTGCTGACATCAGTTAGAACAGCCTGACAGTTCTATACTAGGAACAGGTGTATTCTACTAGCTAGGCCCATCTGAGCATGTGCAAGACTCTGGGAGAGGAAAACAGCAAATGGCCAGCACATAGCTAACTTAAATGGCTGCCAAGTACAAAATGGCTTTCAGCTCATGCTAAGAGATTAATGCAATCTTCAACAGTGTGCAGGACTCCGCTCTGCAAGGAGGGCAGGGGGCTCTTTAATCGGGTGAACGCTGCTGGTGGGGCAGGGCCCCTCTGCAGGGAAGGAAAGTGGGCTCTTTAAGGAGGTGAATGCTGCTGGTGGGGTAGGCAGGGGGCTCTTTAACTGGTGAATGCTGCTGGCTGCCCCAGACCTGACTAAGAGCCTGGAGCCACCTCTGAACTAAATGTTGTTCCCGCTTTTGTTGAGGAGCCCGCAGACGAGGTGGTGGGGGGGGGAGGAGATGGCGCTACATTAAGCGGGTCTGGTGACTTAGTGGCCTTGCATCCACTGTAGAGTTAATGTGGAGGAGCTGAAGAAACGTCGACAGCCTAGGGGCTCTGCAGGCCTTTAGGGCAGAGGGAAGTCGTTTCCTTACCCCCAGCGAGGTCCTGTATAATAAACACAAAATATGCTGTAGTACAGAGCCTTTTCCCGTGGAAAGAAAAGTTGCACGATTGCCGCATAATGTGCAATTTTGTCACCCTGCCACATGACTTGGTCTTATAGGGTTGTATAGTTCCAGGGGTCCCAAATCAAAAACAAGTAACTTGGATTAGGTTGAAAATAGAATTACAAGTAATGCAGCAGTCATTCGCAGCCGGTGGAAAGACATAAAAAACAAAAACGTGTGCACAAATATGGAATGAGGCATTTGAGGTAGTCCACGCCACCAATGCTATGTAAAGCGAAGAATGCAGGTTAGTAGACTGAGGTTTTCATGTGTGGATACTAAACAGGAAGAGATGAGGGAGTGCATTGTAGGGAAGGGCAGTTCAGTGCACCCTTTCCGCATCCTTGGGCTTTCTTTCAAGGCACTCTGTGGGGAGCAGCTCTCCCCCAGAATGAAACCGAGCATCACTCATGGCTTCAGACCAGCTAAGGGTCTTGTCTGGATGAGGCAAAGTAGAGAGCGGGTGGGATATCAAATGTACAAGTGTTAACCATGAGGGGTGATCAGAGTGTGGGAACAGTGGGTGACTTCAATCCCCCCAGTGTATGCGGAGAGGGCTGCTGTGTCGTAGGCGTGAGGAAGTTCCTTGCCTGCACAGACGAGTGTCTTGCATTAAAAGTTAGAGCTAGTTTCAGAAGGAAGCGCTGAGAAGCGTCATTGGAAACACGAGCAGTGATCGCCAACCCTGTTTAACTCGTGGGTTGATCTAGGCCCCTGTCTTGGCACACTCGTTCATATTGTGTTAGTTAAGTTGACTTTGGCAAGAGCCGTGACGTTGCTGGTGGGTGCACCTCTGCTGGTAAAGGGGGCGTGGGAAGACAGTGGTGTATTATGGACCTCACTTAGGGCATCACAGATAACATTAGAGTTTGCAATTGATACCAGCTGCTTCTTGAGCTTCGAGGCCTGGCGTAAGTTACTGGATATGTTTTGTCCATCTTCGCCCCATTCTTCAACAGGTAGTGTCCGGCTCTGTTTTTGGTGATATCTGCATCTTGCCAGAGACCAGCCTGATGCCTTAGTGCCTTTTGCAGTTGATATCACCGCAACCCCAAAGGAAAATAAAACATATTGCTGGCTCAGCTTTTCGCACTACTAAATGTTTTTTTAATTTTTTTACGTGGGAGGGTGGACGGGGGGGCTCTCAGCAGTTTGTTTCATTTGTGCTATCAGCATTATTGTCCTTCCCCTGCCCAGCAAGGCCATGTCACTGGGTTCCCATACCCCGTCCCCGCAGCAGAGACGGAGGGGGAGTAGGCATTAAAACTGCAGAGGGGGGGGGGGAAGGGGTTATCAGGATTGCGCGTTTTTCTCAGTCTCCAAGCCCTGTAACATGAGCCCAGCATGAACGCCTTTGAGCCATAAAATTACACAAGGCGCTGTGAGGAAAAGCCGACGCGAAAGCTCACAAACACGCCATTATGAGAATGCCGTGAGATTGTGTGACTCGTCTAAAGACAGTGCTGGAATATGGTGCTCATGTGAAGTGCTCCGAAAGCTTCGGGTCGAGTTTGCGCTATATAAATGTTAAGAAAAACAAATAACAAGCCGCTACGCAAGCCATGCACACCTTGGAAAGACGCCCAAACATTCGTGAGTCCTACCAAAAGAAGCCTGTTAAGACAGGATGAGCGTTCTCAGAGCGCCCAATGAGAGAGCCGGACTGGCTCATGCAAGGCAGCGTGACGAAGCTTCTGATAAGAAACTTCCTCACGACAGCCGTAATGCAGGCGACCGAGTCCTTGGGGGCCGTCCAAAAAGGCGAAAGGGCGGCAACCGAAAACCCTCCTTTTCAATGGGAAGCCAGCGTTTAACATAAATGCTGACGCTACCCAATGAAAGTGAGGGGCGGGGCTTTGAGTCCCCTTTTTGAAATTTGCTTGATGACTATTGCTCTCGCAGGTGAGGAGCGTATGCGCGCTCCAACGCCAAGCGAGACCTAAAAATAAAACGTACTTTTCTAATATATAGTTCCAGGGGTCCCAAATCAAAAACAAGTAACTTGGATTAGGTTGAAAATAGAATTACAAGTAACGCAGCAGTCATTCACAGCCGATGGAAAGACATAAAAAACAAAAACGTGTGCACAAATATGGAATGAGGCATTCCAGGTAGGCCACACCACCAATGCTATGTAAAGCGAAGAATGCAGGTTAGTAGACTGAGGTTTTCATGTGTGGATACTAAACAGGAAGAGACAAGGGAGTGCATTGTAGGCAAGGGCAGTTCAGTGCACCCTTTCCGCATCCTTGGGCTTTGCTTCAAGGCGCTCTGTGGGGAGCAGCTCTCCCCCAGAACGAAACCGAGCCTCACTCATGACTTCAGACCAGCTCAGGGTCTTGTCTGGATGAGGCAAAGTAGTGAGCGGGTGGGATTTCAAATGTACAAGTGTTAACCATGAGGGGAGATCAGAGTGTAGGAACAGTGGGTGACTTCAATCCACCCATTGTATGCGGAGAGGGCTGCTGTGTCGAAGGCGTGAGGAAGTTCCTTGCCTGCACAGACAAGTGTCTTGCATTGAAAGTTATAGCTAGTTTCAGAAGGAAGCACTTAGAAGTTTCATCGGAAACACGAGCAGTGATCGCGGACCCTGTTTAACTCGGAGGGTTGATCTAGGCCCTTGTCTTGGCACACTCGTTCATAATGTGTTAGTTAAGTTGACTTTGGCAAGAGCCGTGCCATCGCTGGTGGGTGCACCTCGGCTGGTAAAGGGGGCGCGGGAAGACAACGGTGTATTATGGACCTCACTTAGGGCAGCACAGATCACATTAGAGTTTGCAATTGATGCCAGCTGCCTCTTGAGCCACGAGGCCTGGCGTAAGTTACTGGATCTGTTTTGTCCATCTTCGCCCCATTCTTCAACAGGTAGTGTCCGGCTCTGTTTTAGGTGATATCTACATCTTGCCAGAGACCAGCCTGGTGCCTTAGATCACACGTCTTATTAGGGCACAAGTCCTAAAACAAGTAAATGCTGTTTTCAGCACACATTTCTAGTTAAACACAGCATGCCTTTTGCAATTGATATCACCGCAACCCCAATGGAAAATAAAACATATTGCTGGCTCAGCTTTTCACACTGCTAAACGAGCTGTTTTCTTTTTTTTACGGGGGAGGGTGGACGGGGGGTGTCAGCAGTTTGTTTCATTTGTGCTATCAGCATTATTGTCCTTCTCCTGCACAGCGAGGCCGTGTCACTGGGTTCCCATACCCCGTCCCCGCAGCAGAGACGGAGGGGGAGTAGGCATTACAACTGCAGGGGGGAAGAGGGTTATTGGGATTGCGCATTTTTCTCTGTCTCCGAGCCCTGTAACACGTGCCCAGCATGAACACCTTTGAGCCATTAAACTACACAAGGCGCTGCGGGGAGAAGCCGACGCGAAAGCTCACAAACACGCTATGATGAGAATGCCGTGAGATTGTGTTACTCGTCCAAAGACAGTGCTGGAATATGGTGCTCATGTGAAGCGCTCCGAAAGCTTCGGGTCGAGTTTGCGCTATATAAATGTTAAAAATAACAAATAAGCCGCTACGCAAGACATGCACACCTTGGAAAGACGCCCAAACATACGGGAGTCCTACCAAAAGAAGCCTGTTAAGACAGGACGAGCGTTCTCAGAGCGCCCAATGAGAGAGCCGGACTGGCGCATGCAAGGCAGCGTGACGCAGCTTCTGATAAGAAACTTCGTCACAACAGCCGTAATGCAGGTGACCGAGTCCTTGGGGGCCGTCCAAAACGGCGAAAGGGCGGCAACCGAAAACCCTCCTTTTCAATGGGAAGCCAGCGTTTAACATAAACGCTGTGGCTACCCAATAAAAATGAGGGGCGGGGCTTCGAGTCCCCTTCTTGAAACTTGCTTGATGACTATTGCTCTCGCAGGCGAGGAGCGCAAGTGCGCTCCAACGCCAGACGAGACCTAAAAATAAAACGTACTTTTCTAAATGTAATCTGTCTGATATGCATGTAAAGCATTTTAATGTCTTAGTGTTAATTTAGTACAATGTAAACCTATAAAAAAATTAAGAAGTCCCAAGTGTTAAGCAGCATTCCGTTAAACATTCACACATGGTACCACTGAGCAGTAGGAATATTGTGGATCTCTGCAAATGCCGTAACATTCCATCACACAAATATGTCAAACGTGTAATTTACTCCTGCTTGGGTATGTGGATGCTTATGCCCCATTAGTCCCAAAAGAAGATATGGGCTTTAGGTGACGTGTGTGAAGATGCCTTAATTGGCCACTCCTCCCTACTTTTAGGTCTCCCGTGCATACAGCACTTTTGCTGTCCTTGCAATATATATCGTTTACCGTATGGGGGTTGTAGGCTGGCCATCAGACCCCGGACCAGATGCTAAAACAACAAGGTGATGGATGGAATGCTTGAATTAATCTCAGCCACTGGAAATCATTTGGGCTGCATCCCAATCCATCAGTTTTTTTAATGCCCACTATGCTGCAATACTACCCTAGTTCTGGCCCAGCCATATGTAAAGCAGCCTTGACCGTCCTGCCTGAACTGCCAGACCAGGTCCTTCCTGGCTAGCTGGAATCCACTGGAAGAGTGAGCCCAGGACCCACGTCTGGGAATACCTGGTGCACTCAGGACTGCCAATGTAAAAACAACCATATGATTGGAATGCTTAAGTTAATATCAGTCACTGGCAATCGCTTGTGGCCACATCCCAAGCCATCGTTATTTTCCTACCATGCCACCCCAGTTCGAACCCAGCCATATACAAATCAGTCTATCCCTGCTCTCTATGAGAACAATTCAGCCCGAAAGGCCAGGCCAGGTCCTCCCAGGACCGGAAGCAAACATTCTGTGACCGGTATAGGGGTAGCACCCCCATCAGGCAGGCTAACTTGAATTCAATGGCACAGTGTGTACAGGACCCGTATCTGCTCATACCTTTATCTTTTAGGACACCACTTTACACCACTTCACTGTACAACATTCTGCTCCACTTTATGCCCTCCCACTCCATGCCATCCCTGTCAAGTGTAAGACTTTCCATGACGCACCTCGCCACTCAACC
The DNA here is from genome assembly GCF_964204655.1 of Triturus cristatus. Lineage (NCBI taxonomy): Eukaryota > Metazoa > Chordata > Amphibia > Caudata > Salamandridae > Triturus > Triturus cristatus. The sequence continues at coordinate 772,131,378 of NC_140591.1, read as the reverse complement.
CGTTCCACTCCATTTTACCCCACTCCATTCTATCCCACTACACTCCAATATACTCCAACCCAATCTACCCCACTCCACTTTGATATACCCTTACTTCACTTCACTGCAATTTACCCAACTCCACACTTTCATTCCAATCTACGGTACTGGAATCTACCCATTCTACTCCACTCCAGTGTAACCCACTCCACCTTAAGGTACCCCCACTCTACCCCATAGTAGCCCACTCCACTCTACCCATCTACCACGCTGCTTTCTACCCTAAACTACCCCACTCCACTTCACTCCAATCAATCCCACTAAAATTCTTCCACGCTTCACTCCAATCTAACCCGCTCCAATCTAACTGTCAGGGTTAGTTATCCTCGGGATCGGATCGATGCTCAAAACGGTCAACCTCCTGACAACTTCAAAGTCTGAATGCTATGATAGAACAGACTTTTGGAGGGGTCAGGCGAGGGAAGGAAAGGAAGGGAACAGCAGGGAAAGAGACCTGTATGTTGCAAAGAAGAGAAATACTCTCTGAAGTGTGTAACTACCTACTGAAGGTATTACTGTAGAATCTCAATAAATACTTGTACATAAAGAGAAGAGAGGCTGTAACCAGACACCTTCTGGTTCCTGGACAAATTATAATCATCTAGACATGAGCGTTTGAGGCTGTAACATAGAAACAACAAATCAACATAGATAAGGAACACTTTCTCTACCCCTTAGGCATAAATAAATAGCATATGGGTATTATCATGATACACCTCACCTACCCTTTATGCTTTACAGCAAAGATTTACAGGGGAGAATAAAACAAGGAATGCTGGAACCACTTCTACACCCTGTGTAGTAAGATAACAAAACAAAACAGGAGTATCAAGGGTCAGTGCATATTATCCATCATAGCACTATAGAACACATTTCCTTCGTACCAATATCTACAATCATTTCAAAGAATACTTTATTCCGATGCCCAGAATTCGAAGAGTTGAGACATCACATGAGACAAATAACCATTGGCTTTTCAAATATGTTCTTCAAATATATAGATATATATTTATGTAGTCTCTGATCCGGTTCTCTGGATAGATCAAATGGTATGAATTGTATAGGCTCATATATGTCTCCCTCCCGCATGAGACACTCCTGGTTCTCATAAACGGGAAGGAAACATTTTAGGGGATAGAACCTGATGGTTTTTATTGGGGCGCGAGTGGCACCCAGATTTAAGTTCTTTCCAATGAGGGACCAAGAGAGAGGCAGCGCTGAATCGCCCCTGTGGCTTCCCCTTCCCAGTCTCGGCATAAACAGATCGAACCTGTCGGCGTATTCCAAAAGGGAAAGAAAACAAGTTGGCAACCAGGCAAAAGAACAGAGAGACCGGCACTCTACAAACATATAGGGCAAATGTAATAATACAACACAAATATATGTTGGTGCTCCAAGGGAAGAGTGGTCGGCTGCCAATTCAACCACAAATGATCCTCGCAGCAGGAGGAATACAACAATACTGAGTACCCCTTGAGCACTCAAAGGAAGTACTTCAACATCTCTTTGGAAGCTGTGTCTTGGAAACATTATACTGCAGAGTGTCGGACGCTGAGTACCTAAATAAACAATTGGAACAAAAGGGATAACAAAAGACTTTTTTTTTCTGCATTACTGTTGGACAGAACATTACTTACCTTGAGTGCTCAGGGCGGACTCATATTATAGTCCGAAAGGGAGTCGAAAGTCTGGTCAGAGACTCTCACCGCAAGAGGCTACCAAACATGGGCCTCGCCAACAGGAGTCTCGCTGGGAGTCACACGGCGTTCAACTGAGATCGCTTCTGACACAGGCCGTGTAACCCACAGACCGTGTCACAAGCAAATATCCAAAGAGAAAACAACTGAATGCGGTGTCCATGAGCACCCTTACCAGACCGGCACAGTGTCCGCGATCCACAGGAATCCTTAATTAGTGTCCGTGTCCTCTGTGGTCGCCATGCTTTTATGGGCGGATTTGGTCTCACGCTGATGTGAGTGTGTCTCCTCCCCTGTCTTACATCGGTGCATGGGACTTGTAGTCCCGATGGTCCTGTTAACCTCAGGACTAGTTTGCTTGCATGAATCGACTCTAGAGCTGCCTGCCTGGTCTGACCGTATTCAGAGAGTCACAGAAGGGCTATTGGGTCGTGACACTAACCCACTCCACCCTAATGTACCCCACTCCGGTCTATCTCAATCTACTCCACTATACCCCACTCCACTCACTCCAACCTACCTTATTCCATTCAAATCTATCCCACTTCAAACTAGCTCACTCCAATGTACCCCAGTATACCCCACTCCACTGTACCCAATCTACCCCACTCCTTTCCAATCTACCCTACTCTATTCCACTCGGTCTACCACACTCCCAAGTATTCCACTCCATTCTGCCCCACTCCATTCCACCCCATCCCACTCTAAGCTACCCCATTCCACTCCACTCTTCCCAAATTTACCACATTCTAGTCTACCGCTGTTCCCTCTACATTGATCTACCCTCTCCTATCTCCCGCAGTCCAACCAAATATACTTCTTTGAGACCTGCAACGACTGGGAGTTTTATCACTTGCAGCTCTCATCATTACTTATATAGCAGAGCTCTTGTCTCTACTTATCAATGCTCCCACTGTATGACAGTTCATTTCCACTTCATGTATAAATATTTACATAAACCGGAGTTTTGGGTGCCCCTTTTATTAAATGTTTTTTAATAATTCCACGATTCCGAGTACATGGTCTACCAGCATCATCGTCCCAATTTTTAAAAAAGGCAACAGATCCCACCCAAGTTGATATAGACCGATCTCCCTGATTGATAACACCCTGAAAATCCTCGGGAGGATCCTGTTTAACAAGATTAGTTCATGGCCTGAGGAAGAACACATTTTAAAATCCTGTCAGGTTTTAGAAGTAAAATAGGCACAGTTGAACAGTGCCTAAACCTTAACTCGATTATCGGAAAATATACCGTAGCCCAGAAATCTCCTATTTATTTGTCTTTTATGGATCTTACCTTGGCCTTTGACTATGTTAACAGGTCACGCTTATGGTCAATTCTTTTAAAATATGGCTTGGATGAGGTTTTAGTAATTTTTTTAGCTTATTTACATAGGAACCTGAAGGCTCAGGTGAGGATCAGTAAAGGCGGGGAGGTTTCAAAGGATATCAATATCGGTAGAGAGGTCAGGCAGGGGTGTCTCCTGGCCCCTCATCTTTTCATTTTATATATTAATGACCGCCCTACTGTACGCAGATGATGCGGTCCTAATGGGTCGCATACCCAACGCATTACGCACTTTAGTTCAGGGCTTTGTAGATTTTATGGCCGGCTCAGATCTTTGTACCAATTTTAAAAATTCGTTTTTAATGGCCCGTGGCCCGAAAAAACACCTTATTAATACCATCTCTATAGGTTCTAAATGTTTACATCGCACTTGCACTTTTCCCTATTTGGGGTTGGTATTTACAGCCAATGGTTCCTGGGTTGATCATGTGGCACACAGTAGGAGTACGTTTTCAAAAGCCATCAACTCAATCCTCTGCCTCCCGCAACCCAAAAAGCTAGAGGTGGTTTTAGCTATAACCAAAATTTTCAAATCACAGTATATCCCTACTGCAACATATGGTGCTGAAGTTTGGGGCTTCACAAAGTGTAGTGGCATTCAGGGTGAGGAAAATAGATTTTGCCGCAAACTTCTGGGGGCCACGTTCTCTTCCTCACAATATGTTTGCCACAAGGAATTGAAACTGACATACGTTGAGGACTATATCAGGGCCCATCCAGCTATATCTGGCTCGCAATCTGGAGAAACCCGGCAGCGATTCTTACCAGAGATGTAATAACAGATTGCCTCAAATGCGAAAAGGGTAGGGACTTACCCTGGCTTGCCGCTGTAAGGGAAAGCTTAAACAGCGTGAATCTTGAACACATCTTTTTAAATCCACCTGATATAGAGCACATAAATAAAAAATCTCTTCAGGCGGCTTTATACGCACAGATTAACAATGCAAGATATGAAAAGGAGGCTCTGAAAACCTCAGTTGTCATGTATATGTCCTTAGTTGACGCATCCCACTTGTCATCACACTTACCATCAAGTTACCTTTTAAAAACCTTAGGTCTTTGGGATAGAAGATTGCTTTTTCTCCTAAGGGCAGGTACCTTGAAATGTTTACTCTGTTTCCCTATAGAGTACAATGCCAACCTCGATCAATTGCCATGCCCCTGTGATGATCGTAGTAACCAATCTATGTTACATTTTTAATTTTTCTGTAACTTCTATCAAAAATATACTAAATGATTTTTGATTCAATTTTTTATGAAAACTGCCATAACCCACTATAAGGCAGCTTAACTGAAAATCCTTGAGCTGGAAGAGGATGATTTAATTTTCCGCGTGGGATCTTTTCTGAAGGCGGCAGTTCGTACACGTGCCTCAATGTTTACCCACTGAAGGCTGTTTCCATTAAGTGCATTGATTTGTAATTTATGATCATGGTTAACACATCTGGATCGTCATGCCAACATTTTAATCATCAAACTTGTTGAGATAGTATTTATGTATATTTTATAATTCCATCTTTAGTACTGTTTTATGAAGTTGGACTGTCATTTATTTCATTGCAACTTTATAGTCCAATGTATTGTATGCTGCTATTTGATCTGTGTCTACAGGCCCCTATTGGGAATTTTCTATCTTTTTATGATGCTGCTGCTTTTTTATCTTTAATGCTTTTTTTTATAATCTAATGTATTTCTTTGCTGTTATTTGACCTATGCTTTTATGGATATATTTATATCCGAATAAAGATTTAATTGAATTGAAATGAAAAATATTATTGTGCAGATCACCCTTTCAGGGATGTATTTCTTGCAGGTCCCCTGTGGGGCTTTGGTATTTGGCAAGCCTGGCTCTATTTCTGGGTTTTGTTATGTAATACCCTTCACATAGGGAGGGGACCTTATTTGTCCTTGGTTGTGTGACATTGGCTGTTCTTTCTGGTCCAGTTGAGGTCTTACTATTTGTTGTTTAGCAGGGCTCTTTCTTTTTCCCACTATCTCCTAGCACTTTCTTTGGCAGCAGTTGCACGTTTCATTGCGCAACTTGACCGCTTGTTGTCTGTTATTGTCGTGTAGTTTATACAAATCTATATAGGATCTGCGCGTTTTAGACAATATAAACTAAGGGATTGGTGTCCAGACTGATACCAGACACATCTGAAGGATATGTTAGTCTGTAGTCCAGCTAGCTCACAGTGCCACTATGAGCCCCTCTTACCAAGGAGCAAATAGTTTCTGACAACTATTGAACATGATAACCCTGACCCCTTAGGGATCGTGGGAGCATTACAGTACTCTTGGCTCAGTCACTTGTGCTCACTTTGTCTCAGAGAGATACACAGAATAAGCGGTGGGGACGTTTTCAAGTAAGCATTTATTGAAGCATCGTCATTCTAGTATAAAATATGTGTCCTGCAACAACCATTAAACACAAAGAAATATATACGGTTATGAGCACTAATAGAGTAAAGAAAAGGTAGAATTTTACCATAGTGCTAAATCAATAAATATATGCAGGCATATATAAACATAACAGTAATAATACGTACTCCTACGATGCAAACCCTAACTAGATGTACATAAATGTACCTAGCATGTGTGTAGGTGTGTAGCCAAGAATCCCCTTAGGATAGAGCCAACACCATTACCAGTTGTGGGAGATCAAAGGACCCCGTCTTGGTTTCGAGATGGACACCGCGCACGGAATGTCAGACCACTGCATGCTGGAGTGTCAGGAAGCACACAGACTTAAACCAATATTCCACAAGAGCAGATGCCAGGTCATAACTCCCCTCTGCAGCCGAGTGCTGAGACCTTATCTAAACTGAACATCTCTTCAACAAGGGTGAAAGGGGAAGTGGATAGAAATCGAGACCGCCTCCAGACCTGGTGTTCGCCTGTAACCTCTCTGCGATGCGAGCATTAAGATTCTTTACTCATTTCTGGTAGAGGTAACAGGACCTGTATAAACAATATTGCACTAAGATAAGATCAACACATTTATTTACACAAGTCTCTAAACAATTATATTTCTCTCTCGGTCTCACTCATACACCTGAATATTATGGAAGGCTAGCCCCTCTCTGTAAGGTTTAGTATTTAATTAATTCTTGTTTCTTCAGGCTCCAACTCTCATAACGTTCCTTCGATGAAGTATTAATTATTTAAAAGACTGAGAGACTTAATATGAAGAGAGTACACAAGAGTCAAGGAACATTAAGGATGAAAAAAGGTCTCTTCAAGAAATGGTATTGATGATGGGTGATGCAGTTTATTCTTAAAATTCTGTAAAATATTTATAATTATAAAAATAAGGCGAGAGGAAGATTAGTTTCTTACTGTCCGGTAGAGCAGACCCTCTACCTGATACTTTCTCTCCAGGAATTCTTCTTGAATAAATCGTAGTTCAGAATATGTGCGAGACGAGACACTAGTCTCCTAAGGGGGAAGCCCCGGTGTGCACACCACTCTGGAAAAAAGGGCGGCGTCTCAAAAACTAAAAGCTAACAAGGAATTCTTAGAGTGAGCGCGAAATCCATACACTGCTCACTCGCCAATGTCTTCAGTTGAAGTGCGTGGCTTTTGAAGCACGCAAGCAGGAAGGTACACTACTGAACGAGGACTGGGCAAAAAAACTAGAATGCTGAAGATGATTACGATGACGCCCGCCATCTTGAGAGTTTGTAAATCCCATGTAGGCAAGTTTAAACAACATTCTTTGTAAAAGCAGTTTGGAATGGAGACGCTGCACATACCAATGAGGGCAAAATGGATCTTCCTCCTTCTTGGTGAGTTTTTTAGAATACAGGCGATGGTGTTTCTGACAGTACCCCCCTCTCAAAGGATGCCCTCTCTCAAAAGGTTTGTTTAGGAAAGCAGAGTGAAATTATTGTACCAGCCTTGGAGCATGCACATTACTAGATGGTTCCCAAGATCTTTCCTCAAGGCCGAACCCCTTCCATTCTGAGATAAAATAGCTTTCCATTTCTGAACCTTGAATCTAGGATTCAGCTCACTTCATATTCCAAGTGGGAGTTTGACAACCAGATCTGGAGGGGTAGTTGACCTAACATTAGGAGGGCTCTTTTTAAGTAGTGATACATGGAAAACAGGATGAATTATCACTTGAGGGGGCAAGGAGAGTTTAACTGTCACCAGATTTACAATTGTATTTACTCAAAAAGGGCCCAAATATCTCGGTTGGAATTTTCTATTTCCTTTTAGATGGAGGTGCTGAGTTGATAGCCAAACAATATCTCCTGCAGCGTACCCAGGACTACTGCTTCTTTTTTTGTCAGCTTGTTTTTTTATATGGGTGCTTGTCTTTACTTAAGTGCTCTCTAGCTGAGTGGTAAGTTTCTTGGTTTCTTTTACTAAATTCTTCTAAGGCAGGAATTGAGCCATCAGATTTTCCTAAGATGACGTTTGGATGTCTACCAGTGTTCAAATAAGATGGGGTGTAACCAGTGGATGAATGAACAGCATTGTTGTATGCAAATTATGCCGTTCAGATTAAATCTGACCACTCTCCCGCTTGGTCTAGACGCAAATACTGTTCAATCTCCTGGTTCACCCTTTCTGTCTGGCCTTCTGTTTCCGGTTGATAACTAGTGGAATATTGTGAATCAATTCAAAGTTGTTGCACGAAAGCTCATCAAAATTCAGAAACAAATTGAGCTTCACAATCAGAAATTACAACAACTGGAATACCATGAGCTCTAACTATGTGCTGTGAAAATAGTTGAGCTAGCTGAGAATCCCCAGGGATCTTTTTAAGGGGAATAAAGTGGCTCATTTTTGAGAAGGTGTCTACAAACACTAAAATGGTGTCAAAGCCTTGACTTACTGGCAAGTCCACAATGTGGTCCATGGTTATGGTGTGCCAAGGGTAGGGGGCTATAGGAAGGGGCTGAAGTTCTCCTTCTGGGGGCTGTCGATTTGTTTTCCCTCATATGCATTTATCACAAGTTAGAACATATTGTCTTATTTGGGGAGTCATTGCAGGCCACCAAAAATGTCTCCTCATTAATTCTGTGGTCTTTAAAACACCTTTATGGCCAGCCAAAGGGTCATTGTGACAAGCTTGAAGGGAACTTTCTTGTAACTCTCAAGTAGGCAAGTACAAGGCATCTTCCGCATAAAGGAGATTCTCTTTAACTCTTCTGTTTTTATTTTCCTTTGCCCAATCCAAAATTTCATCTTCAGACATGTGTTCTTGAATTTTTTCTTTAATTTCAGTAAATTGCAGGACACAAGCATACTTGTCTGCAGGAATGATTGGGACCTCTTTAGTTTCTCCATTTCCAGGCACTGTATCTATTCTAGACAGAGCATCTGCCTTACCATTTGCAGAACCAGGATGTTAGGTGATGGTGAAGTTGAAGTCAGCAAAGTATAATGACCATCTTAACTGTCTGAGGGTTAGGGTTTTCGCAGATTTCAAAATTTGGAGATTCTTATGGTAGGTGAATACTGCGACGACGTGGCTGGCTCCTAGTAAGTAGTGTCGCCATTGTTGAAAGGCGTCCTTTACAGCCAGCAATTCCTTCTCTGCAATTGAATAGTTTATTTCAGGGGCGGTCAACTTCTGAGAAGGAAATGCTACTGGGTGAAGTTGGCCCATTTTCTTGTGTCGCTGTGATAGTATACCTCCAATGGCCAAGTCCGAGGCATCTGTCTCGACATAGAATGGCTCCTCAGGATCCAGATAAAGAAGAATTGGTGCCAAGGTAAAAGACTCCTTCAGGAACTTAAAGGCCTCCTCCGCATCATTTGACCATTGAAACACAACTCCTTTCTTCAAAAGTCTGGTGATTGCGACAATTCGTTTAGAGAATTCCTTTATAAAGCGACGATAGAAACTAGCGAAAGCAAGGAAGCTTTGTACATCTTTTACATTCTTGGGAGAAGGCCAATTTAGGATGGTCAAAATCTTAGTTGGATCCATGGAGATTCCATTTTCAGATAAGATAAACCCCCAAAACTCCACCTTCTTCACATGAAAAGGCACATTTTTCTAACTTCACATAGAGGTTATTTTCCAACAATCTTGCTGATTTTCGGAGAAAATTAGGATGTCATCAATATAAACCACTGCATTGTCATCCAAATACTCAACACATAGTTCACGAAATGCTGAAAAGCAGCGGAGGCGTTTCATAGCCCGTAGGGCATTACTTGGTACTCGTACAATCCAAATCTGGTGCGAAAAGCGGTCTTCCATTCGTCACCTTCGGCCACTCGAATTAAATGGTAGGCTCCACGAAGATCCAATTTTGTGAAGACTCTTGCCTCTGTCACCTGATCTAATAACACTGAGATCAGAGGTAGGGATTACCGGTTCTTGACTGTTGCTTGATTTTTTGCACAATAATCAATGCAAGTTCTAAATTCTTCATTCTTCTTTGGGACATAAGAAATAGGTGAGGAAACTGGGGATTGGGAAGGACCAATGAAACCATTGGCCAAATATTACTCTAGATACTCCTTAAGGAATTTGTTTTCCTTCTAGGTGAGGGCATAGATCCTACTACAAGGAAAAGTGGCTCCTGGTACCCATTCTGTTTTGCAATCATAGGGCTTGTGGCGGGCAACTTCTCTGCTTCCGCCTTGTCAAACACTGCCGCCAAATCTTCATATTCAGGAAGTATGACTACCTTATCTAATGCACAGACAAAATTAGACTTAGTAACTAAAATCTTGGCTGGGGACAAATCGTGAATTTCTTCCGGAGATTTATAACAATGCTGAAGACAATAACTGTAATTCGTTTGGACCGTTCTTTTTTCCCAGTTAATTTCAGGGTTGTGTTCTGTTAACCACGGTAAACCTAAAATCAACTGAAATGGAGGAGCATCTATGAGGTTAAATGATATTCTCTCTCGATGCCCTTGCAAATCCCTCAATTCAATGGTTTCTGTCTCATCAGTAATTAGGCCCGAAGATAAGTTGGTCCTGTCCACTGCACGTACTGGTTCTGCCGTCTTTTTTTTTTTTTACATGATTTTCCTATTCTTTTAGCATTCTGAATGTCGCAGAAATATCCAGTAGCGCCTCAATCAATCATTACAGAAACCTCCTGACGTTTTTAGGTTCCGAAGCTGATTTCAAAGGATACAGTAAGGTGGGGGGAAGATGACAGTAAGGTGTTAGCCACCTGCTGATGAACCGGGGTTGACTTAAGGTGAACATCCATCAGGGCAACCCTTTTCACTGATGGTTCTTCTCTTTTACCGAATTATTAATTTTGGGCTGCCTAGGGCATTCCTTCACAAAATGCTCAGATTGTACGCAATATAAACATACATTTCCAGATCTCCTATTATCCTTCTCCTCTTTAGACAAAGGACCTCTGACACTACCGATTTGCATGGGTTCTTCAGTATGTTGCGCCTCTGAGATTTTGGTGACTTCCAACTTACTCCTATCATATTGTGAAGGTAAAGGACGAAATTCGCTCTTGCGTTCTGCTTTTCTTTCAAACAGCTGCTGGTCAATTTGTAAAACCAAATCAATTAATTTTGACACCTCAGTGGGTCGGTCAGGAATTTGGGCCAAGGCATCTTTAAATTCTTCCTGCAGCACTCGGTAGAAGATTGATGCCCTCTTGCTTTCAGGCCAATCTGTTTCTACAATTAATTTATTGAACTGTGCCAAGTATGAAATTCCCGATTTCCTTGTTTTAGGTCAAGTAGTTCATTATCCGTAACCTGAGATATTGCTCTGCGGTCAAAAATACGGAGAAATTCTGCCTTGAATCTTTCAAAATCGTACAACATAGGATCATTTCGCGAAACCAAAGGCATGGACCAAGAGGCCGCATCGCCGCTCAAATAAGACAATATGAATGCAGTTTTAGACTGATCATCCACAAAAATGACAGGTCTGCAAAGAAAGTGTAGAGAGCATTGAGTGAGGAATATCTACCCCTTATGAGGCTCTCCATTAAATCGTTCGGGAGGGGCCAAGGGAATAATAGGGAAAATAGAGTGAATCACCTGAGAAGAAATCTCAGCAGCTGATGTGGCGGGAGATTTAGCTGCTGAGGCAATTGACTGGGAGGGTGATCCTAAGGTCATGTCATTTAGTTTTTACATGAGTTGTTGGATTTCCAAATGGGATCTTTTTATCTCTTCTCTTAGATTTTTATTCTCTTCTAGAGTGAGGGTAACCTGTTTTTGCATGCTGTCCATGAGTGTCACTAAGGCATTTAGATCCATTCCCTCAGTCATACTGCTCTGGTGGAATTACAGTAGTAGTGGGCTCTTCAATCCATCAGGAAGCACACAGACGTAAACCAATATTCCACATGAGCAGATGCCAGGTCCCAACTCCCCTCTGCTGCCGAGTGCTCAGACCGAATCTGTAACCTGAACAACTCTTCCACAAGGGGAAAAAGAGAAGTGGGTAGAAAAAGAGACCGCTTCCCGATCCGGTGTTCGACTGTAACCTCTCTGCGATGCGAGCATTACGATTGTTTCCTCATTTCTCGTAGAGAAGTAACAGGACCTGTATAAACAATAGTGCACTAGGATGAGATCAACACATTTAGTGACATAAGTCTCAAATCAATTATATTTCTCTCTCGGTCTCACTCACAGACCTGAATCTTATGGAAGGCTAACCCCTCTCTGTAAGGTTGAGTATTGACTTAATTCTTGTTTCTTCTGGCTCCAACTCTCATAACTTTCCTTCAATGATGTATTAATTATTTAAAACACTGAGAGACTTAATATGAAGAGAGTACACAAGAGTCAAGGAACATTGAGGATGAAAAAAGGTCTCTTCAAGAAAAGGTATTAATTCTGGTTAGCGCAGTTAATTCTTAAAGTTATTTCAAATATCTATAATTTCAAAATTAAGGTGAGAGGAAGATTAGTTTCTTACTGTCCAGTAGAGCAGACCCTCTACATGCTTCTTTCTCCTTAGGAATTCTTCTGCAACAAATTGTAGTTCAGAGGATATACGAGATGAGACACTAGCCTCCAAAGGAGAAAGCCCAGGTATGCACACCACTCCGGAAAAAGGGCGGAGTCTCAAAAACTAAAGGCTAACAAGGAATTCTCCTCAGAGTGAGCGTGAAATCCAGACACTGCTCACTCCCCGATAACTTCAGTTGAAGTTCGGGGCCTCTGGAGTGCGCGCGCAGGTAAGTACACTACTGAGCGAGGACTGAACAAAAGAACTAGAATGCTGAAGACGATTACGATGGCGGCCTCTATCTTGAGAGTATGTAAATCCCATGTAGGCAAGTTTAAACAACAGCCGTTAAAAAAGAAGTTTGGAATGGAGACCCCACAAATACCAATGAGGATAAAGGGCAAAATGGATCTTCCTCCTTCTTGGTGAGTGTTTTAGAATACAGGCGATGGTGTTACTGACAGCGTACAGGGACCTCAGCGTCTCGCGTTAGCTGGTCAGCATGGAAGCCGTCCTCCTCTAGTTTGCCCAGGGACGATGTAGTGCTTTCATACCCAAAAGTTACCCTCAGTAGTGCTACCTAGAAGTGTACTATGGGCATGTTGGGCAAGGATGATGAAAGAGGTGACCCTTATACAGAGTTATTATGAAAAAGATGGTAATCCTGTTGTGATACTGAGAATCCTCATGCATAATACATGAGGCTAGTTTTTTGAGAAAACCACGGGACAGTCATGTAGCACCTAACTAGGTAAAAGGTCAGCGCCAAACTCGTTGTGTAGAACAATGGTAGGACAGATGTAGGTAAAAGGTAGTGTAACTACCTAAGCCTACATTGGGGTTCATTACATTATATCTTGAGTATGTGTGTGTGTGTGTAACTTTCCCACTCTTCACCTTTACCTTGTGTTCCGACCAACAGTGCAAAATAAGAGCAGTAGGGCGTGAGAGGAGGTCATCCATCAGGGTTTCGTACTTACCCGCCATAGTGTCCGTTCCAGGTCACAATATACTGCAACAGGGGGTCAGGCTCTATATTGCAGAGTAGGTGCTATATGGTAGAAGAGACACCCAATGCATGCTGAAGACTGTGTGTGAGCTGTCGATACTGCCAGTGTTGTGATTGAGGTATCCCATGATCGCGTTTGAGATCCGCAAAGAGGACCAATACACTGTGCTGAACTAGGTAATTTACATAACAAATCCCCTTGTTCCTCCACTACGACCAGTTAACTTTCCCAACCTAAATCTTAATGTACCTGTTCCGCCATAGCAGCACCATAAGATGGAGCGTGCATGGTAAGCACAGCATATGATGGGCACAACGCCATGCAGTGTGTGGCATGTATAATTGGGTTGCCCAGGCGGCTGGATACACCAAGGCCTGTGGAAAGAGCTGTAAGTTCCCCGTTTGAATGCTGCAGATGACGCTCCAGAAAAACCCACATAGGTGTCTCATTAGCCATCTTCAGCATCTTCACTACATGTGACAACTGTGAGCCCAACAGGTAAGTCTTCACCTGGGGAAGTTGCAGCCCCCGTGCTGTAGTTTTAGCTTATAGTTTAGTGGCCTTGTGACGAGGCCTGTGTCCCTCCCACACAAAAGTTCCTATCATCCGGTTGATCTCCCCAAGCATGCTGCTGGGTATTTTCAGGAGAAGCATCCCAAATATGTATTTAAATATCTGCATCACGTTCATTTTAATAATTTTAACCCAGCCCACCAGCTAGTAGGTGAATTCCACCAGTACCTTGTCCGTGACGGGGGCAATATTATCACGCACCACCAGAGATAGATTGCCACTCAGGTACATGCCCAGCTTTATCAGACGTTCATTCCACCATGTGACCAGTGCACCCCTTCCCCAGCGCTGCAGCCGTAGTTGCTGGAGTCATTGTCAGGGCCTCACACTTCAACCAGCTTATACGGTTTCCCCAGAAGGCAGAATAGGATTTAATGACCTGCATGGGAGCTGGGCTCGATTTATGGGTACTGGAGAGGACAGCCAAGATATAATTTGCGTAACTATCCCATCTAAACTTGGCACACTGCACATTTTAGCTGCTAAAGGTTCTAGCACCAGCAAACCTAACAGCAGGGAGAGTTGGCACCCCTGCCTGGTGCTGTGGCGGACAGCAGAAAAGGGGGATGAAAAGCCTCACCAGGTTACAGAAGCCATAGGAGAACTCTAGAGTCACTGTACTTTAGAAATGTACGAGTTCCCTAGGCCCATGACCTCCATCACCCGGAACAGGTATACCCACTCCACCCGGCTGAACGCCTTCTTGTTGTCAGGAGAGACAAGCACCTTCTCATCTTCTTCCTGCTGCGCCTGCCACAATAGATGGACTAGCATCCTCAGATGATTTGCCGAAATGCGATCAGGCACAATCCTAACCTGTCAGGGGTGGGTCAGTAGTGGAATATAGACCTTGAGTTTATGGACCAAAACCTTTGCCTTGATTTTTATATCCGTGTTTATATGGGAGATTGGGAGATAGTTGGCACATTGAAGTGGGTCTTGGCCAGGTTTTGGAAATTAAGGAAATACTCGCCCTATTGAATTCCATGAGAGGAGCTGTGACAATGGAGATCTCCCTGAATAGCTTTCCAAAAAAAGGCAATATGAGAAGTTTAGTGATTTTGTAGAATTCAATTGGAAAAATATTGTATCCCAGGGCCTTCATAGATGCCATTTCGTCAATGGTCTGTGCAATTTCTTCATTGCTAATGTCAGCACCTCGTGACTGTGCCTGATCTTGTGACAGGGGCGGTAGGGTAGAGCCCGCTAGAACCACCGGTTGCGCGGCAGCATGTTCCGGCTTGATCGATGAGAAGAAGGTCTTGTAAAAAGTGGCATATTCCTGCAATATGGCGTACAGGTCAGTGAGGAGCACTTCACACAGGGACCTGATGGTCTGTATTGTTGTGTGTGACTGCACCTGAATCAACTGCACAGCCAATAACCATCCAGCCTTTCCCCCAACTCTTACAATGCAGCTGCCACAAGCGAAAAAGCACAGACTCTGCTTGCTCAGTGTAATTATTATTTTTTAACTAGTTTTATACAGCGCAAACTAGACCATAGAAATTGGGTATCAGACCTCTTTACATGAGCACCAGTTTTGTTACAGAAGGACACATTATTTTTTGTTAGGCAAGGGTAGATTAAGTGATTTGCCCAGAATCACAGGATGTTGAGCGTCATTGCAGAGACTCGAACCCGGTTCCCCAGCTTCGAGGTCGACCGCTCTAGCCGTAAGGCTACACCCTCTCCCCTGAGGGTGATGAGAGTTCAAATCATACTTGGTGATGAGCAATTCCATGAGGAAGGCGGGGTTTGGCGAAGTGTTATATGCTGGAGGCAGGCAAAGGGCGATGTCCGTCAACTGTTTGCATTCTGCCTCACAATGGTTCTTGAAGGCCACTGAGTCGCTCATCAAATCTCCCCTCAGGGAGGCCTTTCCGACTACTCGGAGTACCTTTGCGATGGAGACGGATCTAGCATTCTCCTCCAAATAGCGTCTCAGTTAGTGGCTCAACCGACGCTTGTCCTCAGGATCTATGTACCACGTGGCGTTCATATGCCAGTGTGCCTGGTGGGGTTTCAGGTGCTGGAGGTCAAGGTCAAGCAAAACATGGTAGTGGTCAGATGTCCTGTTCGGGAGAATTAAGGCAGCTACTAGATTATAAAGCAGTCTGACAGAGATCAGAAAGTAGTCAATATGGGAACGTGTGCCATTGACGCATGAAGTGAAAATTCAATCCCTGTCCCTCAGGTGTGTCAAGCACCAGGGATCTGTCATGGCATAGTCAGCTATAATGTCAGACAGAAGGATTTGTTCCAGGGCTGTTGAAACACGCGATTCACAGACTTGTCAAGGTCCCACCAACCCCGCCCCCATTCATGAGCGCCCTGACTTTTGCAAAAGAAAGCAGGAGTTTGTTAAATGTGGCAAGGAAGTCTGCCTTGTCATCTACCTAGGTTTGTAGGAGCACATGATGATACCTCATCGCTGCTCCGGATCTTGCCAAAGACATATCTACCCATCAGGTCTCTCCACGTTTACAGTGTGCGGAGCACCAGAGATTTATGAAATAGGATGGCCAACCCACTCTTCCTCTGTGCCATGGTGATAGTCAGGTGGGGGGTACCCTGTATCTTACTGGCTTATATCACCACTCCCACCCAACCATGTCTAAGTTTGTGGTGTTCTGTGGAGGGCAGGTGTGTTTCCAATGTCACCTCAAGGTGGTGCGTCTGCAGAAAAGAGGATTTCCTGCCTTTTAATAAAATGAGTCAGGCCATTCACATTAAGGGAGGCTATCTGCAAAGGGCAGGTTGGGCCAGATTATGAGGAGGACATGTGTAAGGCTTCGGCGGGGGTCAGGGGAAAGGCGGGTATAATAAATGGAGGAAGGAAACAGAAGTCAGGTAACCGTGGGAGAACCGATAACTATCCTAGATGCCCGCACCAAGTCCCGTGGCAGGGAGAAGTACAACTAAACTAGAACTCAGAGACATGTGTGCCCACTGCCGTCTCTACCCCTATCTCTGGGGAGTGGGACCAACAAAAGCTGTAGACCCAGGACAGAGGAAAGCTGCTGATTAGCGGCTGTGGGCACTGGTCCATAAATTGACAGTGTACATACGGAAGAGGTCCCAAACCCACATAATTGCTGCCTAGGATAAGGATAACCCTAAGCCTGAAACTCCAGCCACTGGCCGCCCCAATCGAGACAAAACAGTCAAGGTACATAAACCGTCCCGGAAGCTTAGCATTGTAATTAAAAATGATGAAAAAGGGATTCCCGCCCTGGACACATCCTTGACGAGCCAGGGGTCGGCTGCTGCCTGTGTTGCCCTGGGATCGGACCAAGGAGGGCGTGGGAGAAACCCTAGTTGGATGGGCTCCATGCTGTCGCCTCACTTGCACCCAGACATCACTTGCACGCAGCATCGGCCGGAGCGTGGACATCGTCAGGCCACTGGGAGGGGCGCCTGCACCGATTCCTGCCGCCGACTTGTCTTTGAAGTGCCCTGGGTCGGCTGTGTCCGTGAAGCCCGCCGCTGACTGGCTGCCCCAAGTTTGCTGTCCGCATTGCCTAGGGATCCAACCCGGGGGAACCTGGGATGCCTAGGCAGGCATCCTCCGAGCCGTTACCTGAGCTGCATTGAGGTTCCCTGCCCCAAAGATCTGGACGTGTGGATCTCCTCGGATATTGCCTAGGGCATCTTGGGGCTGATGCAAGATCCCCAGTGTGCGGCAGGGGTCTGGTGGGGTGCGGGCCATTCCTGCGTTCTGCCACTTACCCAGGCCGCGCCTTCGTCGGTGCGGGGCATCCTTTGACCCCAGGAGATTGCAGGATCTTGATGGCTCTGGATGACAATGCAGAATGGGCCGCTTCCTTACCTACTCCGACCTGCACTGAGTGATTGGCCAGTGGCCCTGGACCGTAGTGGTGCGGTGCTGAACAGACAACTGCTGCCAAAGTGCCATCACGTTGCTGCGCTATCATTTCAGCATACGCCTGCTTGCCCTCCGTCGCGACACATCCACACTAGGTAGACGAGGGTGGCACCCCTTGCGGTTGGGGGATTGCCACGTCAACAGAAGCGGCTGGGCTAGGTCCTGGTGTGGCTTGTTGGTGTGTGGGATCCTCTGTTGCACCAGAACCCCTGGGTGCCGGTTTCCAGACATTTACCCGTCTTGAAGGTTCTGACTACCTGCACGTCATTCTGTACTGGATCACTTAACTACCTCCTGGGGCCTCAATCTACAGCTCTATCATCCTCGCCATGTCCAAGGGCCACCCAACCGTCGCTTCAGCGAAACAAAGCACCATGGACAAATTTATATGCAGCAGCACCAGTTCCACTGCCCCAGGCGACGTGGCTGTGGCTGCAACGGACTAAGCCACGATCCTAGCTGCGATTGCCCAATTGTGCGACATGCTGAATGCTAAAATTCTGTTCTATTGCTTTTGATATATATTTTTAACTGCAAGAATTATTGATAAACTCGCCAGAGAGATATTATTCAAATATATTTTAACTAAGAAATATTTATATTCCTTGTGAGGACATAAGAACCAATGAACCAATCACAAAACAATAAATATTCAAAACACGGGTATATATAGAAAAAGGTTTTATCTTTTGAAATTTATCAAGGGTACTACACAGTTATACAAACAATGTAACAAGAGGAAAATAAATACAATTGTATAATCCTTCAATGTCACTATTGTAAACACTTCTTCTCATTGTACATTATTTTCCAGAAGAGAGTGTGAAAGTCGACATTTCAGTCTCTATGCATTTGTCCATGAGACCATCTTCAGGACTGTCATAAATTTAAACAGTTGACCCCTGAATGGTGTTTCCAAAGATTCAAGAATTATAGAATACAATTGATACGTATCTATCAAATTGATCGTCGCTCTGTAGCTTTTGTTTAAGGTGAATAATCGCCAAAAGATACAGGTAAGTGAACTCTGGTGCTTTTTGGATGGTGTAATTAAATTTCCAGTCCCCAGCAACTTCTCAATTGAAGAAGTGTCATTCTGTTAAGTTTTGTAGCGCTGTGAAAATTCGACGATTATTCATCTTAAACAAAAGCTACAGAACGACGATCAATTTGACATATACGTATCAATTGTATTCTATAATTCTTGAATCTTTGGAAACACTATTCAGGGGTCAACTGTTTAAATTTATGATAGTCCTGAAGATGCTCTCATGGACAAATGCATAGAGACTGAAACGTCCACATTCACACTCTCTTCTGGAAAATAATGTACAATGAGAAGGAGTGTTTACAATAGTGACATTGAAGGATTATACAATTGTATTTATTTTCCTCTTGTTACATTGTTTGTATAACTGTGTAGTACCCTTGATAAATTTCAAAAGATAAAACCTTTTTCTATATATACCCGTGTTTTGAATCTTTATTGTTTTGTGATTGGTTCATTGGTTCTTATGTCCTCACAAGGAACAAAAATATTTCTTAGTTAAAATACATTTGAATAATATCTCTCTGGCGAGTTTATCAATAATTCTTGCAGTTAAAAATATATATCAAAAGCAATAGAACAGAGTATTCCAAATAAATCCCTTGAAGGCGCCTTTTACCCGTTCATTTGATTTTGCCAAGCCCTCAAGGGTAGATTGGGTTTCCATTATATTCAATTGGATGCTAAAATTGGCACAGTTGGGGCTGATGTAATGTTTTTGTGCAAGGATCTGCATAATGCTGTTGAACGGATCACACAGGCCGAAACCATAGCCTCAGAAGTGAAAGACAACATCACCATCCTGAAAGGAAAGGTTGCCACCCTCGAGTCTCTCTCCAAGGGCCTGGCCACTCGGGTGGAAGACACCGAGGGGAGAGCCAGACATAATAATTTACGCTTTGTGGGATTCTCTAAGGGTTGTGAGAGCTCGGACATGTGCACTTCCCTCGAACAATGGCTCAAATCTTGGATCCCGGAGGTTTTCCTGTCACCCTGCTTCATACTGGAGCCAGCTCATTGAGCACTCGTGGTGAGGCCACCTCCGGGGGCCCGTCCCAGACCCGTGATCGCACGAATCCTGAACTACCATGATCAGGACGTCATTTTGAGACAGGCCGGAGCCCAGAAATCCCTAACTTATGAATCCCAACTAATAATGATATTTCCTGACTACACTAGAATGGTGCAGTAGCAGAGGCAATCCTTCACGGCTGCGAAGACTCACCTTAGG